>NC_074675.1:13751022-14367272 GCF_029448725.1 Salvelinus fontinalis | reverse complement strand
ATTGTCTCTAATCCGTGGTGTTGAGATGGTCTCTAATGCCTGGTGTTGGGATAGTCTCTAATCCCTGGTGTTGGATTGGTCTCTAAACCCTGGTGTTGGGATGGTCTCTAAAACCTGGTGTTGGGATAGTCTCTAATCCCTGGTGTTGGAATGGTCTCTAAACCCTGGTGTTGGGATGGTCTCTAAAACCTGGTGTTGGGATAGTCTCTAAACTCTGGTGTTGGAATTGTCTCTAATGTCTGGTGTTGGAATAGTCTCTAATAACTGGTGTTTGATTAGTCTCTAAACCCTGGTGTTGGGATAGTCTCTAAACCCTGGTGTTGGGATAGTCTCGATTTCCTGGTGTTGGGATAGTCTCGAATCCCTGGTGATGGGATAGTCTCGAAATCCTGGTGTTGGGATAGTCTCGAATCCCTGGTGTTGGGATTGTCTCTAATCCCTGATGTTGGGATAGTCTCTAATCCCTGGTGTTGGGATTGTCTCTAAACCCTGGTGTTGAGATAGTCTCTAATCCCTGATGTTGGGATTGTCTCTAATCCCTGGTGTTGGAATAGTCTCTAATGCCTGGTGTTTGATTAGTCTCTAAACCCATGTGTTGGGATAGTCTCTAAACCCTGGTGTTGGGATAGTCTCGAATTCCTGGTGTTGGGATAGTCTCGAATCCCTGGTGTTGAGATAGTCTCTAATCCCTGATGTTGGGATAGTCTCTAATCCCTGGTGTTGGGATAGTCTCGAATTCCTGGTGTTGGGATAGTCTCGAATCCCTGGTGTTGGGATTGTCTCTAATCCCTGATGTTGGGATTGTCTCTAATCCCTGGTGTTGGGATTGTCTCTAAACCCTGGTGTTGAGATAGTCTCTAATCCCTGATGTTGGGATTGTCTCTAATCCCTGGTGTTGGGATTGTCTCTAATCCCTGGTGTTGGGATTGTCTCTAATCCCTGGTGTTGTGATTGTCTCGAATTCCTGGTGTTGGGATAGTCTCGAATCCCTGGTGTTGAGATTGTCTCTAATCCCTGGTGTTGGGATTGTCTCTAATCCCTGGTGTTGGGATTGTCTCTAATCCCTGGTGTTGGGATTGTCTCTAATCCCTGGTGTTGGGATTGTCTCTAAACCCTGGTGTTGGGATTGTCTCTAATCCCTGATGTTGGGATTGTCTCTAATCCCTGGTGTTTGATTAGTCTCTAAACCCTGGTGTTGGGATAGTCTCTAAACCCTGGTGTTGGGATAGTCTCTAAAACCTGGTGTTGGGATAGTCTCGAATCCCTGGTGTTGGGATAGTCTCGAATCCCTGGTGTTGAGATTGTCTCTAATCCCTGGTGTTGGGATAGTCTCTAATCCCTGGTGTTGGAATGGTCTCTAAACCCTGGTGTTGAGATAGTCTCTAATCCCTGGTGTTGAGATTGTCTCTAATCCCTGGTGTTGAGATGGTCTCTAATGCCTGGTGTTGGGATAGTCTCTAATCCCTGGTGTTGGAATGGTCTCTAAACCCTGGTGTTGGGATGGTCTCTAAAACCTGGTGTTGGGATAGTCTCTAATCCCTGGTGTTGGAATGGTCTCTAAACCCTGGTGTTGGGATGGTCTCTAAAACCTGGTGTTGGGATAGTCTCTAAACTCTGGTGTTGGAATTGTCTCTAATGTCTGGTGTTGGAATAGTCTCTAATGCCTGGTGTTTGATTAGTCTCTAAACCCTGGTGTTGGGATAGTCTCTAAACCCTGGTGTTGGGATAGTCTCGATTTCCTGGTGTTGGGATAGTCTCGAATCCCTGGTGTTGGGATAGTCTCGAATTCCTGGTGTTGGGATAGTCTCGAATCCCTGGTGTTGGGATTGTCTCTAATCCCTGATGTTGGGATAGTCTCTAATCCCTGGTGTTGGGATTGTCTCTAAACCCTGGTGTTGAGATAGTCTCTAATCCCTGATGTTGGGATTGTCTCTAATCCCTGGTGTTGGAATAGTCTCAAATGCCTGGTGTTTGATTAGTCTCTAAACCCATGTGTTGGGATAGTCTCTAAACCCTGGTGTTGGGATAGTCTCGAATTCCTGGTGTTGGGATAGTCTCGAATCCCTGGTGTTGAGATAGTCTCTAATCCCCGATGTTGGGATAGTCTCTAATCCCTGGTGTTGGGATAGTCTCGAATTCCTGGTGTTGGGATAGTCTCGAATCCCTGGTGTTGAGATTGTCTCTAATCCCTGGTGTTGGGATTGTCTCTAATCCCTGATGTTGGGATTGTCTCTAATCCCTGGTGTTTGATTAGTCTCTAAACCCTGGTGTTGGGATAGTCTCTAAACCCTGGTGTTGGGATAGTCTCTAAAACCTGGTGTTGGGATAGTCTCGAATCCCTGGTGTTGGGATAGTCTCGAATCCCTGGTGTTGAGATTGTCTCTAATCCCTGGTGTTGGGATAGTCTCTAATCCCTGGTGTTGGAATGGTCTCTAAACCCTGGTGTTGAGATAGTCTCTAATCCCTGGTGTTGAGATTGTCTCTAATCCCTGGTGTTGAGATGGTCTCTAATGCCTGGTGTTGGGATAGTCTCTAATCCCTGGTGTTGGAATGGTCTCTAAACCCTGGTGTTGGGATGGTCTCTAAAACCTGGTGTTGGGATAGTCTCTAATCCCTGGTGTTGGAATGGTCTCTAAACCCTGGTGTTGGGATGGTCTCTAAAACCTGGTGTTGGGATAGTCTCTAAACTCTGGTGTTGGAATTGTCTCTAATGTCTGGTGTTGGAATAGTCTCTAATGCCTGGTGTTGGGATAGTCTCGATTTCCTGGTGTTGGGATAGTCTCGAATCCCTGGTGTTGGGATAGTCTCGAAATCCTGGTGTTGGGATAGTCTCGAATCCCTGGTGTTGGGATTGTCTCTAATCCCTGATGTTGGGATAGTCTCTAATCCCTGGTGTTGGGATTGTCTCTAAACCCTGGTGTTGAGATAGTCTCTAATCCCTGATGTTGGGATTGTCTCTAATCCCTGGTGTTGGAATAGTCTCTAATGCCTGGTGTTTGATTAGTCTCTAAACCCATGTGTTGGGATAGTCTCTAAACCCTGGTGTTGGGATAGTCTCGAATTCCTGGTGTTGGGATAGTCTCGAATCCCTGGTGTTGAGATAGTCTCTAATCCCTGATGTTGGGATAGTCTCTAATCCCTGGTGTTGGGATAGTCTCGAATTCCTGGTGTTGGGATAGTCTCGAATCCCTGGTGTTGGGATTGTCTCTAATCCCTGATGTTGGGATTGTCTCTAATCCCTGGTGTTGGGATTGTCTCTAAACCCTGGTGTTGAGATAGTCTCTAATCCCTGATGTTGGGATTGTCTCTAATCCCTGGTGTTGGGATTGTCTCTAATCCCTGGTGTTGGGATTGTCTCTAATCCCTGGTGTTGTGATTGTCTCGAATTCCTGGTGTTGGGATAGTCTCGAATCCCTGGTGTTGAGATTGTCTCTAATCCCTGGTGTTGGGATTGTCTCTAATCCCTGGTGTTGGGATTGTCTCGAATCCCTGATGTTGGGATTGTCTCTAATCCCTGATGTTGGGATTGTCTCTAATCCCTGGTGTTGGGATTGTCTCTAATCCCTGGTGTTGGGATTGTCTCTAAACCCTGGTGTTGGGATTGTCTCTAATCCCTGATGTTGTGATTGTCTCTAATCCCTGGTGTTGGGATTGTCTCTAATCCCTGGTGTTGGGATTGTCTCTAATCCCTGGTGTTGGGATTGTCTCTAAACCCTGGTGTTGGGATTGTCTCTAATCCCTGGTGTTGGAATTGTCTCTAAACCCTGGTGTGGGGATAGTCTCGAATTCCTGGTGTTGGGATAGTCTCGAATCCCTAGTGTTGGGATTGTCTCTAATCCCTGCTGTTGGGATAGCTAAATGAAAACAGGTAAGGGTTGACTAGGGTCCCCTGAAACATACTAGCCTTTAAACACTGGTCTGTTGCAGACAAAATGACTGAGACGAGCCTACAGTCAAGGGACATGGGTCTATTGATTGGTCTGTGCAGTTTAATGAGAACAGGGAAGTAATGGGGTGGAGAGTTTAATGAAGTGCTGCTATGGTACAGCCAGACCATTTCTATAGATTTTAGACACGGTTCCAAAGCATCTAGCAGGTTTATGGTGGAGATGTGACAAACGTTGTCGTACAATGTCATACAATGTAAATTGTCATTACAGTAAAGTCAACTGTCAACTGTTGTTTAGGACAACCTTGTGTATAGACATGAGGACAAATTGAACATTCAAATAAAAGTGTCAGAGACACAGCTATACTCTAGAGTTTGGGTTTATCAGGAATAAACATAGGTACTGTATATATGTGTTGCTGCATGAGGATTTAACTTAGTAGACACCTTACACACAAATCTGACCATAGCAGTAGGTCTCCCAAAGGCGATGACTCAGCAAGACTCATTAAAGGCTATCTATTTCCCTTCAGGCTCAGTTGGAATAACTGTAGCATGGCTGTTTCCGCCGGGCTTTTATCTTAGCAGAGAGCTGGTGCATGGCTGTTTCCTCAGGGCTTTTATCTTAGCGGAGAGCTGGTACATGGCTGTTTCATCAGGGCTTTTATCTTAGCAGAGAGCTGGTACATGGTTGTTTCCTCAGGGCTTTTATCTTAGCAGAGAGCTGGTGCATGGTTGTTTCCTCAGGGCTTTTATCTTAGCAGAGAGCTGGTGCATGGTTGTTTCCTTAGGGCTTTTATCTTAGCAGAGAGCTGGTGCATGGTTGTTTCCTCAGGGCTTTTATCTTAGCAGAGAGCTGGTGCATGGTTGTTTCCTCAGGGCTTTTATCTTAGCAGAGAGCTGGTGCATGGTTGTTTCCTCAGGGCTTTTATCTTAGCAGAGAGCTGGTACATGGTTGTTTCCTCAGGGCTTTTATCTTAGCAGAGAGCTGGTGCATGGTTGTTTCCTCAGGGCTTTTATCTTAGCAGAGAGCTGGTGCATGGTTGTTTCCTCAGGGCTTTTATCTTAGCAGAGAGCTGGTGCATGGTTGTTTCCTCAGAGGGCTAAATTGGAGCAGCCAAAGCATTTCTCTTTCCATCAACATGAAAACCCCTCCAGAATGTAATTGAATTGATATACCGTAGCACTCTCTCTCTCTCTGTCGCTCGCTGTCTCCGGTTCTCGGCCACTGCCATTGTTTGCGCGAGGAGCAGGAAGCAGAGAGAACAGAGGTTAGCGTGAAGCACCTCATTTATATGGTAATGGAGGAAGAGTCCAGGTGGCTCGCTCAGTGTTCTGAGTATTCTGACAGGAGTGAGAGAGAGAGAGCGAGTGAGAGTGAGAGAGAAAGTGAATAAGAGTCTGTGTGTGTGTGTGTGTGTGTGTGTGTGTGTGTGTGTGTGTGTGTGTGCGTGCGTGCGTGCGTGCGTGCGTGCGTGCGTGCGTGTGTGCGTGCGTGCGTGTGTGTGTGTGTTTGTGTGTGTGAGACAGAGAGACAGAAAGAGACTGAATGAGAGAGAGAGAATGAGAGACAGAGAGACAGAGACAGAGAGACAGAAAGAGACAGAGAAAGAGAGAGCGAGAGAAAGAGAGACACAGACAGACAGAGACAGAGAGAGAGAGAGAGAGAGAGTATGCTGAGTGCTCACCCTCTGATATGGTGAGAATGTGGTCAGGTCCTCTTGAGTCACTCCAAAGGCTGATGTGGGATCAGAGCGCCTCAGTGTCCAAAGTCCTCACGGCTCATTACCTGTTGAAAGTGTAATGAAAAACACACCGACTGATTCATTAGTGCCCAGGGAGCAACTTCAAAAGCAACCCCTGAACTGTCTGTCTCATTATCTGTCTATATAATGCTCATACTGTGCATCTGTATCATCTATCTGTGTATCTTTCTGTGCAGCAAATTAAAATCACAGAGACTTTATGGTAACATGTCAGTCGGTGGGTTCTGTATATTTTTTTCATATCTCCAGTTGTTGACTAACAAGCACTTAGGAATTGTTGTGTTTTATTAATATGTCATGTATTGCTTACTAAATGTATTAGTTCTAATGTAGGACCTCCTGCAGTAAAGCATAACGCATTCAGCGTGTTACGTGAGTGTGTGTGTGTGTGTGTGTGTGTGTGTGTGTGTGTGTGTGTGTGTGTGTGTGTGTGTGTGTGTGTGTGTGTGTGTGTGTGTGTGTGTGTGTGTGTGTGTGTGTGTGTGTGTGCCTGCGTGTGTTAATCTATTCCTTGGTTAATACGTTTTTTTTTGACTATCACAGCAACTTCGCTGAGAGAAGCTTTCTGCCCTAGGGTAAAGATTCTCCTCACTAACAAGGCTAGATGGTGCTCTCCTATTGCATTTCTCCCTCGTTCCATTCCTCTATGCTTGTGCTGCAATATGTCTGCAATGGAATAAGGTTTTGCCCTAGGAAGTCTTATTGGAAAGGCTAGGGACAATGATGTAGCATGTGCCACATGATATGCCATAAATACTACATACAACTCCCTCTGACCTCTCCCTGAGGATTTAGCTTCTGTAATGTTTTGTAAAGACTTGAGTGCAACACCACACTTGGTCAAACCAAGGTCTCACAAAAAACACTCGTGGATACTGTCACAGATTGAACTTATTCTAACTTTAGATATACACTGTGTGTACACTGTGCATGTAGCTCTGGCCTATTAGTGTTTTGGAGCAGTGTGCTCTGTTTCTTCACTGTTCAGTCCTTTTAGTTGGGCACAGATAGTACACACTTCCATAGCTGCAGTCGCGCCTCTCTTCTCCTCCCCTCTCAGCCCGCGCCTCATTTGTTTTGTGTTTCATCACAGAGTGAGATCTAAAGGGGACATATCTTTGATGTGTGATCACAACCCTCTGTCATCCCTTCCACAACCCTCCGCAAACCCTCTGTCATCTCTTCCACAACCCTCTCACAGAGAAAAACGCCTAAATACACCCTATTTTCCCGCAGTGCTGCCATGGTTTCTACAGACACTTTGAGGAGTGATTCCTCACTCACTGAAAAGCCTCACAGGCAAATCCCATGTTGACAGGGAAAGTAGATTGAAGATCTTCAGATGGAAGGAGTCCTAACGTTTCAAGCTGTAGTCTGACCAAAGACAAACAATCTTTCCTCTTTCTTGGGTCCTTTTCCATTACGTGTGTATCCTACTGTAGAATGAGGTTGAAGTTCCATAAAAAGCAAGCCTCTTCCACACTTACTTTACGGAATTCAAAATTACAATGCTTGTCTTTCATAATTTGGTCAGATATACTTGGATGTGTAGTGTCAGCGTTTGTTGCTGGCATGTCATGGCTAAGTTTGCTAATCTTGCCTATGAACAGAATTATTAAAGTAGTTGGCAATATCAGTGGGTTTTGTGATGAATGAGCCATCTGATTCAATGAATGATGGAGCGGAGTTTGGTGCTCCAAAGCTTTTTACTATCATTCTTTATGTCATTTATCTTTGTTTCATAGTGTAGTTTCTTCTTCTTTTTATTCAGTTTAGTCACATGATTTCTCAATTTGCAGTATGTTTGCCAATCAGTTGTACAGTCAGACCTATTTGCTATCTCTTTTCCTCATCCCTCTCAACCATACAACTTTTTCAATTCCTTATCAAACCACAGGGATTTAACCGTTTTTACATTCATTTTCTTAATGGGTGCATGCTTATTAGTAACTAGGATAAGCAATTTCATAAACATGTCAAGTGCAGCATCTGGTTGCTCGTCATTACACACCACGGACCAACAAATATTCTTCACATCAACAACATAGGAATCAATGCAAAACTTATTGTATGACCTCTTATACACAATATTAGGCCCAGCCTTTGGAACTTGTTTTTTCCTAGATATGGCTACTAATTTGTGATCACAACGGTACATCCGATGGATTAGGAAACTGCTTTCAAAGAAATTTCTGCAGCATTAGTAAAGTTATAATCAATGCATTTTGATGATTTCATTCCTCTACTGTTTCTAACTTCCCTGGTAGGTTGATTGATAACCTGAACCAGTTACAGTTTGAAGCTTTCTCTTGAGTGGGCAACCTAATGAAAGCCAGTCAATATTTAAATCACCCAGAAAGTATACCTCTGTATTGATATCACATACATTATCAAGAATTTCACATGTTGTCCAGATACTGACTCTTAGCACCTTGTAGTCTATAGCAGCTTCCCACAAGAATGGGCTTTAGGTGAGGCAGGGGAAAAGTATTTAACATGAGATCCTTTCTAAGCTTTAGAGGAATGTGGTTCTGAATATAGACCACAATACCGCTCCCGTTGGCATTTCTGTCTTTTCCGTAAATGTATTGCTACAACTGTATCATCAAAGGCATCATCTAAGTGAGTTTCAGAGATGGTCAGAATATGAATGTCATCTGTTACAAGCAAATTATTAATTTCATGAACCTTTTTTTCTTAAGCTACATATTTTAACGTGGGCTATTTTTAACACTTTTCTGGAATGCTTGATTATTTGTATTGCTTTACTGGGAAGCTTAGCAAAGGTAGACATACTCTGGTTATCTTTATTAGTACAGGATGAGCTGCACACAGTGGACTTCCTACTAGGGCACAACACCTCAGTGCTAACAGTATCTGTTTCATAGGCATATGATTACTGCATACAATAGCTGTAGGATCAGCAGAGGCATTCAGGGCAGTAAGAGGGACATACATTATGTTATTTACATTGTGTCTTCCAACGCCCCTGGGATAATGTTCATTTGCTGAAGCATTATGACAACTCAGCGATACAATGGTAGGGATTAAATGAGCTGGACTTGGGTCATTGATAAGTCCTTGGTCTCAACACAACCCTATAATGCTGTGAAAGGATTCAGGAACCCAAACTAATTGGGTGGCCTGTCTTTCTGGTCCAGCAACCACAGACTAGACGGTCGCTCTAGAAGGCTCTGGAGTGCTGTCACCATTACCAGCATGGTACAGACAGCTGTCCAGTGAGGATGGAAGGCTGGTTTGGAGGCAACAGTCCCAGCCAACCAGAGCTAACCACAGCAGGACAGGTGATGGTCTTGTCCAGAAACAACCTCTGAGTGCAACTTTAGCATTATACATTAGTGGGTTAGACTCACAATATTAGATGAATAGGAGGCTCATAGTTGATTCAACTGTGGATGACAGCTTACTAGTCAGACACAGCAGGAAAGCAGGGTTGTGTAACAGATGATTTTTACATACTGCACTAATAAAACCTGATTTAGCCAGGACACCTAAGGGAAGTCTATGTCTATGCAATTTTAATAGACTGACTAACATAAGGACCAATTAAAAAAATACCTCTCATTAATGATGCCATGTAGCCAAGTCAAGTCTCAGTTTATTTAAAGTGCATTGAACAATGTCTCAACACACTTCACAGAGAAAAGTAATAAATAAAAACAAGAAACATATTGCCTATATTTTCGCCCAAGAAGTTGATTTACCACCTGAAATGATCGACCAGTCTAGGCTTGTGGAAATTTACTTTGCTAATGTCATAGTACTAAGCCTATATGATGTGGCCACACTCATATACGGCTCTCTCTCTCCCCCGATCCCAATCAAACGATCCATGACTTCCTCTCTGTACATTCTCATTATCTCACCCTTCTCATTATATTTCTATTGTATTGACATTTTGTCAGGCAATAGTGAAACCACCACACTGCATGCATGTTAATATGAGGAAATGCCAAAGATCACTGAAATGAGCCGTGCCTCTGCGGCCGATGCTGACAGTGATAATTGGGCTGTTGTCTGAACATGGTGCAGAGAAATGAATTGGCTGTTGTGGATAATGAGGGATGTTTGCACCCCCACCCCTACCCCCCTTGCTCTTAAACGGGAAGAATGGCCATCGGGGAATGCAGGGAATATGAATACACATCTCTCTGCTGGGAAGTAAGATCATTTTTATAATTATGTATCATGTCCCAAGATAGTTTAATGGTTAATGAGTATATGTTTGCTGTTTTCTCCCCTTACGTTGTTGTCTCAAGTGAATGTCGTGGGAACTATTACAAGGTTGGCATGGGACATTACAATTCTGTAAATGTTCTGTGAGTTCAGGAGGCAAGGGATTTCTATCTCTTTCAGAAGGTAGATAGGCCTATAAGGCTCAAGGGGAAATAGCTCAGCCAAGCTATTTTATACAAAACCCATGTGTGTTTAGATCAGGGCAATTCAATTCCACTCCCTGAGGCCTGAACTGATGACATTTTATGTTCTACCTGGGAGTTAATACATAGATGTTCTTGAATGGCTAGAGAGTCCACTCGCCTGGCGTCCCATGCAGGTCTGACTCAGTCCCTGAAAGGGAAAGAACGGTCACACTTATTTTGGATAGTCCGGATTTTCCATCTGTAGATGCCCTACAGATGGTCATACTATTGACACATTATCTGTTGATAAGCAACCACTTCCTAAGGTTAGGGTTGGGGTTAGGGTTAGAATAAGGGTTAGGGAAAGGGTTAGGGTTAGAGCTAGGGTTGGGTTTAGTAGATAGTTAGTTGAAATGTTACTGATAGTCTGTAGAGCAGGGACTTTCCAAATCAAGTGTTACTGAAAGTCAACAGTGCCGCCATGAACAGACTACTTTGTTCACAGCTCAGACCCATGTTCCTTTTTCCTCATCATTATATCACTTTCACTACTTCCTGCCTTTCACTACTTCCTAACCTGCCTCGCCACCAGTAGCACTATTTCTTTCAGTGAATCTACATCTATGTTAGTCGAGGCTGGTGACTTGAAAAATTGAGGAGGATAGGAGACCCACGGTATAAGTGTGGAACGCACGGGGACGTCAAAGGGTGTTTAAAAAATATTCAAAGAGTAATTATTTTAACATAAAGCATTTAATAAAGACATTATAGTACAATATTATGGGGAATGGGAATGAGAGGGCTATTTACAGTACACAGTGTTGGGAAGGGATTGTGATTGAATGAGAGTATGATGCATGAGCTGAGGTGTTCAGAGGCTTGACTTCAGTGCAGGACAGGATTTGACTGGGAAGACAAAATACAATAACACAACACAGTACACAGTTAGACAAAAGAGCTAAGAATGAGTTAGTCCAAGCAAATAGTAAAATCATTGATGTGTAATAATGTGATTGTGTATGTGTATGTGATTGACTCTACATACAGTAATGAGAGAAAATTGATAGGGGTACTCACAGTGCTTGCAGGGGAAACATTCAATGTGCCAGTGGATGAGCGGCACATGAGACGTGGCTTCAGTTAATGTCAGGAGAGAGTTGACAATGATAGTGGAGTGGAGTAGTCATCACCTCTTAAATCAGGGAACATGAGGGGGCTTAGCTGGAAATACAAATAGCAGATACATTCCATTACAGCTGCGCCATAGTAGGTTTGAACAACATGTTTCTCCATGAAGTTAAACACAGACTGCGCATCTCCCCCACTTGACACATCAAGTAGCTCAAGAAATGTTCCTGAATAAAGCCCTGATCATCCACATATCTGATGATAACTGACAACTGCAAGCAGACTGGTGGCACCATATGTCAGGTTTTGGCCAGGACTGTTCTGGTTTTTGTCACTAGATGTCCCCATTGCACCTTTTTTGAACCTTTTGTTTTTTCCTTGCACTTTTATTGTTTGCACCTGTGTGTCGTTCCCTTGTTAGTATTTAAACCCTGTGTGTTCCTCAGTTCTTTGCTCAGTGTTTGTATGTTAGCACCCAGCCCCAGCCCAAGCCTTTTTGTGTGAAACATATAGTTCTCTTATTGGATTTTCCAGAGGTTCTCTGGTTTAGTTCTTGTGTATTTTTTGAGTAGTCTTTTGAGGTTTGTTTTTCCCTGCTGTTTTTACCACTTTGTGGAGTTTCTTTGTATTTTGGAGGATATCCATTTTGTGCCTCTTGGCTTTATTTTGGACGTGGTGGATTTATATTCTTTGCCTGAAGATCTTGTCCTTTTATTAAATCATTATCTCTAGTACTGCTGAGTCTGCCTCATCTTCTGGGTTCTGCCAACTATTAGTGACTGTTTCTCTCACCGTGTCCTGACAGAAACACTGAGCCATTATAATGAACCCAGAGGCAGCCAGTACCCAGGACTTTTTTCCCATGCTGTCCCACCACGAGGGGACTGTCCAACGTCACGAAGCTGCTCTGGTTCAGCAAGAGGCCTTACTGGCTGGACATTCTCAACTTCTGTCGGAGATGATGACTTCCATAAAGCAGATTTCTGATCAACTTTCCCCTGCAACCGCTTCTGCTCCAGTTCATCAGATTCAAGTGCCCGTGGCAGTTAACCTCCTGGCTGAACCTCGTCTGCCGCCCTCCCCAACGGTTCTCAGATGATCCGAGTGTTTGTAAGGGTTTTTTCACCCAATGTTCTCTCTCCTTCGAGCTGCAACCCTCGTTGTTTCCCACCGACCGGTCCAAGATAGCATATATCATCACCCTGCTGTCGGAAAAAGCCCTAGCCTGGGCTACTGCTGTGTGGGATGCCCAAAGTCCCTGCTGTGCCAGCTACTCTACCTTTGCTGAAGAATTCAAGCGAGTGTTTCAAGATCCCACCACCGGTCCTGACTCAGCCAAACAGCTCCTAACTCTCCGCCAAGGTCGGCGCAGCGTGACGGACTATGCCATCCAGTTCCGCACGGTGGCAGCAGCGAGTGGCTGGAACGACGAGGCGCTCACAGTGTGCTTTTTGAAGGGTCTTTCCGACACCATCCAAGATGAATTGGCCACTCGGGAACCACCGGACAACCTCGAGTCCCTGATCAAGTTGGCTTCACGCATATGCCAGCGTCTGAGAGAGAGAGAGCTCAACCGTAGATCTCTCACCCTAGCTCCTATCGGTCCCAGCTCCGAGTCTCCACCTTTATCCTCGCTGACTCCACCGGAACCCATGCAGGTTGGACGCATCTCCCAGGCTGAGAGAGACCGCCGGATGAGGGAGCGATGCTGTCTATATTGCGGCAAACCGGGCCATTTCCTCTCCACTTGTCCCGGGCTCCAGGGAAAACGCACTCTCCCGTGCAGGCCTGGGAGGACTGTAATGGGAAACATAACCTCCTCCCATCCATCCAACTCCCGCCTGCTCATTCCAGTTACCCTTTCCTGGGACAACCACGAGTTTCCCCTTCAAGCCTTGGTAGACTCTGGAGCCGCAGGTAACTTCATGGATGGTGTCTGGGCGAAGGAGAACTGCGTTCCCTCTGAACCTCTAAGTGACCCCATAAGGGTTACTACGTTGGATGGAAGCCCTTTGGGATCTGGACTTGTCACTTGTGTCACTACCCCCTTGAGACTTTCAGTTTCCCAACACCAGGAAGTGATGAACTTTCATCTGACCTCGTGTTCCGAGTTCCCTCTCGTCCTTGGATACCCCTGGCTTCACAGCCATAACCCTCACATCGACTGGTCTGTGGGCACTATCAAGCAGTGGGGTCCTACGTGCCAAGCCACTTGTATCTTCCCAAGTTCCCCGAGTTCCCCTCCCGAGTCTCTAGAATCCATCGACCTGTCCCGAGTTCCCGAGTGTTACCATGACCTCAAACCGGTATTTAGCAAACAGAGGGCCACCAAACTACCACCCCATAGACCTTACGATTGCCCCATCGACCTGTTTCCGGGCACCTGCTCCCCCAGGGGTCGGATCTTTTCCCTATCTCCTCCCGAACGAGCTGCTATGGATACCTACATCAAGGACACTCTGGCAGCAGGCCTCATGCGTCCATCCACCTCGCCGGCAGGAGCAGGGTTTTTCTTTGTGGCCAAAAAAGACGGTGGATTACGTCCTTGCATCGACTACCGGGGACTTAATGCCATAACCGTCCGTAACCGCTACCCGCTACCCCTTATGGCCACAGCCTTTGACCTGCTCCAGGAAGCAGTGGTCTTCACTAAGCTTGACCTACGGAACGCATACCATCTTGTGCGGATCAAACACGGTGACGAGTGGAAGACCGCTTTCAACACGCCTACTGGTCACTACGAATACTTGGTGATGGCCTTCGGCCTGACCAACGCCCCGGCTGTGTTCCAAGCGCTCATAAACGATGTGCTTAGGGATATGCTTAACATTTTCGTGTTTGTTTACTTGGATGACATCCTCATCTTTTCGAGCTCCCTTCAAGAACACACTAAGCATGTCAGACAAGTGCTCAAACGCCTCCTAGACAGCCATTTGTACGTTAAGCCGGAAAAGTGTGAATTCCATTCCTCTCGAGTACAATTCCTGGGATTTGTAGTGGAACCCGGTCGGATCCAGATGGACCCCAAGAAGGTAGGGGCGGTAGCGGATTGGCCCGACCCCAAGTCCGTTAAGGAAGTTCAGCGTTTCCTGGGCTTCACCAACTTTTAACGCAAGTTCATCAAGAACTTCAGCTCGGTGGCAGCCCCTCTCTCAGCTGTAACCAAGGGTGGCAACACAAGGTTTCTGCGGGGAAGAAAAGCTGAGACGGCCTTCCAAGGACTCAAGCAGCGCATCCTCTCTGCTCCCATCCTGACACTACCGACGGCGGATGAACCTTTTGTGGTGGAGGTAGACGCATCAGAGGTTGGTGTTGGAGCTGTCCTGTCTCAGAGGGGTGAAGACAAGAGGCTTCATCCTTGCGCCTTCTTCTCTCACCGGCTTACCCCGGCCGAGAGGAATTACGATGTGGGGGATCGTGAACTCCTAGCGGTTAAGATGGCATTGAAGGAATGGAGACACTGGCTCGAGGGGGATTCTCAACCATTTCAAGTGCTTACGGACCACAAAAATCTGGAGTATATCCAGCAGGCGAAGCGGTTGAACTCCAGACAAGCTCGACGGTCTCTTTTCTTCAGCCGATTCCAGTTTATACTCACCTATAGACCCGGGTCGAAGAATCTCAAACCGGACGCCTTGTCACGAATCTACTCTCCTGCCATTCAAGAAGATACTGACATGACTGTCCTTCCTGCCGCTAAGATCGTGGCTCCGATCTCGTGGCAAGTGGAGGATACCGTGAAACAAGCTCAAGCCATCGAACCGGGTCCTGGAGGAGGTCCTGCCAATCGGTTGTTTGTTCCCAAGGCAGCAAGGTCCCAAGTCCTTCTGTGGGGGCACTCTTCTCGCCTCACCTGTCACCCGGGCGTAGGTCGCACCTTGGAGTTCATCCAGCGTAAGTTCTGGTGGCCCACCATAAAAGAAGACGTTGCCACTTTCGTCAAGGCCTGTTGCGTGTGCTGCCAGGGCAAATCTTGTCACCTCCGCCCTCAAGGACTCCTTCACCCTTTATCTATTCCCCACCGACCCTGGTCCCATATCTCGTTGGACTTTATTACTGGCCTTCCTCCGTCCCATGGTAATACTACTATCCTAGTCATCATCGACAGGTTTTCTAAGGCGGCCAGGTTTGTTCCCTTGACCAAATTACCTTCTGCCAAGGAAACGGCAGAGTTGGTGATTAACCATGTGTTCCGAGTCTTTGGCATTCTGCAAGATATGGTTTCCGACAGAGGTCCACAGTTCGCCTCTAGGTTTTGGAAGGCCTTCTGCCAACTCATAGGGGCTACGGCCAGTCTTTCTTCAGGGTACCATCCGGAGTCCAACGGCCAAACTGAGAGGATGAATCAAGAGCTGGAAACCACCCTCAGATGTATGGTCTCCAACAACCCATCCACATGGTCATCCTTCATTGTTTGGGCCGAGTACGCGCACAACACCTTGTGCTCCTCCTCCACTGGTATGTCCCCCCACGAGTGTCAGTTTGGCTATGCTCCGCTATTGTTCCCGGACCAGGAGGCAGAAGTCAGAGTGCCTTCAGCCTTGAGGTTCATCAGACGCTGTCGGCTTACGTGGAAGAAGGCCCGTCTTAATCTTCTGCGCGCCTCACAGCAGTACCAGCGACAAGCCAACAGACGTCGCCGTCCCGGTCCTACCCTGTACCCCGGCCAGAGTATGGCTCTCAACAAAAGACTTACCGCTACGGGTGGAGTCTCGCAAGCTTTCCCAGAGATTCATCGGTCCCTTTAAGATTGCCAGGAGAGTCAATCCCGTTACATTTCGCCTGCACTTACCCAGATCCCTTAAGATCAATCCAACATTTCACATTTCTTTATTAAAACCTGTTGTTTTTTCTCCCCTTATCACGGCAGGCAGACCTCCCTCTCCGCCCCGTGTCATCAGAGGCCAGTCGGCTTATACCGTCCACCGGATACTGGATTCCCGCCGAGTGCAGCGGTCCTGGCAGTATCTGGTGGACTGGGAAGGCTACGGTCCCGAGGAGCGCTCCTGGGTTCCTGCCAAGGACATACTGGACCCTGACCTCATTCGTCAGTTCAGGGCCCTCCACCCTGAGAAGGCTGGTAGGAACGTCAGGAGCCGTTCCTAGGAGGGGGATTCTGTCAGGTTTTGGCCAGGACTGTTCTGGTTTTTGTCACAAGATGTCCCCATTGCACCTTTTTTGAACCTTTTGTTTTTTCCTTGCTCTTTTATTGTTTGCACCTGTGTGTCGTTCCCTTGTTAGTATTTAAACCCTGTGTGTTCCTCAGTTCTTTGCTCAGTGTTTGTATGTTAGCACCCAGCCCCAGCCCAAGCCTTTTTGTGTGAAACATATAGTTCTCTTATTGGATTTTCCAGAGGTTCTCTGGTTTATTTTTTGAGTAGTCTTTTGAGGTTTGTTTTTCCCTGCTGTTTTTACCACTTTGTGGAGTTTCTTTGTATTTTGGAGGATATCCATTTTGTGCCTCTTGGCTTTATTTTGGACGTGGTGGATTTATATTCTTTGCCTGAAGATCTTGTCCTTTTATTAAATCATTATCTCTAGTACTGCTGAGTCTGCCTCATCTTCTGGGTTCTGCCAACTATTAGTGACTGTTTCTCTCACCGTGTCCTGACACCATAGGTCCCAGAGTGGGGGGAGGGCAATTTTTACTCCCTGGGTCCTGGAGTTTTTCCTTATCTGTTAACCTAACCAGGAAAACCATGTCAAACTGCAGCAACCTGTTCATATGAATTATATTTAGACTAGATCAGGAGGGGGATTTCCTCTACCCAGACACAGAGACAACAACTGATAGACAAACTCTCAGGGCTGAGCTTGCTTCATGCATGTTTGCATCATGCAAGCCTAAGCAACTGTAGGCCTTGTAAAAAATGTACTCACATGTGTCATCACTATTATGTTGATTGATTAATTCCAGTTAATAATTTTGGATTGATAACGTATAGGCAGCCTAGCCAGACCAATTTTGAATATAATATATTTTCTCCTGATACACAAAAATTAGTTACCCTGAACAAATGGACAGCGCACATAGGCTGTAGTAGCCTACAGTTGATCAGGCTGGAAAATTGTCTAGTTTTCATCCAATACAACATGTCAGATCTCTAATGGGGCAGAGCCCCACCTGTTTTGAGCACCACAGTTTTAGGTACATTTAAAAAAATATTTTTTGCTTGTTATTTTGGCACTAATACATGTCACATTTAAGTTGGCAAACAATGTAAAAAAAAATGTCATTGCGTTAATAAAGCCGCATACAAACATGGTCTCTTTTTTGCTTTCTTGAGTAAGGCAGCTCCAAATTGCAGGTGTTTCAGCCTAGCTCAGGGTTTTCTGTGGTGGTGGGGCTAGCCAGCAGAAAATACAGAGCGTTGCGCCTGATAGGCTCAGTTTTCTGTCACGATTGGCTCATGGGACAGTACGTCATCCCCAATTCTAAGGTTAGAGCTCGAAAATGTTTGCCCCTTGGGTTCTTGTAAGGGCCGACGCTGGAGAAGAGAAGCAGGTACGGGGAGTAGAACATTTAACATGGAACAGACATCAAACGGGACAGAGACAGATTCAGATCCGGGTATGCAAAGACTAACAAACATTAATCCTGAAGCAGGGAATAGAGCTTGGGAACAGACAGATATAGGGGAGATAAGGACACAGGTGATTGAGTCCAGGTGAGTCCAATAATCGCTGATGCGCGTGACGGGGAAGGCAGGTGTGCGTACTAATGGTGGCAGGAGTGCATAATGCTGGGTAGCCTCGAACGCCAGGGAGCTGGAGTGACAGTTCTGCCATAGAGTTATATTAGAAGTGCCCATCCAAGAAGGCTCAAGGCTCATTGGCCACAGATAGAATGACATTAAATCACGTTATATCTACGGTAGCTTTGATTGGACTGATCATGTCAACATCTTACTTTCAAAGTCTTAGCTAGCAGTCATCATCAGTTGTCATGAAGTCGACAATCTACTGGCAAATCCTTTTTAATCCTTGTCATATGAAGATAAATAATGAATAGAAATTATAGATAAAACGTATCGGTGCTCATCGGCCATTGTACATAAAGATTACACGACAAGTTGGAAATCGCAAATTCAACAATGAGTCGTTTGGAAGGAATCAGTGGCTAACTGCAATCATTGCAAAGAAACCACTCGTTAGCCTGCTATTCAATGGAGTGGCTGTGTTTTTTCCCCCGAGTTCACACCATAAATCCAGAGAATGGCAGACTTTGATGATGAAGTTTGATAAAACTAAAAATTTAGTTAAAATATAAAGTTATAAAGTTAAAAATTTTCATGTTTTACTGAGACTTGTTGTAGGCTCCTAAGTGGACCATAAGGTTAAAACCAAACCAAATTAACTTGTTTTGGATTGGGGGCAGCATTTTCACTTTTGGGTGAATAGCGTGCCCAGAGTGAACTGCCTCCTACTCAGTCCCAGATGCTAATATATGCATATTATTATTATTATTGGATAGAAAACACTCTGAAGTTTCTAAAACTGTTTGAATGACGTCTGTGAGTATAACAGAACTCATATGGCAGGCAAAAACCTGAGAAAAAAAACCAAACAGGAAGTGGGAAATCTAAGGTTTGTAGTGGGATATGGGTTATTTTTCACTTCCTAAGGCTTCCACTAGATGTCAACCGTCTTTAGAACGTGGTTTCAGGCTTCTCATTTCAGGGGCCTGGATGGGAGATGTTTGAGTAAGTGGTCTGCCTACAGCCTCGTTGTCAGTCACGCGCTTTCACTTGAGAGGTTGTTCTCGTTCCAGTGCATTTCTACAGACAATGGAATTCTCCGGTTGTAACATTATTGAACTTTTATGATAAAAACATCCTAAGGATTGATTCTATATTTAGTTTGACAAGTTTCTTCGACCTGTAATATAACTTTTTGAACGTTTCGTCCGAATGGACCAGATCGCGCTTTTGGATTGTTTACCAAACGCCCTAACAAAAGAAGCTATTGGACATAAATGGACATAAATGATGGATATTATCGAACAAAACAAGCATTTATTGTGGAACTGCGATTCCTGGGAGTGCATTCTGATGAAGATCATCAAAGGTAAGTGAATATTTCTAATGCTATTTATGAATAATGTTGACAACCCAACATGGAGGATATTTCTGTGGCTGGTTTGGGCTCTGAGCACCGTTCTCAGATTATGCTTTTTCCGTAAAGTTTTTTTGAAATCTCACGCAGCAGTTGCATTAAGGAGAAGTGTATCTAAAGTTTCATGTATAATAGCTGTATTTTCATCAACATTTATTATGAGTATTTCTGTGAATTCATGTAGCTCTTTGCAATATCACTGCATGTTTTGGAACAACTGAATCTAACACGCCAATGTAAAATAAGATTTTGGGATATAAATATGAACTTTACCGAACAAAACATACATGTATTGTGTAACATGAAGTCCTATGAGTGTCATCTGATGAAGATCATCAAAGGTTAGTGATTCATTTTATCTCTATTTGTGCTTTTTGTGACTCCTCTCTTTGGCGGGAAAAATGGCAGGGGTTTTTCTGTGACTTGGTGGTGACCTAACATAATCGTTTGCGGAGCTTTCGCTGTAAAGCATTTTTGAAATCAGACACTGTAGCATGATTTTTATCTTTAAAATGGTGCCTACTGAAGTTAGCAAGGCACATTGAAATAAATTGCACTAACTGGACACAAAAAGAAAGTTCTAAAACCAAGAAAACAATTTAGAATCTACATCGTTCGTATCCTGTAATTTTAAGAAACTAATTTCAATTGAATAATATCCCCAAAATGCTCAAGTTTCACTTTTAATTCTCTATCCAATAATGTCCCCAACTCAGCAAGCTTCTCAACACATAGAACACCCCCCCCATAATGCTCTGTGGCACAACCCCAATATGACACACTAGGTTAATTATCTGATCTTAATCCTATGATTGGATGGACAACATAACAGTTCACTGCAAAAGTTTTGATTGGGAAGGGTTAGGCCTACGAGCTTCCCAGGTTTTGTATTGAAGTCAATCTACCCAGAGGAGGACAGAAGCTAGCTGTCCTCTGGGTACACCATAGTGCTACCCCAGAAAGTATTGTTGAAGTTACTATAGACCTTCATTGCAAAACAGTGTGTTTTAATCAATTATTTGGTGACATATGAATATATTTAGTATAGTTGTATTTTTAAAGGATAACTTTTTTAGTGTTTCACTATTTTTATGAAATTTCACTGACGAGAATGGTCCTCCCCTTCCTTCTCTGAGGAGCCTCCACTGGTCTATGTCTATATCAAGGCCCCAGCTAATATATTGAAGAAGCCTTCTCCATAGAAATGGTCATACTGCAAGCTCAGTGACCAGGAACACCTGCATGCATTTTACTGGGTTGGTTGCTCTTGAATGGGATCAAAACTAATAACCAGAGAAGAGGACATGCTGTATGTGGGAGAGGTGTGAACGTGAAAACATATGCTTTGAATTCACCCATGTTACCTATATCGCATGTAAAAACCTCCTGTTCTCTCTCTTATTACAAGACAACACCCACTCACGACATCCCTACTTCCTACTCTCTCTCACACCCTCCCTCTCTTCCTCTCCACCAACTCTTTCCGTCTCGTTCCCTCCTTCGCCTATCTCTCTTTATCTACGGAGAAGGCTGAGAGACAGGCAGGCAGACAGGTGCGAGATCTCTGAAAAGACTGCTTCATCTCCTTCCCCCACACAATTAAAACAGTGTTCCCTCCATTAAACCATGGCCTTCTGCAGGCCAGACGGGAGGGAGACCCCTTAACCCTGCGCCAATTATCTATAGGTGGCCCAATGTCCCAGTAACAAGCTTTGGGTTTGCAGTGGTCTGTGTGGCAGGTCATTTCTTTTGAGCTGCAAGTCTGACCTAAGCTCGCCTTAAGTCCCAGTGATCCACTTGCCCTCTAAAAATAACGCCATAAGAAACACTGTGTGTATCTCTATGTGTAGGCTACAGTATCGTGTCCATGTCTGCAGGTGTTAGTATGTTTGTCTGTATGTTACGGCCCTGCTATGCCACGTTGCAGGCTACATGTTTCATACATGTGGCTTAACCAGATGCATTGTATGCTGACCGTTAGTGGAGAAGCTAAATGGAACGCTCACAGCCCTACAGTATAAAACAAAACAAAAAATACATTTTTCTACACTGCCATGTGTTTTGGTGAAACATTTATACTGCGTACATTTGCTGTTGCTGTGATACAGAAGCATAAAAACAGGTTTGTTGATTTGTTCAGGGTTCAGATTTTCACAAGTGTGTGTTGTCAGTCACGTCCATATGTGGGTGAGTTGGATATTATCTTTGTGTGTACAGTATGGGAGACATATGGAGATCCGTCTGAGAGTGACAGGAGGAATAGCTGAGGCTTTATTAGCTCATCCATCTCTATCTCTCTGTATGAAGATGGAACACACTCCCATCCCCCAAACCCTGCCAGCCCTGAGCCTGAAGATAACACAATAATGATGCAACGGTCTCAACGTACATTACACTAGTATTTCCACATGGGTGTACCTCACCAACCTCAATCCAAGGTTTTTATTCATAAGAAATGAGTGCAGATGATTGACTATGTTTCTTTGAGCAGGTGATTGTGTTCGCCAAATGTAATTGTGCGTGTGTTGGTGTGTGTGTGTGTTTAGGGGTTCCGGGGATTGAATGTTTGTAATGTGCATTTCTGTGTGTGTGTGTGTGTGTGTGTCTATGTGCTCGTGTGTGTGAGTGTCTATGGGCTTGTGCTTGTGTGTGTGTGTGTGTGTGTGTGTGTGTCTATGCGCTCGTGTTTGTGTGTGTGTGTGTCTATGCGCTTGTGTTTGTGTGTGTCTGTGTGTGTGTGTGTGTCTATGCGCTCGTGTTTGTGTGTGTGTGTGTCTATGCGCTCGTGTGTGTGTGTCTATGCACTCGTGTTTGTGTGTGTGTGTGTGGTTGTTTCCTCTCTCTGAGTCTGGAGCTGTCAGTAAATGGCCCCTCAGCCCCACTCCTGTGTTTGTTTATTCTCTGCCGGGCACAGGGGTGGTGGCAAACAGATGGGCATCCATGAATTATGGAAATTCAGGGGTTTAATTAACCACTACACACACGGCTGGATCACAGAGCTTCGTCTGAGGGGTGCGGGCCGTCATGGGTTGTTGAGCCGTGGATGGAACCGGGCTATAGTGATATCCCTGGGCTATGGAGCTGACTGAGAACGGGGGTAGAAACCCAATGGGGTGCCAGCTGCCGGGGCCGTGGGTTAAGACGTTAATACTCACAGTTCAACTCGGAAGAAGTGCATTGGGTCACACTTTATTTGGATAGTCTGTCATCTGTAGAGGCTCTACAAATGGTCATACCATCAACAAACTAGTATCTGTTGATAAGCAACTTCTGTTAGGGTTAGGTTTAGAATAAGGGTTAGGGTAAGGGTTAAGATTAGGGTTAGGGCTAAGGTTAGGGTTAAGTTTAGGGTTAGGATAAGGTTAGGGCTAGGGTTAGTAGATAGTTGAAATGTTCCTGATAGTCTGTAGAGGATCTACAGATGGACTATCCATATAAAGTGTTATACTGCATTGAGGGACCCAAAACAACCCCAGGTCATAGTATGTGCAGTATTAGGACACATGTCAAGTAACAATGGGTTTGTAGTATCTGATTGATGATGCTCTCTGACTTAAAATTATTGAGGACTTTCAGTAAAGTATTATCAAATACATTTGCATGTGTATAGTAAAAGTTCTTAATCGGACTGTTTATCCATACAGCAAGTGAAGAAATGATGTCTCTGAGCATTTTTCTCAGGCCCCGTCAGTGAACACTGATACACCCTCCATCCCTCCACCCCACCACCTATACCCATCCACCCTAGCTTCCTCCATCCCTCCACCCCACCACCTATACCCATCCACCCTAGCTTCCTCCATCCCTCCACCCCACCACCTATACCCATCCACCCTAGCTTCCTCCATCCCTCCACCCCACCACCTATACCCATCCACCCTAGCTTCCTCCATCCTGAGAAATGAGAAGGGACAGCCTTAGTCAGGGACCAGCACAACAGGCAATTAAAAAGGAATTAAGAGCGTGCAGGGGAAATCAGATATGATACACAATGCCTCGTAAATGTCAGCGTTATTATTGTGTTGTTGATTCTCCATTTCTCTTGCTGCTGTTGCCGTTTCAGAAGCAGGGACGTATAATCCAGCAGACTTAATGAAGCTGCCGGCACCGGCGAGGGTCTCGGCGAGGGTCTCGACACCAGAGGCGAGCGCCCATGACCTTTCCCTTCCTCAGAGCCTTCTCTGGGATGCCTTGGCTCCAGAGAAGAGGCGAAAGCTATTAGCCATGATGTATTACTGTCTGCCTACGTGTAGGATTTTTGTGTTGGTCTGTTTGCCATCATAAAGTCTGTTCTGACTGCTTGCTTGTCTATATGTCTGTTTGTCCGTGTGTGTTTTTTGTCTGGTTTTGTTAACTCTGTTTTCATGTTTTCCCCATTGTCAGTTGTCTGTAATGATAACAACATAATGGGCTTGTTTGACATTGCAGTTGACAGTGCAGGGGACTGCGAATGACTGATCTTCAAAGAACCTTGCATCATAAATACCTACTCATTATTATTTGTACATCAGTCAGTCAATTTACCCATGATACATTGTGGTTTTGATCCTCTTGAACAGGGGCAATATATTTTTTTGTTTGTCTCATTGTGGTTGATTTTCAAACCTCTGTTTAGCAATTCCCCTTTTCATTTTTTATTTATTTAACCTTAACCTTTATTTAACACTGGGTTAACTGCCTTGTTCAGGGGCAGAATGACAGATTTTTACCTTGTCAGCTCAGGGATTCGATCTAGCAACATTTCGGTTACTAGTCCAACGCGCTAACCACTAGGCTACCTGCCACCCCAAAACTACTGTATGTTTGACAGTCTTTCTAGTCTAGTCTATTGCTTTTGGGTGACCAACCTGACTATCTGACGTGAAATATTTAACTATGGGCTTAAGGATTCATGATTTGTTCCCTCCAAATGAATTCCCTGCATTGGATACCGATTGGCTACACCTGTGGCAGTCCCCGAACACCCTCTCCCCCACTGCCATCTATTCCATTTAGAGGAATAGCAGTCAAATAAGTCCAATGAATAGAGGAGAAAATAAAATGAAAAATTGTGAGGGCAAAATGAAAAGCAGGACAAGTCAAATGAACAGCCTTGGGTGGACAGTAGACACACAGATCACACCGTCCGAATATAGACCACTCAGATCCCTGGGCAGAAATAGAAAGGGATAGCCTCATCCACAGGTTATTACGTATGGCTTCAACATGACAGATATGCTATATTACATTCCCCAATGGGTTCTACACGGGCCAGGTAAACAAGGCTCTCTAATACATTCATCTCTTCCTAGAGGCTTTTAGAGACAGAGCTATTGGAAGCATGTAGAAATCCATAAATCAATGTTGGGGCCGAATGGACTCTAAACTGAACAACGAGGAGCATTTTTCAAAAGTGAAATGTACATTGCAATGTTTCATGAATAACCTTCGTGTTATGTTAAGGTGTGAAAGGCTGTTATTTATGATAAATGTGAAAGGTATGCTGCCATTTTGTTTTTCTGCATAGTGTGTAGAGAGCGAGAGATGTTCACGAATCAAGGCTTATCAACTCCAGATAATGACAAAGACATTCTGATATCACAGAGACATTGTGATGGTCATAAAGGCATTTTGAGGTCACAGAGACATTCTGAGGTAACAGAGACATTGTGATGGTCATAGCCCCAATTGGTAGTTACAGTCTTGTCCCATCGCTGCAACTCCTGTACGGACTTGGTAGAGGCAAAGGTCGAGAGCCGTGCATCCCCCGAAAAACAACCCCTCCAAGCTGCACTGCTTCTTGACACAATGCACGCTTAACCCGGAAGCCAGCAGCACCAATGTGTCGGAGAAAACACTGCCCACCTGGCGACCGTGTCAGCGTGCATGTGCCCTCCCATAACCCTGACAACGCTAGGCCAGTTGTGTGTCTCCTGGTCCCGGCCGGCTGCGACACAGCCCGGTATCGAACCAGGATCTGTAGTAGCGGAGCTAGCCCTGCGATGCAGTGCCTTAGACCGCTGCTCCACTTGGGAGGCCCTATCACATAGACATTCTGAGGTCACAGAGACATTCTGAGGTCACAGAGATATTCTGAGGTCACAGAAATGCAGCTCATCATCACATTTACCTGGAAGAAGGTAAAACATTTAATTGAAGTTTCCCAGACAACAAATGAAGTAAACATGCTTGGGATGCCCTTGCTTGACGCTTGCTTGATTGGCTTTCAAATTACCTGAGCGGTAACAAGAACTCTGTATCACACTGCACAAGAACATACTCACACGCGCATGCAAGTATACAGACACAGACACACACACACACAGCAGTGATGTGTAGACAACACCCTGAGACACTAATTGTATCCTCTTCTGCCAGAACTGGAAAATAATATTGGAGAGAGCAAAGAAGAAAATGGTGTGTGGTCATACTGTAGGTGTGTGTGAGATGTGTGTGGTCATACTGTAGATGTGTGTGAGATGTGTGTAAGGTGTGTGGTCATACTGTAGGTGTGTGTGAGATGTGTGTAAGGTTTGTGGTCATACTGTAGGTGTGTGTGAGGTGTGCACTGTTTTTGTGTATGGATTCTAGCAGAAGTGTGTGTGCAGAGAGTATGTGAGTCCTTAGGCATGAGTGTGTGTTCTCTTGTTCTCCATCTCTGTCTCTGAGTCAGTCCTCAGTTTGTCTTTGCTCATCTTCTGTATAACTGAACTGGATGACAGCCATCTGACATCAGGATGAAAGAAACTATTACCAGCCGAGTTTCTGGCCTGTGACATGACCTGAATGAAGACTGGAGCACACACACACACACACACACACACACACACACACACACACACACACACACACACACACACACACACACACACACACACACACACACACACACACACACACACACACACTCACTCACCAAATGTCATATTCATATACAGTACCAGTCAAACGTTTGGACACACCTACTCATTCCAGTTGAAATGTTTACTATTTTCTACATAGTAGAATAATAGTAAAGACATCAAAACTATGAAATAACACATGGAATCGTGTAGTAACCAAAAAAGTGTTAAACAAATCTAAATATATTTTATATTTATATAAGTAGCCACCATTTGTCTTGATGACAGCTTTGCACACTCTTGACATTCTCTCAACCAGCTTCACCTGGAATGCTTTTCCAACAGTCTTGAACGAGTTCCCACATATGCTAAGCACTTGTTGGCTTTCCTTCACTCTGCGGTTCAACTCATCCCAAACCATCTCAATTGGGTTGAGGTCGGGTGATTGTGGAGGCCAGGTCATCTGATGCAGCACTTCATCCCTCTCCTTCTTGGTCAAATAGCCCTTACACAGCCTGGATGTGTGTTGAGTCATTGTCCTGTTGAAAAACAAATGATAGTGCCACTAAGCGCAAACCAGATGAGACGGCGTATCACTTCGGAATGTTGTGGTAGCCATGCTGGTAAAGTGTCTCAAATTTGGACTCATCAGACCAAAGGACAGATTTCCACCGGTCTAATGTCCATTGCTTGTGTTTCTTGGCTCAAGCAAGTCTATTCTTCTTATTGGTGTCCTTCAGTAGTGTTTTCTTGAATTCTGTGAACCATTTATTTGGGCTGCAATTTCTGAGGCTGGTAACTGTAATGAACGTATCCTCTGCAGCAGAGTTGTCTCGGTCTTCCTTTCCTGTGGTGGTTCTCATGAGAGACAGTTTCATCATAGCACTTCATGACTTTCGTGACTGCACTTGAAGAATCTTTTAAAGTTATTGAAATTTTCCACATTGACTGATGGACTGTCGTTTCTCTTTGCTTACTTGAGCTGTTCTTGCCATAATATGGACTTGGTCTTTTACCAAATAGGGCTATCTTCTGTATACCACTCCTACCTTGTCACAACACAACTGATTGGCTCAAACGTATTAAGAAGGAAATCAATTCCACAAATTAACTTTTAAGAAGGCACACCTGTTAATTTAAATGATTTCCAGGTGACTACTTCATGAAGCTGGTTGAGAGAATGTCAAGAGTGTGCAAAGATGTCATCAAAGAAAATTAAGAATCTCAAATCTCAAATATATTTTTATTTGTTTAACACTTTTTTGGTTACTATCTGATTCCATATGTGTTATTTCGTAGTTTTGATGTCTTCACTATTATTCTACAATGTAGAAAATAATAAAAACTAAAGAAAAACCCTTGAATGGGTAGGTGTGTTCAAACTTTGGACTGGTACTGTGTGTATGTATTATACACACACGCACTCAAGTGCCTTCAAACACGCACACACTAGACGTAGATCGTTTTTTCACAGGGATTTGTCTTTTTTCACCTTCTTCAACGTTGTATCTGACTGTCCTTTTTATCTCTGTGCCTTGTTTTGCGTCTCCCGTCATCCCCTATCTCTGTGCCTGATTGTGCGTATCTACGTTTCTGTCCACCTTCTATCAACGTTCACTGTGTTTGTGTGTTTGGTTGGTGTCTGTCCTCTGTTTCTCTGCACATCCCCCCTAACTGATATCTTCATAAAGCTGTTGTCTGACTCTCTCTCCATGTTGTGTCTGTGTACAACACAATATCCATCTCTCTCCGTCTGTAGTGCATTCTCTGTTCCTGTTTCAGGATCTCCCTGTGCTCTGTGATCTATGTGTCTCTGTCTCTGTGCGTGCCTGTGCACTGAGTGCGGGTGGCAGAGAGAAGCACCTGCACAGGCAGCATCCTTCCGTGCTCTGTCTCCATGCCCTTGAGCTGTAATTGGCTGAATCTCACCGATAACCAAGGCTTTAGGGCAGAGAAACCACAGCTCCCAATCAGCCAGCTGTCAATCATTCCTGCTGCCAAACTAATACCTGGGATAACAGCGGAAGAGTCCAACAAGTTCATCCTAGAGATAGAGTTGTGGTTATTCTCTCAGAGGCAGACAGGGTCTGGTACTCCGAGTACAGCACCGTGATACCGCCATAGACATACTCTAAGGGCTGGTTTCCAAGACACACATTAAGCTGAGATTAAGGAAGTGCTTTCAATGGAGAATCTTTAAAAAAAAAATGAAGGCAGGTGGGATATACAGTGCCTTGCAAAAGTATTCATCCCCCTTGGTGTGTTTCCTATTTTGTTGCATTACAACCTGTAACCTGTATTTTTATTTGGATTTCATGCAACAGACATACACAAAATAGTCCAAATTGGTGAAGTGAAAAAAAGAAAAATGATACGTGCATATGTATTCACCCCCTTTGCTATGAATTTAAAAAAATGTATTTCACCTTTATTTAACCAGGTAGGCCAGTTGAGAACAAGTTCTCATTTACAACTGCGACCTGGCCAAGAAAAAGCAAAGCAGTGCGACACAAACAACAACACGGAGTTACACATGGGATAAACAAACATACAGTCAATAACACAATAGAAACGTCTATATACAGTGTTTGCAAATGAGGTAAGATAAGGGAGGTAAGGCAATAAATAGGCCATAGTGGAGAAATAATTACAATTTAGCAATTAAAACACTGGAGTGATAGATGTGCAGAAGATGAATGTGCAAGTAGAGATACTGGTGTGCAAAAGAGCAATTAATAAATAAATAAATAAATAAATAGCAGCCCCTAAATAAGATCTGGTGCAACCAATTACCTTCAGAAGTCACATAATTAGTTAAATTAAGTCAACCTGTGTGCAATCTAAGTGTCACATGATCTGTCATATGATCTCAGTGTGTATATATACACCTGTTCGGAAAGGCCCTAGAGTCTGTAACACCACTAAGCAAGGGGCACCACCAAGCAAGCTGCACCATGAAGACCAAGGAGCTCTCCAAACAGGCCAGGGACAAAGTTGTGGAGAAGTACAGATCAGGGTTGGGTTATAAAAAAAATCAGAAACTCGTGGAGCACAATTACATCCATTATTAAAAAATGGAGGGAATATGGCACCACAACAAACCTGCCAAGAGAGGGACGCCCACCAAAACTCAGAAAAGGAGGGCATTAATCAGAAAGACAACAAAGAGACCAAAGATAACCCTGAAGGAGCTGCAAAGCTCCACAGCGGAGATTGAAGTATCTGTCCATAAGACCACTTTAAGCCGTACACTCCACAGAGCTGGGCTTTACGGAAGTGTGGCCAGAAAAAAAGCCATTGCTTAAAGAAAAAAATTTGCAAACACATTTGGTGTTCGCCAAAAGGCATACGGGAGACTCCCCAAATATATGGAAGAAGGTACTCTGGTCAGATGAGACAAAAATTGAGCTTTTTGGCCATCAAGGAAAGAGCTATGTCTGGCGCAAACCCAACATCTCATCGCCCCGAGAACACCATCCCCATCATGCTGTGGGGATGTTTTTCATCGGCAGGGAAACTGGTCAGAATTGAAGGAATGAGGGATGGCGCTAAATACAGGGAAATTCTTGATGGACTCCTGTTTCAGTCTTCCAGAGATTTGAGACTGGGACGGAGGTTCACCTTCCAGCAGGATAATGACCCTAAGTATACTGCTAAAGGAACACTCGAGTGGTTTAAGGGGAAACATTTAAATGTCTTGGAATGGCCTAGTCAAAGCCCAGACCTCAATACAATTGAGAATCTGTGGTATGACTTAAAGATTGCTATACACCAGCAGAACCCATCCAACTTGAAGGGGCTGGAGAAGTTTTGCCTTGAAAAATGGGCAAAAATGCCATAATAATAAAATACCTCCAGAGACTTGCAGCTGTAATTGCTGCAAAAGGGGGGTTGTGAATAGTTTCGCATGCTCAAGTTTTCAGCTTTTTTGTTTTATTTCTTGTTTGTCTCACAAGAAAAAATATTTTGCATATTCAAAGCAGTAAGCATGTTGTGTAAATCAAAAGATACAAACAATTACGAACAATTTTACAAACAATACAAGCAATTTTAATTCCAGGTTGTAAGACAACTAAATAGTACCTGTACCACTGTACCTTTAATGCCCACGGGCTTTAACCTGTTGAGGCTGGGGGCGCTGTTGTCACTATTTATGCTAATCGTGTAATTTTTGAAACGGCTTCCCACAAAATTCTTGATCGTACAATATGCATATTATTATTATTATTGGATAGAAAACAGTCTATAGTTTCTATAGGAGTTGAAATTTTGTCTCTAAGTGGAACAGAACCCATTCTACAGCAATTTCCCTGACATGGAGTCAGATTTCAGAAATGTTGGCCCCTGATCTGGAGTCAGTTAAAAGGCCACAGTTATTGCTATGAGTATACGGACACTGCTTACGTCTTCCCCTGGATGCCTTTACGTGATGACGATTTGAATGGGGTCGATTGCGCGTTCACAGGCACTATAAATTAAAAAACCCTGTAGCTAGTAAGTCTTTTGGAGCTGCGTTATGCGCGTGGAGGACACCGACCCGCACCTGTTCCAAGCATTAGTGTTGGGAGTAATCTTTCTCCGGTCATGTTAAGACTCGTTATAGGAGTTAAAAACATCATAAGGTAGTTAATTTAAAGCGTTTTATAGCAATTTATATCCGTTTAGTGCGATTTTGGGACATTTATTTCTGAAACGCTGTGAATCGCTGGGCACGCTTCCAGTTCATAATGAACGCAGTTGGCATTTCCACATGGCAAGAGGACAGCTTTCCACCAAAAGACGATTAGACCCAAGAAAGGATCCTTTGCCCAAGATACTGATGGAAGAACAGCTCAAAGTAGGACATTTTTATTATGATAAATCGTGTTTCTGTCGAAAAATGTTAGTGGCTTAGGACGCCATGTTTTTTGACGTAGCTTCGCTTGGCGCAAACTGTATTGAAAAGTAAGGATAATTTAAAAAATGTAATTCCGCGATTGTATTAAGAATTAAATTGTCTATCAATCGATGTCCACCCTATATTTTTTAGTCACGTTTATGAGTATTTATGTATAAGAGTAGATCACTGTCTAATATGGCACACGGACATTTTCTCACCAGCTGGGCTACATTTCACATTGTCTAACCATGATTTTGGTGGCTAAATATGCACATTTTCGAACAAACTGTATATGTATGTTGTAATGTGATGTTACAGGGGTGTCATCTGAAGAATTCTGAGAAGGTTAGTGAAAAAAAAAATATATTTTGGCGATGTTGACGTTATCGCTCTCTTTGGCTAGAATCAATGCTGGGCTGCTATGTGCTATGTGCTATGCTAATATAACGATTTATTGTGTTTTCGCTGTAAGACACTTAGAAAATCTGAAATATTGTCTGTATTCACAGGATCTGTGTCTTTCGATTAGTGTATGCTGTGTATTTTTACGAAATGTTTGATGATTAGTAAGTAGGTAAACACGTTGCTCTATGTAGTTATTCTAGTCCATTTGTGACGGTGGGTGCAATTGTAACCTATGCCATCTACCTGAAATATGCAAATTTTTCTAACAAAACCTATCCCATACCATAAATATGTTATCAGACTGTCATCTGATGAGTTTTTTTCTTGGTTAGGGGCTATAAATATCTTAGTTTAGCCGAATTGGTGATAGCTACTGGTGTTGGTGGACAAATAAAAGATGGTGGATTATGCTAATGTGTTTTTAGGTAATAGATTTACATCTTTACATATTGTGTCTTCCCTGTAAAACATTTTAAAAATCGGACATGTTGGCTGGATTCACAAGATCTGTGTCTTTCATTAGCTGTATGGGACTTTAATGTGTAAAAGTTAAATATTTAAAAAAAAAAAAAATTTTGAATTTCGCGGCTCTGCCTTTTCAGTGGGGGTGGAGGGGGAGTGCCGCTAGCGGCACCCTCAGCCTAGACAGGTTAAAAAAAAAACTTTTGTGGGATTTCACATTTTTGATTATATGTTCCAGTTAAGAGTTTCAAAACGTCAAGATAAGATTGCGATCACTCTGATCCAGATTTTCTGGTGGTCGTCCAATCTGACATTCTGTCATAAATGCAGCAACTATTTATTTTTTCAGATTTCAAAGGTGGAGGTTGTGATCCTTTTGCTCCTGTATATTGGGATAATTAGGGTCCAACTCAGGGAGAGGATTTGGACGTTTTAATGCTAAATCAACAGTTTATTTGACATAACTGGTATTGCATGTCTGTTTTCGTTACATTTGACATTGATGCCAGAGAAAATGCTATGACTAATTTAAAAGCAAATCTTTTTAACACAAGTCAAAACAATCTTTGCATACAGTATTTCTCAACTACATTCCCTTAGTTCCTTCACTCAACTACAACATCCCTTCTCTTAGGTCTCTCTCCTTCCCCATCTCTCCCTCTCTTCTCTCTTTCCCTTTGCAGCCAACTCTTTCCCTCCCCTTTCTTTCTCTTTCTCTCTAGCCTGTGTACTCATTCTCTCCCCTCTGCTTATCCTATCTTCCTCCCTCATCTCTCTTCCTTTTTCACTCTCTCTGCCCCCCCCCGCCACACTCCACTCCCCTCCCCACTCCTTTGCTCTTGATTATGCCGAGCCTGAGAGGGGGAAAGAGTCACTATGGAAACAGGGGATGAGGCAGTGTGTGAGAGCTCTCTTTCGTAGTGAAGGGAAGAGCACAAAACAGAGGGGGGTTGAAGGTGGAACACCGACTGCAGTCAGAGTCCAGGGATGATCTCACCCGCTCTCCCTCTGGCACTGATAATGGCAGGGAGAGCACTTCACCTTTTCTGCCATCATCAGCTCAATCCTCTGAGTGTGTTTCTGTGTATGTGAAGAGACCACTCCACTACTCTACCATTCAACTGCTACAGTGGCCATAAGCTTACCTGTGTGTGTAATGTTTGTATTTCCTCTTCCACAGTATATTGGAGCATTGGCAAAAAGAATGCATGTTTTTGTGCGTGACAATCAATAGGCATTAAACAGCAGAGTTCACGGATGATGGCAAGAGCTCATCGGCATCTCTGCTATTCTGAAAGATGGGGCGATCAGCGATCACTACTGACCAGCTTCTCAGGTCCTCCACACACACACACACACACACACACACACACACACACACACACACACACACACTCACACTCACACTCACACTCACACTCACGACACACCTCAACCTGTTTCTAGACTTAATTCATTGTTCCTAAACCACACACACTCAGGCTTGGACAAAGGGGTTCCATCCTACGTACGCAGATTGACAGGTGATACTTAGTCAACTCCCTCCATTCAGGACATCTAAATAATCCTCAAATATTCATAGAACATCAGAATTTCATTGGGATAAAAGCGATTCTAAAGATTGAGAGGAGTAGTGTTGTGTAGGGAGGGAGAGAGAGACAAGGAAAGAAAAAGGTGGGCAGAGTAGGAGAGAGAGAAAGAGTGGGTTAGAAAAGGGGGGAATGTAGAGGGGGTAGAATGAGGGGAGGAGAGAACGAGGGGAGTAGGGGAAGGGAGGGAGCGAGACGTAAGGCAGAGAGAGTGGGGGAGCGAGTCAGAGAGAGGGAGGGAAGAGAGGAAACAGCTCCTCTCCCGTTAAAGGATGTCAAGTCTTCAGCTGAGAGCCGTTGAGGAGCACTGATCCATCCATCCGTCCTGCTCGTCCAGATGAATCTCACCACTGCGACTCCACAGCCTCGGCACAGCCTTGTAGGTATGTACCCCTCTGCTCTACTCTCTCCGCTCTACTCTCTCCACTCTACTCTCTCCCCTCTACTCTCTCCCCTCTACTCTCTCCGCTCTACTCTCTCCGCTCTACTCTCTCTGCTCTACTCTCTCCTCTCTACTCTCTCTGCAGTGTTCCCACCGTGTCCCTCAGCTGTCCTGACTGCCTACACTTAGCTCAGATCAGACTGGCTCTTGTGTGCTTAGCTCTATAGCAAGGGAGTGACAAACTCTACAGAGTACAAAGCAGGCTAGTCAATGGCAGGTTTCGAGGAATGTGTGTGTGTGTTTGTTTGTTTGTGTGTGTGTGTGTGTGTGTGTGTGTGTGTGTGTGTGTGTGTGTGTGTGTGTGTGTGTGTGTGTGTGTGTGTGTGTGTGTGTGTAGAAAAGAGAAGGTGCTTTATGCAACCTGGAGTATTGTGCAACTATTATGTCTACTTCTGCATGAACCCCCAAAATGTGCTGTTGATAGTGACCCAAGTGAAGAAACTGTGTGTGTGTGTGTGTGTGTGTGTGTGTGTGTGTGTGTGTGTGTGTGTGTGTGTGTGTGTGTGTGTGTGTGTGTGTGTGTGTGTGTGTGTGTGTGTGTGTTTGTCCGCTTGTGCAAGTGTGTCATAAAGGAAAGTTTGCCAGGTGCGCTTTTTTAGGAGACAATTTGAGTCGGCTAATAAAAGAGAGCAGATTGTCTGTACTTTCTGCATTACCTCAACAACAAAGGAAACAGGTTTTACAGGTGGTTTACAGGAGTTTTACAGGAGGTTTACAGTAGGTTTTGTTGGTGTCTGCATCATTTTCAGCTATTGTGTTGGGTTGCGTTCAAGAGAGACATGGTAAGTTCGAACATTACGTCAGCGGTGTCTCTGCATCTCTAAGCCAAGAGAGAACTGATTTGACTTCTAACTGATATGCTTGCTGGTTTATAACCTGTGTGATTGTGGATAAATTTTTTGTACATTTTAATATGAACATGATGAATGCTGCTATATATAATACTAAACATATATTACTAAATAGTCCACGTGGTTGTTTCCTTTGTGGTCTTAGGTCAAACATATTGATAGATTTCATATAAAGTTGGTCGAGCAGTGACAAAAACATTTGTAAAAAAATGATTAACCAATGTGCATATTTGCGGAATGAGGCTATTCACATAGCTAGCTCATTGACATTAACCGTCCTCCTGCGGCCAGGTTGCTATCCTTCCATGTTGTTCTACCTAAGTGTGGATGAATTTACGTACATGTATGCTCTATTCATCAGCTCTATTCTCTATTTGTGTTCATCAGCTCCAGCTATATGTCCAAGAAAATCCTCGTGGCGGTTTCCAAATGGACAGTGATTGTACTTTGTGAAAAAAATATAATAATTGTCATTGCATTTTGTTCATGTTGTGGCAATATTGCAGTAGTTCAAGTTCCTATATCACAGTGAGAAATATGAAATGCAACTCTTATTTTAATATAGTCGTGATACCTTTCTATCAGTCGTTATGGAAACTGTTCTACAAGCGGTCAAATAATTTGCCAACACAATCCCACAGCCATCATAGGGCACAGTGTAATTCAGCGGGTGGACAAAACATAAAATCTCATAGTTTCCCTTTGAAATTCAACGTGCTATGGATGAAAGTCTATTTTGTAAGGATTAATTCTGCGTGGGTACATGGGTTAATTCCGTGTGGTTACAGAGTTACAACAGAAACAACTCTAAGGTTAATAGTTTAGGCATTACTTCTGAGTGGTTAAGGTTAGGGCTATGGTTTGGAGCAGGAATAAAACAAAATAATAAATAACAATGCCCTATTTCCATCAACTATCATCAAGTATTCTCACGGCCTGCTAGAGCATTGTGAACTGACGCAGTGGTCGAAGTAGCGCTCTCCGGCTCTGAACATGGTGAGTTTGAGTCCATTGCTGGGCGAGCGCAGAAGAAGGCAGATATCCACGCTTTCAGGACCTTTTCACATCCAAGTCTATTTCTAGTGATCAGGCTGGGACAAAAGCACCTCATTAGTCTTGTGAAGGTCATGTAAACACTGAGGAATATGTTGAATATAGCTGTACGGAAAGGAATCAATTCACATATTTGAAGTTCAGAAGAGAGACAAGAGCACTGAAGATGCCAGTGCCTTGGGAGAGTATTATATATAGTGCTATAAAGGCCTTATCACATGAGTTACTGTTTGAACATAATGAGAAACTAATTCAAAATGTAATTCTTTAAGAGGTATACTAAAACAGTGGAACGTTTAATATACATATATAGGAATTTGTGTCATTTTGTATCAGGCTCACATGTGGCTTATGTTTGTGTGAGTGTTTGTAACGAGTTTGTATTTAGGTATGTGTTTGTAGTGTGTGTGTATATATGTGTGTGTGTATTTAGGTGTGTGTTTGCTCAATCTGTTACGTCTGTTTCACTGCCCGTCTCTCGTAATGTGATCATGTGTAACTGTGGGTCCCTTGAGAAAGGTTTTCCTCGCTCTCTGTAGACAGCTCTCTTCATTAGCGCCAGTAGGAAGTGGCTAACGTTATTCTGAAGATTGGCTGTATCGATCTCCAACCTCTCTTTCTGGGAGCATTGGACGATGCAGCTGCTGATCTGAAAGCAGCTTTTCAGTAATTCTCGATTTAACATCTTAACAAACCAAGTGTCATATATTGTATTAATGAGTTAAGATGCTTTTAACACACTGATCAATTGGTAAGTTTAAAGAGTAGGACTGGGGTAGGGAGAGATTATCCTAGACATGTATTTAGGCATAACTTCCACCTGGGGTATATTCCTCAGAGCTGATCCTAGGTCTGTACTTAGGGTTAACTTCCAGCTGGGGTGTATTTCTCAGAGCTGACTCTTTCTTATCTCCTGTCGTTCTCCGGGGGATCATCCCTGGAGGGATTCCCATGATTCACTGTAGCATCTCTAGAAAAACGATCGTTCCTAGCAGGCTGTATTATAGACGAAAAAAAAGAGTGTGGTCAACACAGTATTCACATTTTTTTGTAAACCTTGTATACTACTGTAGTCCCGCCTTCCCCCGCCTTGCCCTGCCCTGCCCTTATTTGTCCAAATCATGAGATCATCAGATTTACTCATACTACTTGGAACACAGGCCTGCACACCCAGTAGCTCTTCAGGACTTGTCATATGGAGAAACTCTCCACATCGTAGAACCCATCTGGGTTATGCATGACAGCCATTTTGTGCCAGAACTCTCACCACATATCCACTGTCACAGTGAAGTGGTTATGCTAATTTGACACTGGAGACCAGGCTACATGGCCACGATGGAGTGAGGGGCCAGGTTTGGAATTTAACCAGGAAACGGATTAACAACACTCTTGCGATAAGAGCGTTGTTAAGAACTTGCACTTGTCTTGTTTTCCATGAGCATTTCCAGTCGTAGATAAAATATATGTAATACTACCAGCATGGTTACCATAGCACTGTTGCAATGCCCTCTTTTTGAATAGGTCAAATGTGTTTTACAGCTCTCTGCTTTGCTTCTGAGTGAATGGGACTGTGCAGTCAATATTACATGGGTGACCACAATTTGGTGAGCACTCCCTGTGAAAGATCCGTTTTGACATACAAAGCACACTCAAGGTGCTATCAGAAACAATGAAAGAGACATTTTGCATCGAGACCCATGATTTGTCCTTGAATTTCTCTTGAGAATGTAAGACATTTATCTAACTTCACATACAAGGCTGAAAATGGTGCATCGTATTACTTTAGCGAGCCAGGCCCAGGGGAAATAATTAGCTTATTCAATTTGACGAACTAACTAGACTTACTGAGGTTATTTGGTCACTGGAATAGGGTGTTCTCATAGGGTGTTCTCACAGGGTGTTCTCACAGGGTGTTCTCACAGGGTGTTCTCACAGGGTGTTCTCACAGGGTGTTTTCAATAGGATGTTCTCATAGGATGTTCTCAGAGGGTGTTCTCACAGAGTGTTCTCACAGGGTGTTCTCACAGGGTGTTCTCACAGGGTGTTCTCATAGGGTGTTCTCATAGGGTGTTCTCATAGGATGTTCTCATAGGATGTTCTCATAGGATGTTCTCACAGGGTGTTCTCACAGGGTGTTCTCACAGGGTGTTCTCATAGGGTGTTCTCATAGGGTGTTCTCATAGGGTGTTCTCAGAGGGTGTTCTCACAGAGTGTTCTCACAGGGTGTTCTCATAGGATGCTCTCATAGGGTGTTCTCATAGGGTGTTCTCATAAGGTGTTCTCATAGGGTGTTCTCATAGGGTGTTCTCATAGGATGCTCTCATAGGGTGTTCTCATAGGGTATTCTCAACTAAAACCTTGATTTGTTTCTAGGCTTGTCAAATTAGATTGACCTCTTATTTCTGTTCAGTCTTTGTGAAGCAATTCCAACCAACACCACAACCAATGGTTACAACAATGTGAAATATGTGTTTCTATGTACATAGTCCATAACAATCATTTGCCAATGTGTATGTTATGAGGTATGACACGAGATATAAAGAGAGCATGAGAATGTACTGAGTATAACATAAAATGGAGTCATGCAGAGGCTACAGTTAACGAGGTTTACAGGTTTATAAATGTCTGATAGTGGGTTATATTGATTACACCACTTGGCCTGGATAATGTCATTCTAATGCACTGTAATAACTGATTGTATTGATATTACTAATTAGCCTGATTTCCAGATTGTACTTGACAATAAACCTTAATTGAATAGGATTATAATAGATGTATTATTTCAATCTTCATGTTTTTTTGTAGATGTTGTCATCATAGTTTGGGATGGTTAGAATTACAAATGAACTCAGAGACCTATTTCAATTCTAGGTTGAAAATTGACTGCAATAAAGAGCAATAGTAATGGCGTCTTTTTGTAGGCACTAACTCTAACTGTAGGCATGGCTTGTTGGTCAAAGCCTATGGGGAAATGAATGGAGTTTTTCTAGGGCTTTTGGATGAACACTGAAAATAAGGTCTGTGGTTAACACAGGCTTAAGAGATCTTATACGTTTTTGTTCTATGAGATAATCTTCATCAGCTAAAGTCACAGATTTTTTTTGCATTTTTGTAATAAAAAAAGCACAAAGGCTTCACAATTTATACAGTTCATGTTAACTGACTGATATTATCTCATAGAACAAAACGTAGAAAATCTCCTAAGCCTGTGTTTACCACAGACCTTATTTTTGACGTTTATCGCAAAACCTTATTCTTTACTCATTCATTTCCCCCATAGGATTGGCTGAACGAACCTGAGGTGACTTATTTCTGTTTTTTAGCACTACAAGTCGGCGCTCTATTGAGAGTTGAAATAACCAATCACTGCAAATAAAAATGTACATTTACTCTTTCAAACCAATTAATGTTCAAATAAGCCAACTTCTTCCCATTTTTATTTCATTTAATTGCTAGATATTACGAAGTTGAAAGGGCATAAAGAAGTAAGTGAAATATAATATAATATATATAGATGTGCATCTGAATAATATCACTGATATTAACTAAACCGAAATGATTTACGAGCAACTACTTTTCCGGCTTTTTCTTTACTGTGTTTAAATACAGCAATGACTCCACGCAACTACGGTAATTCGTTACCGTAAAGACTTGTTGATTAGTTCTTTGTGACAATATGATGGAAGAGTAAATTAACAAGGCACTTGTCACAGCTGTACTGTTTCTATTACTATGTTTGGCATAGTGGGGTGTCTACATAGAGGTTGTTCACTTGTGTTTGATGTTTCATCACAGACTCAATCTGCTTCATGCGTAGCTGTGCATGCCTGCGGGTGAGAATGAACGTATGTGTTCGTATGTGTTTTGTATGTGTTTTGTATGTGTGTGGGGGTGCTGCAGAGAAAGAGAGTGTTTGGAGATCAATGTGAGCAGCTGTTCTCTCCTCACTTCAAACGCCGCCTGTGTTGTTGGTGCGGCTGGGCTTCCGACAGCCTTCGCAGTGGGATCAAAGGGTAACGAGACAGGCAGCGCACACATGCCCGACAGCCCCATGAATATTGATACGGCTTGGGAGAGAGATGGAGGCAGAGTGTCTTCAATCGCTCATCAACCTCCACCGATGAACAGGAGAGGGGGGTCGTGGATAGGTGGGTAGGGGGTGGCGGTGGGGGCTGAGGTATGGGACAACATCTGCGAATAGCTCTATTTGGCCGACAGACTGACACACCCTTAACTTGGGCAGTCGAGTTAATTGAAGTGAGGGATATATTAATTCCTCCTTCCTGTTTACCCTTTAAAATGGAGTCTTCTTATCTGTCCTATGTGACGTCCATTCTAACACAGAGAATGACAGTTTGATTACTCAGACTCCTCCAGGGCAGGTACTTTAACCTGAGCTATGTTGCATATTAGCCTTGTTAAATGGCAGACAGACAGTCACTGGAGGGTGGACAAGCGTGGAGATGGGGAGACTGGTGTGAGCATCAGGAGGCAGGTCATTTGTGGGGGCGACTGTGGTGGATGGGGGTGCCTCAATCTTGGTACTCCTGTCATAAATCAAGCTACCTCTCCGGGGCTGTTATCGTCAGTCTCAGGCCCCAGGATGGCTTGTTCTGTGGACTGCGACCGAGGGCGAGGCGGATGCGGCGGTTGTCACAGTGGTTATCGATCGTGTGGGATGAGTGTTGCCATGGGATTCCTGTCCTGGCTCGGTCACTGACATATCTCCTATCTAGAGCCTAGTCGACACAGTCTAACGAATGCAAAGACACGAATACAATACAGACACGGGTCTGAGTGCTCACTCAGTTTAATTACGACATCAATCAAACATCAACCAAACACTATTTTGACTTGCATCTTAATTAACTGAACTTAACTTGATAGCCCAAGTTGCCAAAATTATTTTTCTGAAGAATTGACAGTGATGTTAGACCACCAGGATCTGGCATATTTTGTAGTTATTTGCGAGTCAAGGAGTTGAGGCTTATTGGAGGGAACCTCCCAGATGGTCGTGGTGACTTGGATTGCCTGCGTTGGTGTCAAGTGAAGCATCAACCCGATCAAGCCGATATAAACTCAAACAAAGTCCCCCTCTTCAACAGCCATTTAACCCATCATCCTGTTAGGCATCATCAGAACCTCCTCGTTCTTTGTTCTCCAGCAGACAAGCTCAGAAGCATCACCTCATGTTGGGTATCTCTGACTGACAGAATAGTTTCTGAAACTCTACCTTTACCGCTGACAAGAGCTTTGCCACTCGGGGAGGCAGACCCTGAGAGCGTTAGAAAGCAATTTCCCTCTAATCAGGTTCACTACAAAGCCCTCACATCCAACCACCCTGGTATACCACCATTGTTGCCGCTGTTCTATTCCTCTAGGCTCATATTGTTTTTTTAATGAGCGTTGCATGGTGCAGCCTGTCGATTGAAGTTATCAGAGATTTTTTTTCTCCCATTGCCTTTATGTTCACAGTTCTTTGAAGATGGGGATTAATGCCGGCGATTGACTTCATATAAAAACCGTGTTTCGCCGGATAGCGAGACCCCAGCAAGTCTTATCAAAATGACATACTGTTGAAGTCAATCGCTACAGTGATTCACTTCATAGCTGATGATATTCCTGTTGTTGTTCGTCTCTGGGCTGTGGTGTTGACAGAGCACCACCTGACACTCTTGGAAACAAAAGTGCTATCTAGAACCTACAATACTTATTTGGGTGTCCCTATAGGAGAACCCTTTAAATAACCTTTTTGGTTCCGGGACAGGTATAACCCTTTTGGGTTCCATGTAAAATCCTTTCCAAAGAGGGTTCTACATGGAACCCAAAAGGGTTCTCCTATGGGGACAGCCAAAGAACCCTTTAGGAACCCTTTTTTCTAAGAGTACCACTGAGCCAGTGTCAAATTGGTTTTAGGTTTGATGTTGAAGACCTCTATTGGTCATGTCATAAAAAAATGAGAAAGTGAAGAGAGAGAGCGTGAAGTTAAGCCTTCATTAATGTATTCTTTATGATTGTCCTTCCAGGTGGAGGAGACGAGGAGCTGCTCTGTGTCATGAAGACGAAGGCTGAGTGGAGTGCACTGCATACAAAGGTGTGCCATTCTCCCTCCTGTCAAATTCCCTAATCTCGTTGATGACTAGCTTCAGCCAGGATCGTCGGGTGTCCTTGTGATGACTCCAGCCGATGTGTTACACAGCTACTACTGTTGGGCCTTTAACACTCCATTAAGGTGTGTGACTGACATGTTCCCAATGGGATTATAAAGCAGGGTTATCTGTGATCACCTGTTGGCCTGGGTTAGAGTGCATTACTGGGATGCCTCCTTTCCGTGGGTGTGATGTCACCACTTGTTCCATGCTGTATTGTTTTGCGCTTCCTTCCCCCCTGTTGCTCACTGGCCAGACTGAACTGCTAGTGTAAAATGTCACCCGTAGTGTGTTACTGAGACGGCCGTTGGCTGAGTCACACTGTGATATTTACCAAACCCTTGCAGCAGTAGACATCACAAGACAGTGCTCTGATTCACTGGCAGAAGGATGGAAGACCTTCACTTAGTGCTCCCTCTACTCATCTGCATGGGTTTCAGACCTCTCTCTCGCTCTCTCTCTCGCCTTCAGTAGTGCCAGTTGCTCTCTACGATCGACAGGCTCGCCGCCCCATTCTCGGTTTGTTTCGCAAATGTTAATTAAACCCTCTAATTAGCTTTCCTCGCTAAAAGGTTGAATTAAATCAGACCCAGAATGGCAAATGATTCCTGGCATTAGCATAATTGTGTTTTTGAAGTGTAAAGATCTAGGCATTAGGATGCCGGCAGCAGGCGTTGTGCAGTGATTTGTTGTGTTTGTGCTGAGGCCCCAGGGGATTGTGGGATGGCTAAGTGACACGGGAACGGTGCACTCTGACCCTGCAGGGGTCTTTAACGAGACCTGTTCCAAGACCTGTGTGTGTTTGTGTGTGTGCGCGCTCAACAGTGGGTGACTAAAGCCCCAAAAACATATACCGCACTGCAGGTTTACTAAAAATGTTTGTCAAGATGTATTGTTAGGACTGATGTTGTTTTGCCTCAATATCCAATGACATTGTTGGTGGACAGCTTGCAGGGTATGCTGTCTGAATGCAGTCAACACCCCTGATATAGCATAAACATTCTAAGTGAACTTGCACTGCGGTTTGCATCCAGCTGGTAATTGATTGTCGTGTGCCTGAAAGAGGACATGAAGTAGCAAGAAGCCAACAGCGGGGAGAAAAATAGAGAGATTGGTTTGTGAATAACGATTGGTGTGTGTGTGTGTGTGTGTGTGTGTGTGTGTGTGTGTGTGTGTGTGTGTGTGTGTGTGTGTGTGTGTGTGTGTGTGTGTGTGTGTGTGTGTGTGTGTGTGTGTGTCACAGGAGGTTGACTTAATTGAGAAGGATGGGCTCGTGGTAATGGCTGGAGCGGAAGTGGTGGAATGGTATCAAATATATTAAACACATCGGTTTCCATGCGTTTGATGCCATTCCATTCACTCCATTCCAGCCATTATTATGAGCCGTCCTCCTTTCAGCAGCCTCCTGTGGTGTGCATGTGAGTGTCTGTTTGTGTGTGTGTGTGTGTGTGTGTGTGTGTGTGTGTGTGTGTATGTGTGTGTGTGTGTGTGTGTGTGTGTGTGTGTGTGTGTGTGTGTGTGTGTGTGTGTGTGTGTGTGTGTGTGTGTGTGTGTGTGTGTATTTGTGTGTAAGTAACACAAGACTGGCTTCTCTGCTCTTTTTGGAATCCTGACATTCATTTGGTCAGTGTTCCCCACTGTTAGATTGATGGCAGGAGTGCTCTAACAACAGAGAAACCAAGGGCAACGCCACAGAGCTGCAACTCCACTCTGAGAAAAGCAAACAGCACAGGACAGAGACTGAGAAAAGGTCAGAGAGGTCCAATAAAGACGACAGATGGAGAAAGTCAGCTGAGACGATAGAGAAGATTGGAGTGCGAAGACAAAAAATGAATCAAAGAACTAAACGAGCTGAAATGCAACAGGAAAAGGAACACGTTCATGTCCAAATCCATTCGCACCACTGACATTATAAGCCTCGTAACAGCTGATCTGTATGACAACAAGACTCCTCTAACACATGAACCCCCACACACATAATATACGGTGTCTTCAGAGGGTATTCAACGCCTTGACTTTTTCCACATTTTGTGTGGTGAGAGACTATAAAAAAAGGTTTTCAGTACTTCAGTGGAATGTAAAGGAAATCACACTGCAAACTATCACCCTCATGCACTTAAGGAGATCACGAATATCATGGACACATTGGAACTAATGGTTATATTGTATGGAGGTTAAACGACCCTGACCTAGTCAGATATACAGCACTTTCAGAAAGTATTCACACCCCTTCACTTTTTCCACATTTTGTTGTGTTACAGCCTGAATTTAAATTGAGATGTTTCATCACTGGTCTACACGCAATACCTTGTCATTTCAAAGTGTAATTATGTTTTTCAAAATGTTTACAAATTCGTAAAAAATTCAAAGCTGAAGTGTCTTCAGTCAATAAGTATTAAACCCCTTTGTTATGTAAGCCTAAATAAGTTCAGGAGTAACAATTTGCTTAACTAGTCACATACTAAGTTGCATGGACTCATTCTGTGTGCAATAATAGTGTTTAACATGATTTTTTAATGACTACCTCATCTCTGTACCCCACACATACAATTATCTGTAAGTTCCCTCATTCGAGCAGTGAATTTCAAAAACAGAAATGCTCGAAAAACAGAAAATTCAACCACAAAGACCAGGGAGCTTTTCCAACGCCTCGCAAAGAAGGGCACCTATTGGTAGATGGCAACAACAACAAAAAGCAGACATTGAATATCCCTTTGAGCGTGGTGAAGTTATTAATTAGACTTTGGATGGTGTATCAATACACCCAGTCACTACAAAGATACAGGTGTCCTTCCTAATTCCAGAGAGGAAGGAAACCCCTCAGGGATTTCACCATGAGGCCAATGGGGACTTTAAAATAGTAACAATGGCTGTGAAAGGAGAAAACTGAGGATGGATCAACAACATTGTAGTTACTCCACAATACTAACCTAATTGACAGACTGAAAAGAAGGAAGCATGTACAGAATAAAACATATTCCAAAACATGCATCATATTTGCAATAAGGCACTAAAGTAAAACTGCAAAAAAAAAGAAAAAAAAAGAACTTTCTGTCATGAATACAAAGTGTTAGGTTTGGGGGTAAATCCAACACAACACATCACTGAGTACCACTCATCATATTTTCAAGCATGGTGGTGGCTGCATCATGTTATGGGTATGCTTTTCATCGGCAAGGACTAGGACGTGTTTTTATGATAAAAATAAATGGAATAGAGCTAAATTCTAGAGGAAAACCTGGTTCAGTCTGCTTTTCACCAGACAGGACAATAACCTAAAACACAAGGGCAAATATACACTGGTTGCTTACCAAGATGACATTGAATGTTGCTGAGTGGCCTAGTTACAGTTTTGACTTAAATTGGTATGAAAATCTATGGCAAGACTTGAAAATGGCTGTCTAGCAATGATCAACAACCAGCTTAACAGAGCTTGAAGAATTTTTAAAAGAATAATGTGCAAATATTGCACTATCCAGGTGTGCAAAGCCCTTAGACTTAGAGACTTACTCAGAAAGACTCACAGCTGTAATCGCTGCCAAAGGCGATTCTTACATGTACAGTATTGACTCAGGGGGTTGAATACTCATCTAATCAAGATACAGTATATTAGTGTTTTATTTTTCATTCCACTTTGACATTAGTGACAAAAATGGACAACTAAATCCATTATAATCCCACATTGTAACACAACAAAATGTGGGAAAAGTAAAGAGGTTTCTGACATTTTCTCACTACACACACACACACACAAGACACGCACAACGCACACAAGCATACATCTCCCCGAGGCCTGATTGAGTGTGAGTGTCTGCACTGCTGGTCAAGGTCAGCTGATAATGGGAGTGATTGAGAACGGGGAGCAACAGTCTCGGGTAATGAGATTTACGACCCTGAGCCCCCCTCCACCTCCCCGTGTCCACCCTCCACCTCCCCCTGTCCACCCTCCTCTCCCACTAACATGATTTATGGCTCTAATAGAAGTCTACGCTCCCCAGATGGAGGCTTCACTGCACACATTACCACTGAGGGAAACTCATCCTTCCACAATGTGTGGGGGACCAGAGAAACAACTCTACCAGAGGCAGAACTAGGTTAGAGCTGGCGAGGTGCTATAGCCAAAACCACACTGCGTAGCCTCTCTACCCTATGTTAACTAACAGTATAGCACACAGGAAGAGCTTGCCACCAGGATACTACACAAGTAGAACACCGACGTTGATATTTGCAATATTCCAAGTGTTTGGTGACCACATAAGGTCAGCACATCTCGAGTTTGCTTTTATAGTGTATACTGTAGCATACATAGTCATACTGCTGTTACTGCCAGGCTATACCAGATTGCATCAGATATCAAAAGGACGTGTCCAGATTTATCTAAACATTGACGCACATTCTAGGCTGTTACTTTAAAAAAAATATATCATACACATAAAATAGTACATTCTTTGTCTATTCTGCTTTTGTTAAGAGAGGCTTCTGGAAACCAAACGACAGTGAAACAGTCAGATAGCATCCCACTAGTTGTGATGCTAATATTTGCTGTGGCTCAAACACCAACTGTACGTGTTCAAAATGAAGGTGAGTGGGATTTGGCTTCTTGTTCTGTTGTTTGCACTGAGCCGGTCTCCAGGCTCGTTGTTTTAACGTAGGAAATGAGACCCTGTTATAAGCTCCTCTAAGCCGAGGTTGGCAGTTATTGACGTGCCTTGTCCTTGGCTGGAGGTTTATTTTGTTGATTTTCCCTCTGCCAATCAGAAAAGTCGCAAGTAGCAGTCACTTTGAACAGCCTGTTAATCTATAATCTCATATCACAACACCTTGGCAGGGAGTGGGTGGAGGGGGCACTGCTTCGAAAGCAAACAATAGCTGATGGTGTAGCGTAGCCTATGACTGTTGATGTTATGTGAGATGTGATGACTGTTGATGTTATGTGAGATGTGGTGACTGTTGATGTTAGGTGTGATGTGGTGACTGTTGATGTTATGTGTGATGTGGTGACTGTTGATGTTATGTGTGATGTGGTGACTGTTGATGTTATGTGAGACGTGGTGACTGTTGATGTTATGTGAGACGTGGTGACTGTTGATGTTATGTGTGATGTGGTGACTGTTGATGTTATGTGAGACGTGGTGACTGTTGATGTTATGTGAGACGTGGTGACTGTTGATCTTATGTGTGATGTGGTGACTGTTGATGTTATGTGAGATGTGGTGACTGTTGATGTTATGTGAGACGTGGTGACTGTTGATGTTATGTGAGATGTGGTGACTGTTGATGTTATGTGAGATGTGGTGACTGTTGATGTTATGTGAGATGTGGTGACTGTTGATGTTATATGAGACCTGGTGACTGTTGATGTTATGTGAGACGTGGTGACTGTTGATGTTATGTGAGATGTGGTGACTGTTGATGTTATGTGAGACGTGGTGACTGTTGATGTTATGTGAGATGTGGTGACTGTTGATGTTATGTGAGATGTGGTGACTGTTGATGTTATGTGAGATGTGGTGACTGTTGATGTTATGTGAGATGTGGTGACTGTTGATGTTATGTGTGATGTGGTGACTGTTGATGTTATGTGTGATGTGGTGACTGTTGATGTTATGTGGGATGTGGTGACTGTTGATGTTATGTGAGACGTGGTGACTGTTGATGTTATGTGGGACGTGGTGACTGTTGATGTTATGTGAGATGTGGTGACTGTTGATGTTATGTGAGATGTGGTGACTGTTGATGTTATGTGAGATGTGGTGACTGTTGATGTTATGTGAGACCTGGTGACTGTTGATGTTATGTGAGACGTGGTGACTGTTGATGTTATGTGAGATGTGGTGACTGTTGATGTTATGTGAGATGTGGTGACTGTTGATGTTATGTGAGATGTGGTGACTGTTGATGTTATGTGAGACGTGGTGACTGTTGATGTTATGTGAGATGTGGTGACTGTTGATGTTATGTGAGACGTGGTGACTGTTGATGTTATGTGAGATGTGGTGACTGTTGATGTTATGTGTGACGTGGTGACTGTTGATGTTATGTGAGATTCAATTTGTAAGTCGCTCTGGACAAGAGCGTCTGCTAAATGACTTAAATGTAATGTAAATGTAGATGTGGTGACTGTTGATGTTATGTGAGACATGGTGACTGTTGATGTTATGTGAGATGTGGTGACTGTTGATGTTATGTGAGATGTGGTGACTGTTGATGTTATGTGAGACTTGGTGACTGTTGATGTTATGTGAGATGTGGTGACTGTTGATGCTATGTGAGACGTGGTGACTGTTGATGTTATGTGAGATGTGGTGACTGTTGATGTTATGTGAGACGTGGTGACTGTTGATGTTATGTGAGACGTGGTGACTGTTGATGTTATGTGAGACGTGGTGACTGTTGATGTTATGTGAGATGTAGTGACTGTTGATGTTATGTGAGACATGGTGACTGTTGATGTTATGTGTGATGTGGTGACTGTTGATGTTATGTGAGACGTGGTGACTGTTGATCTTATGTGTGATGTGGTGACTGTTGATGTTATGTGAGATGTGGTGACTGCTGATGTTATGTGAGACGTGGTGACTGTTGATGTTATGTGAGATGTGGTGACTGTTGATGTTATGTGAGATGTGGTGACTGTTGATGTTATGTGAGATGTGGTGACTGTTGATGTTATATGAGACCTGGTGACTGTTGATGTTATGTGAGACGTGGTGACTGTTGATGTTATGTGAGATGTGGTGACTGTTGATGTTATGTGAGACGTGGTGACTGTTGATGTTATGTGAGATGTGGTGACTGTTGATGTTATGTGAGATGTGGTGACTGTTGATGTTATGTGAGATGTGGTGACTGTTGATGTTATGTGAGATGTGGTGACTGTTGATGTTATGTGTGATGTGGTGACTGTTGATGTTATGTGTGATGTGGTGACTGTTGATGTTATGTGTGATGTGGTGACTGTTGATGTTATGTGAGACGTGGTGACTGTTGATGTTATGTGGGACGTGGTGACTGTTGATGTTATGTGAGATGTGGTGACTGTTGATGTTATGTGAGATGTGGTGACTGTTGATGTTATGTGAGATGTGGTGACTGTTGATGTTATGTGAGACCTGGTGACTGTTGATGTTATGTGAGACGTGGTGACTGTTGATGTTATGTGAGATGTGGTGACTGTTGATGTTATGTGAGATGTGGTGACTGTTGATGTTATGTGAGATGTGGTGACTGTTGATGTTATGTGTGATGTGATGACTGTTGATGTTATGTGAGATGTGGTGACTGTTGATGTTATGTGAGACGTGGTGACTGTTGATGTTATGTGAGATGTGGTGACTGTTGATGTTATGTGTGACGTGGTGACTGTTGATGTTATGTGAGATTCAATTTGTAAGTCGCTCTGGACAAGAGCGTCTGCTAAATGACTTAAATGTAATGTAAATGTAGATGTGGTGACTGTTGATGTTATGTGAGACATGGTGACTGTTGATGTTATGTGAGATGTGGTGACTGTTGATGTTATGTGAGATGTGGTGACTGTTGATGTTATGTGAGACGTGGTGACTGTTGATGTTATGTGAGATGTGGTGACTGTTGATGTTATGTGAGATGTGGTGACTGTTGATGTTATGTGAGACGTGGTGACTGTTGATGTTATGTGAGACGTGGTGACTGTTGATGTTATGTGAGACGTGGTGACTGTTGATGTTATGTGAGACGTGGTGACTGTTGATGTTATGTGAGATGTGGTGACTGTTGATGTTATGTGTGATGTGGAGGACTCTCACTTGGTCATCTTTTGGTATTTCAGAAGCATGTTGGTCTGTTGGTGACCAGACCTGCGTTTAAATACTATTTAGCGTATTTCAATTACTTCAAAGACCTCTGGAAGTAAGTATTTAGATATTTTTATTTGAAAAGTAGTTGAATAATGGAATGTATTTGTAAATACTCAAATAGACTAACTCAACTACACTCCCATGCATTTAACCCAAGTATTTTAAAAATAGTATTTTAAATAAGTCTTTGAAAATACTTAAAAATACTTCAATAGAAGTAGTGGATTCGGGTCACATTATCTGAAAATACTCAAACACACAGAAAATAAGTGTTTAAATAACAAAACAAGTAGTTGAACCAATGTCTACTGCTGACTTTTTAAGACAATAAACCACAATCAAACGAACGATTTATTTACATGGTCGTTTTATAGACAGCTACAGTTTAGTTATACATTGTTACACATCAATACCTGTTTGCATCATGCATCCTATTTCAAGGATTTACAAATTAACTCACAATCGTAATTACACTCAACATGGTCTGAGGGACACTTATTGTAAAGTGGGAGCAGCTTAGACAGAGACAGGCCGAAATTGGCCAAAACACAATTTTCTTTGAAATAGGACCTCCATGATTTTTTAAATGTAATAAACACTTTCTTCTAATTTCCAGAGTCACGGGCCTATAGCGGGGGAAGGCTAGAGGCAGATAAAAATAGAATAGTTGAGAGAGAAAAAAAGTGGAGGACCAACCTCCAGTCTCGATGGGACCTTTTAAAGGCAGTACATGTGTCACTCCTGTGTGTCTCTAAGGGCTTCATTAGGAGAGCCGCATGTCTCCACTCTGTGAGTCCTTGTAAGGTCTCTGCAAGCCTCTACCTGGCTTTGGGAGCCCCTGTGCTCTGGACTGTTTAAACCAGCTTTAGAGCCCCCATGACCTAGAGGGGGACAATTTCTGCTAGTTTTATTGTCTCTAGTGAGGGAAAAGCATTCATGGGAGGTAATGCTATTGCTAAAAAATCTGCCTCTGTTTGGACTAACATCCAGATAGGTATTTGTCACAATCATTTGAATTATTAAACGATATGAAAAGGAACTACTAACTTGGACAGTAGGTCTACCGATTATGACCAGATTGTCTGTACAAAATCCACTCCATCACCAAAATGAATTGTAGAGAATAGATTTTGTGGCAGTGTTTACATTTTTTAAATAAATGGGGTTACATGTCATAAGTGATGAAGAGCATGATCCCATTCATGATACCAGACTGGAGACGTGCTAATATCTTCTCCATGGTCTCTCCCGGGAGTTACAATGGTGTTATGGTGAAAGGGCAGTTTTAATTCTCTGTACAATATATGCGGCTTGCTGTGGCTGCTTTGATGCTCAAACTCGACTGGTTAGAGAGAAACTCCCATCATCTCACATTGCCTGCAGGGTACTTGATACTGCCATGTGTCAGAACGGCTGAGGATGCACTGTAGTTGATTTGCTACCTGTCAGCATCAAACGTCGAGAGGAAAGTCAGTAACCTCACACAACTCCCTGCCGAGGTACAGAGTATGTTCTTCTTATGCTGGAGAAATGCGCGTTTGGATATTTCAGTCATATAAAGAATGTTCACTGCGCTGGTATTGGTTCAAACGTACTATTATTGAGTCTGTGCATGGTACATGTATTGCTCTGCTTCGAATATTACACCCACATTTGTTGAGGTGTTACGATCATCATCACCACCAGTCTTAAAGCTTTTCATTGAACTTAACAATAAACGTGGACAGTCCCTGAACCAGTAACTATGTCCCTGGGAGTGACTTTGCCTTTTGTAACCGAGCCATCATGTTAGCGTCACACAGATCCCAGTACAGCTTGAGTTTGGACCAGAACGAGGACCAACAGACGGGAGAGAAACGACTAGTTGGATGACTCAGTCGGAGGCAGCAGCTTGTTAGAGTGGAAATGGATTAGCCGTGGTACAATGGGAGTCTTAGGCATGTCTTAGGCGGCTGCGCTACAGCCTGCCTGTGTCACCCGGGCTGCTAGACTCATTTGTGCCCAGCGGTGCATGCACCAGCCAACTCACACACTGTTTTTCTAATTGCCATAGTTTCACTGTCGGCATCAGCCAAAGCTCAGATTTACCCTACGGCGTCTCGATCTCATTCTGTCTGTGATGTGAACAAAATGTTTCTTCTTGAAAATGGCACCTTTGCCAAACATTGCTCCTTATTCAATCAGAACGGAAATGAGTATGGGGATATCATAAAAATGACTTGACATGAGAGAAGCTTTTTATATTGTATACTAGAATGATAATGTCTCTTTCACCTAAACCCATGCATACACTGCCATGTCTCTTTCACTGAAACCAATTTGCACCTGCTCTACCACTGGAACTGATCTGCACATCATTTATTATACATTACTTGCAAACTAATGCATATTGCAAATTGCTATAATACTTACATTGTACTTAGTTACAGCTTATACACAATCTAGCAGTTACTGATACACAAGCTGATCCTGGATTTGCAGCCAGTGAGAACTTCTCCTAATCATCATCAGTGTCTATTTAAGCAATAAGGCCCGAGGGGGTGTGGTATATGGCCAATATACCACGGCTAAGGGTTGTTCTTAGGAACGACGCAACGCAGTGCCTGGACACAATCCTTAGCCGTGGTATGTTGGACATATACCACAAACCCTTGAGGTGCTTTATTTCTATTCTAAACTGGTTACCAACATAATTAGAGCAGTAAAAATAAACGTTTTGTCATACCCGTGGTATACTATCTGATATACCACGGCTGTCAGCCAATCAGCATTCAGGACTCGAACCACCCAGTTTATGATCTTAAATATGTCATGACAGTCAACTGTTTGTCATTAATCATCATCAGCAATGAACAAAACGACAGACGAGAAACCAAACATGCTGTCATCATCAATCAGGCACAGGTTTCTATGACAGTCTTAACATATTGCCATAGTCAGGTAGGGACAGGCAGACAAATGGCCATGCAAACATGCTGTCAGCAGCAACCAGAGAATGAGATCCAAATCGGCTCGCATCCTCCCTTTGAGATAGATGGTAGGATAATAGCACTTGCTAGATAACATGTTCTGAATTTACATGGAAGGGATTGTGGAGTATACAGTTTTTATGATAAAGATAAGAGATGTCTTACTGTCTTTGATAATGGGTCTCTTCTGTTTTTGTTATGCAGGTAGACTGATGTTCATATTCTACTATGGACGGTGTGTGGTACAGACTGACATCGACTGGAGCAGAACAGGCCACGAGGACGATTCAGCTCTACCATAGGTGTGTCATCATGTGTGTGTCTGTGTGCATCAATACTGAAACCATTAGTCTGTATATATCCACCTACTGCATCATCTTAACTCATTTTAACTGTGAAGAATGTTTGATTAGGCTGTGTTTAGCCAGGCAACCAATTCTTATCTTTTAATCATTAATTTGTCTTTTGACAAATCAGATCAGCTCTGAAAAAGATCTGATGTGAAAAGATCTGATGTTATTGGTCAAAAGACCAATTAGTGTAAAAAATATCAGAATTTGTCTGCCTGTGTAAACACAGCCTAAGTATCCGCCTTTTCCTGGTGGATCTGTGCTTACTTAAAAAAAACATATTTTTCAGTAGAGATGTGTGCATGTCACGACTTCTGACGAAGTCGTTGCCTCTCCTTGTCCGGGCGGTGTTCGGCGGTCGACTTCACCGGTCTTCTAGTCATCATCGATCCATTTTTCATTTTCCATTGGTTTTGTCTTGTCTTCCCACACACCTGTTGTCAATCCCATTCATTACCTGTTGTGTATTTAACCCTCTGTTTCCCTTCATGTGTTTGTCAGAGATTGTTCGTTGTCAAGTGTTGTGTGTTCTGTGTATAGGTGTGCTATGGGTCTTCATACCCAGATTTTTGTATTATAATTTTCCGTGAGTGTTATGGAGCTAATTACTGGGACTATTATTAAAGTACTCCATGCTACACTCTATTTTTGACTCTCCTGCGCCTGACTTCGTCTGCCACCTATACACGCCATTGTGACAGAATCTCTGACCATAAAAAAGGAAGTCAGGCGCAGGAGAGTCAAAAATAGAGTGTAGCATGGAGTACTTTAATAATAGTCCCAGTAATTAGCTCCATAACACTCACGGAAAATTATAATACAAAAATCTGGGTATGAAGACCCATAGCACACCTATACACAGAACACACAACACTTGACAACGAACAATCTCTGACAAACACATGAAGGGAAACAGAGGGTTAAATACACAACAGGTAATGAATGGGATTGACAACAGGTGTGTGGGAAGACAAGACAAAACCAATGGAAAATGAAAAATGGATCGATGATGACTAGAAGACCGGTGAAGTCGACCACCGAACACCGCCCGGACAAGGAGAGGCAACGACTTCGGCAGAAGTCGTGACAGTGCATGCATACATTGTAAAGTTTTAAAATATTCAACTTTGAATTGTGTTCTTGTTGCTGCATGAAATTAGATATTCTAATCAAGTAAAGTTGTTAATTGTCTAATCTCTGAAAGTCATTGGATAATATGGTGCTTAAAACATTTAAAATATTCCATTTATAATGGTAAATACTCAAGAGAATGCTTCATAAATATACAAAATTCTATTTCCTCTCTATTACATGCCTCCCAAAAGACCTTGCAATGTCAACCCTTTGTGAGTCTGTGTGATGAATTTGTTTGCTGGCTGCTCGAAAGCAACCAGGTTTGTATTGTAAGGCGGATATAATCTCTAGATCACCTTGCTTGGATCAAGGACTACAACTAAGGGAAATGTGCAAAATAGAGGTGTTCAGAGCTTGTGTGTGTGTGTGTGTGTGTGTGTGTGTGTGTGTGTGTGTGTGTGTGTGTGTGTGTGTGTGTGTGTGTGTGTGTGTGTGTGGCTGAGCAGGGGGGAGCTAGCGGGAGCTGGCGGGAGTGGGAGTGTGTGGACAGCCCAGGTAAATTGTGATTGACAGGCCCTGAAGCCCTCAACAGCGAATAGATGAATAATATAATATCCTGTGGTGCCAGCCCCCATCCAGAGCTTGGAATGAGACACATAGCCTTCTGAGCTCTGACAGATTCTGAGAATGATTCTCTCTCTCTCTCTCTCTCTCTGTGTGTGTGTGTGTGTGTGTGTGTGTGTGTGTGTGTGTGTGTGTGTGTGTGTGTGTGTGTGTGTGTGTGTGTGTGTGTGTGTGTGTGTCTTTTCTCATTTTGCGACCGATCTTTATCTTTGAGACACCCAACCACAAACCTTGTCTCAACCTACCCAGGGTTGGGGCTATTAAAGACAAGTGTCTAAGGCTGAATGAAACCACCATCACCCTTCCAGGAAGAGGAGAGAGACTTATTATGATAGATTCTAAAAGATGTTGGCAGGCTCTACTTGGACCTTTGTGATTCCGACCACCTGAGCTAAGACCACATGGGTTCTGCTGTGTGAGCTCTCTAGGAACATGGTGATGAGACGTGAGTGGGAGTCACTCCTGTCTGCAAGGCACCAATCAGGGGAGGGGGTTTCTTGGCCCTGACAGTGTAGTGTCAGTCTGGGAGTTTTTTTTTAAGGTGCTCCGTGGAGGCCCTGAGACAGAGAGACATGCCCAGAGACCTGGTACCAGATGGCTAGTAGAGCTAAGGCTTAGGGAAGGAGGAGCCACATACATACAGAGATACAGTTATATAGCCACACTGCCAAACCCATTGGCCAAATGCATTACTTACCGGTTCCCTATGGCCAGCTCACTCAATTATTCAGTCACGTGCACACACACACACACACACACACACACACACACACACACACACACACACACACACACACACACACACACACACACACACACACACACACACACACACACACACACACACACACACACACACACACTGTCTGCCAGACCTGTGAGGTTTCCCATTAGTTGGGGTGCAGTGTGCTGGAGAGGCGCGCTGGGGCGAGAGACATCAATTTGCTTCCTCTAATGCGCTCGCTGCCCCCACAAGACATATTGATTATTTTTTCCCCGCAAAGTGACAAACAGCATTTTCTGGGGCATAATGGAGATGGATGGTGGGTTTATGAGCAGCCCTGGGGAGAAGGTGTTGGGGGGGCACCCCTCCTTCATTCTCTCCAGACCCCCCTACGAAAAACGGCTGAAAACAAACATAGCTAACAGGGAGAGGAAGAGATGGAGGCGATGGGGTTGCTGCGGCAGAGGGAGGGGTGTAAACGGGGATGGGGGGAGGCAGATGTCGAGGAGCGATGTTCCTTCATTAGATACCTCCTCTCTGGAGAACCCCCTCGATCACCCTCCCCATCTTAATGGCCGCCTCACTGAGAGTTGCAGCTGCATCAATATTAACTCTGCATCAACACCAGCCTCGGATAGGTTTACCTTACATCTAGCCCGGCTGCAGTGGAATTTACTTACTAAACAGCTGAAGAGTGATTGAATTTCTTTTACATTTATATGTTGTAGGCTTCATTTAACATGTGTTTAGACTTTCAGTTGATTCATAGTACAATTTTCTTTCGATGTGATATTTTACTATTTTTAAGTCTTTTGATATTTATTTAGTCCCCGTCCTGTCAGGAGATAGTGGTGTTTGCTACACCAATCTAGTCATGCCTAGCAGTGATTACCTCAGGGAAAGGAAAAAGGAAGGGTGCATTTGAAATGTTTTACACAGAGCTCCGGCCAGGGAATGGAATGAGGATAGCAAGAAATGTTAGAGCTTTGAGACACCATGAGATCGGACATCAGGTAGCCTAGCGGTTACGAGGGTTGGGTCAGGAACCGAAAGGTCGCTGGTTTGAATGTCGGAGCAGCCTAGGTGAAAAATATGCCGATGTGCCCTTGAGCAAGGCAATTAACCCTAATTTCTCCTATAAGTCGCTCTGGATAAAAGTGTCTGCTAAAAATGACAATTCTTTTATTTTTTTTACTCACCAACCGTGCTCTCCATCATAGATAAGACCTTCAGTTGGGATTTTGCTTCCTACTGGTAAGGTGAAAGGATGCCGTCTTTGATCATAATTCTGATCAATACTCTGCTGACAGATCATCATCACCTGAGCAAACCTTTCTTTTTGACAGCTCTTTGAAATATCTGAATACCCTTTCTTTCCCACTACCGTATTTTGTTTTAAGAAGTGTCTTTAACATTTTTTGAAATGGTTCGTTTGACAGAGCTGACTGGTTCTCCACACTAGACATTTTCTTTATTTAATTCTAATATCACAAAACTTTGCGACCTTTGACTCTCTGTCTTTTCTACTCTACCTCCTTTCCCTCTTCACATCTTAACAAATCCCCATAATTGATTTGTTCACTTTTAATTCCACAGAAAAAACCCTGTGTTTGGTAATTGGAAATGCCTTAACTGTCACTCAAAGAAATGTTCTCCCATTTGAATGATGCATAATGTTAATAGTGGAGTTAAAGAGAGATACGCCAAGATTTTGATATGTTCCGAGCATTTTATAATTGTAATTGTAGCCAACTGGGCATCCAAACCCAACCCCATGTCATTGTTGAAAATAGAGAGCATGAGACTGTGTAGCATTAACCTTGTGCAGGGCTTTTTATTTGTCATTCACAGACACAAACATCTCAGATACCTGAAAATACATCAAACAGAACAGCCCCAAACTGAAAGGAGTCTGACACACGGCAGACAGAACAGGAGAGTGAGCTTAACATATACATACTGTCACCACACAGAGCAGAGCCGAGCTGTCACTGATCACAACAGACGCTATATGGGAGGGTTATTACTGGCCCAGTCTGATAAGCGGAATGATCTGCAGTGCTGATAAAACCGTCGGGTGGGATGGAGGGAGGAGGCGTCTGCTGGCTATTATCCTGCATCGATTTACTCCAGTCAAGGTTGGCTGGGCACGTAATGAAGTGTGGGATCTTGGGATGGCGTGCGTGCTCGTCTGCACCATACAGCTTTTTGGTGATATTGGGATTCTACGAGAGTTGGCGTCCGGGTGTGTGTGAGTGATTGTGGACGGGAGAGGAGGTGTTTTCTGCAATCACACCTTACTGCACAAATAAAGTGTTTTCTCTTTCATCCTGTTTGATTGATTGAATGCTTGCTTGTTTTTTTGATTGATTAAAGATTGTTGCTACCTTTAGCAACAATTCAGTTGGTCAGCCCAGAGTTCACTGAACGACTGCAAATGGTATGTGATTGTCCCTGTGTAGAATTTCCACGACAGGTATAAGGTAGAACTCGCCTTCAACATCCTTTTCATTTTCTCTCTAGGCACCTCTCTCCCTCTGACTTTCTCTCTCTCCCTCCCTGCCTCTCCCTCCCTGCATCTCTCTCTCCCTCCCTGCATCGCTCTCTCCCTCCCTGTATCTATCTATCTCTATCGCTCTAATCCATGGCTACAGATTCTCTTTGTACTGCTGTCTGACAAGTCGGCTCATTCTCCAGCTCTAAGGACTGCCCCGGTGCTTGGGATAATGGGACGATATGCTGGGTGCCGTGGCGCGATAAGCCCGGAGGATGCTGGGAAACACACAGAGAGTGTCACCCAAAGCGATAAAGCTCTATTGTCTTCTGTGTCTGCAGAGCCGGGATTATGGTTTTATGGACGGCTTTAGCGTTTCGCAGAGCCTTTTGGAGAACGGCATGCAACACAGACACCATGGCCGTTCAGGCAGACTGCGTGAGCATGAGACAGACGTCTACAGCACGTTTTCACATCTGTCTCATCCAATCGTCCTCTCTGTTTCTCGAAAGACTCGAACCCTCCAATCGAGTCATGTGTCTGTATGTATGAAATCACCTCACCCAATAGCCTTGACTGAGGACTCTTTGCTCAGGAAGCTCTCATCCAATAGCTTTTGTGAGAAATACACAATGGCATCTATGCCGTTATCCAGTTCTCCATCTCTGTCTCGCAGTCTTCGATGCTATGGCGCAACAATCAGGCTATGATATTGATCTAGCCAGGGGACAATTTATCAAACTGTTTTCTTTCAGTAATACCACCCAAACCTTCTGTTTGCTTCAACACTATAGGAACTGTTCAATTTGCAAATAAGTGCTATTGTGTGGCTCCAATTCCCAAGTGACTTTTTCTTCTGTTCTCTGGCTTGCAGAAAGGTGTGGTTCAGCACCGGAGGTAGCTAAAGTTCTATTGAGTATGCATCCCGAAGGAGCTTGATAATGTACTTTCTCTTCCTCTATTGCAAGAGCAAGCATTTCACCAGCCTGTCTTGAAATGTATCTGGTTGTTTAGATAGAGAACAGACCGGTGTAAGAGGATATGTAATATACATCTATCAAGATAATGCACAACTTGTGTATCAGATAAGGTTAGAAGAAAAAACAACTTAGACTAAGTGCAGACGAAATCTTGCCTCAACAACCCTAGGAATACTGTTATATGCATTCTGAAAGAGCATTGGTTTCAGAGAGATAAACAGGTGATTCTGCTTAGGACCATTCCAGTATTGGGATACAGAGACTCTTAGTGAGACTGGTAGAGTGGTCAACCAGTTCTAGCAGAGATTGATATCAGAGATCGATAAGCTACACTGATGAGCACAGTTCTGCTATAGATAACTGATCCTGGGGGTGCTTTAAGTTCACTGGGCACCGCCGTGCCATTTCAAGCCATCATCCTGGATTTTCCCATTAGGCTGCGGTTCACCCACTCCTGACCCCAATCTCAGAGACATCTCGGCAAAGACATGATTCGTGGGCACCTTTTCTCAATATCGCCTACCACCCATCCCTTTGACACAGCCTTAACAATTGAGTAGGGGAGCAGTGGGCTGACCTTGACCGCTCAGATGACAGAGTGGGGGAACGCCTCATGTGAGCAGATCCCCTAAAAATAGCATAGGCGGCAATTAAGCGCCAATCTAATCATCCGCCTGCGTAAACGAGCCGACGATTCCGCCCTCATATTCCCCAGGCTTTCCAGACCGTTTCCTCATCATCTTTGGCTATCTGTTTAATTACGCCCCCGTCAGCCCCAGATGAGGGAGCGATAGCCTTATCACCACGGCTCATTTCCAAATCCATGAAATTAATCACGCTAACCTCCCATCAGCAGACTGCTATGGCTTGGTGGCTCGGTGACATAGTGGCATAGTGGAGTCAGTGTGAGAACTTAGCTAACTGGAACTTTAGTTCTTTTCCCAGGGAACAGAGGATGTTCCTAGACCTGGAGCAATGATGTTCCCCAAGGTGCTCCTTATGCATAGTTCACAAAATATTATCATGTTGCCTTGATTAACCTGACCAATTGTAAGGTATTAGTGAGTACCTTTACAAAGTGGCATCAGTGGCAGTGCAGCTGTTCCAGCTGCCCACCCTCCAGAGGAAAAGACAGTGCTCGGCCAACCAAAGCCAGGCTGAGTTTCTCTCCGAGGTGCGCTCCATTCTGACAGCCAGGGTCTCAGACATCGATTTTGGAAGCGAAGGTTGGGCGGATCCGTCACCATGTCGGGGGCTGGCAGCAGAACCAGACAGGCGGATGGAGAGCTCCCCCTAGGTTTGGGCCGTCATTTATCTCTAAATGACAGCAGATGGTGGGCTTGGTGCCGGTGCCATCCTCTCAATCTCCCAAGGTGCATTTCTCTGATGGATGTGGATGAGGGGAGGGCTGGGAAGTAGCTGTGCACATCTGTGCTTCTCGATAACGGGGGGCTAAGTGTGTCTGTGTGCTAGCCGTAACTTCTCGCATATTAATCATACCACCTTCCTCTGAGTTTATTCACTTCTCAGCTACATCTCTCACCGCTTGTCCCTCTCAAGTGGTGAGAGAAGCCCTCCATTCGATCCTGTGGAGGAATTCTTACCAACAAGATTTCACACTGTTACAGCCCAATGGACACTAAATTCTGTTCTGAAGATAAAGTAATCCTTAGTTTAGTTTTAATAATATAACACAGGGTATCCCAAACTTGGTCCTCAGGAGCCCAAGGGGTGCACGTTTTGGTTTTTGCCATAGCACTACACAGCTGATTCAAATGATCAACTAATCATCAAGCTTTGATCAAGCTGTGTAGTGTTATGGCAAAAACCAAAACGTGCACCCCTTGAAGTCCCAAGGACCAAGTTTGGGATGCCCTGTGTTATACCATTAAAACTGAACCCCTTGGGGGCCTCCCGGGTGGCGCAGTGGTCTAAGGCACTGCATCGCAGTGCTCTGTCGCAGCTGGCCGCGACCGGGAGATCCATGGGACGGCGCACAATTGGCCCAGCGTCGTCCAGGTTAGGGAGGGTTTGGCCGGCAGGGATATCCTTGTCTCATCGTGCACTAGCGACTCCTGTGGCGGGCCGGGCACGGTGCATGCTGACACGGTCACTAGGTGTACGGTGTTTCCCCCGACACATTGGTGCGGCTGGCTTCCGGGTTGGATGGGCATTGTGTTAAGAAGCAGTGCGGCTTGGTTGGGTTGTGTTTCGGAGGAAGCATAGCTCTTGACCTTCGCCTCTCCCGAGTCCGTACGGGAGTTGCAGCGATGAGACAAGACTGTAACTACTACCAATTGGATACCATGAAATTGGGGAGAAAAAAGGTGTGAAAAATACAAACAAAAAAATGGAACCCCTTGAAGTCCCAAGGACCGAGTTTGGGATACCCTGTGTTATACCATTAAAACTGAACCGCTTGGGGTCCCGAAGACCGAGTTTGGGAACATGTATCAAATGTATCACATGTATCATGTATCATGTATCAAAGATGATTGTGTTTGTAACACATGAGTTGTAATATATTCTGAGAGGTGTAAGGCCTCAACATTCTGTATTCCTTAAAACTGCTCTCTCTTTGTCACTCACACAAACACGCAAAACACGTAGTAGACAGCAGGTGTATTTGGACAGTAGAGGCCCTCCGTCATTAGCTGACCTCCTTGTTAGGGTCATCTCATGGTGTTAATAACCCTGGCCTCTTGCCAGAACCATTAGAGTGGAGATAACGGCATCATTAGCCCATCCACGTCCTAACGCTCACATCTCCATGGAAACTCTGGGCTCTGGCTGCTCCGCGAGGCGCCCTTGGGATGCTCCCTGCGCCGTCATGGGGTGGCAGCCCAGGAGTGAAAGCTGATTTAGAGGCTGCATCAGGGAGCTGGCAGATTAGTGGCAGGGAAATAGGGCCCAGCAAACAGTCAGCAGGGTGATTGGCTCAGCAATAACAGAACACTCCTTTGCCGACAGGGACCGGCACTATGCGGATGCAATGACAAAAAAGACAGTTAGCGAACTCCGTCGGGGCTTTACGAGGCGTGACTTGCTTTCACATAGCCTTGATTGTAGATGTGCCATTATGTAGATGTGTGATTATGTAATGATGGGAAACTGTTACAGAGGATTTGAAGAAGTCAAGGGCATGACACATTGGTCCATCTTAATAATACCGTACATAAAACTTACATGCACCTTAATGTTGTACTCGTTGTGTTATTGTACTTGTTATTCAGTGCTGCAGCCTATCAGAAATGGTCCCATTAGATACCAGTACATCTTCCAACATCCCTCCGTCTGCAGTGGGTGGATGAAGAAATGATTTAATGAATTGAGTCATTCATGCCCAAATAAACAAATCAATTATTATGTTTGAGAATGACACTGTGCTTTATTGAGAGTTCAAAGGAGTATCAAACTAGTCCTTTTATTTCCTTTCCAAGTCTGCTGGTTCAGGCTGTTTGATCACACTTTGGGCAAGGCAATCGAGCAGATTGTCTTGACAGATTGGTGTGGAGGATGAATCTGGAACAAACGTGTGGGAAGCAGAAGATTCTGTTGGATAATTATCCTCCTTACATCCCCTCTCTTACTAAAATATATCAGTGTAATATACCAATGCATACACTTTGTGGGCCTGCAAGCCATAGCTTTGCATTCAGCTCTCTATATGCTTGTAAAATAGTAGGTGTCTAACATAAAACATGAATTGAATAATGGGCACTATGTGGTGTGTTTGTTTAGTGAATCATGAACGCTCCAGACGGTTTACAGAGCTTCTAGCAAAGCTGACACTCACTTAGCCCCAAAAAACATCTATATCTAGTCAAGATCCCCCACTGCCTCCTACCATCGGTCCTCAGCACAGAGAGAGATGGCTCAGGTCTAAATATTGTCCTTTGTGTGTAAATAACGTCTCTTAGCGACAGACCCAGTTACAGAGGCTTTCCGGTGTACTTGGCCTGAATGTGTTATTGCTGTTACTCTGTGTAGACCACATCATCACTTGATGCAGACTGATAAACTGTTGAAGGACAGTATTCTGAAACAAGATGTAAAGTATTACACATTCAAAGACAACAGGAAGACGGCTGTATAGCTGGCTCTCAACAGGGAGTCACTTTCAGTTGAAAACTGACATTTAATGTTATTTGTCAATGGGACAGAACATGCAAAGACAGTTTGTGTCTTTGGAAAGGGCCTTTGCAACTATGTATAAGCAGTATTGACAGAGCTTTGGAAGTTGTAGCGCTGTAGTGGTTCAGACACAGTTCTGAGGACCTTTGGGCAGAGTCGTGGAGTAGAATAGCAGCACTAGTTTAGCACCTGTTCTCCAAGGGAGCTGACAGGGTGACCTGCAGAGTATATGGCTGGACGGTTTTCTCAAGGTTAGAGTGTCCTCTTCCGCCCTTGAGATCACACGCAAACACTCCAGGAAAGTTTTTACGTTGCGCCTGCCGCCTGCTCCTTGCTGACTGGCAGCTCATTAGGGCAGCGACGCGCCATGCACGTGTTTGCTCCCAGACAGGCCGCGCCACGGGCTGCATGCTAATTGGGGAGGCGTAGCCGGTGTTGAAACGACCTTGTGTCCGCACCAGGCTCTGATTGTGTGAGGGGGGCGGCTTGGCGGGACGCCCACGCGGGCGATTCGCAAACACGTTTTGTTGTCTGCCTAGCAGGGGGTCTCTCTCCTCCTCCGTTCCGTCTTGCTACTCCTCACCCCTTCTTCCTCTCGTGAAGCCTTCGTTCTAATCTGACCTCCAGGTTTCATAGCAAAGTCAGCCAACTCTGACCACTCATCCAACATGAGAGCCGTCAAAGGAAAGAGAGACTGAGATAAATGAAAGAAAGAGAAAGATGTGAGAGGATAAGAAATAACGTTGAATAAGGACAGACATACCCGAATGCTGGAAGAATAGAAGAATGGTGTAGAAAATAATTCTACAAAGTTAGACTTTTCCAGCCGGAATCAATGCAGCATGTACGGTTATGTTAGTTGTAACCTAATGCTATACTTCTGCCGAGTCATTCACCAACAGGCAGAGAAATGTAAAGGTGCACTATGTAGAATTCAATCTGCCATTTCCTGGTTGCTAAAATTCTAATAGTTCGCCTAATTTCAGTTTATGTGACAAAACAATTGTACCATCTAAATCGTTGTGAAATATTTTTTCAATAACCAAATATATTGTATTTTCAGCTGTTTGAAGCTGGTGTACAAAACCAAAAGTAAAAGAAGCAAAAATGACAGATCTATAACTAACATTTCTATGTGAATTTAATCCAGTCGCCCAAAAAGTTACATATTGCAGCTTTAACTGCAATATTTTTGTCTTTCATAACAATGTCATCATATGGTAGATATATCATAGCAGGGCTCTCTTCTCACAATGCAGGAAGCAGGTTTTCAGAGTAAAAAATGATGACTGGAGTAGGCTGAATAAAGGGCAATCAATGATCCACAGTCGCACACACACACACACACACACACACACACACACACACACACACACACACACACACACACACACACACACACACACACACACACACACACACACACACACACACACACACATACACACACACACACACACACACACACACAGTCTTGTACAGCTAACCTTGTGGGGACATACAATTCAGTCCCATTCAAAATCCTATTTTCCCTAACCCCTAACCCTAAACCTAACCCTAATCCTAACCCGTACTCTTATCCTAACCCTAAACCTAACCCTAGCTCCTAACCCTAACCCTACAACTAACCCTAGCTCCTAACCTTAATATTTAACTTAATTCTAACCCTAACACTAATTCTAACCTTAACCCTAAACCCCCTAGAAATAGCATTTGACCTTGTGGGGACTAACAAAATGTCCCCAGCTGGTCAATTTTTACTTTGTTTACTATTCTTGTGGGGACTTTTGGTCCCCACAAGAATAGTTAAACATGTCCACACACACACACACACACACACACACACACACACACACACACACACACACACACACACACACACACACACACACACACACACACACACACACACACACACACACACACACACACACACACACTCACCGTGGAGAGGGTTGCCAGCCAGAGTGTTTAAGTGCCATCAGTCCTCCTGCCCTGCCCTCGTAGATAAAGAGGGACCTGCCATCAGCCACACGGCCGTCTCGTTCAGTTCTCATTAAAAAGCCATCGTATTAAGAAATCATTTCAGCTTGTCCTGATGAGCCTTTTATTGCCTACTCTAAAATCTTTTCACTTATCGAGGAGTCGAAGGGAGTGGGAGTGCTATGGAGAACGAGAGGTAGAAAGAGAACGAGAAAGAAGCTGAATGGAAGATTGCAGGGGAGGCCAGATTTGATTTTTAAGAGCGTTTTATCATGACATTCTGAAGGCTATTTCATCCTCAAGGGTGAAATGCTGGCTTTAGCTTCTCCAACATCAGATATGGCTGCCCTATCTTGCTGCAGGGAAAGACTCTTCAGAGAATTGTTGGCTAAGTTGGGAAGGGGTCTTCAGGCCAGGTCTTGGTTGTGTTGAATTATTGAGTGCAGACGTCTGTGTGAGGAGTTGCTCCATGATTTCTTGGGACTTACAGTGTTAGGTCAGTTTTCTGACTTGGATGTGTTCTTTGGTCTTTAGCTCAACGGGTGTATCATCGTGACACGTGTCATAATAGCTGGAGAGATGCTGGTTATTAGAAACAGTGTTGAGGGGAGCTTCCTTCTACTAACATCTCCTCTTCTCTTGCATGCAGTTTGGTTTGGTTTTGGGGTGTGGCTCAGGGGCAGCCATTACAGCAGTAGCCCATTACTCATCCTCCTAGCTGCTGTCTCGGGGCTCCCGCTCAAGTGCTAATGCAGATTACAGGGATATATGAGGGCTATTTTCTTCTCAGTGGGGTGGGAATGATCACTAGCAACCGTAGCTCTCTCAGAAGCACGAGTATACATCTGTTCCCACTGTGAAATCGCACCCAAAGATCCATCAGAGCCAGAACCCAATCAAATCTGTGGATAGTACATAAATTACACGTTAATTAGCACTTTATAGGAGTTTAATTATTCATGTACAACATGTTAATAGATGGCAAGGCCTTTGCAGTTTGGGGTAGTTCCAGAGTCCACTTCTAATGGTTAGAGTGAGTCATTATTCATCTGTTGTGTAAATAGCCCATTTGTCATGTCGTGCTATTGGAGCTAAAATGTTTGAGCAATCTGTCTCTCCAATAGCGCCAGTTTGAGGCAGATCAATCGATCTTTTTACAATAAATATGTCACTGCTCATTGTGTGCCATGTAACACTGAACCATTTGGAACAAAATTGAGACAGGAAAAAAATAGGACACTTTGAAAAGAGAACCTATTTTTTGCACATCTATCAAATGAGGTCCATAGGGTCTTATAGGAGGCTTCAATTGTGCCGCTAATGGCAGTACTAATAACTAAATTTTTACTGCTGCCATTAACAATAGTGATGTTTAGTAATGGTGATAGTAACTGTCACAGCATTACATTTATATTATTTTATATAATAATTATAATAATCTATCCCTCCGTTCTTCTTTCAGGGCCCCACAAAATCATTTGAAGAAGTTGTTTCAGCGACCAACATGTCAGCAATTAACAGGTGGGTCGTCTGGTGCCACCATCTCACAAACAGGTTAGTCATGTCTTCTGAAGACATCTATTATAGAGATAGAGCGAGGTTATCAGTCTATATAATACTTTACGCATTGACCATGTCCATAATTGTACCTGCAATTGTGTAACCCCCCATCCCCCCTCTTTCTAAAACAGGTCACAAGATGTGCTGGGCTCACCCTCCATGAATCCCAAGAATCCCATCACGCCCTAGGAGTTTAAAAGCTCCAATCCAGCTCGAACTCAACCTCACATGACTCCAGTTCCCATCACCAACTTGACTCCAGTCCCTTGTTGTTCAGTCCTGCTGTTTCCACCCAGCGGTCTAGTTGTGACAGTGGCTTTCAATGAGAATCCAGTTGGCCTTCCCTCTCTTGTACCCCTCATTAACGTTGGCCCCCATGTCAGAGCCCTGGGCTGCAGAGGGGAAGGCTCTCATGGTGTCTCTGATGTACGGAGAGCCAGGTCTGATCCCAGCCATGAGGAGCCCACAGGTGGAGAGCCCTGTTTAAAATTCCGCTCTGCAACGTGTCGGCTTTCTAATCCACCGGGATTGCATTATTAAACTTACACAAGCTCATTTCCATACAAAGCAGGATATCAGCGGCAGACAGTCATGCATATTTATTGCCGTGTGCCTGGCTTACGCACGAATACACTCGCACAATAACCCGCACGCAGGCATAACTTAGTCGTGGTACATAAGTGAGGAAGGAAACCGAGGTGCATTCCTAATGGTTTGAGCATGAGAGGTCCTGAGTGAGGATGGTCAGTGAAATCTACATGTCAATCACCTGACAAACCGACACATAAACAGGCAGTTTCTCACACGCAAACAGGGAAGATGAGATGAGTTACACTTTGAGATCTGAAGGGAAGTGTTACTGATAATCTACACGCAGAGTCATGCACACACGGTCCAGCCAAGCCTCCACTTGTCCATGTTGACTGTTCCCTGCTAGTAGCTAGTTCCCTTAATGTCCCTGTCTGTGTGTCTCCCCCCCGTCCCTACGTCCCTGCTGCCCCACTGTTCTTCTCCTCCTCCACTAGTTTCCGAGCACCGGTATCTCCTCTCCTCCTCCCCCTCTTTTCTTCCTTGCCCTCCTTCAGGTGATGTCCGTCCCTCCTCCTCCTCCTCCTCCTGTGAGATTGCTGCTGTGTCTTATGGCTTTTTATTCCTACGTGAGGGTAGATGTGTTCATGTAGGGATAGAAGCCACTAAACACACGGTGAGAGGTCAACGTGCAGGCCAGTAGAGCCAAGGCTTCCTTTTCCACACAAAGCAAATATCCTGCGGTGAAGTTATGGTGGAGTTTACTATCTAACTCTAGACCTACATGCAACCGTTAAGTTACTTCTAAACGGGCCTCCCGGGTGGCGCAGTGGTCTAAGGCACTGCATCGCAGTGCTAGCTGTGCCACCAGAGATTCTGGGTTCGAGCCCAGGCTCTGTCGCAGCTGGCCGCGACCGGGAGGTCCATGGGACGACGCACAATTGGCCCAGCGTCGTCCGGGCTAGGGAGGGTTTGGCTGGCAGGGATATCCTTGTCTCATCGCGCACTAGCGACTCCTGTGGCGGGCCGGGCACAGTGCACGCTGACACGGTTGCCAGGTGTACGGTGTTTCCTCCGACACATTGGTGCGGCTGGCTTCCGGGTTGGATGTGCGTTGTGTCAAGAAGCAGTGTGGCTTGGTTGGGTTGTGTGTTTCGGAGGACGCATGGCTCTTGACCTTCGCCTCTCCCGACCTTCGCCTCTCCCGAGTACGGGAGTTGCAGCGATGAGACAAGACTGTAACTACTACCAATTGGATACCACGAAATTGGGGAGAAAAAAAGGGTGAAAACAAAACTAGTTCTAAACAGAAATGCCAAACACATAGGCCTAAACAGAATGGCAACTCTCAAAGACCCACCAACAAAGGCCCAGTACTAAAGTACTGTAACAAAGCCAAAGAAGGTCCTAAGATATAGTCCAAAACAACCTTGTTCAAGCAATCCTTAAGAAAAGGGATGACATTTCTCTGCTGACAAATGGATGGAATACTTCAAGCTAAGGTAGGTCCACTACAGCCATCTAAACTGAGGTGAGTTTCGTCCAGGTTCCCAACCCCAAATAGGATGAACATTAGAATACTGAGATGAATCATTGTAAAGCGTGAAATGTTATTCTATGTGCTTCATAAAACCTACTTCTAGCTGCCATCATAGCTGACGTGTAATAATTCAACACCCTCACTAATGTACATGAATGTTCACACTATAAATCTACATCACAACACATGATAGGAGCATCAATTATTGACAGTGTTTTCTATAGACCTCAAAGCTTTCAGGGAGAATGTGTTGGAATAGATTACTGCCAATGGATTCACTGCCTGAGGCTGTGTGTGGCTGTCTGTTTTCCTGAGTTGAGTTGATGCATTAATATAAAGTCTTTGTATGTATATACATGCATCTCTGTCTTTTAAGAATCTATCTCCTGGCAGACTTTGATTTTGCTGTAATAAATAATGCTCTTTTGTGTTTTGTCTTGTTGCCGTTCTTCATTTGTTTTCATATTTTCAATGGTGCGAATTGATTAATAAATGATGCATTCAGCCAACCTTCTGTACCGATCTGTTTCTTTTGCTCATCTGCACTGTTATTTAAATGATACACACACACACGCCAAAGCATTGTTTTCGCAACACCTAGACAAACTTGTGTTCTCAAATGAAATGCTGAAAGGCTACCGCAGGGGTTGAAAAAGTCTAAACTCCTACTCATTTCGTATGTAAATAGCAATTAAAAAACACACCCAATCATGACCTTTGACCCTAACACCTGTAAGAGCACTGTGTTGAATCCTTTCATCAATTGTCAAAGGAAAATGTTGTACATTTGTGCCAATGTGTTGTCGTAAAAAAAATCAAGGGTTAAAACTTGACACTGGCTTGGCAAACAATATTTCGGACATGATTGTCAGGGAAAGCCTGAGAGAGTTTGAGTGATTGCAAGGACAGGCGAACCGTGACAGCAGAGTGGAGCGGAGCAGTCTGGAGTGAGTGATTGAGTTAAAGTGGAAACTTGATAGAAGACCAGCATGTTTTTCTTCTTCACTGTGGTTGGTAGCAACCCGCCCACACACACCAGCCATTTGTCTGGGGGATCCAGTTTGTGGTTTCATGATGAAACTAGAGGAAATCTGACTGCTGCCGGCACACCACACATTCTCTTTTCTATTTCGTCTCTCCTTTCTTCAACAATTCCTCCCTGTAGCCTTTTCCCCCAAGCGCTGCTTCCACTTCTTATCGCAATTAGCGGAACGCAAAGAAGCCCACTTGTTTGTCAGCACGGAAATAAAATGGTAATTGGATAATCCGTGGAATTTCGGCAGTGTGTTCGGGGAGTTTGTAATTAAACCTGAACTTCTGACAAATATTGATTCAGATGAGCCCAGCGAGTGAAACGCATGCTAAACAACTGCAGGGTGAGCCAAAGGTATCCTAAACTATGCCAGTCAAAGAAGGATTAAGCTGTATTTACACAGGCAGCCAAATTCTGATATTTTTTTCACTAATTGGTCTTTGGACCAATCAGATCAGCTCTGAAAAAGATCTGAGGTGATAGGTCAAGAGACCAATTAGTGGTAAACATATCAGAATTGGGGTGCCTGAGTAAATGCAGCCAGAGTCATGTGTATATTTGTTTCCCCATTAATTCAGAAAGTGAAACTCGATGGTCATGTCCAAAATCTGTCTTGCCTACTTTTTAAAACGGCATACTGTATAGGCTGTTAATCGTAATACACACTATTTTGAATGTACTGTTTAGTAAAAATGATGCAGTAAGCAAAACATGTCAGCATACTAGGACTCACATATACTGAGAATGTGTCATCTAATGCACAATTGCATTCCCCGCCAATTGTTCAGTTTTGGTACAGCCTGTCCTGCCAGCAGATTGTCAGTTGTTGTCAAACACACATGTGTCTGAAAAGACGATTCTCTTCCTCAATAGCATGCTGCCAATTCTACTAAATGAAAGGCCTAAATTAGTTTGACATCTGGCGTTTAAACAATGACTGACAGGGGGATGCTGTTTGGAAGCCACCACATAGCCATTTTGGTACTCCTCCATTGTAAAAAAAGATTTATGAAGCTACAGAAATGCATTTATTAATGTCTACAGTCGTTTTGACAAGTATATTCTAATACAGACACCTTAATGCATACTTTACAATTATATTATGTGAATAAGACATAAACATGAATAATATATAAAAACATATTCCTTAAAGTAGTTTTTAGAGAGTGCTAATGTTACTGTCCCAACTACAACAAGGAAATACTTAAATACATGTAATTATGTCCTTGAAACATTTTTGTGAAATACTATAGCATTCCATTCATTCCTATGACTGCGCCTTCTGAGGAGTACAAATATTTAAATTTTTATTTATTTATTTCACCTTTATTTAACCAGGTAGGCTAGTTGAGAACAAGTTCTCATTTACAACTGCGACCTGGCCAAGATAAAGCAAAGCAGTGCGACACAAACAACAGCACAGAGTTACACATTGAATAAACAAGCATACAGTAAATAACACAATAGAAAAAAAGAAAGTCTATATACAGTGTGTGCAAATGGCGTGAGGTGGTAAGGCAATAAATAGGCCATAGTAGCGAAGTAATTACAATTTAGCAGATTAACACTGGAGTGATAAATGAGCAGATGATGATGTGCAAGTAGAGATACAGGTGTGCAAAAGAGCAGAAAAGCAAATAAAAACAATATGGGGATGAGGTAGGTAGATTGGGTGGGCTATTTACAGATGGACTATGGAATATGGCGACCAATGCCTTCATAGCCTCTCATTGGCCAATATATAGCATCAGCAATCCAGGGTTTATACACATTATTTGATTTAAAGCGTACTCAAATGTTGAAATTGGCTACCACAGTATTTATAACTCAAGTATACTGTAGGTATGGGTATTTGGACAAGGCCAGTATATGCATCCTCAATACCAGTAGTTTAATTAGTCATCTTTGACCTATAGTGAACCTTGCTGCTGAGTCTTATTGGCTAAATATGTCTTAGCAAGACATCTCACAATAACGCTTCCTTATCCCAGGTCCTCAAACAAGTGTGTCAGCAATCTGGTGGTGATCACAGTGGTTATGACTTTTTAATGGTTTGTTAATGGTCTTTTCTGTGTTGCATCCCAGCTGCCCAAACAACATTAATTGCTTAAATTGCTGCTGCTGAGTCCAGTATCAAGCTAAACCTGTAATTACTGAGAGTGTTTGAGTTTTGCTCAGTCAACAACTGGATAATGTTGGCAAGAAAATAATTCCATTCCTGTTAGGAATGGCTATATTCTCTCCCAACAACCATCCAGTGTAAGGTTCTGCTTTTCTTTTCTTAGTCAACCTTGTGTTCTTTTTCTTTGTGTTCTTGAACGTAGCCCTGTTTCTTTGTGTTCTGGAACGTAGCCCTGTCTTTCATTTTTGTTCATTGATTTCACCTGCGTTTGTTTCTCACCTGGTCTCATCAGCTCCCTATTTAGTTCAGTTCTTTCTTTCTCTTTGTATGGTTGTGAGGTACTGTTTGTTTTTGACTGCCTACCTGTGTTTGACCATTGCCTGCGACCACATTTCCTGCCTTCTGCGAAGGCTTAATAAACATCTGCCGCACTCTGCCCGTGAATCTACACCTTTTTCCCATGAGTATTCATTACATCCAGACAGGGTTGCATACTATATCTGCTGCATTTCTATAGGGTTATATTTCTATAGGTTTATATTTCCATAGGTTTATATTTCTATATGTTTATATTTCTATAGGGTTATATTACTATAGGGTTATATTTATATAGGTTTATACTATTATAGGGTTATATTTCTATAGGGTTATATTCCTATAGGTTTATATTCCTATAGGTTTATATTCCTATAGGTTTATATTACAAAAGGGTTATATTTCTATAGGTTTGTATTTCTATAGGGTTATATTCCTATAGAGTTATATTCATATAGGGTTGTATTCATATAGGGTTATATTTATATATGTTTTAGTTACAACAAATAATCCCACAATCTGCATTTTCCCCAGGACTTGAATTACAGCATGTATGTATATCCTATTAATGGTCAGTGAAGTGAATGGTATTACTGTAACCCGACATTGTTGTAAGAGCTACACAGTTCCATTTGATGAACCCATCGTGTCTATGAACAATGAAATATGGTTGTCTACCTGTCTGAATAACTTAAAATATCAGGTCACAGCCAAGCCACAATTGGTGCAATCCAGTGTTGTGGTCCATGTTAAATAAAACAAGCCAATAGGTACTCCAAAAGGTTTTTCCTGCAAAGAAAATTGCATTCACCATTGAACAGGTTCTTGAAGATAAATGAGAACTGATTGAATGTCCAATTGAAGACAATTCGTCCCTTCGTGCCATACACATACAACCACCTACCTACAGCATGGACTAATGTCAACATAGATCCCCAACACTGTATATTAGGGTAGTGCATAAGTAAAGCAGCTCAGTGATCACACCTGAACCCAATACTGGGTAATGACTGAAATAGACACAGCACCCCCTGCTGTTGGCTGATTCTGCAACACCCACTCACTTTACATGCCACTGTACACTCTTACACTCGCTATCTAGAACCTAAAATGGAGAATCCTTTGAATTACCCTTTTTGGTTCCAGGTAGAACCTTTTTTGGTTTAATGAAAAACCCTTTCCACAGAGGGTTCTGCATGGAACCCAAAAGGGTTTTACATCAAACAAAAAAGGGTTCTCCTATGGGGACAGTCAAAGAACCATTTTAGGTTGTAGATAGTGAGTGTAAGAGTGTACAGTGGCATGTAAAGTGAGTGGGTGTTCTACACTCAAAAATTCTAAGAGTGTAGAATAAACCTTTCTGAATCCATACATGATAAACACAATCAGATTGTGTTACATAGAGTGTCAGCCATTCCAAAATGCCACAGGGCAAACTTAACCATTGTGGAATTAAAGGAGCCACAATGAGTCCCAAATGATGTGGTTGACTTCATATAATTTCACAGCTGTTAGCCTACATATGAGCATTTTCTTGTCCTATTTGGACTATTTACGATATACACTCTGGTTTCTGCAATCGATCTGAAACAAAGTGAAAAAATACAAAATGTACTCTCAAACTTTTCGTAATGCTCATGGCAGTGTATGAATGGGTTTGACTTTCCTCTCACAGTGGGCTATTGATTGTGTCTGTGCACCAGCTGAAGTCTTCCCAATTAGAAGATGCAATTGCTACGCTCGACAAGTGTTCCTCCCTACAGGTGTCATCTGATTTAGCATGGTAGAACAATGATCAACAGTGCTCACAACCGGGGTCTACTTCCATCCCCTCCTTGTACACATTTGATTAAATTAATTCGTGTAATTTGCTCTCAAGCATTCAGCGTAACACAGAACCCCTACTTTTCTCCACCAAGATCCTGAAAAGTCAGAAGCGATGCTATGTTGCAATTGGGTGGTTTGTAAATACAGAGAATCACTATCATACATAAAGAGTGGGATTAGTTAGATGGGAGTGTCTCACTGATTGGTATGATTATGGGAATGCCTGCAGGAGCACTGACTGGGTGTGCAGCCAAGGACATAGAGGAAGTTATTTGTAAAACTTTTCTACCACGGTAAATGTACTCTCTGTTCATGGAAAACCAATTCAAAAATTGACAGAGACATGGTGCTTCCTCGGAATACTAACAAGAAGTTGAAGTTATATTCTCAAACATTCATTCTATATTATCAGACTGTTTTTTTATTATAAATATGTTTTGACAACGAGCCAGATGCTTCCTTAACACAAGAATGCAGTCATATGCCGTGTTCACGTGCTAGTCGGAACTATAAAACTCAAACATTTTTGACTTACTAAATGGTTGAACGCGGCACGTGTAGAACTACAACCAGTTAGCAAGTCGGACATTTCTAAGTTTCCTATAGTTCCGACTAGCACGTGAACACGGAAATAGGCCTACTTGTAAAATCATAATTTCAGTTGCCTGGTTTCAAAGACATTATCTTTTAATTTTATTGGTAATCAATAAGTATATTTCCTCCCTCATTTTCTTACTCCAAGCCTATAAAAAGTGCCTGACAAAAGTAGAGTGGAGGGCCTCATCAAACAAAAGACACTAAAAAGAAGCCTGTGTTATGTTCAGATAGCAACAGGCTTTCAGTGCAACCAGCAACACAGTACGCACACACCAGTGCAAACACACACACACACCAGCCAGGTCACCTGTCATACAAGTCAGTATTCCATGTCCATCCATGTCTGAGGACGTCGGGAGATGACGTGGAAAGCGCCACTAGGGGCAACAGTGAGCACTGTTATCTTCAAGTAGGTTTTGGTTTTGCTAGGGCGTTGTGGACAGGGATGGTGGATTGGCGTAAGCATCTGCCTCTGATTCCAAAGATTGCACGTTTGAAGCATCTGCCTCTGATACCAAAAGGTTGCAAGTTCAAAACCAGCAATAGAACGTTTTTTAAAAGATTATTTTTAAGCCTTTCCCGAACTTTAACCCTTACCTTGAACGTTTGGAGTTAATGCTTAACATTAAGATTCCGGAGTTAATGCCTAAACATAACCTTAAACACTTTGAAATGTGACATTTGGAACAACTTCGAAATTAGATTTTTGAGAAACATGGATGAACGTCTAATTCTGACGTGAGACTGTGAGAACTAGTTGACACCTTCTCTTTTCTACACACACACACACACACACACACACACACACACACACACACACACACACACACACACACACACACACACACACACACACACACACACACACACACACACACACACACACACACACACTGTTGCCGTCTCCATGATGCCAACAATTAATTAGCATAGCAGACTATCGGCCCATCTCTTGCCAGAGAAAGCTTCGTCCCTTGATGAAGTTGGCTGTGCCACCTGTCTCAAATATGCTTCTTCACCACGTTCCTCCGCTTTTCATTCATTCCCCCATTCGTTACTCATTAATTTAGCAGCCACCCTTTATCCAGGTGGGTTCACCATCGCTTAGCGACAGGGTTAAAAGTACGATGTAAATCCACCTTGTTCATATGCTTTCATTCCTCCTGAGGACACTTGGTCACGTTAATGAGGGAAATGTCAAACGTTACCGTGTGCAATTAGAGCAGTATGCCACATTTGACTATAACAGACAAATGTTCCATTGACTGATAATGATAAAGTCCTTTATTACAGTTTGACTTTTGGGCTCTTTCATTCTAAATGTCCTGACAGACATCTCAAGTGTGTCTTTGGAGGAAACTGTATTGTCATTAGCTTATAGTTTAGTTGATTATTTTTACACAACTGTAAAGTGTCCATACAATCAGTGGTGATTTTAGCAAGTATATCTTGGTGGGGCAAACTCCCACCAAATGTTTTTAGATGCATGCCAGTAAGGCCACTACACAATACAACACTAAACAATACATTAATTGCACTTTAGCAGTGATAAACGGTGCCCACAAACTGTTAGGGCCTACATAAAGCTGTCCCAACAGCAGAGTCCCAACAACAGTCCAAACACCTTACCGCTGCTACACCTGGCTATCAACAGAGCCTTGTCTGGCAGTGAAACAGTTCATTCAGCCTAATTTATTGACTTTTAAAAAAACATTTCTGATATGGCTGACTTTCTTAAACAAATGTGGTTTCTACTGACAACTGAGATGTATAAACTATGGCATGAGGGGGCGACGAGCGAAGAAGAGGCAATCCGTCAGGACAGTAGGCAAAATTCTGAGGGGAAAAAGGACCAAATGATTAGGGAGAGGCACATGGGCTACTAACAGCTTACTACACAACATACACTTAGTATTACTTTCTTAGCTACAGTATACATATCTCCCTGGCATATTACATAATTTATTGCAGCCGCATACAAGACATTTTTGGACTCACCTTGTTGTGCTGTGCTCACTTGAACAGGAATGTGGCGCGGCGGTCCTTTGTGGACACATTTTTGTCATCAAACTTTGCTATCAAAGTCTGGCATTCTCTGGATTTATGGTGCTTTCAAGGTAACTAGGAACCCTGAAAAAAACAAAGTCGAATCATGATGACGTCAGTGATCTTCAGGTCGGAGTTCAAGAAAGAGACCTGAGTTCCCGACTTGCAATTCCAAGTTGGATGATCGTTCAAAACTTATTTTCCCAGCTTGTTTTTTTCCAAGTTCCCAGTTGTCTTGACGCACTGAAGTCTGAGATGTCCCAGTTCCGAGTTTCTAGTTGTTTTGAGCGCGGCTGGAGTCATGCTGAATTGACAGCATGGCCAATGTTGAAGGTTTCTCCTTTTAAGCTTGGAAAAGAGACCCTTAAACCCAGACTTGGACCACACACACACTCCACTGAATAGCAGACTAGTGATTGCTTTGCAATGCTTGCAGTTAGCCACTGATTCCTTCCAAACCACTCATTGTTGAATTAGCGATGTCAAACTTCTTGTGTAATGTTTATGTCCAATGGCTGATGAGCACCAATACGTTTTATCTATAATTTCTCTTCAATATTTATCTTCATATGACAAGGATTAAAAAGTATTTGCCAGTAGATTGTCGACGTGATTCCTGATGATGACTGCTAGCTTGCTAGCTAAGATTTTGAAAGTATGATGTTGACATGTCAGTCAAATCAAAGCTACTGTAGATATAACGTGATTTGACTGGGATTCTCTGCCTCTAACCCTATTACAGGGGCTGAGTCACTGGCTTACTGGTGCTCTTTCATGCCGTCCCTAGGAGGGGGTTGAGTCACTGACGTGATCTTCCTGTCTGGGTTGGCGCCCCCCCATTGGGTTGTGCCGTGGCGGAGATCTTTGTGGGCTATACTCGGCCTTGTCTCAGGATGGTAAGTTGGTGGTTGAAGATATCCCTCTAGTGGTGTGGGGGCTGTGCTTTGGCAAAGTGGGTGGGGTTATATCCTTCCTGTTTGGCCCTGTCCGGGGGTATCATCGGATGGGGCCACAGTGTCTCCTGACCCGTTCCTGTCTCAGCCAGGGGCGAAAATCTGAAATCAACCTTGGAGGGGACAATTACATTAAATTTTCTCAAGAGCAATTCCTAAGGGGGACACCAAAAGTAGTGCTGTAACACATAGCATACGTTGTTAAATGTATATTGAGGAACCATAATTCCTACAACTGGATAATTGATAGGTACAGTAGTTAACTGAAGGGTTTTCCCAACTTGTTCAAATGTTTAAATCATTATAATTCTACTACTAATAATAGTTATAGCAGTGCTCCTTACCAGTCCAGTATGTATGCAGGTATTCGTACTTACAACCAGCAATATCAAGAAAGGTCAGTAGGTGACAATGGTACTGTACACTGAATGGGTGTAGTTTTCATAAATACAATGAACATGGTGTGATCACATCTAAAAGAATCTCCATTGAGAACCATCACAAAGTTGGTCTCCGTATGGAATTGACCTTTTAATTTGACTTTTTCTGATACATTTATATAGTCATTAAATATGTCCACCTGGCCTGAGTCTACAATATCTTTGCAAGAACAAAAATCTTAAAATAAGTACAGTTCTAAAAGCAAAATAACTACTTCAATGAAAAACCCAAATAAATCAACCAAAATATCCTTCAGTCAGTGTCTCAACTCTTCAAACAGCAGCTATGGACAAGTATGTCACACAAAGTATGCAATTTTAAATAAAATAACATGAAATAAATCATTTGTAAGTGTACTAAAAACTACTAAACAAAAGAACAGCTATCAATTACACCATGGGTTCTCAAACAGGGGTCCATGGACTAATTGCAAGGGGTCCGTGAAATAAAAAAGTGTAATGAATGTAGTCAGTACCACAAGGTTTCCAGTAAGTTTACATATAATATAAAGGGGGTGGAGGTCCCTGAGGACCGCTCAAAACCTTGCCTGCCTTGCCTCAAAATATGCAGGGGTTCCAGTACCCCAAAAAGGTTGAGAGCCACTGCTATACACACTACTGAACAAAAGAACCGAGCATATGTTTGCGGGTTTCCTCAACAACACATCAGTTGGCACTTTCGCAATGCCCTCGCCTGTTGTCTCCGACACCCTGTATAGCCCAATAAACTCCTTGTGAGGGACATGGTCATGGTCAACATAACGCAGACAGACATTCTCCTGTTCAGCACCAGAGACATCTTGAGTACCATCAACAATTAATGAAAATTGTACAATCGGAAGAGACCTAATCTCAGCTGCAATGCCTCGAATGACTATTGGCCATGATGTTCAGAATTTCATTCTGTGCTTTGGGGCCTGTGTACATTGTGGTACGCTCTGTTAACCATTTCAGTAAAATGGGATCATCCTCTTCTGCCCTAAGTTTCCAAATCTGGTATAAATTCCCACTGTCATCCGTGTGGCCTCTAAAGGCTTGTCCCTATCTTACTACATGCCGCACCGAACTAACAATTTTCATCAAGCAATGCCTTGCGTCATCCTGCTGTTTACCCCACGCGCTGGACATAACTGGACACTGATTGGATTTAGCTGGTGTGCTGTTACAATTACAAAGTGGCGGTGGGTTTGGCAATTTTGATGTGCTGTGAATTTTTCAATGCCTTTTCTCCAGTTCCTAAATCCTGCACTAACGAAGGCAGCATCAGCTCTTTGGCCAAAAGATGGCTGGCTTGAAAACCCTTGGCTACAGTGAAAACACAACACTCCTTTTATTGATGGATTATAATGTAGCCAGGGGAAATCGCGAAACCATCTCTCTTGAAACGTCAACACTCTGTTGGCAAGAGTTTGCGGTTCTATAAATTGTGGGTGTGGCTGATATGGTTTTGTGCCATCACTGTGGTAACTGGACAATGCTGTGCCACTGTCCCCTATACTGGTGCTGCTGGCAACAAGGGTGACACTTGGTCCTGCCGTGGCTGTGACACTGTCCTCTGAAGTCTCTCTCCCTGGCTCTTTCCCTTTCACCACCCTAACTGACTCAGTCTGTCTCCTAGAAAATAAATAAGGTGTTTGCCATACTCCTAACTACCGGTACCCAAAACTACACAATTAATCACAACAGCAATACCATTGCCGTAAACAAATCTTAGTTTAGTCACCAGTTTAAGTTGAGAGTGGGGGTATCCATGGCATTTTCCAATTATGTCCCTATTTTACAAGTCAAAAAAATTGAGAACCTTTCATAATGTTGCCAAACAAAGACTCAACAAACTTACCTGAGACTCCCTGTCTGCCAATCTGTCCCTGCATATCTGTCCCCAGCTCTGCTGTCTGTGTGCCATCTGTTGCCTGCTCTGCCTAATGACATCATTGTGAAACATTTCCATTAGCATTTTACTTCTTTCTTATGAACATTTTATCAACTAGTCTTTGAGATATTAGGATACTAGAGTTCTTACTATGCGTTTTGGTGTACTGACAAATACTCTGATGTCCGTCTTCTTACTTTTTTCTGCCATTTTTCTACCTGGCTCGCTGGCTGGCCTAGCTGCACACACACACATTTACACAACACATGCTGCAACCTTTTGTAATTTAAATAGTTTGTTTCATATTGGCTGGCTTCCAACAATAGCTGAATTTGTAAAGCTAGCGAGCACCAATTCCGTTTCTGTGTGTTTGCTATAATCTTTGCTACCTGGTTAAATAAAGGTGAAATAAAATAAAATAAAAAAAGTTCACTAGCGACAATTTATCTTTTGCAACGAGACCATTATATATATTTAAGACAATTGTAGAAGAGAGCTTGATAGTTAATGTTTGCTTTAGTTTGCGCGCTAGCTCTGCAAATTCAGCTAGTGTGTGAACCCTGCCAACATAAAAAAAAAAAAAATAACCTTGCTATGGACCTGCTATGGATTGACTGAATTAACCTCACGTCAGTTACGTACATGTCCCTTTCGGACAGTAGATACGAACCCTTTATTACCTTGCCAGCTAAAGAACTGGCAGTGGATCAAACCATTGTGAGGCAAAGGGCGGGGGGGGTCGCAATCTTTTGAAATTTAAATGCGCTATTAAGTGTCTATAATCAGCACAAGTGCTTTCATTGCGTATTATTAATATTATTGAAATTACATAGTTATGTTTACAGTGATATATTGGGGGGGACAAATCATATTTTTCCCAAGATGGGGGGGTCGTGTCCCCCCCGTCCCCCCTGGGATTTCCGCCTATGGTCTCAGCCTCCAGTATTTATGCTGCAGTAGTTTATGTGTCGGGGGGCTAGGGTCAGTTTGTTATATCTGGAGTACTTCTCCTGTCTTATCCGGTGTCCTGTGTGAACTTAAGTATGCTCTCTCTAATTCTCTCTTTCTCTCTTTCTTTCTCTCTCTCGGAGGACCTGAGCCCTAGGACCATGCCTCAGGACTACCTGGCATGATGACTCCTTGCTGTCCCCAGTCCACCTGGCCGTGCTGCTGCTCCAGTTTCAACTGTTCTGCCTGCAGCTATGGAACCCTGACCTGTTCACCGGATGTGCTACCTGTCCCAGATCTGCTGCTCTTAATGATCGGCTATGAAAAGCCAACTGACATATACTCCTGAGGTGCTGACTTGCTGCACCCTCGACAACTACTGTGATTATTATTATTTGACCAGGCTGGTCATTTATGAACATTTGAACATCTTGGCCATGTTCTGTTATAATCTCCACCCGGCACAGCCAGAAGAGGACTGGCCACCTCTCATAGCCTGGTTGCTCTCTAGGTTTCTTCCTAGGTTTTGGCCTTCTAGGGAGTTTTTCCTAGCCACCGTGCTTCTACACCTGCATTGCTTGCTGTTTGGGGTTTTAGGCTGGGTTCCTGTACAGCACTTTGAGATATCAGCTGATGTACGAAGGGCTTTATAAATAAATTTGATTTGATTTGATTTGACATCATTTTAGCTGTGGCCAATGACCTTGAGCCTTCTTGGATGGGCACTTCTAATGTAACTCTATGGCAGCACCCAAAGGGCTTGAATTTTTGAGCTCTACCGTATATTTTGCAGTGACGTAGTATCCCCATGAGTGGCTGAGCCAACACTGAGCCAATCAAGGCACAACTAGAGAACATTACCAACCCCTACACTCCGTATTTTCCGCTGGCTGAGCCACCACTACAGAAAGCACTGAGCTAGGCTGAAACACCTGCATTTTGGAGCTGCCTTACTCAAGAAAGCAAAAAAGAGACCAAGTGTGTATGCAGCTTTATTAACTCAATGAATGTTTGTTTTCTTTTAACATTGTTTGCAAATTGATATGTGACACGTATTAATGCCAAAATAACATGCAAACAGGTGCCCCACCTGCACTGAATGACGGGTCGCCACTGCATACAATATAATTAAAATTCAAATTGGTTTAGTAACAGAAGGCATCTCAGAGCTTCAGCCTGATCTGATCTGGCTGCAGAGTGTATTATCCTGCCCTGATCGGTCTGGAGCTGCTGCTAATCTAACCTCAGAGCGAGGGAGCGGAGCGGCAAGGAGGGAGGCTCCCTATCAGTGCCTGAGTCGTTGAACCTGGTTAAATATAGAAGTGGACGAGATGGGCATCGATTTTTTTTTGAGTTGACGGCCCAGACTGACAGCGCTGAATGCAGCAGGCTTCACAGAGCCGTCGAGGGAATTTGCCAGACGAAGGTGATGAGATGAGATGGAAAGATCACGGCTACAAAGCTGCACAGCTACGCGCTCCAAGCTCCCTCCACCCCAGCACAGCGACGGTCTCCCCCAAAGTAATTACTGCACACACCCCCACTCTCCAACTCTGAGAATGCAATAGGATTTTGGCTGGCTGAGCACCAGCCTGCCTCATCGCACTCCTTTTGCCAAAAAAATAACCTGTGCGCGCACACACACACACACACACACACACACACACACACACACACACACACACACACACACACACACACACACACACACACACACACACACACACGCACACACACACACACACACACACGCACACACACTACACACACACACTACACACACACACTACACACACTCTAACACAGTTTCAGTCATCCTTATGTCTCTTTCCCCCCTCGAGCTATACACCCCCTCCCGTTTACAGACAACTGCTTGTGCAGTGACACTGTAAATATGATCTCTATTCATCTTGTGTGATTTAAAAAACGCTCAACTCAATTGCTATACAATTACTAAACTATTGTACAACAATATGTTAATAGGCCTACATTTATTGTTGTTACTAGTGTCACCAAAAAGGAGTTATTCTGATATCAGGATATCATTTTCTGTCTCCTACTGTATGTAAAACTGTATGTAAAAATGTATGTTTCAGCCCTGCTTTCTTTCAGCAGGAAGTTACAAAGTCTTCTGAATCTGCCTGTAGCACAATGAATGCTCCCCTTGCATCCTAATACACCTCCTCCCCCTACAACCGTCATGGTCAGCCACAGAAGATCTCACTCTTTGATTGGCTTGAAATGTCCTCAATGTTCAGGAGGGCACTAGGGCAGAGAGGCTGTTTGCAATCTACCGTGGCCAACAAGGGAATCGATGACCTATTTTCATCCCAGTGACCTGGGCGAGATAAACCACAGCTTATCATTTTACCTGAGATTGATTGAGGCCAAGTGCAAAGACCCAACTCTGCTGGCTTCCTGACATGTAGAAAGACAGAAAGTGTTTTAATCTAGACAGCCCTGTCAGTAATTCAATAGCCCATTGGGCAATCAGGAGAATGGTCTGTTTAAGTCTATGGTGACTCATTTGAAGTCACAAGGTCCTAATCAACCAAATTTGGGATTCTGTGTTCTAAAATATTACCGCTAGGCCTGTAGCTCGGGTCCTTAATTACAACATGCTGTCATGCTGTCGTTCAGGCAACATATTGGTACTGCCCATGGACTATGAACAAATGTGTCGAAAAATAACTAATGACGCATTGTCCTGTTAAATAAATAATCTAATTAACAACTAGATTGGTGTATATTGAATAGTGGCCTTGCCTTGTCTTATAATTTCTGACTCATTTTACTACTGGTATGTTGAATCAAATCAAATCCAATTTTATTTGTCACATGCGCCGAATACAACAGGTGTAGTAGACCTTACCGTGAAATGCTTACTTACAAGCCCTTAACCAACAATGCCGTTTTAAGAAAAATAGAGTTAAGAAAATATTTACTAAATATATTAGAGTAAAAAATACAATACAAAAAGGTAACAATAAAATAACAATAATAATGTCACTCATTTAATTTGTTATAGTTTAATTTAGACTTTGACATGAAGTGGTGTGAATGAAAATCCTCTACCAGTTTCACAATTGTGAAATGTATTTAATCAGAATCCTGTACTTTTAGTTAAACTATTTTTTTAGGTGGTACTTTCTACCTTTTTCAGTCAAATGTCACACTTTTAACTATGGAACACTACATGACCATTTCATCATTTGAGGACAAAATAGAACAGGTTTTTAAACAAATTTAATGAGCCTTTGGAGGCCTTGAGACATTTTGCCTAATGAGGCATTCAGGTTCTTCTCTCGCTCTTCCTGCCCTTGTGATCTGTCCACCCCTGGTTAAATTGTCTGAGTATTGAGACAGATCTCTTTCTTTTGTCTCATCGCTCAATTATAACCCCAATCAATTGAGATGGGGACATGAGTCAGACACACAGGTTGACGGTAGGTCCGCAAACTGACAACACCACACGAATACTGATCTATGAAACACATAGACCAATCTAACATAACTCATGAATCAGAAATAGCTGGCAATACCAATACATTCATAGTAATTCACTGGATACACAATATGTGACTACAGATCCTTTCATGGACGAGCCAACGTGTCAACAGTGGTAGATGCTCTGTTCCATCTTTTAACAAGTTATCTCTTTCAAAAGTGACTGTTCAAAGTGATTATCCTATTAACCTGTGTGGGTTCTGTACTGTAACGTGTAACAATGTTATTACTAGTAGCACTGTTCTTGTATGTAACCATTTCACTGTAAGGTGTGTGACAAATACAATATAGCTGTTGTATTCGGCACATGTGACAAATACAATTTGATTGGATTTTAGCTGTATGAATGTATGGGCTTCCGAGTGGCATAGCTGTCTAAGGCACTGCATCTCAATGGTAGAGGCGTCACTACAGACCCTGGTTTGATTCCAGGCTGTATCACAACCGGCCGTGGTTGGGAGTTCCATAGGGCAGCGCCCTATTGGTCCAGCGTCGTCTGGGTTAGGGTTTGGCCGGGGTGGGCCGTCATTGTAAATAAGAATTTGTTCTTAACTGACTTGCCTAGTTAAATAAAGGTTAAATAAAATAAATAAATAAAAATGTCCATCCCTAGTCGTCTTGCCACAGACCATATCTATCATTCTCTCTATACCAAGGTATTTGTCTCTCTCTGGTGGTGATTACAGGTAAAAGTAAGCCCTGTCAGAGCACTATAAGGACCTCAAAAATATACTATAGTATTGTGCATCAAATAGACCAGCGGTTCTCAAACCTCTCCTCAGGGACCCCAGCCGTTCCATGTATTTGATCTATTCCAGAGCCAGCAAACCTGATTCAGCTTGTCAACTAATCATCAAGTCCTTGACTAGTTGAATCAGGTGAGCTAGTTCAGAACGACAAAAGAAATTGAAACGTCTGGGGGTCCCTGAGGAGAGGTTCAAGAAGCACTGAAATAGACAACAGAAGTACAAATGGCCGAACATGATAACACAAATTAAAGTAACAACCTGAACGGACACACATTATACACAACCCAACACACACAAAAAAGCCTACACAACTTCTACTGTGAATGTTGATCAAACAGTCCAAAACAGAGCATTGATCAACAAACAACATCACAACAGCTGAGCTGTTCCAAAATGTACTGCTTAAAACAACTCCAGCACATCACACAGCAGTGTATAGGCATGCTTATGCCACATCACAGTATTAAGGTGTACACAGACTAACATTTAATTGACTGGTTTGCTGGCCGTGCATTACGCCAGGGATAGCCTATGCCACAAAGCTGGACAGATAATATTCTGAGATAACTGTATACTTCAGAGTTCGTACAGTTAGAGACACTTGAAATGTGCATGTACTGTAGGTTATGCAGATGTAGGATCTTAATTTGATCACTCTTTTGATGCTGAGAATTTTCCTGCGCAATGCGTATGAGCTTCGGGATTTACATAAATTACTGAGATTATATTAACAGTTTCCTACTTTTCATGTAGCCTCATTTTGACCAGCTAATAACTTAACCACCAATCAAGCAACATTATGGACCAAACGTTCAAATCCTGTTGCTGCAGGATTATTTTGCTGCGACAATACAGGTCAAATGAATATCCTACACCTGTAGACCTACCTAACTTGACAATGAACAAAACATATTAAGGAACCCGAAATGCAAGAGCTAAATCTTAATGTTTATCTATGTAAACTGACAAACTTACCGATCCTGCTATGTGTGTATTAGGTAGTTGTTTGGGAATTGTTAGATTACTTGTTAGATATTACTGCACTGTCGGAACTAGAAGCACAAGCATTTCGCTACACTCGCATTAACATATGCTTACCATGTGTATGTGACCAATACATTTTTATTTTATTTTATCTTCAGGTCGGAGAAGTCAGAGCTCTAGTGTTGCGTTGAAGACAATTCAAAAACTCGGAACCTCTGAGTTAAAATTAACCTAAGTTATTTGCTTAGAGCTTCCTTGGTTGATTCTGAAATTTCCCAAGTGGGAAACTTGGGCCTCAACTTTCTACAACAAGTTTCCAAGTTGAAAATGTCTGAGTTTTTGAGTTCCATTTTGTCTTAAACATGGCATTAGATGATGCCCGAATTTCCATCTTGTAATTGTTGGATGACCGTTCAAAACAATGTTTCTCAGTCGGAGCTTGTTTTGTCCAAGTTCCGAGTTCCCTTGAATGCACCATTACATTTGGTCTATGGGGAACATAACCTTATTGAGTTTTCATGGGCTCCCGAGTGGCGCAGCAGTCTAAGGCACTGCATCTCAGTGCTAGAGGCGTCACTACAGACCCTGGTTTGATTCCAGGCTGTATTACAACTGGCCGTGATTGGGAGTCCCATAGGGCAGCGCACAATTGGCCCAGCGTCACCCGTGTTAGGTTTTGGCCGTAGTAGGCCATCATTTGAAATAAGAATTTGTTCTTAAATGACTAGGTAAATAAAGGTTAAATATGTATATATTTTTAAATACAGTTGGATGAAGCATGAATGGCGTTGGAAGTTTTCGATAACCCTCTCCAGCGGGGCTTCCTGCTGTAACTTCAAAGGCAGGCCTTTCCAGCACAAATCTAACAAGTAATCTAAGAATTCCCAAACAACTACCTAATACACACAAATCTAAAGGGGTAAATGAGAATATGTACATATAAGTAAATGGATGAGCGATGGCCGAGCGGGCATAGGCAAGGTGCAGTAGATGGTATAAAATACGATATATACAGTTGAAGTCGGAAGTTTACATACACCTTAGCCAAATACATTTAAACTCAGTTTTTCTCAATTCCTGACATTTAATCCTAATAAAAATTCCCTGTCTTAGGTCAGTTAGGATCACCACTTTATTTTAAGAATGTGAAATGTCAGAATAATAGTAGAGAGAATTATTTATTTCAGCTTTTATTTCTTTCATCACATTCCCAGTGGGTCAGAAGTTTACATACACTCAATTAGTATTTGGTAGCATTGCCTTTAAATTGTTTAACTTGGGTCAAACGTTTTGGGTAGCCTTTCACAAACTTCCCACAATAAGTTGGGTAAATTTTGGCCCATTCCTCCTGACAAGGCTGTTGTAACTGAGTCAGGTTTGTAGGCCTACTTGCTCGCACATGCTTTTTTAGTTCTTCCCACAAATTTTCTATAGGATTGAGGTCAGGGCTTTGTGATGGGCACTCCAATACCTTGATTTGTAGTCCTTAAGCCATTTTGCCACAACTTTGGAAGTATGCTTGGGGGCATTGTCCATTTGGAAGACCCATTTGTGACCAAGCTTAAACTTCCTGGCGGATGTCTTGAGATGTTGCTTCAATATAGAATTTTCCATCCACATGATGCCATCTATTTTGTGAAGTACACCAGTCCCTCCTGCAGCAAAGCACCCCCACAACATGGTGCTGCCACCCCCGTGCTTCACGGTTGGGATAGTGTTCTTCGGCTTGCAAGCCTCCCCCTTTTTCCTCCAAATGTAACGATGGTCATTATGGCCAAACAGAAAATAATGCACAGGAGGCTGGTGAGCGGTGGAAGGCTCATAATAATGTCTGGAGTGGAGTGTTATCAAACACACGAAAACCATGTGTTTGATACCATTTAATTCATTCTGTTCCAGCCATTACTATGACCCCGTCCTCCCCCATTATGGTTCCACTTTTGATTCCAATGTGATAATGATGGCAAAGGCAAACAAACAAAAATGGCACAAAAGTGATCCATTAAAAATGATAAATGAAATGATATATTGATACAAATTCCAAACAAAACGGTAGATAAACACAGTTGAAACCTGTGTCTCTGCTTGGCATCTATCACAGTCTATCAGTATCACTTTGCTGGTGCAATACAGGTAACTTACCAGGTATCACAATAAACAAATATAAGGTTTTTTAAATGTATTTTATTTACATTCCATACATAATTTCAGCACATTTTATTTTCTATCAAAGTGGCTATAAATTTACTTAAAAGATTTCTCTGCTGTCTGAATGCTAAGAAAACGTGTACAAATAAATGCATGTCATTTTCCCCTTGAATATTTAAAACCACAGGGGGGAGATGTGCTCAGACTTGATCATGTGCATCTGTCTACGTGCTTTACAACTCATATCGTGCTTTACAACTCATATCACCTCTGGTCAGACAGACGGTGCTCACAAGCACCTTGGAACTCTGTCAGTAACAGGTGAGACAGACAGCATCTATTGACTTGTTGCCTTATAGGATAGACCTACACAGATTAAGGATTTACTATACAGAATAAGAATTGATACCGAATGGAATTTGAAAAACAAAATGAAGTTTGGATTGATTCAGATTATGAGGAAGAGGAAACAGGTGAGTTTCTCTCTATTTCTTGTTTTGGATCAGTGTTTCTATGGTTTCTGATAAAGGTTATTCCCCTCAGGAGTTTTAAAGGAAATTCCAAATAGAGAATTTAAGCTTGTCTTTACTATCAGGGTTATTTATTTATGGGAATTTCATTTCCCTTGCTTCCTGGATTGAAATACTATATGAGGACCATAATTCTCAAAAGGAGTTAAGAACAACCGTGTTATCTACTATAAGAAGTATAAGGCCCTCATCCTGACACCCACATGTTTCTCTCTCCCAGGTGATTCCTCTGATCGGCTGCATGGTATTGTCTACTGCTGGAGCCATCTTTGCCTCCCTCTACTTCCTATTTACAAAGAATGATGTCATGTGAGATTTGATGTATACCATTTAATATGGATTACATGTGTTTGTCTTGCTATTTGTTTTGTTTCTAGTAATGTGAACTAGAAGTACTAACCTGACATTTAAAAAAACTTTTATCTAAAGGGAATTTGGTTATCAGTCTCTGACAGGTCTGCCGGTCTTTTACTTTCTCATTTGATAAAAGACCAACCCTGGCATAGCAGGCATGGATATATTCTGTTTTAATAATTTGTCTTCAACTTTCTTTCAGTTTAAATAAAAGTAGAAACCCTGAACCCTGGGAGGGAGTGGACTCATCTAAACCACAGAAGGTGATTTATAACATTATAAGCACTATTTCTATGTCTATTTCTGTCCTCTCTACGTTGGTATTGGCATCAGTAGCCATTTGTGTCAGTGGTTCCTTCTCTATTCTGCTTAGTCACACAAACAGAGCAGCATTGCCAAGTATAACTATAACTCACTCATCGTGGGCAGGATGTATATATCCCATTTTAACTGCCATCTAAACGTCATTTAAACTGTAATCTACACGTCTGTATTCATGGGTTATTCTCTGCATGGGTACCTATTGGTGAAGGAGGCAGGCGCCAGTAGTGTTACATGATGGGTGATTCATTGACTGTGGATGTAGTGAGAAGCTAGCAGTGTTGGGGAAGCGACTCTGAAAATAAAGTTTACCAAGCTACCAATTACTTCATACTGAAAGAAGTTGAGCTACTCTAATGCTACCCCTGTGAAAAATATAGTTTACTTAACTAAAGCTGCGTTGAAAAAGTAGTTCACTACATCGTAACTACTTCGTGAAAAATTATCATATGTAAATCTGAAAATTATAAGTATGTAATTTAGCCTATTAAACACAAAAATTATGTTTCAAGTGAGAGTTAGGTAAGTCTTATTCTGAAAAGGAAAGGAAATGATTGCTTACTTCACCCATATTTAATTTTCTTTCTGCAAATAAAGTAGTTTGCAACTCCAGTAGTTAGCTACACCGCTACATGGTAAAGAAGTAGTGTGTAGTTCCAGTAGTAAGCTACACCACTACATGATAAAGAAGTAGTGTGTAGTTCCAGTAGTCAGCTACACCACTACATGGTAAAGAAGTAGTGTGTAGTTCCAGTAGTCAGCTACACCACTACATGGTAAAGAAGTAGTGTAGTTCCAGTAGTCAGCTACACCGCTACATGGTAAAGAAGTAGTGTGTAGTTCCAGTAGTTAGCTACACCAGTACATGGTAAAGAAGTAGTGTGTAGTTCCAGTAGTTAGCTACACCACTACATGGTAAAGAAGTAGTGTGTAGTTCCAGTAGTTAGCTACACCGCTACATGGTAAAGAAGTAGTTTGTAGTTCCAGTAGTCAGCTACACCACTACATGGTAAAGAAGTAGTTTGTAGTTCCAGTAGTCAGCTACACCACTACATGGTAAAAAAGTAGTGTGTAGTTCCAGTAGTCAGCTACACCACTACATGGTAAAGAAGTAGTTTGTAGTTCGAGTAGTCAGTTACACCACTACATGGTAAAGAAGTAGTTTGTAGTTCCAGTAGTCAGTTACACCACTACATGGTAAAGAAGTAGTTTGTAGTTCCAGTAGTCAGCTACACCACTACATGGTAAAGAAGTAGTTTGTAGTTCCAGTAGTCAGCTACACCACTACATGGTAAAAATAAATCTAAATAGACAAAGTACATGTAGTTCAGTTCTCCCCAACACTGGAAGCTAACAGGGTTGGTATCAATTCCATTTCAATTCAGTCAATTCAGGAAACTGACATTCTAATCAAGCAATGAGGAAAAATGTCACTTTGCATTGTGAATTGACCAAATGTAAATGGATTTGACCCCAACCATGGTGAGTATTTGTAGTAAAATGTGATCAGTAGTGGTGCTTGTTGTTGTAAGTGTTGCTGTTGTTCCTATTCTGAAGCTGGTCACTATCAACCAGAAGCAGAGGCCGATTGAAGAACTGGAACAGGTGAAGAGCATGACCAAGTGACCTCGCAAGTGCGGGCTCTCTTTCGCTCTCTCTCGCTCTCTCTCTCTCCACCCTCTCCCTTTCCCCTCCCCCTCCATCCTAATTGGGAGCCCACCAAGTTGCCTGCCTCCCCTTCCATCAGTCGAGCGGAATAATTTCTACACAGACTAGATTCTCTGATCCTGCAGTACATTTGTACTCCACTATAGCTGACTATAAGTGTGACCAAAGCTATTTGTTTGTGAAACATAATGTATGTGTGAGGGTGAAATAAGTTATTGCAATTGAAAATGGGCATGGCTCGTGTTATTAATGATTAATGAGGAGTGTGTGCCTGTGTGATCCAATCTAAAGCAATGGCTGTAGGATGACAATGCCACCATCAGAAAAATTGCTTTAATAAAAAAAAGGTGGTCCTTCCAGCTAAATATATTGTACTATAATAATGCACTGATAGTTCCTTCAGAAAGTATTCATACCCCTTGACTTAAGCAACATTTTGTTGTGTTACAGCCTGAATTAAAATGTAAATTAATAACTTCCCCATGCCCAAACGGATATTCAATATCTGCTTTTTATAATTTTTACCTCTCTACCAATAGGTGTCCTTATTTGCGAGGCATTGGAAAACCTACCTGGTATTTGTGGTTGTATCTGTTTTTGAAATTCAGTGCTCGGGACCTTACAGATAATTGTATGTGTAGGGTACAGAAAATCATGTTTAACACTATTATTGCACACAGAGTGAGTCCATGCAACTTATTATGTGAATTGTTTAGCAAATTTCAGCTTTTCATGTTTTATTCATTTGTAAAAATTTCATGCAACAAAATTCCACTTTAAAATGAAATGTGTGTAGGCCAGTGACAAAAAATACACTGCTCAAAAAAATAAAGGGAACACTTAAACAACACAATGTAACTCCAAGTCAATCACACTTCTGTGAAATCAAACTGTCCACTTAGGAAGCAACACTGATTGAAAATAAATTTCACATGCTGTTGTGCAAATGGAATAGACAAAAGGTGGAAATTATAGGCAATTAGCAAGACACCCCCCAAAACAGGAGTGATTCTGCAGGTGGTGACCACAGACCACTTCTCAGTTCCTATGCTTCCTGGCTGATGTTTTGGTCACTTTTGAATGCTGGCGGTGCTCTCACTCTAGTGGTAGCATGAGACGGAGTCTACAACCCACACAAGTGGCTCAGGTAGTGCAGTTCATCCAGGATGGCACATCAATGCGAACTGTGGCAAAAAGGTTTGCTGTGTCTGTCAGCGTAGTGTCCAGAGCATGCAGGCGCTACCAGGAGACAGGCCAGTACATCAGGAGACGTGGAGGAGGCCGTAGGAGGGCAACAACCCAGCAGCAGGACCGCTACCTCCGCCTTTGTGCAAGGAGGAGCAGGAGGAGCACTGCCAGAGCCCTGCAAAATGACCTCCAGCAGGCCACAAATGTGCATGTGTCAGCATATGGTCTCACAAGGGGTCTGAGGATCTCATCTCGGTACCTATTGGCAGTCAGGCTACCTCTGGCGAGCACATGGAGGGCTGTGCGGCCCCACAAAGAAATGCCACCCCACACCATGACTGACCCACCGCCAAACCGGTCATGCTGGAGGATGTTGCAGGCAGCAGAACGTTCTCCACGGCGTCTCCAGACTTTGTCACGTCTGTCACATGTGCTCATGTGCTCAGTGTGAACCTGCTTTCATCTGTGAAGAGCACAGGGCGCCAGTGGTGAATTTGCCAATCTTGGTGTTCTCTGGCAAATGCCAAACGCCCTGCACGGTGTTGGGCTGTAAGCACAACCCCCACCTGTGGATGTCGGGCCCTCATACCACCCTCATGGAGTCTGTTTCTGACCGTTTGAGCAGACACATGCACATTTGTGGCCTGCTGGAGGTCATTTTGCAGGGCTCTGGCAGTGAACCTCCTTGCACAAAGGCGGAGGTAGCGGTCCTGCTGCTGGGTTGTTGCTCTCCTACGGCCTCCTCCACGTCTCCTGATGTACTGGCCTGTCTCCTGGTAGCGCCTCCATGCTCTGGACACTACGCTGACAGACACAGCAAACCTTTTTGCCACAGCTCGCATTGATGTGCCATCCTGGATGAGCTGCACTACCTGAGCCACTTGTGTGGGTTGTAGACTCTGTCTCATGCTACCACTAGAGTGAGAGCACTGCCAGCATTCAAAAGTGACCAAAACATCAGCCAGGAAGCATAGGAACTGAGAAGTGGTGTGTGGTCACCACCTGCAGAACCATTCCCTTTTTGGGGGTGTCTTACTAATTGCCTATAATTTCCACCTTTTGTCTATTCCATTTGCACAACAGCATGTGAAATTTATTGTCAATCAGTGTTGCTTCCTAAGTGGACAGTTTGATTTCACAGAAGTGTGATTGACTTGGAGTTACATTGTGTTGTTTAAGAGTTCCCTTTATTTTTTTGAGCAGTGTATATACATTTTATAAATAAATTCAGCCACAACAAAATGTGGAGAAAGTCAAGGGGTGGGAATACTTTCTGAAGGCACTGTATTATCTTATTATAAAATAATTGTTTAAGGAAAACAACCATGACCACTGATCTGACCTATGACCCCTAAAATGCCGATACTGCACTCTGCCTTTGTATGACCTTCAACAACTAAACGCATCAAAAAAAGAAACGTCCTCTCACTATTCAACTGCGTTTATTTTCAGCAAACTTAACATGTGTAAATATTTGTATGAAAATAACAAGATTCAACAACTGAGACATAAACTGAACAAGTTCCACAGACATGTGAACAGAAATTGAACAATGTCTCCCTGAACAAAGGGGGGGTCAAAATCAAAATTAACAGTCAGTATCTGGTGTGGCCACCAGCTGCATTAAGTACTGCAGTGCTTCTCCTCCTCATGGACTGCACCAGATTTGCCAGTTCTTGCTGTGAGATGTTACCCCACTCTTCCACCAAGGCACCTGCAAGTTCCCAGACATTTCTGGGGGGAATGGCCCTAGCTCTCACCCTCCGATCCAACAGGTCCCAGACGTGCTCAATGGGATTGAGATCCAGGCTCTTCGCTGGCCATGGCAGAACACTAACATTCCTGTCTTGAAGGAAATCACGCACAGAACGAGCAGTATGGCTGGTGGAATTGTCATGCTGGAGGGTCATGTCAGGATGAGCCTGCAGGAAGGGTACCACATGAGGGAGGACGATGTCTTTCCTGTAGCACACAGCGTTAAGATTGCCTGCAATGACAACAAGCTCAGTCCGATGATGCTGTGACACACCGCCCCAGACCATGATGGACCCTCCACCTCCAAATCGATCCAGCTCCAGAGTACAGGCCTCGGTGCAACGCTCATTCCTTTGACGATAAACGCGAATCCGACCGTCACCCCTGGTGAGACAAAACCTCGACTCGTCAGTGGAGAGCACTTTTTGCCAGTTCTGTCTGGTCTAGCGATGGTGGGTTTGTGCCCATAGGCGACGTTGTTGCCGGTGATGTCTGGTGAGGACCTGCCTTACAACAGGCCTACAAGCCCTCAGTCCAGCCTCTCTCAGCCTATTGTGGACAGTCTGAGCAATGATGGAGGGATTGTTCGTTCCTGGTGTAACTCGGGCAGTTGTTGTTGCCATCCTGTACCTGTCCTGCAGGTGTGATGTTCAGATGTACAATCCTGTGCAGGTGTTGTTACAAGTGGTCTGCCATTGCGAGGACGATCAGCTGTCCGTCCTGTCTCCCTGTAGCACTGTCTTAGGCTTTTCACAGTACGGACATTGCAATTTATTGCCCTGGGAAGATGAGCAGGGACCCTGGGCATCTTTCTTTTGTTTTTTTTCAGAGTCAGTAGAAAGGCCTCTTTAGTGCCCTAAGTTTTCATAACTGTGACCTTAATTGCCTACCGTCTATAAGCAGTTAGTGTCTTAACAACCGTTCCACAGGTGCATGCTCATTAATTGTTTATGGTTCATTGAAAAAGCATGGGAAACAGTGTTTAAACCCTTTAAAATGAAGGTCTTTGAAGTTATTTTGGATTTTTACGAATTATCTTTGAAAGACAGGGTCCTGAAAAGGGGACGTTTCTTTATTTTCTGAGTTTATATTGGTAATGCAAAAGCAAAGTGCACTATCTAAAAATCGAAATTTGTTAATCCAATTTTCTTGGCTTTCTCATAGTGTGTGTGTGTAAGGGCGTCATGATTGGGATAGCCTGAACTCAGGGCCCGATAGAATATCAAGGCAAATCACAGTAACTTCAGTGAAAACATGGTGGAACAAAGCCAGAGTGCACTTAGTAACTTCATTTACTGCTATTTGCCTTGGTTTTTACTTTGATTTTGTAGTTACAGCAAATTTGACCCAAGATAAACCGATACTACAAAGCCTGATTTCAGTTTTAACTCAATTTTGACCAAATGTGTAGTTACTGCTCTTTTCAATTGTAATGTTTTTTTGTCCATTGTGTATTTCCGTTTGCAGAATGTTAAGATAAAGCCTGGAATAAAAGAAAAAGGGATACCTAGCATTAAAAATATTTAGCTTCTATATGTGGTAAATGGCACATGTGTACAGTATATAGATTGTGTATAGGCTTGTTTCCCATAGTGGGTTCAAATGCCTTCTGGTTCTTTTTTTCTGTATTTCTTTATATGTTATGTTATGTTATGTTATGGTATGTATGTATGTATGTATGTATGTATGTATGCATGTATGTATGTATGTATGTATGTATGTATGTATGTATGTATGTATGTATGTATGTATGTATGTGTGTATGTATGTACAGTACAGTACCAGGCAAACGTTTGGACACACCTACTCATTCAAGGGTTTTCTTTATTTTTCTATTTTCTACATTGTTGAATAATAATGAAGACATCAACACTATGAAATAACACATATGGAATCATGTAGTAATCAAAAAAGTGTTAAACAAATCAAAATATATTTTAGATTTTAGATTCTTCAAAGTAGCAACCCTTTGCCTTGATGACAGATTTGCACACTATTGGCATTCTCTCAACCAGCTTCACCTGGAATTATTTTCCAACAGTCTTGAAGGAGTTCCCACATATGCTGAGCACTTGGCTGCTTTTCCTTCACTCTGCAGTCCAACTCAATTAGGTTGAGGTCGGTGATGGTGGATAAAAAAGTGGCCTTTTATTGTCCCAGCACAACATGCACCTGTGTAATGATCATGCTAGTTTCATCAGTTTCTTGATATGCCACACCTATCAGGTGGATGGATTATCTTAGCAAAGGAGAAATGCTCACAAACAGGAATGTAAATAAATTTATACACAAAGTTTGAGATAAATAAGCTTTTTGTGCATAAAGAACATTTCTGGGATTTTTTATTTCAGCTCATGAAACATGGGACTAACACTTTACATGTTGCGTTTATATTTTTGTTCAGTGAAGTTGAAAACTATGTATTTGCTTGGTGTCTATCAATGACTGACTGCACCATATTCATTTGCTGGTCCAATACAGGTAACCACCAGGTGTCACAAGAAACAAAATAGAAAAGTTTCCTAAACATATTTATTTTCCCTAAATAATAGTATCTTTACATTCCATCAATTTAAACACATTTTATTTTCTATCAAAATGGTTCTAGCAATTATATTTACCTGAAAGAGTTCTCTGCTTTCGAGGTGCTCAGAAAACATGCAACAGAAATGCACTTGGCATTTTCACCTTGAACATTTGAAACCACCGGGGGCGATGCGCTCACACTCACAGAGGAAAGTTGATCAACAGCCGGCTCAATTGAAACACTGTGAAGGATTTCGATAGCGAATATATCTACGTGCTTTACAAGTCGTATCACCTCTGGTCGGATAGTAGCCTACTTCAATAGATGATCAGGATGCTCTGCTCACAAGGACCTTGGGACTCTGGCGGCAGCAGGTGAGACAGACAGCATCTGTTGCCTTATAGGATGGACCTACACAGAAAAATATTTGCTAGACAGAATAATACTTTTTACCAAATGAATATTCGACTCAATCATTTAAAACAATGCTATGTGTTTTCTTTTAAATACCTGAAGGGAATTTGTAAATTAAAATGCAGTATGGATTTATTCAGATGCTGAGGAAGAGGAAAGAGGGGAGTTTCTCTCTATTTCTTGTTTTGGATCAGTGTTTCTATGGTTTCTGATGAAGGTTATTCGTTCTTCCTATCCTAGCAAGGTTATTCCCTTCAAGAGTTTAAATTAAATTCCAAATAAATCATTTAAGTTGTATTTATTTATGGAAATTCCATTTCCCTTGCTTCCTGAATTAAAATATGTAGACCCCAATTCTCAAATGGTGTGAAGACCAACCATGCAATCCACGTATAAGAGTATAAGGTCCTTATCCTGACAGCTACATGTTTCTCTCCCCCAGCTGATCCTCTGATTGGCTTTGTGGCATTGGCTGCTGTAGGAGTCACCTGTGCCTCCCTCTACTTCCTATTTACAAAGAATGATGTCATGTGAGATTTTTTGTATTTTATCATGTATTTGCTGTACATTTTTAGGGCTGATTTCCTGGACCCAAATAAACCTAGTACTGTACAAAGCATTTTTGTGGAGATTCTCAAATTAGTATTTTTAGTTCAGGGTAAGATTTAATCTTGGTCTGGGGAATCTAAATGTTTTGTTATTGCATGCGCATTATATTTCCTTGTCTGACTATTTCATTGTGTTTCTAGTAATGGGTATGATTAGAAACTTGAAGTACTAACCTGGTATGATCTCGCTTTAACTGTAGCCCCATGCTGATTTCCACATTTGTTTATCAGTCTCTGACAGGCCTGCCCCTTTAACTTTATATTTTGATAAAGACAAACCCTGGCATAGCAGGCAGAGATATATTCTGTTTGAACAATTTCTCTAACTTTCTTTCAGTTGAAATAAAAGCACAAACCCTGAACCCTGGGAGAGACTGGGCCCATCTAAACCACGGAAGGTGATTGATAACATTATAAACACTTTTTATGTCTGTCTATTTCTTACCTGTCTATGTTGGTATTGACATTTCTTGCTTTTTTTGGCTTAATTAGTGTGCTGTGTATGTTTACATTATAAACACTCTTCATATGCCTCGTTATTTCTGATAGAGGACCACTCTACATTGATATTGATATGGGTATTGAGACCACTCTGTGGTTAACGTTATGGGTATAGGTTGGGTGCCAATGCAGTGGTTCCTCCTTTATTCTGCTGAGTCACACAACAGAGAAACGTTGCCAAGTAGGACTATAACTTACCACAAAGGGCTGGGCACCCATCGGTGGGCGGGACGTCTCCTATTTCTACTGTCATCTAAAAGTAATTTAATCTGTTATCTAAACATCTGTATTCACAGTTGATTCATTGCATGGGGACCTATTGATAAAGGAGGCAGATGCAGTAGGGATGATTTGATGCCCTGTGGGATTGATTGACTGTGGATGTAGTATGAAGCTAGCAGGGTTGGTGTCAATTCCATTTCAATTTTGTCAATTCAGGAAGTTTACTGAAAGCCCTTGTGTGAAACAAATCGTATGTGTGTGTGAAATAATAATTATTGCAATAAAACATTACCATTGCTCGTGTTATTAATGAGGAGTGTCTACATGTAGTTAAGTACGTCCATTCTGGTGGTTGTTTTCAAAAGCTTGTGTCCCCAACTATCATCCAGGTAACTCTATCACAGATCTGTCTGGCTTGTCTCGGTCCCCAGAAGTGTGTCTGATGGAAACATTAACCTGTGTAACGAAAGCCGTTGTGCCAAACTGTCCATAAGGTGACATCACAGTTCTGTCTGGCTTCTGTCTGTGTCCCAAACTGTCAGTCTAGAATTAGTATTCAGAAAACATTATCGGCAATGCATTGTCTTGACTGATGGTCCTAATGCAGTCCTAATGCACCAGACTGGGCTGCTTGGAGCCAATCCCGCTCTTAAAATGATTACTGATTACACTGAGGCAGAGGGAGAGCAGGACGGGGATAGAGTTACCCTCAGGACACTGTGTGTCTCTGTTGTGAACGCGTTCATGCACCTTTGTGTTGCTCTCCTTGTGTTTGGCATTCAGAGACAGTCCTCTTACTGGTTGGTGGAGCAATAACACCTACATGTCCCTCTCATAAAGCGTTATTTTTATATCACCACTTACTACAAGTATACACTGAGTGCACAAAACATTAGGAACACCTGCTCTTTCCATGACATAGACTGACCAGGGGAATCCAGGTGAATGGTCCCTTATTGATTAACTGGTAAATCCACTTCAATCAGTGTAGATGGAGGAGACAGGTTAAAGAAGGATTTTTATGCATTGCGACAATTGAGACATGGAATGTGTGTGTGTGTGCCATTTAGAGAGTGAATTGGCAAGACAAAATATTTAAGTGCCTTTGAACAGGTTGTGGTAGTAGGTGCCAGGCGCACCGGTTTGGGTGTGTCAAGAAATGCAACGCTGTTGGGTTTTTCATGCTCAACAGTTTCCCGTGTGTATCTAGAATAGTCCACCACCTAAAGGACTTCCAGTCAACGGCAGGCCAGTGGTCATTGATGACGGGACAAAGGAGGCTGTGACACAAATTGTGCAGAGCAACAGACGGGCTACAGTTAGTCAATTGACAGTCCAGTACAACATTGGTGCCCAAGGCCCTATAAAAGAATGCACAACTCGTCATACATGAGTGGGAAGCATTGGAGTCAACATGAGCCAGTATCCCAATGGAATGCTTTCGACACCTTGCAGAGTTCATGCCACGACGAATTGAGGCTGTTCCGGGGGGGGAAAGGGGTGCGTTCCTAATGTTTTGTACAGAGATGAGGTAGTCATTCAAAAATCATGTTAAACACTATTATTGCACACAGATTGAGTTCATGCAACTTATTATGTAACTTGTTAAGCACATTTTTACTCCTGAACTTATTTAGGCTTGCCATAACAAAGAAGTTGAATACTTATTGACTCAAGACATTTCAACTTTTCATTTTTAATTAAATTGTAAACATTTAAAAAAATATATATTCCACTTTGACATTATGGGGTATTGTGTGTAGGCCCGTGACACAAAATCTCAACTTAATCCATTTAAATTCAGGCTGTAACACAACAAAATGTGGAAAAACTCAAGGGTGTGAATGCTTTCTGAAGGCACTGTAGCTGCCATTACCACAGATGAGCTTGTGTCATTTAACCACATGGTGAACCTGGACAGGTAGACTTCCTGTGAGGCAAAGTCTGAACTCTTGTTACCTCGGTACCCATATACAGTTGAAGTCGGAAGTTTACATACACTTTAGCCAACTACATTTATACTCAGTTTTTCACAATTCCTGACATTTAATCCTAGTAAAAATTCCATATCTTAGGTCGTTAGGATGACCACTTTATTTTAAGAATGTGAAATGTCAGAATAATAGTAGAGATAATGATTTAATTCAGCTTTTATTTCTTTCATCACATTCCCAGTGTGTAAGAAGTTTACATACACTCAGTATTTGGTAGCATTGCCTTTAAATTGTTTAACTTGGGTCAAACGTTTCAAGCAGCCTTCCACAAGCTTCCCACAATAAGTTGGGTGAATTTTGGCCCATTCCTCCTGACAGAGCTGGTGTAACTGAGAACAGGTTTGTAGGCCTCCTTGCTTGCACATGCTTTTTCAGTTCTGCTATAGGATTGAGGTCAGGACTTTGTGATGGCCACTCCAATACCTTGACTTTGTTGTCCTTAAGCCATTTTGCCACAACTTTGGAAGTATGCTTGGGGTCATTTTCCATTTGGAAGACCCATTTGTGACCAAGCTTTAACTTCCTGACTGATGTCTTGAGATGTTGCTTCAATATATCCACATAATTTTCCATCGTCATGATGCCATCTATTTTGTGAAGTACACCAGTCCCTCCTGCAGCAAAGCACCCCCACAACATGATGCTGTCACCGCCGTGCTTCACGGTTGGGATGGTGTTCTTCAGCTTGCAAGCATCCCCCTTTTTCCTCCAAACATAACGATGGTCATTATGGCCAAACAGGTCTCTTTTTGTTTCATCAGACCAGAGGACATTTCTCCAAAAAGTACGATCTTTGTCCCCATGTGCATTTGCAAACCGTAGTCTGGCTTTGGCAGTTTTGGAGCAGTGGTTTCTTCCTTGCTGGTCGGCCTTTCAGGTTATGTGGATATAGGACTCATTTTACTGTGGATATAGATACTTTTGTACCTGTTTCTGGGATTGATTTGCACTTTTCGCACCAAAGTACGTTCATCTCTAGGAGACCGAACACGTCTCCTTCATGAGCGGTATGACGGCTGCGTGGTCCCATGGTGTTTATACTTGCGTACTATTGTTTGTACAGATGAACGTGGTACCTTTAGGCATTTGGAAATTGCTCCCAAGGATGAACCAGACTTGTGGAGGTCTACAATTTTTTTCTGAGGTCTTGGTTGATTTCTTTTGATTTTCCCATGATGTCAAGCAAAGAGGCACTGAGTTTGAAGGTAGGCCTTGAAATACATCCACAGGTACACCTCCAATTGACTCAAATTTTGTCAATTAGCCTATCAGATGCTTCTAAAGCCATGACATAATTTTCAGGAATTTCCCAAGCTGTTTAAAGGCACAGTCAACTTAGTGTATGTAAACTTCTGATCCACTGGAGTTGTGATACAGTGAATTATAAGTGAAATAATCTGTCTGTAAACAATTGTTGGAAAAAGTAGATGTCCTAACCGACTTGCCAAAACTATAGTTTGTTAACAAGAAATTTGTGGAGTGGTTGAAAAATTAGTTTTAATGACTCCAACCTAAGTGTATGTAAACTTGTATGTAAACAAACTTGTATGTAAACAGACTTCAACTGTATCAACAGATATTTCTCTATAACCATATCAATTTGATATCTCAAGTAAAAAAGACCCTCTTTATTACCACAGAGACTAAATAGTCCATCCTCCTCTCTTTGAGGTAATCAATGATCTGATATGACTGGATGGGTGAAAGCTATACAACAGAACCCTTGCTTACACTCATTCAATTGTGTGAGATCTGCACTTACCTAGAGGAAAGAAGAAAGAAAGGAAAGGTGCACATGTAAAGGGTTTGAATAGGGTCAGTGTGTGTACGTGACAACAGTCTCACATACACACATCCTGCCACTCACACCACTGTCTTGTGATCGGGAAGTCTAGCTCATTGTGACTTAGGCGTCCACTCCACTCCATAATCAGAACACGGACTGTGTTTCCTCTTGGTTATTGGGATGGGCAGGGTTTGTATCCGTTCTAAACTGATCACCCAGGTCAAGAGCAGAGTGCAGTACTACAGTTCTAAACCAGGCTAGTCACAGTGTGGTGGTTATTAGTATAGAAGAAAAACAGGCTAGTCAAGTGTAGTGGTTATCAGCATGAGTGTATGCTTCACTTCTTCCTGACTGTGACACCTAGGCTCAAGTCTGGACAGAACACACCATACTGCTGACAACTACGCCATCTAGTGGTGTTAGTGTAATACAACAGCAGAAACAGGATCTCACCACTCTAGTCTTCCATAGAAGCAGAAGAGACCACAAATAACACTCTTGTCCTATAATATATCAGTCAATGTCAAAACCCAGGTTAACATGTATGACCTCTGTCATTGCCATATTATAACTAAACATGTTAACCTGACTCACGTCTCTCTGCCTCTTCCCACTGGGCACACACTGGTTGAATCAACGTCGTTTCCACGTCAATTCAATAAAATCACGTTGAACAAACATGGAATTGATGTTGATTTGAAATCTGTGCCCAGTGGGGTCCTTGTATCTAATAACGAATCAACTTTTTAGGTGAGTTTTCAAAATACTATATTTATTATTTCAGAATGTACTAACAGGTTCTTCATTCACATGTTTCCAGTCAACATATATTCCAGGTGAGACAGTGACTGACAGTTATGCTGCATTGTTTAGTAAAAGAAAGCGTGAGTGACAGACACAAAGACAGATCTCACTCTCTCTGTCTCAGTCTAGTGATAATTTAACTCAAAATTGATAACCAAGGATCCTTCACACACAAACTAACAGCTGATCATGTGATCAATGACCGGCCAGTACTGGATCCTGAGGTTAGGAAGGGAACGGAGGAGCCTGGTGGGAGGAACTATAGGAGGACAGACTTATTTTAATGGCTGGAATGGAATAAATGGAACTGAGTCAAACATGTGGCTTCCATACTCTCCTTCCAGACTCACATTAAGCATATCCAATCCAAAATCAAATCTAGAATCGGCTTCCTATATCGCAACAAAGCATCCTTCACTCATGCTGCCAAATATACCCTCGTAAAACTGACCATCCTACCGATCCTCGACTTCGGTGATGTCATCTATAAAATAGCCTCCAACACTCTACTCAACAAACTGGATGCAGTCTATCACAGTGCCATCCGTTTTGTCACCAAAGCCCCATACACTACCCACCATTGTGACATGTACGCTCTCGTTGGTTGGACCTCGCTTCATACTCATCACCAAACCCACTGGCTACAGGTTATCTACAAGTCTCTGCTAGGTAAAGCCCCACCTTATCTCAGCTCACTGGTCACCATAGCAGCACCCACTCGTAGCACGCGCTCCAGCAGGTATATCTCACTGGTCACCCCCAAAGCCAATTCCTCCTATGGTCGTCTTTCCTTCTAGTTCCCTGCTGCCAATGACTGTAACGAATTGCAAAAATCTCTAAAGCTGGAAACACTTATCTCCCTCACTAGCTTTAAGCACCAGCTGTCACAGCAGCTCACAGATTACTGCACCTGTACATAGCCTATCTAAAATTTTGCCCAAACAACTACCTCTTCCCCTGCTGTATTTATTTATTTATTTTGCTCCTTTATTTATTTATTTATTTTGCTCCTTTGCACACCATTATTTCTATTTCTACTTTGCACATTCTTCCACTGCAAATCTACCATTCCAGTGTTTTACTTGCTATATTGTATTTACTTCGCCCCCATGGCCTTTTTTTTGCCTTTACCTCCCTTATCTCATCTCATTTGCTCACATTGTATATAGACTTATTTTTCTACTGTATTATTGACTCTATGTTTTGTTTATTCCATGTGTAACTCTGTGTTGTTGTATGTGTCGAATTACTATGCTTTATCTTGGCCAGGTCGCAGTTGCAAATGAGAACTTGTTCTCAACTAGCCTACCTGGTTATATAAAGGTGAAATAAAATAAAATATACTGTACAGTTCCATTTATTCCATTCCAGCCATTACAATGAGCCTGTCCTCCTGTAGCTCCTCTCACCAACCTCCTCTGGAAGAGAATAGCAGTCTCTGTTCTAATGTCCATACCAGTGTACCACTTAGAATGCATGCCCAATAGATGCACATTTTTTAGGCTAGGCGGTGGACTCTCTGCAGTTTGTGCATGTGTGTGTAGCCCTGTTCCTGTGAGTCAGGACCTGCTCGATGCAGCTGGTCAGGCTGTACTGTAGGTATGGAGCAACAGGTGTCGGGCCTTGGCCTGCACTGACACTAGAGGGCACTCGAATCACAATACACACAGAGAGAGCGTTAGGACATTGTCTGCTTCTCAATTAATCTTCCTCGATTCTTCGCATCCTCTCACCTCTCTTGATGCCTCCTTGGCCTTTTCTCAATTGGATTTCCTCGATTCCTTACTTCCACTCCCTCCTTCCTCTCCTTGCCTCCTTTTGAAGAAGTTCAAAGGTAATTGAGGAGAGGAGGCGAGGAGAGGAATTATGTTTACATAATTGCATGCATGCTTTTCTCCTCCAGGAAAACAAGATACAATAAGCGTTTATTTGACATCAACACATACACTGAGTGTACAAAACATTATGAACATGTTCTGTTATTTCCATGAAAGACTGACCAGGTGAATCCAGGTGAAAGCTATGATCCCTTATTGATGTCACCTGTTAAATCCACTTCAGTCGGAGTAGATGAAGTGGAGAAGACAGGTTAAAGAAAGATTTTTAAGCCTTGAGAAAATGAAGACAGGGATTGTGTGTGTGTCATTCAGAGGGTGAATAGGCAAGACAAAATATTTAAGTGCCTTTGAATGGGTATGGTTTTAGGTGCCAGGCGCACTGGTTGAGTGTGTCAAGAACTGCAACGCTGCTGAGTTTTTCACGCTCAACAGTTTCCTGTGTGTATCAAGAATGGTCCACCACCCATAGGACATCCAGCCAACTTGACACAACTGTGGGAAGCGTTGGAGTCAACATGGGCCAGCATCCCTGTGGAACGCTTTCGACACCTTTTAGAGTACATGCCCCGAAGATTTGATGTTTTGTACACTCAGTGTATAATGGTCATGGAATTAGTATAATTCATTTTAATTGACACAAAACTTAGCCCAAAAAATGCCTGCACACTACACAGGTAAAGTAGTGCATGAGAGCGCTTTTGAGAACACCGAACGTGAGACTTTCAAGATGGTGACACGGTGGAAATGTTACAAAGTAAACAGTGTTTTATAGACAAACTGAGCAAGGTAATGATTGCGTCTTTAGCATGAATGTAAAAAAGCACTATTGCTAACACATACGAGCTCTCATCTGAACATGAATGAATAGAGATTCAGAAATACAAATGGACCTATTCCATTCTAAGATCACTCTGCTGAATGACAATACAAGAGGCATGTATTGTCATTCAGTGTTATACTGTAGTACCTGGTGGTAGGTTATGTGCAAAAGTGTGTTCATAACCTATGGCACACAGCATTTACTTGCTACAGATAGCCTTGGAGATCTGTTTAGTGGGAGTCATGCACCATGGCCTATTTATGCATCTACTTTTATGCGTCTACTCACCGGCATACCCCCACCCCAGAGAGAGAGGGTGAGGAAGGGAGCCTCTGAGTCAGCACTCTGCACAGCCTTAGTGGAACATGCCCTCAGATTGCAGACACAGCAACCCAGATAGAAAGGCAATGATGAGTCCACCTCTATGTCTCTTCTTAGGTAACACACAGGTTCTTGCTTGATGTGTGTGGGCTACTCCATCCTAACGGATGGCTTTCACAAGTGTTGTGTTGATGTGGCTAATAAGATTCAGATTCAATTCAAACACAATAACAACAACAAAGTTTCTTGTCAAAGTTTCCAACACAACAACTTGTACTACACATGTTCTGCAACTTGACATGGTCACATGCCTTTTGTGCTGTTTGGCTGAGCTAGCCATAGAAGCTGTGACTGCTTAGTTTTCCAGCTTCATGGATGACGGCTTCTGGGCCTCTTTCTGTATCTAGACTATACTCTTTGGCTGTAAGGATGCACTGTAGGCTGCTTGGTGAGTGAAATGAAGACGTGCAGCTGTGTAGAGAGGCCTAACACTACTCAAGCAAACAAAAGACACTGCTGTGTATCATACAGCTGCTTGGTGTGAGGCAACTGACATTGATTGTTTCTCACTTTGACACATACACACATACACACACTTTTAGTGTCAGGTTGCCTTTTACTGAAGCTGTACCCTGGGAAGAGGCAGGTTGCCAGATAAAAGTGACTGCCTGATGGCCCTTTTTGACATAAGATGAACCCATAGTCTTGTTTAATTCATTTCAAATGACTATGACAACGTTGTAGCTCATCAGAAAATATGTATTGTGTTTCACAGAAATTAGAGGTAAACTTCTCCCACTCTTTATGGGTCCGATGGTGCGACAGTGCAGCTGCTAGTGACCCCAAAAAGTCTCTTCAAAATGTACTTTGAAAAGAGATAACTGTTTCGTGGTGAATAATAACATTGAACGTAATTGTGTGAAATACACTCTTAGAAAAAGGGTTCCAAAAGGGTTCTTCGGCTGTCCCCATAAGAGAACCCTTTTCGGTTCCAGGTAGAACCATTTTTGGTTCCAGGCAGAACTCTTTTGGGTTCCATGTAGAATCCTCTGTGAAAAAGAGTTCTACATTAAACTCAAAAGGGTTCTACCTGGAACCAAAAAGGGTTCTTCAAAGGGTTCTCCTATGGGGACAGCTGAAGAACCCTTTTAGGTTCTAGATAGCACCTTTTCTTGGAAGACCGTAGACACTGATATGTGAAGTACTGATTGAATTCAGCATAAGAGAAGCAAAGCATATGGCAGCATAATCTGCCAAACATTAAAAGACGGTTTTCCAGCCAAAGATTTAGCCTACTAGTCCTGAATTTAAAAAGTACTTTACTCAGAGATTCTCCATTGAGCATGCTTTAAGTCCAGGACTAGGCCAAAACTCCACCCATGCAAAACCTGCGGAAATTTCAGGCAGCCTTTTCAAACAGCTCTTACACTAAAAGGGCATTATCATAATTTTCACAATTTCACAGTATTATTTCAACCTCATAGTGTGGAAATAGCATGTAAACACAGGAAAATCAGGTTTTTGACTGCACTGGCCCTTTAAAACAGCCCAGCTCTAACTTTCTATCATTTTCCCCCTTTTACATTGAAAGATGTGAAGGTAAAGCGAGGGATACTTTCAGAAGTTCCCTGCAAAGGCGAAACCCTAATTTCAAGTCCCCAGGTCCTTCATCTTATGTTTGTGAATGTAGAACACGGCATTGAGGATATCGGCCTTTGAGTAATGACCTGACGGATTTGGGCTATTTCCCCTGGGCAAGAGGGCCTTTCTCCACAGTGCTGTGCTTTGCTGAGGAGCTTTTCCACCCAAAGTTGACAAACACGCACACAAAAAATTATGAAACACGCTCCACATTTTTCCAGTATTTTCCTGTTTTAAGATGTTGCAATGCAAACTGTGTCCTATAAATTCGTTTTTTTATGCCCATGCTGAAAATATATTTTAGATACCTCCATGTTCGGTTTAGACATCGATTTAGCTGAGATTCCACTTCACAGCATCTGAGCAAGCATATAATGTATAGCGCACATACTTTTCATCGCTGCACCGAAAAGTTTTATCCTAGTTTTTAAAGGACTCTTTAAGTGCAAGTGACCAACAAATTTTTTTAACAAACTTGAAGGAGTCAACATGGTGTTTTTAAGCTGTACAGGGTGGCAGAAGCTGCTATATCATATCAAACTGTCATTCTGTACTACATGAAAGTGAATGGTGGAGCAGAAACATGGAAACAACATTTGTCTTCTTGACCCAAAAGACCTTGATCTTAGCCTACGTAGATTTGCTCATGAACCTCTTACTGCAAATTAAATTCACATGGACATTTTAGGATACGGCCCCATGATTTTAATGGATTGGTTGTGGATCATATCAAACTTACAAGCATTTCGCTACACCCCCAATAACATCTGCTAAGCACGTGTATGTGACCAATACAATTTGATTTGATTTGATCACGACAGGTGTGTTGTAGACATCCTGTTGAACACAAAAGATCACTTCCTGGTGATCCAGGATTATACAATTTTCATCACACCACTCCACAGGTCGATAAACACTGGTATTCCTCATTGGGTAGAATCATTTGAGAATTTGATTGCATAAGTGTTTTCGAACAGTTGCATGATAAACAGCTCCCTCCAATGTGAAATCCTGACAAAAATATTGAGACTCAAGGTTATAGCACAATCTGACAGTGCTGAAAGATGCAGTGTACAAGCTCTGCACCTAGCTGTTTATTTGTGTTAATTATAAAAGCCATCTGTACTCACTGTACCATGCAAACCATCCACAAGGTAGAGTTTATGTGTAATGCATTAATCTACTTATATTTGACTGCTGATTCATTCATGCATTTTTATGTAGACATTTTGTGCAGGATAATCCCCTCTTCGAGAGTCCGTAATTGCATGTAGCCACAGATCTACAACAATAATCATTTGGTGGGTGCTTATAATTATTTATCCTATTTTTTTGTGCATATGCCAACTACACCTGAGACACCCTCAAAGTGGTATCACGGGTTACCCTATCCCTACATTCGGTTGAAAACTCAAACACTGGCATTTGAACTAGTGAAATTAAGTAGGCTACTTCATGCCGCCATATTTTTCTATAATAGCATTATACACACAATGTGCTATATGCTGCAGAATTTGTTGTTTGACGTCAGTCAAATGTAAGTACTTTTCCATAAAGGGTTGTGTGCTTAAATCAGAAAATGCCTCTAAGGTTAAAATATATTTAATGGTCTTAGGCTACAGCAATATGCTACACCAATATGCTACACTCATGGTTAATTTATAAAGATGCGTATTTTGTAAGTCTCTAGCTGTAGGAACACGTCCATCTATTAATCTGCAGCCTATGAACAGTCAGGAGTGTGGCAGGATGCCACCTTGTTGACGTGCATGAAAACCACGCCTGTCCCAAACTCTTCGCCCAATGCTAAATCCATCGACCTTATTCTCCAAGCTATTTGGAAGGACGAAGTCAGGGTGGACGATAACAGAATGGCAAACCAAATTATCCATAAAAAAACGTTATACATCCTGAGTAGTTGTAGGCTACGTTCTGTATTTATTTATAGTCATTAAAATATTAGCTACACGTGTGCTCGAGACATGTAGGCTGGCTAACATATCCCAGGAATTGAACTTGCTGGTGATGATGCTCGTGGATCATGACTGTTCTGGGACTGATGTTCGGTTGGTTCGTCAGCTCAACAAGGGTATGAGGATTCAACCAGGGATATGCAGCGGAGGGACCGAGCAGCAACGGGGATGTAAAACTGGAGACGTCAATGAAAATATTGTTTGTCTGCAATCTCAGGATGAAACGGGACGGGTGTGTCCTGGAAGCCCAGCACTGGCGACAGACACGCGGCTATCCTCCTGTTCCACAGCAGGTAAAGTCCAAAGAAAGCATTGTATATTTTTTCTTTAAGGTTTTCAAAGTAGGCGACACGAGATTAATGAAAACAAACGAATAACCCCTTTACACAGAGCGCTTATATCTGCTTCTGTAGATAAGTGTTGGTGCATGGGTGGTGATACAATGTAGCAAAATGTACAGTGCGCTACAATTTACACTAACATCCCACACTAACTTTAAATTAAACATTTAAGGGCAGCCATAAGCAAGTACATAGATGCTTAATATAAATCATGTATAGTCCTGATGAAGCCTAAATGTGATTGTTTTTCTATCGGCCAACTCAGAGTTATTAAACATTAACATTTTAATTTCCCTTGATGACCCAGATTGAATTGGTTATTTCTCAGCTCATCAGCCATAGGTTTCAGGGTAAATGTTTTATTTGACTGGATGACCCTCATAATCGTAACCAGCAAAATTGCTCACATTCACCCATTATGGAGAGTCATTGACATGCATGCACACCAGTATTCCAATATGACACCAAGTGTGGAAATACAAGATGTGAGTCTTTTTAAACCTTTTGCGTCATGTTATCTGAAGTACGCCTACGTAATTGTTTGTAAATGTTGGCACCCTTTCCCCTTAATATAAGTAGTAACGTTTCCAAAATGTTAATGTCTTTTTGGCTACTGAATGACCATTGCATATTTTGAGTAGTCTGACTCGACATAGGTCTTGTAGTGGACGTGAAACAGTATTGCAATTTAGGACCTATTTAGTGTGCCTTTACTTTAAATACACATTGGATAGTTAGGCGCAAATGTTTTCAGTCCATTTTCAGAGTGGCGACAACAAACATCCCCCTGAATTAAGGGAAGCATGTATCTCTGAGTACAGTATTGATTATATTGCAGCACTTTCCCCATCCCAGACACAAAAGTCCATCCAAAAACAGACGTTATTTATTTAGTAAGTTTCAGCAGCCTCTGGCAAGATTTAGCTCCTCCATAAAAGCTTATCGAACCAATGGGGGTGTTTTTGTCTTCTGTTCTAAAACACAAAGATGTCCTTAAAGAAACTCCAAAGCAGTACACCAACTACTGTGTGTGACCTTGCATGGGATGAATCCAGGTTATCTGGGGTGAATAAACATGTTCTTGAAGGTTGAGTGTGATGTGAGAGTGGCTCTGATCAAGGGCAACCAATGATGATGTTGTCTTTCCAGACCGTGAACCAAGCAGTGGCAGTTACAACGTCTCCACTGGAACGGGAACCTTTTACAGCTGCGTCAGTCAGATCACCATCGGTAATTGTACTTTACAGAATGTCTTACTCTATATCCAAAAGAGACCGCAACGGGAGGCCGTATTTGGTTTGGCGGGAAAACGTCACACTGAAACTTTCAGAAATGTTTGGAAAATAGACCCTGTGTGAAAATGCTGATCACGCCAAGAAATCAGACATTTCAAAAATGAGTCTATCCTTTATCAGGTAGAAGTAGACAAGATCCAATATCATGCATCTTTTACACCTGCACATGAACAATTCTTCAGGTGCTGTATGTGGAGTTCTTGACAATGAAATTGATATAGAGTAGCCTACATAAAAAGCTAATGTTAATGGATGCATGGATGAGTTCTTGACCAGGCACAAGTCCTTCACAGATTGATCATTCTAAATGTAGCCCACATGCTTTACCTTGAGCCACCTCTAGTCTTCAGAAAGTGACCTCAATAGCCTTTCTCAATAAGCTGCCTTCAGAGGAGTCGATATGCCCCCTGGATGAGTGTGATTTAAAATCTTTCCCCATTGTTTGCCAGGATAGGATACTCTGCATCACTATGGGTCCCCTAAAGTGCTAATGGACGTTCAGTCTCCCCTAATTCAACTCTATTGGTTTGTTGTAGTCTTTACTCTAGTAAGTGCTGTTGAATATCGGAAATTAATAAGTGTATTATAACCATGGACAATTCCTGGATTCCAAGCAAATGGTGTTCTAAAGTGATGAGCTACATCTAATCAAATGTATTGAATTGATTTATTGATGCAGAATATTTGCCTGGTCAAACATACTGACTGCTGCACTCACCATTGTTTGAATTCACTTATTGACCAGGCCAGCTGATCACAGCCCATGATGAATCTAGATACAATTCTATTTTACTGTAAACAAATTGACAAGACTTTCAGCACGCTTCTATGGAAAGACGTTCAACAAGCACTTGCACAAATGACTGACGATTGGCTGAGAGAAATTGATAATAAAAAGATTGTGGGAGCTGTTTTGTTAGACTTCAGTGCTGCGTTTGACATTATCGATCATTGTCTGCTGCCGAAAAAACGTATGTGTTATGGCTTTAAAAAAAAGTCCATCCAAAAACAGACGTTATTTATTTAGTAAGTTTCAGCAGCCTTTACTATATTGCAATACTGCTATATTGTTGATAAAGCGTTACCTGTGTAACAGAACACAGAGGCTTCCTCTCCAACATAATCCCCAGGGCAGCTGTCTAGGCCCCTTACTTTTTCAATCTTTGCTAATGATATGCCACTGGCTTTGAGTAAAGCCATAAATAAATAATGTTGAAATTGAGCAAGTTGAGGTGACTAAACTGCTTGGAGTAACCCTGGATTGTAAACTGTCATGGTCAAAACATGTTGATACAACAGTAGCTAAGATGGGGAGAAGTCTGTCCATAATAAAGCGCTGCTCTACCTTAACAACACTATCAACAAGGCAGGTCCTACATGCCCTAGTTTGGTCGTCCTGGACTACTGTTCAGTCGTGTGGTCAGTTGCCACGAGGGACCTTGGAAAATTACAATTGGCTCAGAACAGGGCCCTTAAATGTACACAGAGAGCAAACATTAATAATATCCATGACATGCTGAATGCACCGAGGTGTCTGTTTTAAACTACTAGTACACAGCTCAGACACCCATGCATACCCCAAAAGACATGCCACCAGAGGTCTCTTCACAGTCCCCAAGTCAAGAACAGTCTATGGGAGGTGCACAGTACTTTGTAGAGCCATGGCTACATGGAACTCTATTTCACATCAGGTACAGTGCATTCGGAAAGTATTCAGACCCCTTGTTTTTTCCCCACATTTTTGTTAAGTTACAGCCTTATTCTGAAATGGATTAAATAGTTTTCCCCCCTATCAATTTACACAAAATACCCCATAATGACAAAGCATAAACATTTTTTTACATTTTTGGGGGGACATTTTATTAAAACATTTTTTTTTTAAATGGTATCACATTTACATAAGTATTCAGACCCCTTACTCAGTACTTTGTTGAAGCACGTTTGTCAGCGATAACATCATTGAGTCTTGGGTATGATGCTACAAGCTTGGCACAACTGTATTTGGGGAGTTCTCCCATTCTTCTCTGCAGATCCTCTCAAGTTCTGTCAGGTTGGAGGAGCGTTGCTGCACAGCTATTTTCAGGTTTCTCCAGAGCTGTTAGATCGGGTTCAATTCTGGGCTGTGGCTGGGCCACTCAAGGACATTCAGAGACTTGTCCCGAAGCCACTCCTGCGTTGTCCTGGCTGTGTGCTTAGGGTCGTTGTCCTGTTGGAAGGTAAACCTTCACCCCAGAGGTCCTGAGCGCTCTGGAGCAGGTTTTCATCAAGGATTTCTCTGTACGCTGTTCATCTTTCCCTCGATCCTGACTAGTCTCCCAGTCCATGCCGCTGAAAAACATTACCACAGCATGATGCTGCTACCACCATGCTTCACCGTCGGGATGGTGCCAGGTTTCCTCCAGACGTGTCGCTTGGCATTGAGGCCAAATAGTTCAATCTTGGTTTCATCAGACCAGAGAATCTTGTTTTTCATGGTCTGAGAGTCCTTAAGGTGTGTTTTGCCAAACTCCAAGCGAGCTGTCACGTGCCTATTACTGAGGAGTGGCTTCCGTCTGGACACTCTACCATAAGGGCCTGATTGATGGAGTGCTGTAGAGATGGTTGTCCTTCTGGAAGTTTCTCCCATCTCCACTGAGGAACTCTGAAGCTCTGTCAGAGTGACCATCGGGTTCTTGATCACCTACCAGACCAAGGCCCTTCTTCCCTGATTGCTCAGTTTGGCCGGCGGCCAGCTCTAGGAAGAGTCTTGGTGGTTCCAAACTTCTTCCATTTAAGAATGATGGAGGACACTGTGTTTTGTTTTGCTAGCACAGACTGGAATATGTTCCGGGATTCTTCCGATGACATTGAGGAGTACACCACATGAGTGCATCGATGGCGTCTTCCCCACAGTGACTGTATGTACATAACCCAACCAGAAGCCATGGATTACAGTTAACATTGCACTGAGCTAAAGGGTGGAGCTGCTGCTTTCAAGGAGGGGGACTCAAACCCGGAAGCTCATAAGAAATCCGGCTATGCCCGCAGATGAACCATCAAACGGGCAAAGCATCAATACAGGACAAGATCGAATTGTACTACACCGGCTCTGACGCTCGTCGGATGTAGCAGGGCCTGCAAACTATTACAGACTACAAAGGGAAGCACAGCCGAGAGCTTTTTGTAATATGTATATATTTTAATTGTTTGTACTTTTTACCACTTTTTCTCCCCAATTTCGTGATATCCAATTGATAGTTAAAGTTTTGTCCCATGGCTGCAACTCCCGTACGGACTCGGGAGAAGTGAAGGTCAAGAGCCATGCGTCCTCCGAAACACGACCCCGCCAAGCCGCACTGCTTCTTGACACGCTGCTCGCTTAACCCGGAAGCCATCCGCACCAATGTGTCAGAGGATACACTGTACAGCTGGCGACCAAAGTCAGCGCGCATGCTGAACGCTTAACAAATTGTGCGCCGCCTCATGGGACAACCGGTCGCGGCCGGCTGCGACACAGCCCGTAATCAAACCCAGATCTGTAGTGACACTTCCAGCACTGTCTTAGACCGCTGTTCCCCTCGGGAGACCCCTGTTTTAATTTTTAATACATTTGCTAAAATGTCAACCAGTTTTCGCTTTGTCATTATGGGCTACAATGTGTAGATTGATGAGGAAAACATTTTAATTTAATACATTTTAGAATAAGGCTGTAGACTGTGAAGAGGCACACATGATAATACACCCACTCTACACACAAGTACAAACGGATTTTGTATTGTAGATATGTGGTAGTAGAGTAGTTGCCTGAGGGAGCATACTTAATGTGTTGTGAAAAGTGTTATGAAATGTAATGTCATGTAATATGTTGCCTTAATGCAACACATTTTTTTACTTTTAGATTTGTGTATTGTTGTGAATTGTTAGATACTACTGCACTGTTGGAGCTAGGAACACGAGCATTTCACTACACCCGCAATAACATCTGCTAAATATGTGTATGTGACCAATAAAATTTGATTTGATTTAATGTTGCTGGACCCCAGAAAGAGTAGCTGCTGCCTAATGGGGATCCTTAATAAATACAAAATAATACAAATCTAGCCCAATTCTAGGCACCTGCATAGTAGTGTACCTTGGTCCCTCTAAGAGGCAGGAAGTGCTGGCGGTGGTGATCTGGGCCTCACGTTCCTCAGAGAGCTAGGCAGGGCATTTATTTTTATGATGACTGCGACAGAGATGTTGCTTAGAACACACTGTATCATTCAAACAGCTCATTGCATGGATGGTTTTAGAGGGCACCCTGAAGCACACGCAGGTGTGGATTACCTTGTATGCTATAGCATTTCAAGTAGCATACAGTTGCAGTGGATTACCTTGAATGCTATAGCATTTCAAGTAGCATACAGTTGCAGTGGATTACCTTGTATGCTATAGCATTTCAAGTGGCATACAGTTGCAGTGGATTACCTTGTATGCTATAGCATTTCAAGTGGCATACAGTTGCAGTGGATTACCTTGTATGCTATAGCATTTCAAGTGGCATACAGTTGCAGTGGATTACCTTGTATGCTATAGCATTTCAAGTAGAATTCAGTTGCAGTGGATTACCTTGTATGCTATAGCATTTCAAGTAGCATACAGTTGCAGTGGATTACCTTGTATGCTATAGCATTTCAAGTGGCATACAGTTGCAGTGGAGGTTGAGATTTCCCAGGGATCCACTACATTTGCAATGATAGGAATAAAGATTTATGTTAATGAATAAATAGTAGTAATATAGTTGCCACCTGTAGAGGTGATACATTTTTTTCCTACATTCTTAATTCCATTTTAGTGCTTGCTTCAGTGTAATATATAGCCTAATAAAAAATGCAATGAATTATGCATTACTGTCTACTGATGCTTTACACAGCATTAATAAGAAGGCTACTAGCTCTTCAGATGGGCCATTCTACTGTCAATGTTTGTCTATGGAGATTGCCAGCAACGGTTGTGGCTGAAATAGCCAAATCCACTCATTTGAAGTGTATCTTATAATGTGCTGGGGTTGTGTTTCCAGAAAAGCTAAAGAAGGATCTCTTTGCTCTTTGGATATTTGCGTTCATACAATGTCTTTAGGATTGTTGGGTTTGTTGGCAACCTTCATGTGGTATGCTTCAAAAGGAAAGTCAAATGCATAAAGTAAACTCTGTTAAATCAATTCAAGTTAAATGTACACTATGCAGCATGCTATCAATGTTACCATATTTTTCTTATTTCATTCTACAGATTTTACAGAATTTACAGACTTCCACAAAGGTGCTTGCAGGTGGAAATGTTTCACAACATACCTTTTTGATATAGATTTAGTTGGCAACAGTCAAAACATACTTTTTGTCATAAGTAGCCTCCTCATACATATTGGGAAGTATCAGAACTAAGTATGTGGAAGTAGACCACTGACAAACGAGAAACGAAGATGGACTCATCAGACAAGGGAAAGGACAGTCATGGAGTTGGCAACATCAACCACTAGAGAGCAGCATTGTTATGGACATATTTTTCCTTATGAACTGGGAGAGCGAAATATGTCTGCATTTTGCTAAATTGGTTCAACTAGGGAAGCGGAACCCTGAATTTCTGAGATATGGGAAATGTAATCGTAAGTGGAAACTCAATCCTCCAGAGAGCAACAACCTTAGTTTCATTATGAAACATGAAATTATTTGAATAATATCACTCATTTCCCTTTTCAAGCAATGGGATTTTTCTGCAATGTCTGACTTTCTGGGATCTATTCAATATCAAGGCTTTTCAAAGAACCCTGACATTGCTGTAAGATAAATAGACTAAGTATGCAAGTTGCAAGGACAAGTGTTCACATTCACATGCTTTCCAGGGTTATGTGTTATAGGAAGGGAGTCTGTTTTGAGAAACTCTTTCAGTCTGAGATATTAATATTCCCTACAGGGTTTGATCTCGGGGGCCAAGTGGCCATTGGTATCTCTCATTGGAACAGTCCATTCCCTTCCAGAGGTCACCCCCTGTGTGACAGTCCTGATGGGGTTCGCTCCGAGGCCTCCGCTGCCGCAGCCCCGCAACTCCCTGAGTACCAAGAGCCAGTGTCCTGTCCTGCCTCCCTGTCAATCAACCCTATATCATCCCACTGCAGCGCCAGCCAGGAGACCATCAGCGAAAGCAGCACAAGTAAGGTTTCACCTTTCAACTTTGAACCCTGACTTCATTCTAATCTCAGCTCTGTGGTTTGGTCACTAAAGATCCGGTCTAGAAACGGCTTATCCTGCCTAAGCTCAGAACCTTTGGCGTTGACCGTAATCGGAGTAGATGGCAGTAGTGAGAGCCATCAGTAGATGTATACTGACCAAAAATATAAACGCAACAATTTCAACGATTTTACTGAGTTAGTAATTTGAAATAAATGCATTCGGGCCTCTGAGTTATATTGAGTCAGTCTGTTGGTTCTGAGTTGCACAGAAGAGAGTATCCTGGAATCACATTATAGTATGAACACACCTGGATTGTTCCATGTCATTTCAGCAAGTCATGACACTCACTATCTCAGATTGTTCTGAAATTATTTCTGTAGTTAGAAACAGATAAGATGTCTTGCAGCATTATTTTGTTGAAATATAATTTGATTTCTGAGAAATCAAGCTAATTGATTGCATGCAAATTGCCAATTTTTTATTTATAGGATTCATATAATACTCAATAAATTAGCTTAATATCTCAACAAAATAATGTAGCAGGAGTGCTAATCTTATGTTTCTAACAGAAACAATTTCAGAACAATCTGAGATAATGGGTGTAAATCCTCTTTCTTGTGCTTTTTGAGGTGGAACAACCCACCGCTGACCTTTTTGAAATAATATGTGGATGCTTTCCACCTTATTGGTTGACTGTGAATCTAATATTTGAAATACCATACTGTACATCACAAAACCTAACCATGCTCGAAAAAATTCTGTGCTTGAAACAAATATGGTTGTTACATAAGCATACACACACAGTCTATTTGTGGTTAGTACCAGTGGTGGAAAAAGTACCCAATTGTGATACTTAAGTAAAAGTATAGATACCTTAATAGGAAGTTACTCAAGTAAAAGTTAGTCACCCAGTGAAATACTACTTGAGTAAAAGTCCAAGTATTTGGTTCTAAATATACTTAAGTATCACAAGGAAATGTAATTGCTAAAATATGCTTAAGTATTAAAAGTATAAATCTCTTCAAATTCCTTATTTGTAACGGTGTTCGCCTGAGGAAGAAGGAGAGGACCAACGTGCAGCGTGGTACGTGTTCATGATTTTTAATAACACTGAACACTAAAACAAAAAATAACAAAAGCGGAACAAACGAAACAGTCCTGTCTGGTACAGACACAGAGACAGAAAACAACTACCCACAAAACACAGGTGGGAAAAGGATACCTAAGTATGGTTCTCAATCAGAGACAACGATAGACAGCTGCCTCTGATTGAGAACCACACCCGGCCAAACACACAGAAATAGAAAACATAGAACACAAAACATAGAATGCCCACCCCAACTCACGCCCCGACCAAACCAAAATAGAGACATAAAAAAGTAACTAAGGTCAGGGCGTGACAATATTAAGCAAACCAGATGCACCATTTTATTGTTTTAAAAATGTATGGATAGCCAGGGGCACACTCCAACACTCAGACATTATTTACAAATTATGCATTTTATGTTTATTGAGTCTGCCAGATCAGAGGCAGTAGGGATGACCACGTGTTCTCTTGATAAGTGTGTGAATTTGACCATTTTCCTGTCCTGCTAAGCATTCAAAATGTAACAAGTACTTTTGGGTGTCAGGGAAAATGTATGGAATAAAAAGTACATTTATTTTCTTTAGGAAAGTGAAGTAAAAGTTGACAACAAAAAAATATAGTGGAGTACAGATACCCCCAAAAAGTCTTAATTAAAAATACTTTAAAGTTCTGGGATCTGCCCCTTTTTTAAAATTTAATTTCGCCTAAAATGACATACCCAAATCTAACTGCCTGTAGCTCAGGCCCTGAAGCAAGGATATGCATATTCTTGGTACCATTTGAAAGGAAACACTGAAGTTTGTGAAAATGTTAAAGGAATGTAGGAGAATATAACAATACATCTGGTAAAAGATAATACAAAGAAGAAAAAAAACATTATTTTGTATTTTTTTGTACCATCATCTTTGAAATGCAAGAGAAAGGCCATAATATATTTTTCCAGCCCAGGTGTAATTTAGATTTTGGCCACTAGATGGCAGCAGTGTATATGCAAAGGTTTAGACTGATCCAATAAACCATTTAATATCTGTTCAAAATGTTGTATCAAGAATGCCCAAATGTGCCTAATTTGTTTATTAATAACTTTTCATGTTCAAAATTGTGCACTCAAACAATAGCATGGTATTCTTTCATTGTAATAGCTACTGTAAATTGGACAGTGCTGTTAGACTAACAACAATCTAAGCTTTCTGCTAATATCAGATATGTCTGTCCTGGGAAATGTTCTTGTTACTTACAACCTCATGCTAATCGCATTAGCCTCAACCGTCCCGTGGAAGGGACACCGATCTCCAAAGAAGTTAAGTACTTTACACCACTAGTTAGCAGACTGTTCCAGTTGGATCCTGCCTGAAAACAAATTGTTAAAATAGTGTTACTAACATGGTAAAGCGTACAACAGACTTGAAAACACACTTTTGGAAAGCAGCCAGCTATTATAGTATATGTAGGGTTTGTTTAATTTGCAGTAGTTTCACTCACTCTGAGTGTTGCATGCAAGTAGGGTAACTAATGGTAGAGTTTTCTAAAGGATTCCTCCTTTTAAAATATATACACTGTACACAACAATTGTGTGTGTGCATCAATGTGTTTATGTGCATGTGTGTGAGGTGCTGGCTTTAAAAAACACATTGACACCCAGAGCAGCAGAAACTGTCATTCCTTTGGTCAACAACCACACTGATAGAGGCAGCCCTGCTCCGATTGGCTACCCTCAAAGCTTCTATCCCACGGATTGGCTGACGGGGATAACTGATTAAGAATACTGATTGTCTTGCAGCTCTCTTGCTCTCGCTCTCTCCCTCTCTCTGCATAGACATTCTGCTTGTATTTTTCTCTGAGAGGATCTAAGCTGGTCTGCATCTGTTTCTTCCTGAGCTTTGCCTCGTGCCGGCTGGACAGAGGTTTATATAATCTGAGGGATGTTTTGGGGATGAGCAGAGTGGTGTGTGTGTGTGTGAGGGAGCTCAGGAGCTAGAGCAGAGCGCTGCGGTGCTCGGGAGTGGAAGTAACATGGGGAATGCAGCTAATTGCCTCTGCAGAAGGTCCTTTTCCCCCTGCGGGGTCTTTAGTGCGGGAGCCAAGTTTAGCTAGTTGTCGCTACTGTAGCGCTTGCAGAGCCTCCGCTGGGTCGGCCCCTGGGTTGTGTCGTCCCCTCCTCCTGTTGCCCTCTGAGGGGTTGAAGCTCTCTCCCTCTCTACCTCGCATGGTGAGTGCTACAGGCAACTTGACCCACAGCAGTGTGTTTTCCCCCTCTGTAGTGGTTTTGCTGCAGTGATCTCTCTCTCTGTCGCTCTCGCTCGCTCCCCCCCTCTCTGTTTCGATCTCTTTCTTTCTCTGTCCCTCACTCATATGCTATGACCCACATGTACTCTTCTTTTACTGTCTATCATCTCTGTTCTCTTTTCACACTGTTGTGTTCCTGAACCGTACAGGCATTTGACCTTCACACACGCATACACACACACACTCTCTCCCTCTTTCTCCCATCTCTCCTTGGCTCCCGTATCGCCCTCCCTCCCACACAGTTTCACTCCGGGGGTTGTAAATGAGCTGTGTGTCCAAAGTGTAGCACTCCTCCATTATGCATGGTTCAGGGAAGGAGAAGTGGGTCAGGGCTCAGTGGAGACGCCGTGTGTCTGAGCTCTGTTTCCCATCTGGCAGGCGTGAAACGGCCATTGTGTTGCCCCGGGGCCTAACGAAGCCTGGAGGTCTGTTGTCCCCTGACTGTGCTGGTGTAGTGGTACAGAACCCTCCTCTGTCTTCCTGGTCCCCATGGCAACCCTCCCCCCTTTTTATTTTCCGCTCACTTACCCAACCAGCTAGCCTACTGTGAGCTGTCATGCTAAGGCAAGGTTATGTCATATGAACTGAGGAGGCGCTAGCGATTTCATTGGGGAATAATTTTTCGCAAGAAAGATTTCTCTACTGACAATCATCGGTGGTTTAGGATTCAGGGTTACAAATCAACTAGCAATACTGTTATACTGTAGCATTTTTCATTCAATTCAAAAGTCATTTTCGCAGCATAACTAGCAGTTCATGGACTTTGTTGCAAAACATCTTAATATTCAACAAAAGTTTTATTGTACCCAAGAATGTAATGCAATGTAACTCACCATCGTTGCATCAGTGGGAGCCTGGAAGCCTTGGGCTTGTTTCCTCGATGCGTGGAGAAGTCCACTAAATAGCTATTTGAAAACCAACCGAAACTAGCTTTGACTATTTATTTGAACCCTACTTCTGATTTTTAAGTATTCTCATGTAGCCTAGATTGTTGGTTAATCGGTGTGTCTGACTGGGTATCATGCAACATTTGCTGTTGTCTGTCCTGTTCAACAGTTTTAGATTGTTTGTAGATTCCATGATAAATTAATTGTGTGGGTGGTCTAGTTTTTGACGAGTTCACTATTTCCAGACATTCAGATCCAAAAATGGGCGTCCATCCCAAAACATCTCGGTGCTCTGTCTGTTTTCCTCTGCTGCCAAGGCTGAGGTGACCTCACCAGTAGCTTATGTTACAAATGAGTGGAGATTTCATATGAAACCAGGACAAAGAAATACCATGGTTTTTGGGGATTTTCACTATTTTATTCATATCATTTTTCTTTGGGGGAGGTATTGTTGACATATTTATCTAAACGTATAATTGAGAAATAATTAATAAAAGTTGGCATATTTCTGACATTTTGTCCTGGTTTCGTATGGAATCACTCAAATTCAGGTATAACAGAGAATCTTATAATGATACAGATCTAATGAGTGCCGACTGTTAAAGCCATAGAATTACATACAGAATCACATGAATTATAGGACCTCTATGAGCTCAGCTCACTAGATTTGTGTGGTCATAAATAACATGAAATGTGAAATAAATATTCTGAATCAATACTAACCTATCTCTTTTTCATCATGTAAGAGGTAACATTTATGGGAATGAGGGAAAAACAAATTGACTCTTGACAGAATGATTATTTTGTAGGAAACACTACTGTTGTGAATTGTTTAGATATTACTGCACAGTTGGAGCTAGGAACACAAGCATTTCGCTACACCCACAATAACATCTGCTAAATATGTGTAATTGACCAATAAAATGTGATTTGGTTTGCTGTGAATTGTGAGCGAGGCTAAATAATGTTAGCTAAACAGTGGTGATTATAACATGTAAATCTTGGTGGGGCACACAAAACAAAATGTGGGATGCATGCCAGCAAAGCCAGCAAAGCCACTACACAACACAACACTAAACAATACATTTATTGCACTATAACAGTGACCACAAACTGTTAGGGCCTACATTTTATTTTGTATTTAACCTTTATTTGACTAGGCAAGTCAGTTAAGAACAAATTCTTATTTACAATGATGGCCTAGGAACAGTAGGTTAACTGCCTTGTTCAGGAGCAGAATGACAGATTTTTACCTTGTCAGCTCGGCAATTCTAACTAGCAACCTTTCGGTTACTGGCCCAACGCTCTAACCACTAGACTACCTGCCGCCCCAATAAAGCTGTCATACATAAAGCTGTCCCAACAGCAGTCCCAACACCTTACCACTGCTACACTTGGCTTTCAGCGGAGCCTTGTCTCCCAGAGAAGAAAGTTAATTCAGCCTCATTTACTGCCTTTTAAAAAAACATAGCTGAGATGGCTGACTTGCTTAAACAAATGTGGTTTCTACTGACAATTGAGATGTACAAACTATGGCATAAGAGGACGACAAGCGGATAAGAGGCAATCTGTAATTTCGATTAATGAGCGAGCGACTACGGACGTAGTCAATAACTATTTGTTCAGGACTTTTGAAATGTACAGCGACAGAATTCAGAACATGGGCCGTTCTTAGTGTACTCTCTGTACAACAAGTCAGAACCATAGGAAAAATAAAGGGGGCACATAAACAGACAATGAAAGCTTTTACAATATTCAGTTATTACATTTCTATAAAACAGGTTATAGGCTACATGTGCACCACCAAGTTAGAACAGTAGACAAAATTAAGAGGTGAAAATGGACCAAATTATTAAGGTGAGGCACATTGAACGCCGTTTGGGTCTTTGCCTGTCAAAAATATACACGTCATATAACACTATTTGACTCATTAAATAAGCTTTTAATTTGACAAGTCAAATAACACAATTCTATTATATAATGTTGTGTGTGCTGAATTTGCACGTGCAAGCCAAGCGCCACCACTACTATCAGTAGCACTGTACAAACAAAAATTAGCAAATAACCACACACCTCCCACAAACGATGTGTTTACAATACCACGTTGGTGAAAATTAACCAAAATATTAAGGTGATGCACATGGGCTACTAACAGCTTACTACACAACATACACTTAGTATTACTTTCTTAGCTACAGTATACATATCTCTCTGGCATATTACATCATTTATGCAGCAGCATACAACACATTTGTCATCAAACTTTGTCATCAAAGTCTGGCATTCTTTGGATTTATGGTGGGTGCACTGGGGGAAAAACACACAGCCACTCCATTGAATAGCAGGCTAGGGGTTGCTTTGCAATGTTGCAGTCAGCCACTGATTTCTTACAAACCACTCATTGTTGAATTTGTGATTTCAAACTTGTTGTGTAATCTTTATGTCTAATGGCCGATGAGCACCGAAACGTTTTATCTATAATTTCTATTCATTATTTCTCTTCATATGACAAGGATTAAAAATGATTTGCCAGTAGATTGTTGACTTAATTCATGATGATGATGACTTGCTAGCTAACTAAGACTTTGAAAGTAAGATGTTGACATGATCAGTCCAATCAAAGCTACTGTACATATAACGTGATTTGACATAATTTTATATGTGGCCAATGATCTTGAGACTTGTAATAAAGCTCTATGGCAGGACCCAAAGGACTGAAATTTTGCATGTCTACTCTTACTAAGGACTTAAACTTGGCGATGACATAGTGTCCCCATGAGTGACAGAACACTAAGCCAATCACGGCGCAATGCTCCTATTTTCTGCTGGCTCGCCCCACCACCACAAAAAGCACTGAGCTAGGCTGAAACACCTCCATTTTGGAGCTGCCTCACTCAAGAAAACAAAAAAGAGATCATGCTTGTCGCCACTGTAGCTAAATCATGTTAGCTAAATGGTGCAGCTTTACTCACAGATTAGCAAATAAAGTCACCTAAGAATCACTTTAGTCCCATGTTACATTTCCTGCGTGTAATTAGATTACATCCACTGAATGTAACTTCATACTTTGTTTTGCTGTCTGCTAACTTCATTGCATCTTGGTAATGACCCCCATTCCTGGAGGAATAGAGCCTATTTTTCCCTCCATGTGGGAGACTCAATGCTTACCTGTTCACGTGCAGAGGCCATGAGCCACTGTTGGTGCTATCTGGGATCCTTGGAACTTCCCTGCCCTTACTCTAACCATTAAACGTTTTAAATGTCAACTTCAATTGGGTGTCGTTAGAGTTGGGAAATCCCATGGATCCTGTTTAGACTTTTCACATGAGACACTCTATTTGTCCTGTAATTAGCTGGTGATGTGATGCAGCACACCTGAATGTAATGTACTTCTCATTATCAATTAGAAGTTTCTGATAGTACTATTCAGTGGAGAGGAGTATTATGTGTTTGTGACTGTACAATGGTTTTGTGTGGGAAACTACTTAAACCAACTAGCTTAGCCTGAACATCCTCCTGAGATAGCTAGCATAGCAACATGTTAGCACTGGCTTGGCCTCCACGCTTATGGCATGGATTACCACATGACAATTGGCATTTTGTGTGTGTACTTTGGGTCAGGATTTTGGCCGATATGCCCATTGACTCTGCACTGTGACTGTCTAACTCTGTGTAAATCAGTTTGTGTTTTGTGTGTGCGTGTCTCAGTTGGTAGAGCTTGGTGCTTGCAACACCAGGGTTGTGGGTTCGATTCCCGTGGGGGACCAGTATTGGGAAATGTATGCACTCACTACTGTTGCTCTGGATCGTCAGCAGCATACCACCCGCATACCACTGCTGGCTTGCTTCTGAAGCTAAGCAGGGTTGGTCCTGGTCAGTCCCTGGATGGGAGACCAGATGCTGCTGGAAGTGGTATTGGAGGGCCAGTAGGAGGCACTCTTTCCTCTGGTCTAATAAAATATCCCAATGCCCCAGGGCAGTGATTGGGGACACTGCCCTGTGTGTAGGGTGCCGTCTTTCGGGATGGGACGTTAAACGGGTGTCCTGACTCTGAGGTCATTAAAGATCCCATGGCACTTATCGTAAGAGTAGGGGTGTTAACCCCGGTGTCCTGGCTAAATTCCCAATCTGGCCCTCAAACCATCATGGTCACCTAATAATCCCCAGTTTACAATTGGCTCATTCATCCCCCTCCTCTCCCCTGTAACTATTCCCCAGGTCGTTGCTGCAAATGAGAACGTGTTCTCAGTCAACTTACCTGGTAAAATAACGGTAAAATAAAAAAATAAAAAAATAAATAAATAAGAGCATCTACTAAATGACTAAAATGTGTGTGTGCTGCTGCCTAGTGGTCACTCGGAGGCAACAGAACCACTGTTGTTAATTATTGATTGGCTTTGTTTCTCTATGGACACCTAGGCTTCTATGCTTATATCATATCTTATCATCCAACCTAGATCAACCTAATGGTCTATTAGTAGGCCAATCATCTTGTCATGTTCAATATTTATAATTTTCCAGGGTCTAATCTACTGACTAGTTAATATAAATCATGTAAAGTATATTTTAAATGTAAAGGGTTTTCTCAATGTTGTGACTTGTGCTTAATCTTGAACTTAGAGGGTACTGTGGTAGTCGTGGTAACAGCACAATATAGACCTTGTGTTTGGAAGTAGCAGGTCATTTGGATTTTGATGGGCACAGGTGGAATTTTAAAGTGTGCAAATGATATGCTTTGATGTGTCAATTCAGACCGGCAGAGCTGCGTTGGACAACTCTTTCAAATGTAATGTTATTATGGTAGGAATCATTCGATTTCTATAGTGCCCTGGCTTTTATCCCTCACTTCTCCTTTGGGGCTGCAGTAACCTCTACTCGCGCTATAAAAGACCATCTAGCAGCTGATGGCTGAGTGAAACGTTTATTTCAACTGAAGTCACTGAGGGAACCCGCCCATCGATTTCAGCCAGGAAGAAAGAGTTCATGGTGGTTTTATTACCTGCTGTTATTTCAATACCTCAGCCACTGCGGGAAGGGAGCATTCTCTCTCCCACTCCTCCTCTGTATGTCTGGGGCTCAGCAGAAATATTCTGCTGAGTCGCGGAGCTGTCACAAAGGGAAATTCAGCGTTCAGACCAGCGACGACCTTCCCCAGAGCCTAGGCTCGTCAAATGGAAGAGTGGGTCACAGACCTCTTCAGAGGGGCTGTTGTTAGCCTACTCACTAGGCCATGTTAGATAATGGCTCCTCTCAGGGGGAGCACAGAATCACTTAAGGGCACGCAATTTCTTTCTCTGATCAATTGCATTAGTATCAACAAAAAAATGTGCAAACAATATAGCTCAGTGTTTGTATTATTTATTTTATACAGTCTTTTTTGCTCATCTTTATTAAGGGTGTCAATCATTTCAGACCCGACTGTATAGAGATAGATATATCTCTACATCTTCTTTGGGGCCACTGTAAAGTTTACTCATGATTTGCATGTCTGTATAATAGTGATGGGGGGGTGTATTATTTTGGGACAATATTATATCAATATTTGACACAAAGTATTTATTTATTTTTGCTACTATTGGTAGCGTTAGCTAGCGCTATCGGCTGTGGGCCAACCTGTGCCAAAACTCTGGTATTTACCTCCTATAGCTTGTTCTCCATCTTCTTTTTTAAATATTAAGCCAACATGGTTTCAGCACTTATTTCCCTGACTGATCAAAACTACTTTTCTCATGTCTCTCTCTTGTCTCTCTGCAGCAGACATATGGTGAGCAATATGTTAGAAACATCGAATCGCAATAAAATCACAGTAAAATCACAATATCGCATCCCAATAAAATCACAGTATCGCATCGCAATAAAATCACAGTATCGCATCGCAATAAAATCACAGTATCGCATCGCAATAAAATCACAGTATCGCATCGCAATAAAATCACAGTATCGCATCGCAATAAAATCACAATATCGCATCGCAATAAAATCACAGTATCGCATCGCATTAAAATCACAGTATCGCATCGCAATAAAATCACAGTATCGCATCGCAATAAAATCACAGTATCGCATCGCAATAAAATCACTGTATCGCATCGCATTAAAATCACTGTATCGCATCGCAATAAAATCACAGTATCGCATCGCAATAAAATCACTGTATCGCATCGCAATAAAATCACTGTATCGCATCGCATTAAAATCACTGTATCGCATCGCAATAAAATCACAGTATCGCATCGCAATAAAATCACTGTATCGCATCCCAATAAAATCACTGTATCGCATCGCAATAAAATCACAGTATCGCATCGCAATAAAATCACAGTATCGCATCGCAATAAAATCACTGTATCGCATCGCATTAAAATCACTGTATCGCATCGCAATAAAATCACAGTATCGCATCGCAATAAAATCACTGTATCGCATCGCATTAAAATCACTGTATCGCATCGCAATAAAATCACAGTATCGCATCGCAATAAAATCACAGAATCACCATACATATAGAATCACCATACATATAGAATCGTGAGATTTGCCATACATTATCATATCGGCACCTAAGTATCGAGATGATAATATCGTGAACTCCCGGGAAATTCCCAGCCCTACTATATAAGGCTCTGGATTCACCTATCTCCCATTTCCTAACCAACAGAGGATGTCTCCTGAAGGTTTGATAAGGTCTCAAACGTTACAATGTAAATGTTCCAGCTCCCTTCCTGTTAGGTTATTTTATTTGTATTTGTATTTTATTGAACCCTTATTTAACTGTGAGTTTTACTTTATTTACTGAGCTCTGATAATACCCCTCACCCTCTATAGTCATCTGTTTTCCACTAAATGTGGGGCCTCAGTCTTTACTGATGGTTGATTATATGATGAATTCTCTCCCTCTCCTCTCTGTCTCTCACTGTCTCTCTCTCACTGTCTCTTTCTCTATCTTTTTCTCTCTCTTTCGCTCTGTCTTTCTGTCTCTGTATCTCTCCTCCAGGTGTGAGTTTCTCTCTACATGGGGCTGAGCTCCAATGGCAGAGCCCCCACAGACGCAGAGTTCTGCGTCCCCCGTCCCCTGGGGTTGAGGCTGCGGATTTCTCCTTCCCCCACAACAGGTCGCCAGTCAGAATGGAGGAGTCCTTGGCTGGGGCTCCTGATTCCCCCAGCACACAGAACAGCGTGCCACCCCCCGGTAAGCCATTTGGCACCTCCTTAAAGGGGTACCTCAACCAAATAACATTACCATAATGTAACTGTTGTGCAGCGTCTTTTTAAAGAGCAGCTTTTATGAGACAAAAAAACTTTTGTGAAGTTAATCTGAGTGGTAGTCATGCACTTAATTATTATTATTTATTTTTTGGGATTTTTGTCAATATGTTGTTAAATGTTTTTGATGGATTAAGTGAGTTAGGAAGTAATCTAGGTGTCCACAGAATCAACAACATATTGAGGGTTTGACCAATGACGCTGGGTTTTCTGCTGATGTTCTGTCCAGTTTTGAAGGATGTGAAGTTGTTAATGGAGAGTTTGGAGGGGCTGAGCACTCCGTCCAAAGATGGCGACTCGACCCTGCTCGACCCCGGGACCAGTAGCATCCTGGACGACAACACCAGGACTGACCCGGCACCAGAGGTGAGAGGTCAATTACAGGTGTGTCCGTAAAGCACGTATGGTCGATGTGGGTTGAAGCTGTCAGTGTTATTCTTATCCTCCTTGGGGGAACTGTAAAGACGTTTAGTCTTCTTAGGGTGAGCTCATTGGTTTCTTACTACAGTAGTGTGATATATAACCCTTGGAAGAGTATATTTAGATATTGTGCTTATGAGCAAAGCACTTTAGCTCAACTGCCTCTGTAAATGTTAGGCAGTGCTAATGGTAAAATATATTAAAGTCACTTTGGGTCAAACAACTTTATAGTGGTTACTCCCTCCCTCTGTTTCTCTCCCCAGGTAGGGAGAAGTAGGTCCAGTGGCTTGTGCTTCAGCGATGGCAAGTGCCACATCGACTACATCCTGGTTTACAGGAAGTCTGGTCCACAGTCGGAGAAGAGGGAAATATTTGAGCGCAACATCCGGGCCGAGGGCTTGCAGATGGAGAAGGAGGCGAGTACTACGGAGTATTACAGTAACATAGTATTACAGTAATAGTATATTATAGTATGACAGTATTACAGTAGTCACTGAAGCTCTGCCTTTCACTCATAAACCAATACAAATGTGCTGATGGCAAGTTTCATCCTCAAGCCTGTTTAAATGGAGCAGGGAAGCAATGTGCTGAGTGTGTGCTTTTGCATGTGTGTGAGAGGCTGACGCCTAGTGTGCTGACGCAGTAACATCAAGGTCATCATATGGAGCATTCAAAGAGACTATGCTTCTTCTCTCTTTTAACAGCATCATTTGCTGTCAGACTGCTTATGATGACAACAAGATGCAAGGCAGAATTCTGCTTGAAATTATCAGAGAATGCAGTACTGACTATATAACTGTGCTACTGGGATTTTGACGAAATCAAACTCACATAGTTTGGTATCTTTTAAAGATCCTAGTACAAACTATTCCGCAGCCATGACAGTGAATGCCTGTTAACTGTTCTGAGATCAGTCACAGGATATTGATGTCACAGGAAATGATGAGAGAGAAAAGAAAATCAATATTTCAACTGTCCCTTTCCTCTTTATGTCCAGTTATGAAGTCCATAAAGAAGATTAGTCCAAATGAGGACTAAAAGAGATCAAAATAATGTCATATCTACTGAAGCTCGATACATGTGTGGCAACATGATTTAGAATAGAAACATTTTCATTTAAAACATTAGATTTTATATTATTCACATTTTTGAATGTGCTAAGAAACTGTTCTAAGAAATAGTATCAACAGGACATAATACTTCTAATGCTGGGTCTTTTCCCCTCCAACAGTTGTCTGTGTGCAACAGTGATGTGATCTTCCTGAAGCTGCATGCTCCCTGGGAGGTGCTGTGTCGCTACGCAGAGCTTATGAACATTCGGATGCCGTTCAGGTGGGGAGGAGAACACACAGCCTCTGTAGTTCCAGACACTCACACACATAAATCACATCGACAAACAGGTTCCCACCACACACACTGCCTGTCTCTCTCTGTCTCGCTCTCTCTCTCTCTCTCTCACTGACTCTCTCTCTCTCACTGACTCTCTCTCTCTCACTGACTCTCTCTCTCTCTCACTGACTCTCTCTCTCTCTCACTGACTCTCTCTCAATTCAATTCAATTCAAGGGGCTTTATTGGCATGGGAAACATGTGTTAACATTGCCAAAGCAAGTGAGGTAGATAATATACAAAAGTCAAATAAACAATAAAAAATGAACAGTAAACATTACACATACAGAAGTTTCAAAACAATAAAGACATTACAAATGTCATATTATATATATATGCAGTGTTGTAACAATGTACAAATGGTTAAAGCACACAAGTTAAAGTAAATAAACATAAATATGGGTTGTATTTACAATGGTGTTTGTTCTTCACTGGTTGCCCTTTTCTGGTGGCAACAAGTCACAAATCTTGCTGCTGTGATGGCACACTGTGGAATTTCACCCAGTAGATATGGGAGTTTATCAAAATTGGATTTGTTTTCGAATTCTTTGTGGATCTGTGTAATCTGAGGGAAATATGTCTCTCTAATATGGTCATACATTGGGCAGGAAGTTAGGAAGTGCAGCTCAGTTTCCACCTCATTTTGTGGGCAGTGAGCACATAGCCTGTCTTCTCTTGAGAGCCATGTCTGCCTACGGCGGCCTTTCTCAATAGCAAGGCTATGCTCACTGAGTCTGTACATAGTCAAAGCTTTCCTTAAGTTTGGGTCAGTCACAGTGGTTAGGTATTCTGCCACTGTATACTCTCTGTTTAGGGCCAAATAGCATTCTAGTTTGCTCTGTTTTTTTGTTAATTCTTTCCAATGTGTCAAGTAATTATCTTTTTGTTTTCTCATGATTTGGTTGGGTCTAACTGTGCTGTTGTCCTGGGGCTCTGTGGGGTGTGTTTGTGTTTGTGAACAGAGCCCTAGGACCAGCTTGCTTAGGGGACTCTTCTCCAGGTTCATCTCTCTGTAGGTGATGGCTTTGTTATGGAAGGTTTGGGAATCGCTTCCTTTTAGGTGGTTGTAGAATTTAACGGCTCTTTTCTGGATTTTGATAATTAGTGGGTATCGGCCTAATTCTGCTCTGCATGCATTATTTGGTGTTCTACGTTGTACACGGAGGATATTTTTGCAGAATTCTGCATGCAGAGTCTCAATTTGGTGTTTGTCCCATTTTGTGAAATCTTGGTTGGTGAGCGGACCCCAGACCTCACAACCATAAAGGGCAATGGGCTCTATGACTGATTCAAGTATTTTTAGCCAGATCCTAATTGGTATGTTGAAATTTATGTTCCTTTTGATGGCATAGAATGCCCTTCTTGCCTTGTCTCTCAGATCGTTCACAGCTCTGTGGAACGATCTCACTGACTCTCTCTCTCTCTCTCTCTCTCTCACTGACTCTCTCTCTCTCTCTCTCTGACTCTCTCTCTCTCTCTCTCTCTGACTCTCTCTCTCTCTCTCTCACTGACTCTCTCTCTCTCTCTCTCTCTCACTGACTCTCTCTCTCTCTCTCTCACTGACTCTCGCTCTCTCTCTCTCTCACTGACTCTCGCTCTCTCTCTCTCTCACTGACTCTCGCTCTCTCTCTCTCTCACTGACTCTCGCTCTCTCTCTCTCTCACTGACTCTCGCTCTCTCTCTCTCTCACTGACTCTCGCTCTCTCTCTCTCTCACTGACTCTCGCTCTCTCTCTCTCTCACTGACTCTCGCTCTCTCTCTCTCTCACTGACTCTCGCTCTCTCTCTCTCTCACTGACTCTCGCTCTCTCTCTCTCTCTCACTGACGCTCTCTCTCTCTCTCTCACTGACTCTCGCTCTCTCTCTCTCTCACTGACTCTCGCTCTCTCTCTCTCTCTCACTGACTCTCGCTCTCTCTCTCTCTCTCACTGACTCTCGCTCTCTCTCTCTCTCACTGACTCTCGCTCTCTCTCTCTCTCACTGACTCTCGCTCTCTCTCTCTCTCACTGACTCTCGCTCTCTCTCTCTCTCACTGACTCTCGCTCTCTCTCTCTCTCACTGACTCTCGCTCTCTCTCTCTCTCACTGACTCTCGCTCTCTCTCTCTCTCACTGACTCTCGCTCTCTCTCTCTCTCACTGACTCTCGCTCTCTCTCTCTCTCACTGACTCTCGCTCTCTCTCTCTCTCACTGACTCTCGCTCTCTCTCTCTCTCACTGACTCTCGCTCTCTCTCTCTCTCACTGACTCTCGCTCTCTCTCTCTCTCACTGGCTCTCGCTCTCTCTCTCTCTCACTGACTCTCGCTCTCTCTCTCTCTCACTGACTCTCGCTCTCTCTCTCTCTCACTGACTCTCTCTTATATACTATGAATCTACAGTTATTTGCAATGCACTTTTATTTTCTGTATTTCTTCATGTTTGTTAGATAGAATCTGACCCCTCTAGAGCACTCTTACCATTCTAACACATTCGAGCACCGTGTGTTCCAGAGGCTTAAGTGACCTAGACTGCTAGACCGCCGCAGGCCACTGCAAGGCATTAATGCACTGAGACTTTTAATAGTTGATAATGTTGTGGGAGTTTTCAGGAGAAAAATCTACTACATGCATCGACGGTACAAGTTCATGAGTAGGTGAGTGCGAATTTATTTATTGGTTGAATTTTGGGGCACAGCCCTAATGTTAATGGTCTCTGGCTATGTTTGATGTGGTTTTGGGTTTTCTGTCACCATCCAGGATGGAGAAGAGAATCAACAGATTTCGAGGATGGCTGCCTCGCAAACCTATGAAGTTTGACAACAACGACCTCCCTGACCTGGAGGAGAACGAGAGCTTTACCGCCCCCTTCAGTCGCTCCAGAATACATCAGTGAGTGAGTGTGTGTGTGTGTGTGTCCACCACCAGTCTGGTATATGTTTTTTCCTCACTAACTTAAAGGTGAAAATGAATCAATGTCTTCCATCTTTAAACCACAATTCTTAGTTTTGGGTACCACATTTTTGCAGTGTAAACAAATGAACAAAATTTCCTTGTGGGTGTGGTCCAATTTTAGTGGCCTTTTTGGGGGGGCTCACAAGCGCCAGTCGAGGCAAAATGATATAGAATGCACTGAGATGACATCAGGCCAAAATGGTGTGCTTTTCAAAAGCTCAATAAATCCAACGGACTGGAACGGTCTAGAAGAAATATGATCTAGGATCCTTTTCTGTATCTATATTATGTTACAGTTTCACCATTCACAACAAAGACACGTTCTTCAACAACGCTACCAGGAGTCGCATCGTCCATCATATCTTGCAAAGGGTCAAATATGAGGAGGGCAAAGACAAAATGGGTGAGATTGTCATCGTCGTCTAACACAGTTACAAATGGCCTCTGGATAATACATTTACATTGTAGTCATTTAGCAGACGCTCTTATCCAGGGTGATTTACAGGAGCAATTAGGGTTAAGTGCCTTGCTCAAGGGTACATTGACAGATTTTTCACCTAGTCGGCTCAGAGATTCGAATCAGCGACCTTTCAGTTACTGGCCCAACGCTCCTAACCGGTAGGCTACCTGGCGCCTCTCCAAGTAGTACAAGTCCACTGCTAGATGTGTTCCACGTTTGAGATACAGCATGTCTCTGGTGTGTAGAGTTATTGACGGTGTCTTCATGTTCTTGTTTATGCTCCAGGGCTGAATCGTCTTTTGAGCAATAGTTCATACGAGGCAGCTTTTCCCCTTCATGAGGTAATGCACTGACACTTCACACATTGACTTGGAAGATAAATATCAATTGTAGGATCTTCCTTTGAGTCGGTTCACTACAGCGGGAAAATGATCCTGCGGCAACCGGAAATGTGAATTATTATTTTATTTATTTAATGGACATTTTTGTAGGGGTTGATACATTTTTCATAGGGACAAATCAAGTCTTATATTTCAAAGTGGAAATTACAAGCTTTCAAAGCATTTTTCAAACTCAAATACACTACAAGTTTGCATTTCCCGTCAGCAACAAAACGGTGATCAAATTAAGATCCTACATCTGTAGTTATAATAATGTGTTTGTGTGTGTGTTAACAGGGGAGCTACAGAAGTAAGAACTCCATCCGGACGCATGGGGCAGAGAACCACAGACACTTGCTGTATGAATGCTGGGCCTGGTGGGGGGTGTGGTACAAGTACCAGCCACTGGACCTCATAAGGTACAACACTGTGTTAACACTCCTGCTCTATAAGGACATCACAGATCTAATACAATGTATTATCTGCACCTTGCAGGTTGTCCTCAAACCTGCAAGCAATACAACTTCACCAGCCACATGTATTAAAGCCACATGAATTAATCAATGAAGGAGTGAATTTACTAGATCATTAAAAACGTATGAAGCCACAACATAATTTCAGTGGTGGTACATAATGACATGTTTGTCTCCTGGCGGTGTTGTCAGGCGGTATTTCGGGGAGAAAATTGGTCTCTATTTTGCCTGGCTGGGTTGGTACACTGGGATGCTGTTCCCTGCGGCGCTGGTTGGGCTCATGGTCTTCCTCTACGGCTGGTTCACCCTAGACCACTGCCAGGTCAGGTAATGTGAGCTCACCTAATACTCATTGGTCTTCTTTTTACCTCATTGTTTTACCTTAGTATTTTATACATATTTTATCCTTCACTATGTTTGGTCTTGTGTTCTTCCACTAGAAAAAATACCAAACAGACACATGCTTTACACTGGTGTAAATTTGGCCTTAGTCTGATAGAAGTCTATTACCAATGCTATCAATACCTTAGTTGTGTGGCAACACTGACACAGGCTGATAAATGCACTAAGAATTGATGAGTGTATGGAACCAGGCTAAAGGTTGTCTGTGATTCTCCAGTAAAGAAATCTGCCAGGCCACTGACATCATCATGTGCCCCATATGTGACGAGTACTGCCCCTACCTGAGACTCTCAGACAGCTGCATCTATGCCAAGGTGACTTCCGTACTACCATGTAGAGTATGTTAAACGTTTGCCCCAGACTGAGCACTGCTGACAAACATCAGGGCAGTTGTGGCTAATTCTGATCCTGGAGAGCCACTGTGTGTGATTCAAATGATTAACTAATGATGGTCATAAATTTAGACCACAATTATTTTGTGTTAGAGCTGGGCTGAAACAAAAGCCTGCGTACACTGCAGCACTCCAGGAACAGGGATTTTTGTCATATACTTTTTAAAACAATATTGCATTTTTTGACACATTTCCTCCAGAGCTATGCCACAGTAACATAAGTACAACACACTTAGCAAGGTAACCTTTTTACTTCACATTTTTTGTAATTTAGCAGACACTCTTATCTAGAGCAACTTGCAGTAGTGAATGAATACATTTTCATACTGGTCCCTCATGGGAATCAAACCCACAACCCTGGCGTTTCAAGCATCACGCTCTACCAACTGAGCTACACGGGACTACTTTGTGAGCTTGCTCTGGAAAATGTCTAACAAACAACCCTCCTTTGTAATCTTTCTATACAAATGTGACTACTTTATGTGTTTGTACTGAATTCATTTCTCTAAGCAATTGCTATTGATCTGTTTCTTGGTTTTAGGTCACCCATCTTTTTGACAACGGAGCAACAGTTTTCTTTGCTGTATTCATGGCTGTGTGGGGTGAGTTAGCATTTAGTATAAATACTATAGGTTCAATTTAAAACAAATATAATTTTATTGAAAAATAAAGTTTAAGAAGTAACTTACTCAACAGTTTTATGGATCAGCATTCCATGTTCACTATATTTAAGTGTCAGTATTTACAGTGAAGTGTTACATGGTTCTCCTCAGCATTGCACAAGATCCCAGGCAAAGGGTGTATAGGGAGAGTTAGTGCAGGGCCCAGCCTCCTCATCGTCATAGCAGCAGGGTCTAGGCAGGGAGGATTCAGCCACTTCTACGTCATAACGACAGTAAGCCGGTGGTTTCACACTCTTCAAGTCCTCTGGAAGTTGAATGATGGAGGAAGGGACTGAAACATGGAATACAGGTGTTATTAACATTGCCTCCAGTTTATTCAAATCAAAGGTCGCATTTCAACCTGCTTAACTTTTGATTTCAGAATGTAGGGAGATCGAAAGTGTTCAGTGGATTTGATAAAGCAAAAACAAGTTTTTGTCAAACTACATACTTGCCTTGGTCAGTTCATGGATCACTGCACTGTGTCAAGGCAACATCCCTGGAATAGGCCTACCTGTTGTGAGGAGCTTCCCTGTAGAGGGCAGGTTTTTAAGAGCCTGCTTTAGCCTCGTGTCAAAACTCCAGCACTTCAGCAGGCAGAACACAGCTAGGTAGAATTGCAGGCCAAACGCCAACAGAAGCGCTAGCCAAATGAAGACCTGGGCGGCTGTGTGAGAAGACAGGTGGGGAAAGAGTTAGTGAGATAAAGGAAGAGCGCAAAGCTGATAGACTGATGTAGAGGAAGGGATGATCAAATGTCTACAGTTTATCCAAAATGTCCCTGGGGAAATGGACCTAGATTAGACCTAGCACATCTGGACAAGCGCTCGTAATGGCCAGGGCCAAGCCCTTTGCAACATATAGCAAAGTAACCATACAGAAGTTGTAGACTGTAACCAGTGTGGTGGAAAAAGGCAGTCCAATCTCAAAATAAAAAAGCTTTATTACGAGCATGCATGCAAGGGAAAACCAACTTGACTCGCTATTTGTTCTCCACAGACATTTTATACAGACCAAGGATGGGGTGGGGTGTTTCACATGCCCTTCAAATGAGTCCGGTACTTCTGCTTATCACCACAGATAGTAGACTCTGAGAAAGACCAATCATATCAAGGACATGTCCACTCCCCCACACATCCTGGGACAACAGGAACACTGAAAGATTGTTTGACAGGAAATTACAACAGGGCAGTTTAGAAACAGTTCTAAAACAAACTAGTTATATTACATATCAGGGAACAGAACAACCTTAAAGACAAGACGAAGAACAGATTAAAAATCGAATTAAAAATCTAATTTCCTCTTCCACACCAGTCCTCTTCCATCTGTTTTCCAGAAACGTACACAACAGGCATGAACTATGGCTTTAATACACTGTAGATACCGGACTGTAAACTGCCAAAACACTAATCCATACTACCAGTCCTCTCTATTTTCCAGATAGTTCAAATGAGAAATACAAGTTGTGTCATGTTTCTTCTATTCTTCTCAGGTGACTTCCAAAGCTGAGGTGGTGAGTGCGCTGCCAGACTGTGCTCATTAAAATAGCTGTAACTCTTAGTTTTTCAATTATTGATTGCACTGCAAATTCAGACATTGTCTTCAGGGCTTATGGAAACCACTCTTATAAATGTCTTTGTCATTTTTCTTTTATGGTGAGCAATTTATGGTATAGAGGGATTTAACTTCAACATACATTGGATCAGGTATTCATTACACACTCTACATATAATACGGTACTGTAAGTCTACTATTTAAATTCAGTTTATCCAAGAAGAATGAATTGACCAACACAAACAATGGAGCAATGCTCCAAGGTGCATTCTAGGCTATTTTCAGATGCAATATATAGCACTTGATTTACAGTTGAAGTCGGAAGTTTACATTACACTTGGAGTCATTAAAACTCATTTTTCAACCACTCCCCAAATTTCTTATTAACAAACTAGTTTTGGAAAGTGGGTTAGGATATCTACTTTGTTTATGACACAAGTCATTTTTCCAACAATTGTTTACAGACAGATAATTTCACTTATAATTCACTGTATCACAATTCCAGTGGGTCAGAAGTTTACATACACTAAGTTGACTGTGCCTTTAAACAGCTTGGAAAATTCCAGAACATGATATCTTGGCTTTAGAAGCTTCTGATAGGCTACTTGACATAATTTCAGTCAATCGTAGGTGTACCTATGGATGTATTTCAAGGCCTACCTTCAAACTCAGTGCCTCTTTGCTTGACATCATGGGAAATCAAAAGAAATCAGCCAAGACCTCAGAAAAAAAATTGTAGACCTCCACAAGTCTGGTTCATCCTTGGGAGCAATTTCCAAACGCCTGAAGTTACTACGTTCATCTGTACAAACAATAGTATGCAAGTATAAACACCATGGGACCATGCAGCCGCCATACCGCTCAGGAAGGAGACTCGTTCTGTCTGCTAGAGATTAACGTACTTTGGTGTGAAAAGTGCAAATCAATCACAGGACAACAGTAAAGGACCTTGTGAAGATGCTGGACGACACATTTACAAAAGTATCTATATCCACAGTAAAACGAGTTCTATATCGACATAACCTGAAAGGCCGCTCAGCAAGGAAGAAGCCACTGCTCCAAAACTGCCATAAAAAAGCCAGACTATGGTTTGCAACTGCACATGGGGACAAAGATTGTACTTTTTGGAGAAATGTCCTCTGGTCTGATGAAACAAAAATCGACCTGTTTGGCCATAATGACCATCGTTATGTTTGGAGGAATATGGGGGTGGCTTGCAAGCCGAAGAACACCATCTCAACCGTGAAGCACGGCGGTGGCAGCATCATGTTGTGGGGTTGCTTTGCTGCAGGAGGGACTGGTGCACTTCACAAAATAGATAACATCATGAAGATGGAAAATTATGTGGTTATTGAAGCAAGATCTCAAGACATCAGTCAGGAAGTTTAAGCTTGGTCGCAAATGGGTCTTCCAAATGGACAATGACCCCAAGCATACTTCCAAAGTTGTGGCAAAATGGTTTAAGGACAACAAAGTCAAGGTATTGGAGTGGCCATCACAAAGCCCTGACCTCAATCCTATAGAACATTTGTGTGAAGAACTGAAAAAGCGTGTGCGAACAAGGAGGCCTACAAACCTGACTGTTACACCAGCTCTGTCAGGAGGAATGGGCCAAAATTCGCCCAACTTATTGTGGGAAGCTTATGGAAGGCTACCCGAAACGTTTGACTCAAGTTAAACAATTTAAAGACAATGCTACCAAATACTAATTGAGTTTATGTAAACTTCTGACCCACTGGGAATGTGATTTTAGAAATAAAAGCTGAAATAAATAATTCTCTACTATTATTCTGACATTTCACATTCTTAAAATAAAGTGGTGATCATAACTGACCTGACATTTTTTGATTAAATGTCAGGAATTGTGATACACCTTTGCCAAATACATTTAAACTCAGTTTATGTCAACTTCCGACTTCAGCTGTATGTGATTCACTCACCCGCCGTTGGCGTGGGTTCTGGCTGCCAGACCCAGACGTCTGACTGGGAAAGGTCCAGAGAGAAGCTGTCATTCTGGGGACAGCCCATCGATCTACTCCTTTACACTGGACCAGGACCAATCCAGAGAAGACAGAGACATTAGCATGTAGCGTCAACCACCAATTGCTTTAGATAACAACATTTTGGACTTGACAGAGGCTGTCATTCTTCATAAGAGCTTGTGACAGTAGGGTATGCATGTTTCTTCAGTGTAAGTTAGTAGCTATGGTTACTGATTGCATACTTCATGAGTCATGATTTTTGTCATACTGTTTTGAATGGTCACGTGTTGATCAGTGGTCGTTGTTTGTGATGGCTTTACTTAGGCATCGTGTACTTAAAGCTTGAATCCAGCGGTGAAACTGCCACATCCGTTTGCGATATTACAACAACAAAGACGTTACTTAAAACTTCTTGACGCACGGATCCCTTTAGCGGGATCATTTTCGTAAACAACCGCTGAATTGCAGAGCGCCAAATTAAAAAAAAATACTAAACATATTTATTTTCATGAAATCACAAGTGAAATATACCAAAACACAGCTTAGCTTGTTGTTAATCCACCTATCGTGTCAGATTTTGAAAATATGCTTAACAGCGAAAGCAATCCAAGCGTTTGTGAGTTTATCGATCACTAGACAAAACATTAAGAACACCTAGCAGCCATGTAGATTGGTCACGAAAGCCAGAAAAGCAATAAAATTAATCGCTTACCTTTGATGATCTTCGGATGTTTGCACTCACGAGACTCCCAGTTACACAAATGTTCCTTTTGTTCATAAAGATTTTTTTAATATCAAAATACCTCCATTTGTTTGGCGCATTATGTTCAGTATTCCACAGCCTAAGCAAGTCATCGAGGCTTGACGAAAATTCCATATAGTATCCGTAAAGGTCGTTAAACGTTTAAAATAATCAATCCTCAGGTTGTTTTTAACATCAATAATCGATAATATTTCAACCGGACTGTAAACTATTCAATACTGGAGAGAGAGAAAATGTTGAGCAACCAGTGTCGCGCGCAAGAACATGCTGACCAGACCGGACAAGTCGCGTGCGCGAGCGTCGCAAATTTTTTTGGGAAATCCATGTTATTCAATTATTGCACCCACACTGCTTGCGCGCGCCAACGAGCGTCTGCGAGCATCTGCGACACCAAGGGCTAAAATAGATGTTGTTCCTATTTCTGACGCAGATCGCGCTGCAAGTCCTGCCTCTCCCATCTCCTCATTGGTTTATAGAAGCAGGTACCCACGTGCCATCTCCTCATTGGTTATACCCACGTGGGTGACAGAAAGACGAACTTTGTTGCCTGTTGTCGTAGTAATACAATGAAAGTTTTAGATGCGATCACCATAAGTTCAAAGATGAAAAAGCCTGGAAGGAGGAGCGATGACTAGAAACGATTCGGTTGGCCGTTTTATGTGTGGATTAATTGTCGGAGTAGAGGTCCTTGTGCATTTCAGGTAAAATAACAACTCAATGTTTATATCCCAGGACAAATTAGCTAGCAACAGCAAGCTAGCTAAATAGGACAAATTAACATTAGCTAGCAAGTGCAAGCTAGCTAGCTAAATTGCCATACATGTTTAATGCTTTTCGACCTGTCCCCAAATTAATGTCATTGGTTCAGAGTTTGTTTTGATATTTTAACCTGCGTGTCGTGATCGCGTTTGGTGTGGGGGGAAAAAGAAATGTATGCACAATAGCGCACGATGGCGCACGCGCGCAGCCGGTTTGGGTTCCGTGTTGAGGGACATCCGTGTATCCACTGACGCGTTTTGATAAATCTCGCTCATTTTTCAAAATAAAAGCTTGAAACTGTGTCTAAAGACTGTTCACACCCTGAGGAAGCCACAGGAAAAGGAATCTGGTTGATATCCCTTTAAATGGACGAAAGGCAGGCAATGGAACAGGGATTTTTCAAAATGTAAGTCACTTCCGGGTTGGATTTCCTCAGGTTTTTGCCTGCAAAATCAGTTCTGTTATACTCACAGACAATATTTTTACAGTTTTGGAAACTTTAGAGTGTTTTCTATCCTACTCTGTCAACTATATGCATATTCTAGCATCTGGACCTGAGAAATAGGCAGCTTACAATGGGAACGTTATTGTTCCAAACATAAAAATTCTGCCCCCTAGCTTCAAGAGGTTTTAAAACAAATTGTTTTTTCCCCCTCGGCCATCTCTGCACGCGTGAGAGAACAGCAGAGTATGTACGATGCTGGATGCTTATTTCCTCAAAATAAGAACAATACGGGTGGGGTGTCCAGTGGTGCTGTTTCGCCTATTGTGAATTTTTTCCCTAATGTGTTATCTAACGTGTTATCTAATGTCTTAGCGAGATTCATGTATAGGTTAATGGGGTCAAATGAGCAAAAACGTTTTCTTTTTTTTGTGGGGGGAATTTTCATTGTTGGACATGAGACTGTAAAAAAGAAAACAGCTTTAGTTACTCTAATTTAAGAAATCTGTTCCCAAGTATTCTCCCGCATAATAGAGAGACATGACGTGATCATATACAAATGCAAGCAAGGTTTGAAATTATTGTTTAAGTCAAACAATCTGTTTGGGCAGTCTTTTTGCAATCTACAAATTATTTGTAATTATGTTCTAACCTCCTAACCATGCGCTGAAGAAAAAAACGGCCCGCGGCTGAATCTAGTTGATGATCCCTGCCATACAGTATCGTTGGACTGCCTGTAAATAAGTATAAAACACAACCTACCTGGGTTTGTCTGGAGAGCAGTGGATCTTGCTGCAGGGCCTTGCTGTTGTCCAACACGGACTATTTCTTGGCATTCACCTACAGTAGAATACCATTGAAATCGCTTCATTAACATTCCTCTGAAGTGTGCTCCCCTGCTGCTGGCTCTGCAGAAACATGTGCCTTTCCACCAAAAGAGACCGCTAGTCACTGGCCGGCATCACGCAACTGTCTGGAACTACTAAAACATGTGCCTTTGCATTCAGAGCTACTAGTTTAACTGATCTTAGTCCAGCCTCTGCAAAGAGAAATTGCTCTGATTGTCAAGTGACACACTGGTAAACAGATTGGCAATGGGTAACCCATCCAAAAGACCTTGTTCAGGAGAACCTTCCCTCTTTCTCCAGTGCTTTAAAGGCAGCAATGGCTTGTTGGTGAAATGACCTATTGTGACCATCCTAAATAGCTAAAAAAGTGAACAATTTTAGATAACTGAAGTAACAGTATGAATCCTGGCACCCAGCAACCCTGCTGCAAAATACTTGTATTATTGTCTTATCTGAATGTGGAGAACTTCTTGAAGTGATAATTTAATCATTTTGAGTCATGCAAAACAACCTTCCTTCAACATTGAATTTAAATGGTTCTTGTTTTTGGCAGCATTGCAAGAGATGGTTGAATTTAAAAGATTCTGTTTGTAATACATTGCCAACACTGTTTTATAGCTTGAACACAAGTGTACATATTTGTCCCACATTGAATATGACACATACTCACCTAGCCCTAACAACCCTCAAACACTAACCTAGTTGTGTATTTTAGCAACCGTGTTTCTCGAGTTCTGGAAGAGGCGGCGAGCGGTCCTTGCGTATGACTGGGACCTAATTGACTGGGAGGAAGAGGAGGTAAATATATCTTCATTGTAATCAGCATCATCAAATTAGAAATAATCTCCCAGGCATAACGTGTGTGTTTCTTTCAAGAAGATCTTTTCAGATACATTTTTATTTTTTTACATTTCTTATAAGATTTTAACAATCATACCATGAAGGTCCTAGGGACGTTCCACTTTGCTGAAATATACAACATATTACAAGAGGGAGCATTGCCTTGAGATTCCCACTCGGGTTATGACTAGGTTTGAGTAGCGGGAACTGGGTTACTGAGATTTTCCACTCAAACCCAATCCCTTTTCTCTGGATAACTAACAGCAAGAAACCGGTAAATTATTTCTATGAACAGCATGATGTGAAATATAACTGTTAAGATTTAGACATATAATTTATCGAGTCTATGGCCTTCTCTCTGCTATCACAAATCTCCATGATCAATGCTCACGTTGGGGACATACAACCCACCTCAGTATGGAGCACAGAATTGTTTTCTTTTTTTTTATGTTGAGGTACATTCATGTAATATATTTTTTTAAACACCCCCTTTCTAAATTTAGGGTTTTAAATTGAATAACAAAAATATATACATTCTGCCCACTTATTTTCCTTCCAAATGTGTTTGCCAGTTTTGCACATATCTAAATATTACCAAACGGGGTGGTTATACGCTAATACACACGTCACACAACATTAGGGGAAATATTATGAAAGGTGTGTGTATATAGGTGTAAGCCTACTAATTATAGAAATGTAAAATAGGCCTTACTACATACATTTTTTTCAATCAAATTCACTTACTTATACTTTTAACTTTGTAGGCTGCATGTCCTGCACCAGCATAACAGTTTATCTCCCAGCTTCATGGTTTGAGCGATGTCCATATAATACAGTGACATAGTCCACACGCAAAAAATTAAACACTTTGAATGACACTTCCAGTTTTGGCGGGAAATACTGGGGTGACGTGAGAGAACTTGGGAAGGTTGAACACCAGACGGGCTGCGGCGTTCTGGCCGCAGCCCAGAATGTTTTATTGACCTCAGGTTATTGACCTCAGGTTATGACACTCTGCTGTGTTCTTGAAATACCCACAGTTATGCGTTCTACAGCGGTTTCAAGAAATCCAAGGAGACGTGTCATGATCACATTCCTAGAACATTTTGCAGGCGTTTGCAGAACATTCTGGGAGCGTTTGTGGCTCAGCCAGCTTTCTGTGTGCTGCAGGAGGAAATCCGTCCCCAGTTTGAGGCCAAATATTCCAAAAAGGAGAGGATGAACCCCATATCTGGAAAGCCTGAGCCGTACCAGGCCTTTACAGACAAGTACAGCCGACTCATCGTCTCAGCTTCTGGAATCTTCTTTATGGTAAGTCCCTGGAGTAGGTATAGTGAATATTTCATAATAAATCAATTTGAGTAGGCACAGATTCATTAAAATGGTTTGCATGTTGCCTCATGCTTGCCGCTTGTTGAACTAGTTTCCCACTGTTTTTTTTTTTATTTCATTCAAATCTTCAGTAAGTGGCCCATGCAGGAATCAAACCCACAACTGTGATGTTGCAAGCAAGCAAGCTAACTCAAGCCAGTGAGCTATCGAATTTGCCTTGTTGCTATCGGTGTGTCTGACCGGAATGTTTTATTGACCTCAGATACTGGTGGTGATCGCTGCCGTCTTCGGCATCGTGATTTACCGCGTGATCACAGTCAGCACTTTTGCCGCCTTCGGCTGGGCTCTCATCAGGAATAACTCTCAGGTGGCCACCACCGGCACAGCCGTGTGCATCAACTTCTGCACCATCATGCTCCTCAATGTGGTAAGGGCTTTGTTGAGAAATGCATTTAGGATTATGAGATTAAAAAAGTGCCATATATATATATATATATATATATATATATATATATATATATATATATATATATATATATATATATATATACACACACATACATATATATACACACACATACATATATAGCACGCACACACTGAGTGTACACAACATTAGGAACACCTGCTCCACCCAAAGGACATCCAGCCAATAACAAACCAGTGGTTAAAAACGGGTCATTGATGACGGGACAAAGGAGGCTGACACAAGTTGTGCAGAGCAGCAGACGGGCTACAGTTAGTCAACTGACAGTCCAGTACAACATTGGTGCCCAAAAACACACAAAAGAATGCACAACTCGTCGTACCTTGACACGAATGGGGTATGGCAGCCGACAACCTTACAGAGTTCCACTTCTTTCAGCAAAAAACAAGAAACTGTGGTTGCAGTGGGCTAAGCAACGAAGACACTGGAGAATTGGAAAAACATTGCCTGGTCTTATGAATCCTGGTTCCTGCTGTTTCACACTGATGTATGTCAACATTGCAGGCTGGTGGTGATGGTGTGGGGTGTGTTTTCATGGCACACATTAGGCCCCTTGATAAAAGTGGAGCAACATTTGAATGCCAAAGGATATCTGAACATCATTGCCAATCAGGTGCATCCCTTCATGGCAGCAGCGTATCCGCCTGCGAATAGATTTTTAACAGCAGGATAATGCCCCATGCCACAAGGCTAGGATTGTCCAGAAATGGTTCCACAAACATGAATGAATTCAGCTTACTGCAGTGGCCTGCCCAGTCATCAGATCTCAATCCAATTGAGCATCTGTGGGATGAGATGGAACAAGCTATTTGGAGTAGAGATCCACTACCAGCAATTCATGGGGGAATCATAGGAGTCAACATGGGCCAGCATCCCTGTGGAACGCTTTCGACGCCTTGTTCATGACCTGATGAATTGAGGCTGTTCCTTGGGCAAAGGGGGTTGCAACTCAATATTAGGAAGGTGTTCTTAATGTTTTGTACACAGTGTATATTAATGTCTATTAGTGGTGAAACCCTAATGTCGTGTAGCGCTTTTTGATATAGTTAAATACAGTTGCGCTCAAAATGTTGCTAAAAATGGATCCTAACGCCCTTCAATGTCATGACGTATCGCGTTTTATCTACAACAGCATGAGAATCATGAGAATCAAGAGAATCATGGAAAACAAACCCTATTAACTGGTCACCTTGTTTTTTTCAGTTGTATGAAAAAGTTGCCCTTCTGCTCACCAATTTAGGTAAGCTACAACTGTTCCTCCATCTGTCATCATGCTGTAACATGCCCTCCTCAGAGGTAATTACAGTCAATATAATGCAGGGGCTGTCATTTTATACACACCCTCTCTCTTTCTGTCTCCCTCTTTTCTTTCTCTATTTTAATTTTATTCTCTATTTTCTCTCTCTTTCTGTTTCTCTGTCTCTCCCTCTGTTTCTGTATCCACAGAGCAGCCAAGGACTGAGTCCGAGTGGGAGAACAGCTTCACCCTGAAGATGTTCCTGTTTCAGTTTGTCAATCTCAACAGCTCTACCTTCTACATAGCTTTTTTCCTGGGCAGGTGAAGAAACATCTCTACTTCATGGTGTAAATTGTAATACCCGGCTATATTTCATAGAGATTAGTTAGTAAAATGATGTGACCACCTTTGTCAGGTTCACTGGTCGGCCAGGAGCCTATATACGCCTCATTAACCGCTGGAAACTGGAAGAGGTGAGTGAACTTGTATGTTTTTCATTAGGCTTTTCAAATGTGTTCAATGTGGAAAATTTATAGTGGAAAGTACTCTCGTGGACAGATGCACATAACAAAAATGGTAGTAGCATCTAACGACAGACTGTGGGATGCCACTACGAATTAGAAACTTTGTTCCAGTACGTAGATTTTTCATCGCTGATCACATCACAATTTCGCAGGTGCTCGCATCTTTCGAATTTAGGAAGTGGAGGGGACAATTTGTCCCGTAGACTTGCCAGAAACTGTCTGAGAGTTTCAGTTTAGAGGGGTGGAGATTTCACTAATCTCTTTAGTATATTTCCTAACACGTCTCCGCACAGAACTGAATTGAATTTATGCCGTCCCAGATTTAAGTGGAAAGTAGCTTGGAGCACTGTACTCTCACTCAAACCTCTGTGTTATGAACCAGAAAATTAGAGTTAGGGTGCAGGGTTACTGGATAGTTATTTGAAGAGTTGTTGATTGAATAAAGTTTCAGCACTGTTTCCCCTTTCTGTGCAGTGCCATCCCAGTGGTTGTTTGATAGATCTCTGCATGCAGATGGGTATCATCATGGTGCTCAAGCAGACCTGGAACAACTTCATGGAGCTGGGCTACCCGTGAGTATGGCCTGGCTTAGCCAATTAGACGCAACTAGCGCCTAGGGTGTCATCTCCACCAGTCACCCCCCGTGACTTTATTGTTTGTCAGGCTGATCCAGAACTGGTGGACGCGGCGAAGGCTGAGGCAGGAGCACGGCCCCAACGCCAAGGCCAGCTTCCCGCAGTGGGAGAGGGACTACAACCTGCAGCCCATGAATGCCTACGGACTGTTTGACGAATACCTGGAGATGAGTATGTGCCCTTTGACCCTGAGCCAACGTTTAAAGCAACTGTCCAATGAAAATCTCACTTTTAAAACTTAATATTCTGTAAACTCATACCCAAATAATGTTGTTGACTCATCCTATACTCGTATTTGTGGCCAAAGCATACATTGGAGAAAAAAACACTTTTAAAAAACACCTCAAACAGACCGTTTAAAAAATTGCTTGCTATTTCCACATAGAGGATGATGTCATCCTCCTGGCCAATCAGTTGGTCTACTCATATAAAAAAATGTTTTTACCAGCGTACACCCACACCTTTCTGTTGTTAGGCCACAACGTTCCAATACAAAAAAGCTGCTTTTTAACATACTTAAGTACCATTTTTTGGATGAAAAATATTTCACTCATATTGTAATTTGTTCTAGGTTATATTCCATAGAAATCTGGAAACACTGGACAGTTACTTTAAAATGCAAATCATTTCTATCTCACTATCAATCAATTGACCAATCAGAAGAAATCAGTGTGGCTCGAGCGATATAGACCTGAGTGAGCAACCAAGTAAGCCACTGCTCTGCATTGAGAACACAGAGTCATTGCCGTCATCATCTTGTATACAGTTAATACACAAGTGCAGAAAACATAGCCAACTCCTCTGTGTAAGATGGGTGTAAAAATGTGTTGATGTTGTCATCGATAGATCCTGTTCTTTCTGTTTGTCCCATTCCCATCAGTGGTGCTCATACTGTTCTGTTTGTTATGTTCACACGCTTTGACTAGAAATGGCTCAATTGTAGACAATGTGGAATGATTTGGACATGAAATGCTAAACATGTTAATTTTGGGGATATTGAGTTAGATTGGTCTTTGGACAAAAAAAACACAATGTTAGAATTTGGGACTTGTGGCCAGGTATATAATACCAAAGGATTGATTGATGTCTAACCTTATCTCTAGACGTCTTACAGTGGAAGGAAAACAATGTACATGTGTCTATTGGGTGAACCATTTCCTTAAACAATTTGGGTAACACTTTACACAGGGTTCTTATTACTGTGTAATTATTCCTGTGAGTACAGTGTAATTATTCCTGTGAGTACAGTGTAATTATTCCTGTGAGTACAGTGTTACAAGAATTTTAATTACTCATTGTTACACTCCGACTTAGAGCAGCACAACTAACCCTAGCAGCACCCCTAGACGTAACCATTAGTTACGCTAACAGTAAGTACAGTGTAGCAATGACTAATTACAATTGTTTTTGCACTGCTTACAATAATAATTCAACAGTAATAAGAGTAGTGTAATGTAAATTGTTAATAAGTTGAGAGAACCTATTGGTCAGATGTGGGACACCAACTCCGTTGTCATTTTTCCCTGATTGCCTGATTGCTTGCAGTGAACATGAAAGGTACTGTAGAACAAAATGTTGTTTACTAGTTAGGTCATGAATGCATGTGCCAAATATGTTTATTGCGCTCCTTGCCATCATATTCTGCTTTGCCAGGCAAACTGCACATGGAGAGGAGAAAGACCATGAATATTAGCTTATGACCTAATTACATCTATAGAAAAAAGATTTCCACTGGGCAAAACAGTGTCCTATAAGGGGCTGCGGGTGGTTCTGCAGTGGGCAAAGTGCTGGTGTTAGTGGCAACTTTTTCTCCAGGCTGCCAAAACAATAACACACCTGACTACAGTCTATTGATGACTATAGATCACCTCAGAGGATGTTGATTAACCTAGCTAGTTACTGGGTGGTGGAAATGACCTTTCAGTCTGAGAGATTCCAGACTGAAATACAGCCTACTTGAATAAGTGGCCAGTTCATAGATTAAACGTCACAGGGCCCACAAGGCTAAAAACACCTGTAATAAGAATACAGAATTTCTAACAATTTATACCAGTATTACAAATGACCCGGGAATGTAATTGACCAAGTAACCACTGGTGTAAAGAATGAGTGGTTATGACCTGTGTATGATGTCATTATTGAAAAGTTAACTGATTTATAATGCGTTGCAATTCTCCATGTGAAATGTCCATATCAAGCTCTTCACCTTTACAGGAATGACATCCTCTAAAACGGCATGCAGCCTCTGCCAACTTGACTAACTAGGAGAGATCATTATTGAAATGTCATCATTTCACTATTTTATAATCCTATAATACAGTCTGATATTTAAGAACTGTTGAGTAAAAACCGGACCATGTTTGGACAGTAAGATCTCTAACCTGCTCTTGTTACATTCTAGAATAAGTTGATCTACATGACTGATTTATCCTCTTTGCCCCCCTGGGGAGCTGGAGGTCGAAAGGTTAACCATAAACTAGCACTCGTACAGTGTTTGCTCATGTAAACCATTATATACATGCCATGTACTGTATATATCATGTTTACATTTATTTACCATCAATGTGAATGCTGGTAAATATGAATCATTAATGTCTACATATATTTTCCAAGTGTATATTGAAGGAAGAGTCTGCCCCAAAACTATCTTTTGGTATTGTTTAATTAGTTTGAGGTGGAGTTGTCCTTTAAGTATGATTATGTGAGGTATACATAAAGCAGGCACATGCCATGTATTAATCACACAATGGTTGCTTGAAGCATTTCTCCTACATGTGTTTGGTGTAGACAGATTTATGTATGACAATGTCAGATGACCGTGACATTTATGACAATGACAGATCAGTGTAACGCTTAGGCTAGGATTCCGTGGTTGCACACAGCATGCAGCTATATCCACATGCATGCGTCACTGTTTATTTTAACCCATAATGCTATTTTAACCCATAATGCTGCATAGATCCATTATGTGGTGTCTCTGTAGGCTTTTTGAATGCTGATTTCTATTTACGCCCGATGTACTGTGACTTCCTTGGCGAGGCTCTTCACGAAGCACAAAATCAAATGGCTAACTTTATCCTGTGAAATGCCCACACGCACTGACATACAGTAACAATTGCGACATTGAATGGTATAACCTCAAATCATATTGGCCTTTCTGAGTGAATATGGCTTTGGGGTGGCCATCTGTACAAAATGTAATGGGGTTTTTGAATGGGGTTTTGAATAGGACTACTGGTGACGCTTTACTCTCTGTGTCTGTGTGTTTCAGTCTTACAGTTTGGCTTCACCACCATATTTGTGGCAGCTTTCCCCCTGGCCCCGCTCCTGGCCCTCCTCAACAACATCATTGAGATCCGCCTGGACGCCTACAAGTTTGTCACTCAGTGGCGGAGACCCCTGCCCTCTCAAGCCAAAGACATAGGTTAGGCTCATCTTCCGGTCTGACAATCCCCTATTGTAGGGCCATTTTCAAAGGAACGCAAAACATGCCATATAGACGTAATTATTTTACGCCAACACCGTGCCTCAGCTATTTTCACTTAATGGAACCCTATTTCATTAGTTTCAGCACAGACAGATGATTTTAGCCGGCCAGTCTATTATGCTTTATACTTTTGGAATAATTTTCATACCCTTTTATAAGTATTCTTTGAAGTCCTGACAGGCTGCTTGCTGGTGAACTGTAATAAATCATTTGCATCGGAGCAAGAACATTGTTATTTTCCCTCCAGGGATCTGGTACGGCATTCTGGAGGGCATCGGTATCTTGTCCGTCATCACCAACGCCTTTGTCATCGCCGTCACCTCCGACTTCATCCCACGCCTTGTATACGCATACAAGTACGGCCCGTGTGCCGGGCAGGGCCGGGCCGGGGAGAGGTGAGCGAGCCTGCCCACAGTGACCACACAGGCAAAGTGTCTGCCTTTGACATGTATTCTGGCATCACAACGTCAAACCACTGACATTTTATTGTTTCCTGTCCAGGTGCATGATGGGATATGTGAACGCCAGTCTATCGATGTTCAGAGTGTCTGATTTTGAGAACACGTCCGTGCCCAGGACAGATGGATCGGATACGTTTGGAGAAGCAGTGAAGTACTGCAGGTAGGTTTGGTGACCAAAGAGAGTCTTGGTATGGTTGGGCTTGTTTGAACAGAAAAGTCATAACTTTTGACCCCCCAGGTACCGTGACTACAGAGAGCCCCCAGACTCGCCCGGTGAGCCATACTCCTACACGCTGCAGTTCTGGCATGTCCTGGCCGCACGGCTGGCCTTCATCATAGTCTTCGAGGTTAGTTTGTACAGTTCATTCCATTCAACAAAACCATAACACAATATTCAGCCAAGATGATTCTGTAATTACTGTACTATTGGTGTTGTTCTTTTGTAGCACATGGTTTTCACCATCAAGAACCTGATCGCCTACCTGATCCCAGACCTGCCCAAGGACTTGCGGGACCGCATGCGGCGGGAGAAGTACCTGATCCAGGAGATGATGTACGAGGCCGAGCTAGAGAGACTGCAGAAGGAGAAAAAGAAGAATTACAGGGCCCATCATAACGCATTGCTCTGAATGCACAAACAGGTGATAAATAACTACACTGCACTGAAGGGACCAGCACGGAATACTGACAGGCAATCTATAAGTTTGCAGGCTGCAGAGTGTGGCGCATAGGAATTACATTTATATATAGGAAGAATAACTCACCTGTATGACCAATGTGTAGCACCACTCATCTGGGTGAAGCACAGCTGTCATTTTATGCCTGAACGCTCAACACACATCAGCTATCGAAGTAAGATTTGCCAATTGAAGCACGGGAAGACAAGGGACCAGGTTGTGCAAGGAAGCGAAATAAGTAAATAAAATAAAGTAATGTCCTATTTGTTCCTGTTGTCTAGAAGTTCCACTACTGTTGTGATTATCTACTGACACTCTCTCTATGACTCCACAGGTCATGCTGGTGTCCATTTTTGCTCGGTGGCGTTGTGTGTGGGAATGACAGAGAACTGGCTGCATGCACGCCAGGGACTGTCCTGCCTGTCTGCGTCTCTCACTGGACCAGGTGAGCGCCCCCAAGAGGACCGTCCAACAAACCTGCATTCAGCATGCTCCTCGCCATGGTGTTCAAACGTACTGTACGTCATTTTGAATCCGAGAGGCCAGTGGGTGAGGGGAAAAAAGAGGACATACATTGGAACATTTGACAATATGGGTTTACTACTTTTTTCCAGATTGCTCCTTCCACTTTGGACTCACAACTGTACATTTCTTCAAAACCTGAATGTAGATTTCAAAGAAACACAAAAAACAAACTTTTGCAGTTCTATTGTCACAACTTAAAAAAAGTAATCCGTGCGGTTGAATGACAAACCCTGTTTACAATCCTAGTCTTTTTATTTTGAGGACAAACTCATGAGGAATCATGATTAATTGCTTTTACAAGGTTGTAAAAGCAATTCATGTTCTCTGCTTACGTTGTGTGCTGCTTACAATGTTATTTTGAAACGTTCCTTCAGATCTGTGTTAGTGAACGCAGACTGCTCAAACATCCAATGCCTTCCTTTACAATGGATACTAATAACAAGAGTAATAAAAATTCATATTTGTTACAAACCGGTTTTGTAATTGTCCAATTTGCACTTTGATGTAATTTTAAAACCGTTTCACATGTTTCCATCTGACAGAACGTTCCACTATGAGAATCTCCATGGAGGTTAGCACGTCCTTAGCGGGTAGGTCAGGTTGTCAGAACACAGTATGCATCACTAACACTGATGTCTCCTCCAGCTCGTTTAGAGGCTGCCCACTAAGTAACTGTAGCTGCAGCTACTGTCTGTCTCTAGTGTCTAGTGTGGTAACACATGATTCCCCCTCTGCAGTTCCCTACTTGGCCACCAAGGGGCGCCAATACACCTATCTTCTGATGCAGTTACAGGCCTCAAAACAATGAGAGAGAAGGGAATAGGTTTACAGTTAGTTCTCAAGTGTCCAAAAATAAACAGTCATGTTCTGATACTTTGAAGATGAGAAGTATCTTTATTTACGTTATTGTAGGGGAAATTACCATTGACATTGTAGGGTGTTTTTGTTTTGTGCCCCTGGAGCAATTCTTGTTTGGTTTACACCATTATTGGTGTAAAATATCTGTCAAACCTTAAAGCTTTATGTTTATTTGAATGCTCTCTTCTGTTGGCAGCTTTCTCCTGTACGTTTTATATAATTCCTAGTGTCTACGTAATACACATTTTGCCAAGGGCAACAGTTGGTTCCCCAAGCACCACCTCAATATCAACCACTTTCTTTCATATCCGTAGGAATTGTCAGACTTGTTTCACACATTTGGCACTATAACAGCCTATCAAGGTGAAATAGCTTGTTATCCCTTTTACATTATCCCAGTTACATTGAGGATAAGATGTCATTTAAAACTGTTACAGCTCCTATTCATGATTGAGGTTCAGGGGTCTAATAAGACAAAACAAGAAGATTGCTGAAGTGGCCAGTCAAGATCATGTTGGCACACAGAGCACACAGAAAGGCCTTTTCAGCAGCAACCACAGGGCTGGATTCAAGCAGAGATTGGATGCTCCTGTTTGAGCACAAAATACACAAATGTTGGGGGAAAATTTATTGGCTGAATGTCATTGAAGAGAGACAGCATTTTGGTTGGAAGTTGATTGTCTTGACAACGGAATCACACTCATCTTGCAACTGTCTTGACCCTGGAAGCCTGAGAAAAGGGCTTTGTAATGCCACTGGGAAGTTCCAAACCATTCTGTAGGTTTTATGAAAACCGCTTTTACAGTATTTTGTCTATGGTCATATTGTGTTAGCATTATAAAGCCATTCTGAGGTTACATAAAGTATCCCTTCTTAGTCTGTCTGACCTTGACTGGAACTGTTACATGTGGAGCTGGAAGCTGTTGGAAATCACATTAGCATCTGAGTCGTTGAGATGTAGTTTAAGTATTAAGTAATAATACATGGATGTACTAATCTAATAACCACCGTATCCATAAGGGTCTTTCTATATTGTTTTTAGCTTCATAACTTTTCCATATTGTTCCATATTACATATTCAAAATGCTTAATCCTTCTGACCCTTGCAAAATGCTTGTAATCTGCTGTAACTTTCGCTTGAACATGATGCACATGATGCACATCACCACAAATTGGAGGCTATAAGTTCTATTTAGTCCAGTGCCATGTCCTTCAGGGTGGATTACTGTGGTGTGGTGGAGGAGTTAGCGTAGGGTGCCCATCCACACGTAAACTCTCCATTTTGAGAATTAAAAACAGGAGGGGAAACATGGCGTGTTTGTTTCCTATTAAGGCAAATTTTCTCCTCTAAGAGGATTATCCCTGACATCGGCTTTGAGTTGCGTAAGGCTATCCTGGGAATCTGCGATCATATGGCCTCATATGGATCAAATGACCATGGCCTCATATCCTGTATTTTTTGACCATGGCCTCATATCCGGTATTTTTGCAGAAATGTCCAATATGAAGTGGTAGGGGACCTGGGAACATAGAAATAGAATGAATGAATAGATTATATGTATATGTCCAGACTCCTGTTTGATGGGATGTAAGCTTCATTTGAGTTTTCATCCATTTCGTTCAGACCAGTGACCAGTGTTCCTTGACCCGTCTGGTTTTTCTTTCCTCAAATTTGTATCCCTCGCTAGTCGTTTTAATTAATCCATTCTAACTCATTTTCTAATACTTATTCATGCAGGACTACTCAGTCTACCTCTCCAGTCTGTCTCAGCCACGATTCAGACATCAAACACAATGTCTCACGTTATACCCAGACTTATTGGTGTTCAATAACATTTAATCGGAGTTCTCAAATATAGACATTCAGATTTTAATTGAAGAGACCCCCTGCATTGTGTGGTTCCTTGAATGTTGCTTGCCTGATGATCAACCAGCCTGATACCTGCAAACCCATGTCAGCTCCTAGAGCTAATTCTAAGGCTTTAGCTCGGTGTGCTACCACAGACAACTTGGATTTGATAATGGTCAAATTTGTATACCCCAAGATCAAGGCTCACAGGTAAAAGCTATTTTGTCAGGATCCGGAACTACAATGTGAGGGTGAAAAAGCTCTAGCACACCTGAATCACACAGTGTCCCTCAGACATTTCCCAACCCCAGTGAGAGCTTTGCCAGAATAATGCATAGGCCCCTTGAGCAACAGAAAGCACCAACACACAACTGATGTGTGTTGGTTTCTAACATGGTCTTGTATTTTTATCATATGTCATAAATGATTTCAGCACTCCCGTGGCGACAGTGCCATGGTGCATGTCCTTGAATGTCAGGGTCCTAGCTGTCGGTCCTAATGTTGCTGATAAAGAGCCCTCCTCGCAGGCTGTTTGCCCAAACAGATTAGATGTATGACTGTCTTCCTCTGTCCCTGCTACAGGGAGAGAAAGAACCACTCACTGGTTGCCTGGAGCGACACAGCAACCTGTTCCGTCTCTCACACACACACACACTCTAGGATTCTTCTTAACCTCATTGAGCATTCTGCGATGTGCTCTTGCAGTCATCTTTGCAGGATGGCCACTCCTAGGGAGAGTAGCAACAGTGCTTAACTTTCTCAATTTATAGACAATTTGTCTTACCGTGGACTGATGGACATCAAGGCTTTTAGAGATACTTTTGTAACCCTTTCCAGCTTTATGCAAGTCAACAATTCTTAATCTTAGGTCTTCTGAGATCTCTTTTGTTCAAGGCATGGTTCACATCAGACAATGCTTCTTGTGAATAGCAAACTCAAATGTTGTGAGTGTTTTTTATAGGGCAAGGCAGCTCTAACCAACATCTACAATCTAGTCTCATTGACTGGACTGCAGGTTAGATGACTACTAACTCAAATTAGCTTTTGGAGAAGTCATTAGTCTAGGGGTTCACATACTTTTTCCAACCTACACTGTGAATGTGTAAATTATGTATTCAATATAGACAAGATAAATACAATAATTTGTGTGTTATTAGTTTAAGCTGTCACGTTCCTGACCTGTTGTCTGTTATTTTTGTATGTGTTTAGTTGGTCAGGGCGTGAGTTGGGGTGGGCATTCTATGTTTTGTGTTTCTATGTTTAGGCCATTGGTAATTAGCCTTATATGGTTCTCAATCAGAGACAGGTGTTTGACGTTTCCTCTGATTGGGAACCATATAAAGGTAGGGTGTTCACACTGTTTGTTTGTGGGTGGTTGTCTTCCGTGTCTGTATTGTATGTTCGTACCACACGGGACTGTAGCGTTTTGTTTGTAGTCTATACGTGTTCGTGCGTTCTTCGTGTTATATGTAAGTTCTCTATTTCAGGTCTGTCTTCGTTCGTTTTTGTTATTTTGTAATTATTCCAAGTGTTGTTTCGTGTTCGTCTTCGTGGTTTAATAAATTCATTATGTTCTCAAAACCCGCTGCATTTTGGTCTGATCCCTACTCCTCCTATTCGGACGAAGAGGAGGAGAACAAGCGTTACAGAACCACCCACCAACGAAGGATCAAGCAGCGGGTTAACGGACAGCAGCAGGTGTACAAGGAGGAATGGACATGGGAGGAAATCCTAGACGGAGAAGGACCCTGGGCAGAACCAGAGGAGTGTCGCCGCCCCAAAGCGGAGCTGGAGGCAGCGAAAGCGGAGAGGCGGCGATATGAGGAGGCAGCACGGAAACAAGGCTGGAAGCCCGCAAGTCAAACCCAAAAATGTCTTGGGGGTGGGCTCTCGGTGAATATAGTTGGGTCAGTCAGGAGACTTGAGCCAACTCCTCCTGCTTTACATAAGGAGCCGGTGAGGGCGGATTTGGAGGTGAGTGACACAGAGACAGTAAAGGAGTTAATGGAGAAATTGAAGGAGAAAGATATGAGGGATGTACTGGTTTGGTGCATGAGGCACGGCATCCCCTCCATGCACTCTCCCTGTGGTGCGTGTCTCCAGCCTAGTACCACCAGTGCTGGCACCACGCACCAAGCCTCATGTGCGTCTCCAGAGCCTTGTACGCACTGTTCCTTCTCCCCGTACTCGCCATGATGTGCGTGCCCTCAGCCCGGTACCACCAGTGCCGGTATGAGGCACCAGGCCTATAGTACGCCTTGAGAGTCCAGTGTGCCCTGTTGTTGTTCCCCGCACTAGCCTGAAGGTGCGTGTCCTTAGCCCGGTGCCTCCAGTTCCGGCACCACGCACCAGGCCTACAGTGCCTCTCAGCCGGCCAGAGGCTGCCGTCTGCCCAACGGCGCCTGAACTGCCCGTCTGCCCAACGGCGCCTGAACTGCCCGTCTGCCCAACGGCGCCTGAACTGCCCGTCTGCCCAACGGCGCCTGAACTGCCCGTCTGCCCAACGGCGCCTGAACTGCCCGTCTGCCCAACGGCGCCTGAACTGCCCGTCTGCCCAACGGCGCCTGAACTGCCCGTCTGCCCAACGGCGCCTGAACTGCCCGTCTGCCCAACGGCGCCTGAACTGCCCGTCTGCCCAACGGCGCCTGAACTGCCCGTCTGCCCAACGGCGCCTGAACTGCCCGTCTGCCCAACGGCGCCTGAACTGCCCGTCTGCCCAACGGCGCCTGAACTGCCCGTCTGCCCAACGGCGCCTGACCTATTCGTCTGCGCAAAGCCGCCAGAGCCGTCCGCCGGACAGGAGCCGCCAGGGCCGTCCGCCGGACAGGAGCCGCCAGGGCCTTCCGCCGGACAGGATCAGCCAGAGCCTTCCGCCGGACAGGATCAGCCAGAGCCTTCCGCCGGACAGGATCAGCCAGAGCCTTCCGCCGGACAGGATCAGCCAGAGCCTTCCGCCGGACAGGATCAGCCAGAGCCTTCCGCCGGACAGGATCAGCCAGCCTTCCGCCGGACAGGATCAGCCAGAGCCTTCCGCCGGACAGGATCAGCCAGAGCCTTCCGCCGGACAGGATCAGCCAGAGCCTTCCGCCGGACAGGATCAGCCAGAGCCTTCCGCCGGACAGGATCAGCCAGAGCCTTCCGCCGGACAGGATCAGCCAGAGCCTTCCGCCGGACAGGATCAGCCAGAGCCTTCCGCCGGACAGGATCAGCCAGAGCCCTCCGCCGGACAGTCGTGAGCTGCCCTCCAGCCGTGAGCTGCCCTCCAGCCGTGAGCTGCCCTCCAGCCGTGAGCTGCCCTACAGCCCGGAACTGCCCTACAGCCCGGAGCTGCCCTACAGCCCGGAGCTGCCCTACAGCCCGGAGCTGCCACCCTGTCCTGAGCTGCCTCTCTGTCCTGAGCTACCTCTCTGTCCTGAGCTGCCTCTCTGTCCTGAGCTGCCTCTCTGTCCTGAGCTGCCTCTCTGTCCTGAGCTGCCTCTCTGTCCTGAGCTGCCTCTCTGTCCTGAGCTACCTCTCTGTCCTGAGCTACCTCTCTGTCCTGAGCTACCTCTCTGTCCTGAGCTATCTAGGGGGGACCGGTGTGAAGGTTTCTAGACCAGGGTTGGGGGCGAGGATCGCCACTCGGAGGACGCTAAGGAGGGGGACAAAGACAATGGTGGTGTCCTCGTCCTGCGCTGGAGCCGCCACCGCGGACAGATGCCCACCCAGACCCTCCCCTTGAGTTTTAGGGGTGCGCCCGGAGTTCGCACCTTGAGGGGGGGGGTTCTGTCACGTTCCTGACCTGTTGTCTGTTATTTTTGTATGTGTTTAGTTGGTCAGGGCGTGCACCAGGATGGGGACACTAAGCTAAGGATTATGGGACTAAACACCTCCCTCTGCAACTGGATCCTGGACTTCCTGACGGGCCGCCCCCAGGTGCTAAGAGTAGGCAACAAAACGTCTGCCACGCTGATCCTTAACACTGGGGCCCCTCAGGGGTGTGTACTTAGTACCCTCCTGTATTCCCTGTTCATCCATGACTGCATGGCCAAACACGACTCCAACACCATCATTAAGTTTGCTGACGACACAGAGACTAGTGTAGTGGAGGTACAGTATACGCCGTATCAATTAATAAGGCTGATGGAACAGACAATTTTGAATCAACATCTTAAAATGTTGATAAACTTATTTCTTCACATTTTAAGCGCACCAATGTGCACATGGAGTTTAACCTAATGTAGCAGGCGTAAAAGAAACGCCTGAAACTAGATCCCCTACATACTGCTCTTGACGAGAAGGAAAAAAAGCTGTCGGGAGGTTCTCTTCTGCACTGTTCAACCAATCCAGTACACGTGGAGGAGGAGTTAAGCTGGAGCGTCACCTTGTTAAAATCCAATAGAAAAAGTTGTATCACAGGCTCTATTTCCCTCAAAACTGAACATCCAGTTGTTGGGGAGTCTGCAGAGGCTACATGGTGGTAGGCCTACTCGCAAATGTTCCAAAATGCAATTTGCGGGAAAACATTGTTCTGAAATGCCCATCGCACATGCGAGCAGTTTCATGGACAGAGATCTAAATATCTGTTAGACATTTTAAAAGAGGGGAGATCTAAAGATGCAACATCATGGGTTGCTAATATGACTAGGATTATGCCTTTGGTGGCTCGACAATGAAAGAAAGTTTAAAGAAAACCAATAAAACAGGAGAATGCATATGAGGAAGTATTGTATAATGTAATTGCTGCCAATTGATGGGACTAACCGCCTTCTGGGAGATGGAAAGGCTTTCCCAAAACCTTCTCAATTAAATGTTAACCAGCTACAAAGTAGCCTACCTGGCTGAATGATATCATGATTATTTGCATCAATCCAGTGGCTATTTGTTTTGAAAACTCCATCCCATGTGCTACAGAAACACCGCTAACCAAACAACAGTGCTATGTGCTTTCACACTTGAATCAAAGGGTAACTACAATAAAAAATGTATGTATTTGATTTTTCACAGACCATGTGGAGAAGAGGAGGTTCAAACTCATTCCATGGAGGTGCCAAGTGTCTGCAGGTTTTTGTTATTTCCTTTCAATTAAGACCTAGACAACCAGGTGAGGGGAGTTCCTTACTATTGTAATTAGTGACCTTAATTCATCAATCAAGTACAAGGGTGGAGCGAAAACCCACAGACACTCGGTCCTCCGTGGAATGAGTTTGACAAGTGTGACTTAGAACTTCCAATTTAAAAAATATATATATTAAAAAAGTGACTGAAAAACCTTAAAAAATATGTAAATAATAAACCTGTGAATTTCTGACTCAGTTGACAGACTCATTTATATGTTTCAATAGAAGGCCTACTATTAGCCTACTTGCACAGTACAGCTTTGGTAGGCCTGACTGTGAAAGACCAATATGGGATTTATCATTTTAGGTCATTCAGAGTGTGTCACTATTTCTCAGATGTTTTCTCACAGGGTGCCTTTCTGTTGCCGGGTGGGCCATTTGGATTTTTCTTCCTCTCTTGGATTTTATATCCACTTCTCCAGGCACCACTACACCACTGCCTACAGCGATTCACATCATGTCCTATTTAGGGAGGGAATCTGTGTAGGATGAGTTGTATCATTCAAGCTAATCAAATATTTTATATTCAATGCTAAAAGCTGTTAGGTGGGTGAGAAGTGTTTCATATTGGTTATGCCAATCAAACCCTTCAAACTTAGATTTAACCCATGCACTGAATTTGTTAAAATAATGTTATTCCTAATAGAATATGTGGGTAATACTACCCCGTGGGTGGCATATAACATCAATATAACACCACCAGGCATTGGTCATGTCAGCGGGACCTTTTCGAAGAACACAGTCACAGGAAATGAGGTACATGAGTCAGGGGTATGGGCTGAATTTAAAGCTCCATGGTCTTTCGATTGTCCCAAAAGACTTGAAACGTTGCCAGATAGGCCTAATAACTGCTTTTCAATAGACATGGCATACAGTATGTCCTTTGTTGTGACAATAAGAGTACCTCATATTCAATTATGAAATATATAATTTTTTATCCAAAGTAGACAAGTTCAAGTGTTGATTATTTTTTATAAATATATACTGTAGGCCTATAATTATCTTCTTATACAATCAATCTATTGTTCCCTTTTCCAGGTGCTAAATACAGTTCAATGCACCAGTTTGTTACAGTGGATGTCTGTTGAAATTCTTCTCCACTAAAGACTGTGGTAGAAGACATATGGTGATTTCCATAACCATGCTACTCTCTATTCCGATTTAAAAAGCCACTGTCTTCATATGACTTAAAGGGAAAGGGGGATGCTTAGTCAGTTGTACAACTGAATGCATTCAACTAAAATGTGTCTTATGTATTTAACCCAACTCCTCTGAATCAGAGAGGTGCGGGGGGCTGCCTTAATCGACATCCACGTCATCGGCGCCCGGGGAACAGTGGGTTAACTTCCTTGCTCAGGAACAGAATGAAGGGCAAACTGCAGTTGCTACATCCATTTTTGGACTTATAAATTAATTATATATACCCATTCTTGAAGAATATAACGTAATGCCTCATGAGCTTAGTTGAACTGTCACACCCCATCTGAACCCAAAATATAAGCTGGTTTTACTACAATGATTGTAAACGTTGTAAATGTATAGCCTCAACACTGTATAGACGAAAAACATAGTTAAAACATGGTATTAATGGTTAAAACAACACCTTTGATATAATGTATGGTCAGTCCTCTGTCTATGAATTTAAATGGTTAAATTTCTCCAGGCCCGTCCCTCAGCTTTTTACCAAAACAGAGGCAGGGTTGACGCTTTGTTATTGTTTCAACAGCGGATTGGCCCTTTAAGTGGAGACTTGAGAGATATGGGATAGGCCACCTAATTGTGTCTGCGCAGGATCCTTTCAATGATTTTATAACATGAACAACAGAGAATGCAACGCAATAAAATGTTTGGCAAAAGAAACATCCCGCTGGGCAAAAACTGGTTAAGTTGATTCAACGTTGAATCAATTTGGAAAACTGATTTGGATTTTTCAAAAATCAATCAAAATCAAATCAACATCAACATAAGGGTATATCGGGGTGTTTTCACCCGACTTTAAACTTAAATCCAATGACATGGGGAATTTTCTGTTGCTGTATTCAATTTAGTTGACAACAACTGTCCAGTGGAATGTAGCCTACATAATTCAAGAAAAAACCTTTGATTGCACTTACTGATTATCGATTTTATCAATATCTGTGATTTCTCTTTGCTTTCATAGCCTACATTTCTTGATTAGACTTGTATATTACAAATGGCATTTGATTAGCCTTTAGCAACAATAATTGTAAATAGGGTAGTAGTAGCCACCTGGGGTAACTGCCCCCACCCCCCTCCTGTAATTCACATAAAGACCACAAGATGTCTAATTATTTTTCCAACACTTTCCCTGACTGTCACTGTTCTTGCTGAACAAAAAATGTCCTGTGTCATGACAACTTTGAGATATTTCAACAAAACGATTTTGTGGTAAGTTGATCAAATTTTCGGACATTTAGAAAAAGTTGTAGATACATTCCAATGAAGTTAGATCTATATATTTTTGTTAAATATTCAAGTAGGAAAGCCTTAACATAAATAACCAACTTGTTTAGAGAGAAACATGTTGATAGTTTGAGTATGTTAGATGAGTGTGTTGGGGCAACTCTCCCCCCTACTAGGGAGTAACTGACCTCTGGGGGCTAGTTACCCCTTTATGGTTATGAATGTGTTTATACCTGTCAGTTAGACAATAACTAGCCCAGTTAGCGCTAGTTTATGCTAGCTAGCAACTTCACTAGCATTAAATGCTTGCCAGCTAGCTAGTTAGCATAAGCTGCTAGGAGTGCTAGCTAGCAACCTCACTACCAGATCGTCTGAGGTAAAAATACATTAAAAAAGATAACATAACTGTTACGCAGAGTGGAACAGGGGAAACCAAGAGCAGACTCCGACAAGGAGAGTGGGATGAAGTAACCAAGGTATTTATTGAACCCCAGGGGGGAGATGGAGTGCAGGTCAGGGGAAGCTCGGGCGTGTTGCTGGAAACCAGGTGCGGAGGCTGGAGTGAGAGGGGTTGAGACAGGGTAAGCAGGTCCGGAGGGGAATCCAAGGGAGTAATAGAATGGGGAATCCAGGACAGAGTAGCATGATGACGAGACGTGGGACAGGCACCAGAGTCAGAGCGGGCAGAACTGTAGCGGAGAGGAAAACAGCATCAGGCAAGCAAAACAGGATCTGAATAGTAACAAATAGCTAGCTGCGTAGACTGACTGAGCAGATATTACAATCTGGCAGTGTGGAAGTGGCAGGGCTGAGTATTTGTAAAAGTCTTGATTATGGAACAGGTTGCAGCTGGTGGAGATCTGCTCTGACTCCAGCACACCTGTCTCCGCCCAAACAATCACACACACACACACAGAGAGGGAGCGGGAGAGAGTACTGGCGGAGTGGTGAAGGAGAGGTCAAGGAGACACAGGATGAGCAGTAGAGGGCGTTGCAGGAGCAGATGTAACAATAACTTAATTTCAGTTCTAAATGTTTCCGCTAGTGACTGATAGCTTTACTGTTAATTCAACTTTATAGCCTTTTAGCTATTTTACACAGCATTTTATGTCATATAGCTAGAAAAAATGTAGATAGCTAAGAGAGAGCTTTTCAATTGGCATCTCTCCCCCTGTTTTCAGTCACAGGTGGGGACTGGATTAGGTGCAAGCAGTGCAGGAGGTGGGCTCATGAGTTGTGCTCCAATTTTACTAGGGATAGCTTTATTTGTGACCTACATGTACTAATTAGAATTGTGCAATAGCAGAACATAAGAGAGTTGCCACATCGTTACACTGAGTTAATTAGTTATGTTACTGTTATTAAATGTTATATTCCAATGTTATTTAATATTATTTATATTTCATTCCAATATTATATTCCAATGAATATTTTTTTTATTAATTAAAAACACTATAGAAAACCTTTTGCTCCTGAATGTCATTTTAAGGACTTCTGGGATTTAAGATCTTGCATTATTCAAATAATATTTAGTGTAATGGTACATAATGGATTGTATGGAAAAGGAGCAACAAAGAAAGAACAAATCAAATGAATGTGCAGGTGAGTTAAAAAGGACTTTACGTCAAATCTCCTCATAGTGCGGGTATTAATGGTGACGTGCAACACCATCCCCCCATATTTTATTTAAATCGTTAAAATAAGACAACTAGACTTAGCTTTTCAGTATTACTTACTAAATAATTTCTAAATAAAACTGATGAAATGGATTTTAACACATGTGTGTGAAACCCTATGCCATAATCTTCTACCGGGGTAGGTTAGCCTATCTATATTGACCAAAAATATAAATGCAACATGCAACAATTTCTATCAAAGCAAGTTTATTTTATATAGCCCTTCGTACATCAGCTAATATCTCGAAGTGCTGTACAGAAACCCAGCCTAAAACCCCAAACAGCAAGCAATGCAGGTGTAGAAGCACGGTGGCTAGGAAAAACTCCCTAGAAAGGCCAAAACCTAGGAAGAAACCTAGAGAGGAACCAGGCTATGAGGGGTGGCCAGTCCTCTTCTGGCTGTGCCGGGTGGAGATTATAACAGAACATGGCCAAGATGTTCAAAATGTTCGTAAATGACAAGCATGGTCAAATAATAATCAGGAATAAATGTCAGTTGGCTTTTCATAGCCGATCATTAAGAGTTGAAAACAGCAGGTCTGGGACAGGTAGGGGTTCCATAACCGCAGATAGAACAGTTGAAACTGGAACAGCAGCAAGGCCAGGTGGACTGGGGACAGCAAGGAGTCATCATGCCCGGTAGTCCTGACGTATGGTCCTAGGGCTCAAGTCCTCCGAGAGAGAGAAAGAAAGAGAGAAGGAGAGAATTAGAGAGAGCATACTTAAATTCACACACGACACTGGATAAGACAGGAGAAGTACTCCAGATATAACCAACTGACCCTAGCCCCCCGACACAAACTACTGCAGCATAAATACTAGAGGCTGAGACAGGAGGGGTCAGGAGACACTGTGGCCCCATCCGATGATACCCCCGGACAGGGCCAAACAGGAAGGATATAACCCCACCCACATTGCCAAAGCACAGCCCCCGCACCACTAGAGGGATATCTTCAACCACCAACTTACAATCCTGAGACAAGGCCGAGTATAGCCCACAAAAATCTCCACCACGGCACAAACCAAGCTGAGGCGCCAACCCAGACAGGAAGATCACGTCAGTAACTCAACCCACTCAAGTGACGCACCCCTCCTAGGGACGGCATGAAAGAGCACCAGTAAGCCAGTGACTCAGCCCCTGTAATAGGGTTAGAGGCAGAGAATCCCAGTGGAGAGAGGGGAACCGGACAGGCAGAGACAGCAAGGGCGGTTCGTTGCTCCAGAGCCTTTCCGTTCACCTTCACACTCCTGGGCCAGACTACACTCAATCATATGACCTACTGAAGAGATAAGTCTTCAGTAAAGACTTAAAGGTTGAGACCGAGTCTGTGTCTCTCACATGGGTAGGCAGACCATTCCATAAAAATGGAGATCTATAGGAGAAAGCCCTGCCTCCAGCTGTTTGCTTAGAAATTCTAGGGACAATTAGGAGGCCTGCGTCTTGTGACCGTAGCGTACGTGTAGGTATGTACGGCAGGACCAACTCGGAAAGATAGGTAGGAGCAAGCCCAAGCCCATCTATGATTTTACTGAGTTACAGTTCATAGAATGAAATCAGTCAATTGAAAAAAATTAATTAGGCCCTAATCTATGGATTTCACATAACTGGGTAGGGGCGCAGCCATGGATGGGCCTAGGAGGGCATAGGCCCACCCACTTGGGAGCCATGTCCACCCACAGGGAAGCCAGGCGCAGCCAATCAGAATGAGTTTTTGGGTTACACGTGGTCTGCGGTTGTGAGGCCTGTTGGATGTACTGCCAAATTCTCTAAAATGACTTATGGTAGAGAAATTAACATCCAATTCTCTGGCAACAGCTCTGTTGGACATTACTACAGTGAGCATGCCAATTGCATGCTCCCTCAACTTGAGACATCTGTGGCATTGTGTTGTGTGACAAATCATTTTAGTGGCCTTTTACTGTCCCCAGCACAAGGTGCACCTGTTCAATGATCGTACTGTTTAATCAGTGTCTTGATATGCCACACCTGTCAGGGGGATAGATTATCTTGGCAAATGAGAAATGCTCACATATAGGGATGTAAACAAATTGGTGCACAACATTTGAGAGAAACAAGCAACGCTTTTATTTGTCGGGGACACGAGGAAACAAGTCGCCTAATTGATTTAATAGCCTAAGCCTACTATCGATGTGCCATATGTATTTTGTGCGCAACCGCTACCACAAAAAGGTGAACTGAACAACACGCTTCCTGAGTCCTAAAACCTCTGCTTTCATTCGGACGCTTTTGAAGTCTGTTTAGAGATGACTACGCCGCGTTTGAAGTGCTCAATCATGTGGCATTCTGCTTGAAAGTGTATTTTATTGTATGAAGTATTGGATATAATATTTTTTTATTTTACGAAATATAGCCTACGCATCTTCTGTGAGATGAGAACAGTTCCAGAGGATAACGAAATACGTTCATTGGTTATGGTCACAATACGAAGAAAACGATGTCGCATTATTGTGAGGATCTTCATCGTTTGGAAATGTAAGTGGTTATGTTAAACGTTCTATTGCTTTGACCTTTTCTTTTGTTTGGCAGCTCTCTGGGAGTCTTTTCAATGAGACTCGATCTATTCCCTTATAGCCTAATTTTCAGCTGGTAAAATAACAGTTTCACTAGTAGTTCTAAACTACATGGTGGTTCGAGGTATTCCACTGTAAGTAGTCAACTAAACGAGCATAATCCAGATGGTTATCTAATTTAATAGCTAATGCCTCATGAGTTTAGTTCAACTAACCCCATAAGAACCCAAAATGTCAACAAATTTTACTACAATGTTTGTAAATGTAAACAAACACTGTAAAGCAGGGCTGCCCAACCCTTTTCCTGGAGATCAACTGTCCAGTAGGTTTTCACTCCAACCCTAATTTAGCATATCTGATTCAACTAATTAAGGTCTTGTTGAGCAGCTAATTTAGTAGAATCAGGTGTGTTAAATTAGGGTTGGACTGAGAACCCACAGGAAGGTAGATCTCCAGGAAGAGGGTTGGGCAGCCCTGTTGTAAAGGCTCAACATGGTTAAAACTATAATTATGATAGAGCTGTGGATGCAGGGACTGATGATCCATTATGTCTATGAATTTGAGTAGTTACATTTCTCCATGTCCATCCCTCAGTTTCTTTTTTTACCAAAACAGGTGGGATGGCCGCTTTTTTATTGTTTTAATTAAGGACTCTAGCATTAAGGCTATTTTGCAGAGAAAACAAGTTAATAACTGTCATATGACAGTATTGGATGCCAATACCCATCTTTCTCTGTCTCTGTGTGTCTCTCTCTCCTCTCTCTCAGCTCTTTTTGAATGGAACGCTTAAGAGTGGCTCATAAGATGTTTGCAACTTCTTCACCAACAACCAGAGACTCAGCCCTCAAACTGTAGAATGTGTCCTGTTGTGCCATTTTTACAAACTGTGTTGTGAGTATTACGTGATCACAGTATAATATTCTATCACAGCTAAATGTGACTTGTACAGACATGTAGTACCAGGATAGTTCCAATCACTAGGTTTCATCTGACGAAGGAATCTGATTAACTAAAACCTGTAACTGTTTTTAAGGCTGTGTTGTCTAGTGCAGAGAACTCTAGCTCAATTGTGGAATCAGGCCCTCATAAAAGTTCTATGTACGGGACATACAGTTGAAGTCTGATGTTTACATGCACTTAGGTTGGAGTCAATAAAACTCGTTTTTCAACCACTCCACAAATTTCTTGTTAGCAAACTATAGTTTAGCAAGTTGGTTAGGACATCTACTTTGTGCATGACACAAGTAATTTTTCCAACTATTGTTTACAGACAGATTATTTCACTTATAATTCACTGTATCACAATTCCAGTGGGTCAGACGTTTACATACACTAAGTTGACTGCCTTTAAACAGCTTGGAAAATCCCGGAAAATGTTGTCATGGCTTTAGAAGCCTCTGATAGGCTAATTGACATAATATGAGTCAATTTGAGGTATACCTGTGGATATATTTCAAGGCTTACCTTCAAACTCAGTGCCTCTTTGCTTGACATCATGGGAAAATCAAAAGAAATTAGCCAAGACCTCAGAAAATAAATTGTAGACCTCCACAAGTCTGGTTCATCAACATAACCTGAATGGCCGCTCAGCAAGGAAGAAGCCACTGCTCCAAACCACCATAAAAAAGCCAGACTACGGTTTGCAACTGCACATTGGGACAAAGATCGTACTTTTTGGAGAAATGTCCTCTGAAACAAAAATAGAACCATTTGGGCATAATGACCATTGTTATGTTTGGAGGGAAAAGGGGGAAGCTTGCAAGCCTTGGAGTAAATGTCCTTATAAAGTAATTGATAGAAAACAGAAATATTAAATTGTGAAGGAAGAAATATTTCCAGAGGAAACGTATGAATGGCCTCCCGAGTGGCGCAGCAGCCTAAGGCCCTGCATCACAGTGCTAGAGGCATCACTACAGACCCGGGTTTGAACCCGGGCTGTATCACAACTGGCCGTGATCAGGAGTCCCATAAGGCGGCACGCAATTGGTCCAGCGTGGTCCGGTTGTGATACAGCCTGGAATCGAACCAGGATCTGTAGCACTCAGATGCAGCGCGCCATTCGGGAGTCGTCATTGTAAATAAGAATTTGTTCTTAACTGACTTGCCTAGTTAAATAAAACAATTATTGAATCATTGAAATAGTTGTTGGAAGCCCATTTGACACAATATTCCTGGGAAAACACTGATGTTATGTAATCTAAATATATTAGTGGTGCATTTCTAAGAATTACAAGTGATGTAATTTCCATTCACAGAAACTGAAAATAACTTGAGTGCTGTTTCTGCATAAAGCTTACTTGAGTCTAGGTGGACCTGGAGCCCAAACGCATCTGGAGCCCAAATGCATATAACAGAGAAGGTAGTTATTCCTTAATACCTACGTTTCATTTCAAGGCAATTTAAAATGTTTCATCATTCAAAATATCCAGGGGTGCAACTTTCACTGGGGGAGGGGGACATGCTTTCCCCACATTCTGAAATTGCATTTTTGTTCCCCCCAGGTTTGTCATTGGAATGTGATACAAAACGAGGCAATGGTGTGCTTTAGGACCATGCAGACACCTGCGAGCGGTCGGGTAGTGTAACGCTTGTTCTCCTCCTCTTTGTCCGAAGAGGAGGAGTAGGGATCAGACCAACATGCAGCGGGTTTAGAAAACATAATGAATTTATTAAACGACGAAGACGAACACGAAACAACACTTGGAATAATTACAAAATAACAAAAACGAACGAAGACAGACCTGAACAAGAGAACTTACAAATAACACGAAGAACGCACGAACAGGTATAGACTACAAACAAAAAACGCTACAGTCCCGTGTGGTACGAACATACATACAGACACGGAAGACAACCACCCACAAACAAACAGTGTGAACACCCTACCTTTATATGGTTCCCAATCAGAGGAAACGTCAAACACCTGTCTCTGATTGAGAACCATATAAGGCTAATTACCAATGACCTAAACATAGAAACACAAAACATAGAATGCCCACCCCAACTCACGCCCTGACCAACTAAACACATACAAAAATAACAGACAACAGGTCAGGAACGTGACAGGTAGGCTGTTTGGAGAGTGTGTCTGACTGGATTTAAAAAAAAGTTCATTTCTAAAACCAAAGTTGCGCCCATGAAAATAACTACCACTGAATTTCCATTCTATTAAAGCACTAGAAAAGAGTGAATTGACAACACTTCCGAATATCCAGTACATTCCATTTCATAGAACACTCCCCCTGTTACGGCAGATTTGACGAAGAGGTGTAGGGATCGGACCAAAACGCAGAGTGGAAAGTGTCCATGTTTTATTCACAATAAACTGAGCACTACACGAAACAAAATAACAAAAGATAATCTAACCGAACAACAGTCCCGTGTGGCACGAACACTGACACGAAATACAAAAATAAGGGAAAATAAGGTCAGGAACGTGACATAACACCCCCCTTAAGGTGCGAACTCCGGGCGCACCACCTAAAACTCTAGGGGAGGGTCTGGATGGGTGTCTGTTCTTGGTGGCGGCTCTGGCGCGGGACGTGGACCCCACTTCAAAAATGTTTTTGTCCGCCTCCTTAATCGCCCCCGTGGCCTTTTATGAGCGGCGAGGAAAACCTTGGCCTGGGAACCCTAGCCTTGGGTCCCGAATGCACGGGGAATTCCGGCAGCGCCGGACAGGCGGGAGACTCCGGCAGCGCTGGAGTGAAGGACGCCTCCGGCAGCTCCAGAGTGAAGAGCGATTTTGGCATCGCCTGGCTGACTGCAGGCTTTGGCGGATCCTGGCTGGCTGGCTCTGGCAGATCCTGGCTGGCTGGCGGCTCTGGCAGATCCTGGCTGGCTGGCGGCTCTGGCAGATCCTGGCTGGCTGGCGGCTCTGGCAGATCCTGGCTGACTGGCGGCTCTGGCAGCTCCTGGCTGACTGGCGGCTCTGGCAGCTCCTGGCTGACTGGCGGCTCTGGCAGCTCCTGGCTGACTGGCGGCTCTGGCAGCTCCTGACTGGCGGCTCTGGCAGCTCCTGACTGGCGGCTCTGGCAGATCCTGGCTGGCTGGCGGCTCTGGCAGATCCTGGCTGGCTGGCGGCTCTGGCAGATCCTGGCTGGCTGGCGGCTCTGGCAGCTCCTGGCTGGCTGGCGGCTCTGGCAGCTCCTGGCTGACTGGCGGCTCTGGCAGCTCCTGGCTGACTGGCGGCTCTGGCAGCTCCTGGCTGACTGGCGGCTCTGGCAGCTCCTGGCTGACTGGCGGCTCTGGCAGCTCCTGGCTGACTGGCGGCTCTGGCAGCTCCTGGCTGACTGGCGGCTCTGGCAGCTCCTGGCTGGCTGGCGGCTCTGGCAGATCCTGGCTGGCTGGCGGCTCTGGCAGATCCTGGCTGGCTGGCGGCTCTGGCAGCTCCTGGCTGGCTGGCGGCTCTGGCAGATCCTGGCTGGCTGGCGGCTCTGGCAGCTCCTGGCTGGCTGGCGGCTCTGGCAGCTCCTGGCTGGCTGGCGGCTCTGGCAGCTCCTGGCGGCTCTGGCGGCTCTGGCAGCTCCTGGCGGCTCTGGCGGCTCCTGGCTGACTGGCGGCTCTGGCGGCTCCTGGCTGACTGGCGGCTCTGGCGGCTCCTGGCTGACTGGCGGCTCCTGGCTGACTGGCGGCTCTGGCGGCTCCTGGCTGACTGGCGGCTCCTGGCTGACTGGCGGCTCTGGCGGCTCCTGGCTGACTGGCGGCTCTGGCGGCTCCTGGCTGACTGGCGGCTCTGGCAGATCCTGGCGGCTCTGGCAGCTCCTGTCTGGCGTACGGCTCTGGCTGCTCCTGTCTGGCGTACGGCTCTGGCTGCTCCTGTCTGGCGTACGGCTCTGGCTGCTCCTGTCTGGCGTACGGCTCTGGCGGACGGACAGCTCTGACGGCTCGGGACAGACGGGCGGCTCGGATGATGCTGGGCAGGCAGGCAGCTCAAACAACGCTGGGCTGGCAGGCAGTTCAGACAGCGCTGGGCAGGCAGGCAGCTCAAGCAGCGCTGGGCAGGCAGGCAGTTCAGGCAGCGCTGGGCAGGCAGGTACACCTGGAGGGAGGAGACGGAGAGACAGCCTGGTGCGGGGGGCTGCCACCGGAGGACTGGTACGTGGAGGTGGCACCGGATATACTGGACCGTGAAGGAGGACACGCGCTCTTGAGCACCGAGCCTGCCCAACCTTACCAGGTTGAATGGTCCCCGTAGCCCTGCCAGTGCGGCGAGGTGGAATAGCCCGCACTGGGCTATGCTGGCGAACCGGGGACACCATTTGTAAGGCTGGTGCCATGTACGCCGGCCCGAGGAGACGCACTGGAGACCAGCTGCGTTGGGTCGGCTTCATGACACCCGGCTCGATGCCCAACCTAGCCCTACCAGTGCGGCAAGGTGGAATAGTCCGCACTGGGCTAAGCACGCGTACTGGGGACACCGTGCGCTCCACCGCATAACGGTGTCTGACCAGTACGACGCCCTCTCACTCCACGATAATCACGGGGAGTTGGCTCAGGTCTCCTACCCGGCTTTGCCACACTCCGCGTGTGCCCCCCCCCCCCCAAGAAATTTTTGGGTCTGACTCTCGGGCTCCCAACCGCGTCGCCGCGCTGCCTCCTCATACCAGCGCCTCTCTGCCTTCGCTGCCTCCAACTCTGCCTTGGGACGGCGATATTCCCCTGGCTGAGCCCAGGGTCCTTTGCCGTCCAGGATCTCTTCCCAAGTCCAGGAGTCCTGGGTTTTTGGCCGCTGCTGTTGCTGCTGTTGCTGCCCTTTTCCACTCCGCTTGGTCCTTTGGTGGTGGGTGTTTCTGTTACGGCAGATTTCCTCCTCTTCGTCAGAAGAACACTGACACGAACACTGACACGGTCCCTGAACACTGACACTGGCACGAACACTGACACGAAATACAAAATAAGGGAAAATAAGGTCAGGAACGTGACACCCCCTTTCTCTATTTTCAGCTAATGCATGTCTGTGGTGTGACCTACCTGAGCTCCTCTTAACAGAACTGGGTTTCTTGATGGCTACGATATGAAAGTTTGCCCTTTACAATGCCCACTGGGCACAGACATCAATTCATTGTCTATTCCACGTTGGTTCAACCTAATTTCATTGAAATGACGTGGAAACAACGTTGATTCAACCAGTGTGTGCCCTGTGGGTGGTTTGCTCTCTCCGTCTCTGTTTTGTTCATACTGGGAAGGTTTTACACTCCTGTGTAACTCTGTCATGTCACACTGTTTAGTGTACTATTCAATCCCAACTTGAGATATGCAAATCTGAAATGACACATTTCCTGTTGATATCAATGAATTATTAGCGCTTGAGTAATGAGTGCATCATATCTCAATGATTCTACCTTCTGTATGTGTACAGTAGGCATATTTTCTCTGTAGCACAAAAAATTAACAGTAATGTTTTGCAGTGGTGTAAAGTTCTACTTTAGTCGTTTTTGGGGGTATCAGTACTTTACTATTTATATTTTTGACTACTTTCACTTTTTACTCCATATATTTTCCCTGAAACCCAAAAGTACTTGTTACATTTTGAATGTTTAGCAGAACAGGAAAATGGAAAATTCACGCACTTATCAAGAGAACATCCCTGGTCATCCTTCTGCCTCTGGCGGAGTCACTAAACACACATGCTTTGTTTGGAAATGATGTCTGAGTGTTGGAGTGTGCCCCTGGCTCTCTGGAAGTAAATTAAAAAAACAGAAGGTACAGTCTGGTTTGCATAATATAAGGAATTTAAAATGATTTATACTTTTACTTTTGATACTTAAGTACTGTATATTTTAGCAATTACATTTACTTTTGATACTTAAGTATATTTAAAACCAAATACTTTTACTCAAGTACTATTGTACTGGGTGACTTTCCCTTTAACTTGAGTAATTTTCTATTAAGCTATCTCAAATCAAATCAAAGTTTATTTGTCACATGCGCTGAATACAACAGGATACAACTGAATACAACATTTCACCTTACAGTGAAATGCTTACTTACAGGCTCTAACCAATAGTGCAAAAAAGGTATTAGGTGAACAATAGGTAGGTAAAGAAATAAAACAACAGTAAAAAAACAGGCTATATACAGTAGCGAGGCTGTAAAAGTAGCGAGGCTACATACAGACACCGGTTAGTCAGGCTGATTTGAGGTAGTATGTACATGTAGATATGGTTCAAGTGACTATGCATATATGATGAACAGAGAGTAGCAGTAGCGTAAAAGAGGGGTTGTCGGGTGGTGGGTGGGACACAATGCGGTTAGCCAATGTGCGGGAGCACTGGTTGGTTGGCCAATTGAGGTAGTATGTACATGAATGTATAGTTAGTGACTGTGCAAATATGATAAACAGAGAGTAGCAGCAGTGTAAAAAGGGGGGTTGGGGGGGCACACAATGCAAATAGTCCGGGTAGCCATTTGATTACCTGTTCAGGAGTCTTATGGCTTGGGGGTAAAAACTGTTGAGAAGCCTTTTTGTCCTAGACTTGGCACTTCTGTACTGCTTGCCATGAAGTAGTAGAGAGAACAGTCTATGACTGGGGTGGCTGGGGTCTTTGACCAGTTTTAGGGCCTTTCCTCCGCCTGGTGTAGATGTCCTGGGTGGCAGGCAGCTTAGCTTGACATTTATTCAAGTATGACAATTGAGTACTTTATCCACCACTGCTGTTTTGACTGGTATTTACCTGGTATTTGATAGGAAATAATGTGGGAACATTGGGTATTTTCTGGTACTTTACACCTCTGGTGGCATGCGTTTTATTCATTGCCTAGTACAGTAGAGAAATGGTGCCCTCATGCTTTAACTGAGGGTGCCACACGTTCTGACTGAGAGATGTACTGTTAGGCTTATTCCTTACAACATATAAATGCAACAAGCACACTAAATAGTAGGCTACACACCACAACAACATTAGTGTTTGAGTTATAGCTATTATTGGGTAATAACGAATAGCAATTGGGTAATGGCAATACAATGCCATATGTACTGTAAATATATTTGTATACCAACTTTATGAAAATTGAAGAGCATTCTATTTCAAGTCGATTCAGGCCAGAGGGTAACATCAAATACATTTCAGGAGAAGTTATAATTCCTAACTTAAATGGATGAGATGGTAATGGTTTGTCATCCTGCCACCTTTCTTCAGGACCAGAGTGAAAGCCCTGTTGGATCACAATTGGTATTTTGAAGTTTACTGTGTACACTTAAACCACATTCTGTGCAGAAAGAGAATGTGTTTAATAAAACATTTTTCATCAGTTTTATTTCAACATCAAAACACTGTTTTATTGATTTGATTCTAAATTACCATTATCATAACACAAGATAGGCAGCGCAGCAGCTTCATTAGAATAGTGTAATGGTTGTGAGTAACCACTGGATGGAGCTAGTAAACTTCATAGACCTACTATCTCACTCTGCACATTGTAGAAATCAGGGATTTGCTACAGTAGATCTCAGTGTTGTATGTGCAGTTCAAGCGCAGGCTGTGACGGTGACATAGTTCCCATACGTCAGTGATCATTTAATGTTGAGTTGGAGAACATGAGCGTTCTTAGAAAATTACTCAGATTGTGTCAACGCAGCAAATGATTTCCATGGCATTCTGCCTTTTGACATTTCTTAACTGGTTCCCTGTCTCTCTCAGAAGGTTGTTTGCTTGGCAAGACCTAAGGAGCCATTATTTTCTTCAGAAGTAGCTTTCTAATTCTTACCGCCTAAATGTCAAGCATATTTTCCAAGGCCTTGTTTTGTACTCTGTGCCTGTGTAACTGTAACTGGTTGGATGTGTGTACACTACTTTGAATGGGAGCAAGCTTTTGTACTCTGTACTGTACAATCAAGAATGACTGACAAGCTTTCTGATCTGCAACTTCACTCACCTGTGACATGCACGCTTCCAGTAAATGGTCCAGCCTAGCACAGTTAATCAGGTTAAAAATGGTTATTTGAGTCAACATTTCAGATTCCAAATATTAATGTAGCCAACTGTAAGCCGGAGACATAAACAAGCATTTACAAGAAGTCAGATGCCTTACCAATTCAGTGCTACATTAGTAACACTATTACAGATTGCTATTTTGGGGCCAAGAGGAGGTTGTACATATTGAGATGCAAGCCAGTTACAGCATCACAAGACAGTCCGTAATTGTGATAATCTCTGTTCATGGTTGCTAATGATTGCCATTACAGAAACCAAATCGTTCACCGCGACCAAAGGAAAATAGTCGTTAGTTTCAAATTGTTGATCGTAAACTTTACCACCAAACACCAAATCAGCATACATCCAACATCCTGCTACTTGTAACATGTTCTGAACATTTTTATGATGTAACTTTTTACTCATGTTGTCTGTTGCTATCTTCATGACACAGAAAATACTAAGAAATGAACACGGATCAGATGATAAGAGCTGGACAAAGTTGTGAAAGGAAAAATTTAAGGACGTCCGTAACACAAGTATACTCATACAATGTATTCACATTCTGAGAATTGACACAGATACACGATGAGTCCATTCTGTATACATTTAAATTTATCATTTATCGCCCTCCAGGTTCCCTCGGAGAGTTCATCAATGAGCTTGATGCCTTGATAAGCTCCTTTCCTGAGGACGGCTCACCTCTCACAGTTCTGGGTGACTTTAACCTCCCCACGTCTACCTTTGACTCATTCCTCTCTGCCTCCTTCTTTCCACTCCTCTCCTCTTTTGACCTCACCCTCTCACCTTCCCCCCCTACTCACAAGGCAGGCAATACGCTTGACCTCATCTTTACTAGATGCTGTTCTTCCACTAACCTCATTGCAACTCCCCTCCAAGTCTCCGACCACTACCTTGTATCCTTTTCCCTCTCGCTCTCATCCAACACTTCCCACACTGCCCCTACTCGGATGGTATCGCGCCGTCCCAACCTTCGCTCTCTCTCCCCCGCTACTCTCTCCTCTTCCATCCTATCATCTCTTCCCTCTGCTCAAACCTTCTCCAACCTATCTCCTGATTCTGCCTCCTCAACCCTCCTCTCCTCCCTTTCTGCATCCTTTGACTCTCTATGTCCCCTATCCTCCAGGCCGGCTCGGTCCTCCCCTCCCGCTCCGTGGCTCGACGACTCATTGCGAGCTCACAGAACAGGGCTCCGGGCAGCCGAGCGGAAATGGAGGAAAACTCGCCTCCCTGCGGACCTGGCATCCTTTCACTCCCTCCTCTCTACATTTTCCTCTTCTGTCTCTGCTGCTAAAGCCACTTTCTACCACTCTAAATTCCAAGCATCTGCCTCTAACCCTAGGAAGCTCTTTGCCACCTTCTCCTCCCTCCTGAATCCTCATCCCCCCCCACCCCCTCCTCCCTCTCTGCAGATGACTTCGTCAACCATTTCGAAAAGAAGGTCGACGACATCCGATCCTCGTTTGCTAAGTCAAACAACACCGCTGGTTCTGCTCACACTGCCCTACCCTGTGCTCTGACCTCTTTCTCCCCTCTCTCTCCAGATGAAATCTCGCGTCTCGTGACGGCCGGCCGCCCAACAACCTGCCCGCTTGACCCTATCCCCTCCTCTCTTCTCCAGACCATTTCCGGAGACCTTCTCCCTTACCTCACCTCGCTCATCAACTCATCCTTGACCGCTGGCTACGTCCCTTCCGTCTTCAAGAGAGCGAGAGTTGCACCCCTTCTGAAAAAACCTACACTCGATCCCTCCGATGTCAACAACTACAGACCAGTATCCCTTCTTTCTTTTCTCTCCAAAACTCTTGAACGTGCCGTCCTTGGCCAGCTCTCCTGCTATCTCTCTCAGAATGACCTTCTTGATCCAAATCAGTCAGGTTTCAAGACTAGTCATTCAACTGAGACTGCTCTTCTCTGTATCACGGAGGCGCTCCGCACTGCTAAAGCTAACTCTCTCTCCTCTGCTCTCATCCTTCTAGACCTATCGGCTGCCTTCGATACTGTGAACCATCAGATCCTCCTCTCCACCCTCTCCGAGTTGGGCATCTCCGGCGCGGCCCACGCTTGGATTGCGTCCTACCTGACAGGTCGGTCCTACCAGGTGGCGTGGCGAGAATCTGTCTCCTCACCACGCGCTCTCACCACTGGTGTCCCCCAGGGCTCTGTTCTAGGCCCTCTCCTATTCTCGCTATACACAAAGTCACTTGGCTCTGTCATAACCTCACATGTTCTCTCCTATCATTGCTATGCAGACGACACACAATTAATCTTCTCCTTTCCCCCTTCTGATGACCAGGTGGCGAATCGCATCTCTGCATGTCTGGCAGACATATCAGTGTGGATGACGGATCACCACCTCGGAGCTGCTCTTCCTCCCGGGGAAGGACTGCCCGTTCCATGATCTCGCCATCACGGTTGACAACTCCATTGTGTCCTCCTCCCAGAGCGCTAAGAACCTTGGCGTGATCCTGGACAACACCCTGTCGTTCTCAACTAACATCAAGGCGGTGGCCCGTTCCTGTAGGTTCATGCTCTACAACATCCGCAGAGTACGACCCTGCCTCACACAGGAAGCGGCGCAGGTCCTAATCCAGGCACTTGTCATCTCCCGTCTGGATTACTGCAACTCGCTGTTGGCTGGGCTCCCTGCCTGTGCCATTAAACCCCTACAACTCATCCAGAAAGCCGCAGCCCGTCTGGTGTTCAACCTTCCCAAGTTCTCTCACGTCACCCCGCTCCTCCGCTCTCTCCACTGGCTTCCAGTTGAAGCTCGCATCCGCTACAAGACCATGGTGCTTGCCTACGGAGCTGTGAGGGGAAAGGCACCTCAGTACCTTCAGGCTCTGATCAGGCCCTACACCCAAACAAGGGCACTGCGTTCATCCACCTCTGGCCTGCTCGCCTCCCTACCACTGAGGAAGTACAGTTCCCGCTCAGCCCAGTCAAAACTGTTCGCTGCTCTGGCACCCCAATGGTGGAACAAACTCCCTCACGACGCCAGGACAGCGGAGTCAATCACCACCTTCCGGAGACACCTGAAACCCCACCTCTTTAAGGAATACCTAGGATAGGATAAAGCGATCCTTCTGACCCCCCCCCCCCCCTTAACAAATTTAGATGCACTATTGTAAAGTGGCTGTTCCACTGGATGTCATAAGGTGAATGCACCAATTTGTAAGTCGCTCTGGATAAGAGCGTCTGCTAAATGACTTAAATGTAAAGTAAATGTATACCAACTCTGTGACCTTGTGGTTAGTGTCAGCCCTGAGATTGACATTTTTGTCATTTAGCAGACGCTCTTATCCAGAGCCACTTGCAGGAGCAATTAGGGTTAAGTGCCTTGCTCAAGGGCACATCGACAGATTTTTCACTTAGTCGGCTCTGGGACTTGAATCAGCGGCCTTTCGGTTACTGGCCTAACACTCTTAACCGCTAAGCTACCTGCTGCCCTGGAAGGTAATTAAGGACGGTTGGGAGTTTGATCCCCGGCCGAGTTATACTAAAGACTGTAAAAGTGGGACCTGCTTGGCACTAAGCATTAAGGAGATAGATTGAGGGTAAGGCCCAGCGATAGACTAGCGTCCTTTCCAGGGGTGTACTTCTACATCAAGCTGCCTCACACTACAGAAACAGGAGATAGAGGCAGGAGCCTATTAGCCATTCTGGCTCACACAAGCCAAGCTTCGTGCAAGGCTACTTACTTACAATTCTGTATGGTTCTTTGCGAGGAATAAGATCCACTGTTGTATCAAAGCCAGTCACTATTAAACTATAGGCAAATTCTTAGTATTTGATAGTTCCTTATTTTTATAACATCTCACTCGTGCTGGAACTGGTTTCAAGTACTTGTATGTATTTATGAGTGTGTGCATGCTCACTTCCTGTGGGCCGTGTCAGTTTAGTGTTATTACTGTATGTAGAGGTGTTTGTAACTCCTATGGTTTAAAAGTAGACAAACGGGCAACTTCCTAAATCTTTGTCCACATTAGACATCATGTTATGATCATGAAGGAAGACTTTGAACCCATTGGGACAGAAAATACCCGTCCTGTATCCTGTATTTACACAGAGGTAAATAATAAGACCTGTTCGTCAGAGGGAAGGAAAGGTGAACCCAGGAGGAGGTCACTGGGTTTGCATTCCAGGTAGAACATACTGCCGGAGTCCTTGAATTAGACTCTGACGTTAAATAGTTTGAGTGAGTGGAAAGTTTGTTTGAACGTTCGCCACCGGAGACCGTTTGAAAACTACAATTGAATGTATTGATGATTCTGGCTTTGTTTTTAGATTTTTTATTAAACCCAGGAATGTTGGTGGATTGCTTTTTGAACCAAAGGTGCAGGGGCTTTGGGAATGGCTCCTGTTGTGATCTGCTTGGGGGTCACAGGGTCAAGTCCAAAAATATAATGTTGATGGGAAGCTAATGGACATGGAGGGTACAGGTGGTCGCCCGCCCGTACAATGGGCTGAACACAGATGCAGCTAAAAGCATGTAATCTGCAGTCCCTGACTCCACTCAACCACCACTGAAGCCTCCCAAACTCCAGTACTGTTTGTTAAATTAGCGCAATTGAATTTATGAAAACAACAGGCGCATGATGCTCATTACACAAAGTCCTGGTTTGTGCAAGCTTGAGGTGCATTCTTGAATTGCTCAGTGACACAGCATTTTTTTTTTATTTAACCTTTATTTAACCAGGTAGGCAAATTGAGAACACGTTCTCATTTACAACTGCGACCTGGCCAAGATAAAGCAAAGCAGTTCGACACATACAACAACACATAGTTACACATGGAGTAAAAACAAACATATAGTCAATAATACAGTGAAAAAAATAAAAAAATAAGTCTACAGTATATACAATGTGAGCAAGTGAGGTGAGATAAGGGGGGTGAAGGCAAACAGATATATGTATAAATAAATAAAAATATAAAAAGGCCATGGAGGCGAAGTGAGTACAACACAGCAAGTAAAATAAAAACTAAAAAAAACACTGGAATGGTTGGTTTGCATTGGAAGAAAGTGCAAAGTAGAGACAGAAATAATGGGGTGCAAAGGAGCAAAATAAATTAATAAATAAATACAGTAGGTAAAGAGGTAGTTGTTTGGGCTAAATTGTAGATGGGTTATGTACAGGTGCAGTAATCTATGAGCTGCTCTGACAGCTGGTGCTTAAAGCTAGTGAGGGAGAGGTGTTTCCAGTTTCAGAGATTTTTGTAGTTCGTTCCAGTCATTGGCAGCAGAGAACTGGAAGGAGAGGCGTCCAAAGGAAGAATTGGTTTTGGGGGTGACTAGAGAGATATACCTGCTGGAGCGCGTGCTACGGGTAGGTGCTGCTATGGTGACCAGCGAGCTGAGATAAGGGGGGACTTTACCTAGCAGGGTCTTGTAGATGACCTGGAACCAATGGGTTTGGCGACGAGTATGAAGCGAGGGCCAGCCAACGAGAGTGTACAGGTCGCAGTGGTGGGTAGTATATGGGGCTTTGGTGACAAAACGGATGGCACTGTGATAGACTGCATCCAATTTATTGAGTAGGGTTTTGGAGGCTATTTTGTAAATGACATCACCGAAGTCGAGGATTGGTAGGATGGTCAGTTTTACAAGGGTATGTTTGGCAGCATGAGTAAAGGATGCTTTGTTGCGGAATAGGAAGCCAATTCTAGATTTGACTTTGGATTGGAGATGTTTGATGTGGGTCTGGAAGGAGAGTTTACAGTCTAACCAGACACCTAGGTATTTGTAGTTGTCCACATATTCTAAGTCAGAGCCGTCCAAAGTAGTGATGTTGGACAGGCGGGCCGGAGCAGGCAGCGATCGGTTGAAGAGCATGCATTTGGTTTTACTTGTATTTAAGAGCAGTTGGAGGCCACGGAAGGAGAGTTGTATGGCATTGAAGCTTGCCTGGAGGGTTGTTAACACAGTGTCAAAAGAAGGGCCAGAAGTATACAGAATAGTGTCGTCTGCGTAGAGGTGGATCAGAGAATCACCAGCAGCAAGAGCGACATCATTGATGTAAACAGAGAAGAGAGTCGGTCCAAGAATTAAACCCTGTGGCACCCCCATAGAGACTGCCAGAGGCCCGGACAACAGACCCTCCGATTTGACACACTGAACTCTATCAGAGAAGTAGTTGGTGAACCAGGCGAGGCAATCATTAGAGAAACCAAGGCTGTCGAGTCTGCCAATGAGGATGTGGTGATTGACAGAGTCAAAAGCCTTGGCCAGGTCAATGAATACGGCTGCACAGTATTGTTTCCTATCGATGGCGGTTACGATATCGTTTATGACCTTGAGCGTGGCTGAGGTGCACCCATGACCAGCTCTGAAACCAGATTGCATAGCGGAGAAGGTGTGGTGTGATTCGAAATGGTCGGTAATCTGTTTGTTGACTTGGCTTTCGAAGACCTTAGAAAGGCAGGGTAGGATAGATATAGGTCTGTAGCAGTTAGGGTCAAGGGTGTCCCCCCCCTTTGAAGAGGGGGATAACCGCAGCTGCTTTCCAATCTTTGGGTATCTCAGACGACACGAAAGAGAGGTTGAAGAGGCTAGTAATAGGGGTGGCAACAATTTCAGCAGATAGTTTTAGAAAGAAAGGGTCCAGATTATCTAGCCCGGCTGATTTGTAAGGGTCCAGATTTTGCAGCTCATTAAGAACATCAGCTGACTGTATTTGGGAGAAAGAGAAATGGGGAAGGCTTGGGCGAGTAGCAGAGGGGAGGGCAGTGCTGTTGTCCCGGGTAGGGGTAGCCAGGTGGAAAGCATGGCCAGCCGTAGAAAAATGCTTATTGAAATTCTCAATTATAGTGGATTTGTCGGTGGTGACAGTGTTTCCTATCTTCAGGGCGGTTGGAAGCTGGGAGGAGGTGTTCTTATTCTCCATGGACTTTACGGTGTCCCAGAACTTTTTTGAATTTGTGTTGCAGGAAGCAAATTTCTGCTTGAAAAAGCTAGCCTTGGCTGTTCTAACTGCCTGTGTATATTGGTTTCTGGCTTCCCTGAAAAGTTGCATATCACGGGGGCTGTTCGATGCTAATGCAGAACGCCATAGGATGTTTTTCTGTTGGTTAAGAGCAGTCAGGTCAGGAGAGAACCAAGGGCTATATCTGTTCCTGGTTCTAAATTTCTTGAATGGGGCATGCTTATTCAAGATGGTGAGGAAGGCATTTTTAAAAAATGACCAGGCATCCTCTACTGACGGGATGAGATCAATATCCTTCCAGGATACCCCGGCCAGGTCAATTAGGAAGGCCTGCTCGCTGAAGTGTTTCAGGGAGCGTTTGACAGTGATGAGTGGAGGTCGTTTGACCGCTGACCCATTACGGATGCAGGCAATGAGGCAGTGATCGCTGAGATCTTGGTTAAAAACAGCAGAGGTGTATTTGGAGGGCAAGTTTGTTAGGATGATATCTATGAGGGTACCCGTGTTTACGGAATTAGGGTGGTACCTGGTAGGTTCATTAATAATTTGTGTGAGATTGAGGGCATCAAGCTTAGATTGTAGGGTGGCTGGGGTGTTGAGCATGTTCAAATTTAGGTCACCTAGCAGCACGAGCTCTGAAGATAGATGGGGGGCAATCAGTTCACATATAGTGTCCAGAGCACAGCTGGGGGCAGAGGGTGGTCTATAGCAGGCGGCAACGGTGAGAGACTTGTTTTTAGAGAGGTGGATTTTTAAAAGTAGAAGTTCAAATTGTTTGGGAACAGACCTGGATAGTATGACAGAACTCTGCAGGCAGTCTTTGCAGTAGATTGCAACACCGCCCCCTTTGGCCGTTCGATCTTGTCTGAAAATATTGTAATTGGGGATAAAAATGTCTGAATTTTCGGTGGTCTTTCTAAGCCAGGATTCAGACACGGCTAAAACATCCGGGTTGGTAGAGTGTGCTAAAGCAGTGAACAAAACAAACTTAGGGAGGAGGCTCCTAATGTTAACATGCATGAAGCCAAGGCTATTACGGTTACAGAAGTCATCAAAAGAGAGCGCCTGGGGAATAGGAGTGGAGCCAGGTACTGCAGGGCCTGGATTCACCTCTACATCACCAGAGGAACAGAGGAGAAGTAGGATAATGGTACGGCTAAAAGCTATGAGAATTGGTCGCCTAGAGCTACCAGAGCAGAGAGTAAAAGGAAGTTTCTGGGGGCGATAAAATAGTTTAAAGGAATAATGTACAGACAAAGGTATGGTAGGATGTGAATACAGTGGAGGTAAACCTAGGTATTGAGTGATGATGAGAGAGATCTTGTCTCTAGAAACATCATTGAAACCAGGTGATGTCATCGCATATGTGGGTGGAGGAACTGCAGGGTTGGATATGGTATAGAGAGCAGGGCTAGAATCTCTACAGTGAAATAAGCCAATAAACACTAACCAGAACAGCAATGGACAAGGCATATTTACATTAAGGAGAGGCAAGCTTAATCGAGTGATAAATAAGGGTCCAGTGAGTAGAGGTTGGTTGGGGTCGTGGCGATCCAGACAGCTGGCCGGGTATATGGCTATCGGTAGCAGCATAGGATGGAGGTCTGTTTGTAGATACCTCGTGCGTTTCCGTCGGTAGGTTCCGTGTAGTGGGGTTTTGTTCAGATAGCAGCCGATAAGACAGCTAACGATTAGCGGGCCTCAGATGAGCGTTCAGGTAACGCCGGGACGGAGGTGCCGGTTGGATAAATCCCTCGGGCAGATAACGTCGGCAGTCAGTCGTGAAGGCCCGGTGGGGTTCCGTATCTGCAGCAGCAACAAAGAAGCGGGTCCGGATGGTGATGGAACTCCTCAGCTGGCTAGCTCCAGCATGATTTGAGTTAGCTCCGGGGTCGACGTAAGCCAATAGTCACACGGTATGCAGCTAGCTAGCTGCGAAATCAAGGTGCAAGTGTCCAGAGGCTGCGGTTGGAATCCGGGGAAACTGAGAGAAAAAAAGTCCCGGAATGCTCCGGTCCGAGTCGCGTTGCACAAAAGTGCCGGTAGATTATCGAGCTAGAGGAATAGCTGATGACCGCAAAAACGTGGGCAGCTGAAACACCAACGCTAGCCAGCAAACCGGCTAATTTCGGGGCAGCTACAGATTAGCTTCTGGCTAGCTATCGGAGTAGCTTCTGGATTAGCTTTCAGGCTAGCTTCTGAATTAGCCCCTGGCTATCTTCCACGATGGATTTTCAGATTGAGGTAAATAGTACTTATTGTAATTGGTGAAGCGGGTTGCAGGAAAGCTTTTGCAGGAAAGCTTTTGTAGTTGAGTTAAAAGCATAAAAACTCCCAGAACGGAATACCTATTATCTCACTGAGGAACTCTCTCCAAATCTGCCCACAATATCCAATTAAGTTAGGCAGGGAAATGTTAGATAGCTGTTCATTCAGTTTTGTGAAAGCCATTTAGTGCCAGCACGCTCACACAGCCACTGTAGCCCATGCCAACGGCCTCTTCTAGGAGTTAAACTTAGCAGTCTTTCCCAAACCTCTTCTCAAGTACCCCTGGCTAATGTAACTGTTTTGATCTATTCCTGATCTAGTTGACCTGATTTAAAGTAACACGCCATTGGTCCGTTCAATCAGGTGTGCTAGTTCATGAAGTAGTGACTATTTTTCTGCTGATCAAGAAGGGTGCATAAAATTCTCCCCTCTACCCTGGTGGTACATTAGAACACACTTGTAACAGTCACATGATTGTGTCAATAGCATTTCTGTGAGACACTCGCATGCCAGTAAGTTGTGTGAAGCCAGTAGGCCTACACATTAATCTCATTTTGGGGATTGTCACCTTCACACTTTTTGCCCCCTCCCTCCCTTTTTGCCCTCAGAACAGCCTCAATTTGTCAGGGCATGGACTCTACAAGGTGTCGAAAGCGTTCCACAGGGATGCTGGCCCATGTTCACTCCAATTCTTCCCAGAGTTGCGTAAAGTGGGCCGGATGTCCTTTGGGTGGTGGACCATTCTTGACACACACGGGAAACTGTTGAGTGTGGAAAACCCAGCAGTGTTGCAGTTGTTGACACAAACCGGTGCGCCTGGAACTTACATTTTTCCCATTCACCCTTGGATACAATCCATGTCTCAATTGTCACAAGGCTTAAAAATCCTTCTTTAACCTGTCTCCTCCCTTTCATCTACACTGATTTGAAGTGGATTTAACAAGTGACATCAATAAGGGATCTTAGCTTGCACCTGGATTCACCTGGTCAGTCTATGTCATGGAAAGAGCAGGTGTTCTTAATGTTTTCTATACTCACTGTATGACCATGTGGGAAGGCCAATCGGTTGTCCTCAGATCCCAGCACATGCTAGTAGTTTTGTCCATCATGTTCTAGTCCATGAAGTGTGTATTGACTGTGATCCAGCGGTGTAGTGAACTTCACCTCTGAGTGGTGATAATGTAGCATTCATAAAGCTTTTATGAGCATGACATAGAGGATCATAATGCTCTACATAACATTAGACTCTTTAATATACATTTATAAAGCCTCAAAACAAATGTAGCCTCTTATGGTATGATGAGACACCTGTTATGTCCTTCATAACAACAAATAAATAGTAAGAAAGTGAGCTGGGTCTGGTTTCAGCAGACACGTCTACAGTTTCATGCGTCGGTTGGTTGCAGTGTGGATCGGCACGTTACTGGCGGTCATGATGTGGAAAGTGGACTGGCACGTGTTGCTGCATGTTATGGACAGTTCTGTTGGACACGTGTATTTTTGCAGTTCTCCTCCAATCTGACCTGACCATTTGTTTGGATGCCTTGTGAATGAAGCCCAACAGCAGGAGATTAGCTGGGCTCTTATCATAGCTATGTGAACGTCAACAGAGGGATGCAACCTCCTAACCCCTTCCATATTAGAGAACAGGGACCGTCTGAAAAATAGATTACATAATGGGTTTTACATAACGACCTCAACAATTAAAGAGAGGGTAGAAGGAGCGGAAGAATTTGGAAATTATGCAGTTGACCTTGGCATTGAGCGCCCAGACTGGTCATTGAGGCACAGCAGAGGCCTCCGAAGGGTTAGTCTCTAAAGAGGCTGGTACAGTGTGCCTACATGCAGTCATAACAACAGCTATATATGCCTTATCTAATTGGATAATAGGGATTATGATTTTCACTCTAAACATAACTCTGTATTGACAGTTAGGCCTATTCCACCTGAACCGCCATGTTGATAAGGTACAAAGTGTTGTGAATAGTGACATGGTAAAAAACTAGTTAAAGGGTCATTTGACAAACAACTATATTTATATGTTTCTATGGTGCCCTTATGTTGTGACAAGATTTGCCACTTCTGCAAAACAGTAAACATACCTGTGGTATTTTCAGAGTACATGACCCCCAACTAGTCATGACCTTCAGAGTACTGACACCCACTGTTGCCCCCCCCCCCCCCATCATGGTTAGACGGTAAAGATAAAAGATATACAGTGGCTTGTGAAAGTATTCACCCCCCTTGGCATTTTTCCAATTTTGTTGCCTTACAACCTGAAATTAAAATGGATTTTGGGGGGGTTTGTATCATTTGATTTACACAACATGCCTACAGCTTTGAAGATGCAAAATATTTTTTATTGTGAAACAAACAAGAAATGAAACAGAAATTTTTTTATTGAGCGTGCGTAACTATTCCCCCCCTCCCTAAAGTCAATACTTTGTAGAGCCACCTTTTTCTGCAATTACAGCAGCAAGTCTCTTGGGGTATGTCTCTATAAGCTTGGCACATCTAGCCACAGGGAATTTTGCCCATTCTGCAAGGCAAAACTGCTGCTCCAGCTCCTTCATGTTGGATACCACAGATTCTCAATTGGATTGAGGTCTGGGCTTTGACTAGGCCAATCCAAGACATTTAAATGTTTCCCCTTAAACCACTCGAGTGTTGCTTTAGCAGTATGCTTAGGGTCATTGTCCTGCTGGAAGGTGAACCTCCGTCCCAGTCTCATCTCTGGAAGATGGTTTCCCTTGTACGGTTTCCCTCAAGAATTTCCCTGTATTTAGTGCCATCCAGCATTCCTTCAATTCTGACCAGTTTCCCAGTCCCTGCCGATGGAATAACATCCCCACAGCATGATGCTGCCACCACCATGGGGTGGGGATGGTGTTCTCGGGGTGATGAGAGGTGTTGGGTTTGCGCCAGACATGGCGTTTTCCTTGATAGCCAGAAAGCTAAATTTGAGTCTCATCTTCCTTCTTCCATATGTTTGGGGAGTCTCCCACATGCCTTTTGGCAAACACCAAACATGTTTGCTTATTTTTTTTCTGGCCACTCCTCCGTAAAGCCCAGCTCTGTGGAGTGTACGTCTTAAAGTGGTCCTATGGACAGATACTCCAATCTCCACTGTGGAGCTTTGCAGCTTCTTCAGGGTTATATTTGCCTCTCTGATTAATGCCCTCCTTGCCTGGTCTGTGAATTTTGGTGGGCGGCCCTCTCTTGGCAGGTTTGTTGTGGTGCCATATTCTTTCCATTTAAACATTTTTATTTAATGGTGCTCCTTGGGATGTTCAAGGTTTCGGATATTTTTTTATAACCAACCCTGATCTGTACTTCTCCACAACTTTGTCCCTGACCTGTTTGGAGAGCTCCTTGGTCTTCATAGTGCCGCTTGCTTGGTGGTGCCCCTTGCGTAGTGGTGTTGCAGACTCTGGGGCCTTTCCGAACAGGTGTGTGTGTATATAGATATAGAGATATATCTATATATATCTCTATATATATCTCATTATCTCTCTCTCTATATATACACAGTGGGGAGAACAAGTATTTGATACACTGACGATTTTGCAGGTTTTCCTACTTACAAAGCATGTAGAGGTCTGTAATTCTTATCATAGGTACACTTCAACTGTGAGAGATGGAATCTAAAACAGAAATCCAGAAAATCACGTTGTATGATTTTTAAGTAATTAATTTGTATTTTATTGCATGACATAAGTATTTGATCACCTACCAACCAGTAAGAATTCCAGCTCTCACAGACCTGTTAGTTTTTCTTTAAGAAGCCCTCCTGTTCTCCACTCATTACCTGTATTATCTGCACCTGTTTGAACTCGTTACCTGTATAAAAGACACCTGTCCACACACTCAATCAAACAGACTCCAACCTCTCCACAATGGCCAAGACCAGAGAGCTGTGTAAGGACATCAGGGATAAAATTGTAGACCTGCACAAGGCTGGGATGGGCTACAGGACAATAGATAAGCAGCTTGGTGAGAAGGCAACAACTGTTGGCGCAATTATTAGAAAATGGAAGAAGTTCAAGATGACGGTCAATCACCCTCGGTCTGGGGCTCCATGCAAGATCTCACCCTCGTGGGGCATCAATGATCATGAGGAAGGTGAGGGATCAGCCCAGAACTACAGGGCAGGACCTGGTCAATGACCTGAAGAGAGCTGGGACCATAGTCTCAAAGAAAACCATTAGTAACACACTACGCCGTCATGGATTAAAATCCTGCAGCGCACGCAAGGTCCCCCTGCTCAAGCCAGCGCATGTCCAGGCCCGTCTGAACATTGGCAAACGCCAATGGCCATCTGGATGATCCAGAGGAGGAATGGGAGAAGGTCATGTGGTCTGATGAGACAAAAATAGAGCTTTTTCGTCTAAACTCCACTCGCCGTGTTTGGAGGAAGAAGAAGGATGAGTACAACCCCAAGAACACCATCTCAACCGTGAAGCATGGAGGTGGAAACATCATTCTTTGGAGATGCTTTTCTGCAAAGGGGACAGGACGACTGCACCGTATTGAGGGGAGGATGGATGGGGCCATGTATCACAAGATCTTGGCCAACAACCTCCTTCCCTCAGTAAGAGCATTGAAGATGGGTCGTGGCTGGGTCTTCCAGCATGACAACGACCCCAAAACACACAGCCAGGGCAACTAAGGAGTGGCTCCGTAAGAAGCATCTCAAGGTCCTGGAGTGGCCTAGCCAGTCTCCAGACCTGAACCCAATAGAAAATCTTTGGAGGGAGCTGAAAGTCCGTATTGCCCAGCGACAGCCCTGAAACCTGAAGGATCTGGAGAAGGTCTGTATGGAGGAGTGGGCCAAAATGCAGTAGTGTGTGCAAACCTGGTCAAGAACTACAGGAAATGTATGATCTCTGTAATTGCAAACAAAGGTTTCTGTACCAAATATTAAGTTCTGCTTTTCTGATGTATCAAATACTTATGTCATGCAATAAAATGCAAATTAATTACTTAAAAATGATACATTGTGATTTTCTTGATTTTTGTTTTAGATTCCGTCTCTCACAGTTGAAGTGTACCTATAATAAAAAATTACAGACCTCTACATGCTTTGTAAGTAGGAAAACCTGCAAAATCGGCAGTGTATCAAATACTTGTTCTCCCCACTGTATATAGTATGTATATATATATCTATATATATATCTGAGAGATAGATACTGAGATCATGTGACACTTAGATTGCACACAGGTCGACTTTATTTAACTAATTATGTAACTTCTGAAGGTAATTGGTTGTGCTAGATCTTATTTAGGGGCTTCATAGCAAAGGGGGTGAATACATATGCACGCACCACTTTTCAAATTATTATTTTTTGGATTTTTTTGAAACAAGTATTTTTTTTCATTTCACTTCACCAATTTGGACTATTTTGTGTATGTCCATTACATGTAATCCAAATAAAAATCAATTTAAATTTAGGTTGTAATGCAAAAAAATAGGAAAAACGCCAGGGGGGTGAATACTTTTGCGAGGCGCTGTATCTTCAATGGACCTAGAAACAGCTAGAGGAGGACAGACGTATGTGACCTAATTCTGCCCCAGAGCCCGCTAACTGTTGAATTTAATATTCTATATACCACAGTACAGACTTGTGATGTTTTAAAGTGTCATCATGGCTCAATGTACATAGAACAGATAGCATTTTTCCCTCCATGAAAGATAATTATTACCCAGAAATAGAGAAGAGGAAGGATATTGTTGGGGTTCCCTTCATCCTATCTCACGTTAGTGCAAGATATTCTGCTGATTGTCTACCGTCCAAGGTGAATTAGCTGAGGATGACTAGCCCACCCAGAAATAGCCCACCCAGCAGATACTCTTAGCCCATCGTTTTGATGAGAAAAGAAATGTACAAATACTGACCTGTAGCCTCACAGCTGAACTTATAGGGTTAGCTGAAGAGACTATTTGTTTCCTTTTGTCCAGATGCTGACCTAAACTACAACCTGCTCTAACCCTAGAGGGCATATCAACATACAACCATAGGCGGAAATCCCAGGGGGGACGGGGGGGACACGACCCCCCCATCTTGGGAAAAATATGATTTGTCCCCCCCAATATATCACTGTAAACATAACTATGTAATTTCAATAATATTAATAATACGCAATGAAAGCACTTGTGCTGATTATAGACACTTAATAGCGCATTTAAATTTCAAAAGATTGCGACCCCCCCCGCCCTTTGCCTCACAATGGTTTGATCCACTGCCAGTTCTTTAGCTGGCAAGGTAATAGAGAGTTCGTATCTACTGTCCGAAAGGGACATGTACGTAACTGACGTGAGGTTAATTCAGTCAATCCATAGCAGGTCCATAGCAATGTTATTTATTTATTTTTATGTTGGCAGGGTTCACACACTAGGGGAATTTGCAGAGCTAGCGCGCAAACTAAAGCAAACATTAACTATCAAGCTAGCTAGTACCTATTCCATTTATGTGGCATCGTCAAAGATGGAATCTTTGCTATCGTCAGTTTATTCCAAGATCAGCATGCAGCTGTAGTGCTTCGACGTCCCTGTGATAAGGTTAGCAATAAACTGAAGTCCAAACTGAACAGAACAGAACTACACTCTCTTCTACCATTGTCTTAAATATATATAATGGTCTCGTTGCAAAAGATAAATTGTCGCTAGTGAACTTTTTTTATTTTATTTTATTTCACCTTTATTTAACCAGGTAGCAAAGATTATAGCAAACACACAGAAACGGAATTGGTGCTCGCTAGCTTTACAAATTCAGCTATTGTTGGAAGCCAGCCAATATGAAACAAACTATTTAAATTACAAAAGGTTGCAGCATGTGTTGTATAAATGTGTGTGTGTGTGCAGCTAGGCCAGCCAGCCAGCCAGGTAGAAAAATGGCAGAAAAAAGTAAGAAGACGGACATCAGAGTATTTGTCAGTACACCAAAACGCATAGTAAGAACTCTAGTATCCTAATATCTCAAAGACTAGTTGATAAAATGTTCATAAGAAAGAAGTGAAATGCTAATGGAAATGTTTCACAATGATGTCATTAGGCAGAGCAGGCAACAGATGGCACACAGACAGCAGAGTTGGGGACAGATATGCAGGGACAGATTGGCAGACAGGGAGTCTCAGGTAAGTTTGTTGAGTCTTTGTTTGGCAACATTATGAAAGGTTCTCAATTTTTTTTACTTGTAAAATAGGGACATAATTGGAAAATGCCATGGATACCCCCACTCAACTTAAACTGGTGACTAAACTAAGATTTGTTTACGGCAATGGTATTGCTGTTGTGATTAATTGTGTAGTTTTGGGTACCGGTAGTTAGGAGTACGGCAAACACCTTATTTATTTTCTAGGAGACAGACTGAGTCAGTTAGGGTGGTGAAAGGGAAAGAGCCAGGGAGAGAGACTTCAGAGGACAGTGTCACAGCCACGGCAGGACCAAGTGTCACCCTTGTTGCCAGCAGCACCAGTATAGGGGACAGTGGCACAGCATTGTCCAGTTACCACAGTGATGGCACAAAACCATATCAGCCACACCCACAATTTATAGAACCGCAAACTCTTGCCAACAGAGTGTTGACGTTTCAAGAGAGATGGTTTCGCGATTTCCCCTGGCTACATTATAATCCATCAATAAAAGGAGTGTTGTGTTTTCACTGTAGCCAAGGGTTTTCAAGCCAGCCATCTTTTGGCCAAAGAGCTGATGCTGCCTTCATTAGTGCAGGATTTAGGAACTGGAGAAAAGGCATTGAAAAATTCACAGCACATCAAAATTGCCAAACCCACCGCCACTTTGTAATTGTAACAGCACACCAGCTAAATCCAATCAGTGTCCAGTTATGTCCAGCGCGTGGGGTAAACAGCAGGATGACGCAAGGCATTGCTTGATGAAAATTGTTAGTTCGGTGCGGCATGTAGTAAGACAGGGACAAGCCTTTAGAGGCCACACGGATGACAGTGGGAATTTATACCAGATTTTGAAACTTAGGGCAGAAGAGGATGATCCCATTTTACTGAAGTGGTTAACAGAGCGTACCACAATGTACACAGGCCCAAAAGCACAGAATGAAATTCTGAACATCATGGCCAATAGTCATTCGAGGCATTGCAGCTGAGATTAGGTCTCTTCCGATTGTACAATTTTCATTAATTGTTGATGGTACTCAAGATGTCTCTGGTGCTGAACAGGAGAATGTCTGTCTGCGTTATGTTGACCATGACCATGTCCCTCACAAGGAGTTTATTGGGCTATACAGGGTGTCGGAGACAACAGGCGAGGGCATTGCGAAAGTGCCAACTGATGTGTTGTTGAGGAAACCCGCAAACATATGCTCGGTTCTTTTGTTCAGTAGTGTGTATAGCAGTGGTTCTCAACCTTTTTGGGGTACTGGAACCCCTGCATATTTTGAGGCAAGGCAGGCAAGGTTTTGAGCGGTCCTCAGGGACCTCCACCCCCTTTATATTATATGTAAACTTACTGGAAACCTTGTGGTACTGACTACATTCATTACACTTTTTTATTTCACGGACCCCTTACAATTAGTCCATGGACCCCTGTTTGAGAACCCATGGTGTAATTGATAGTTGTTCTTTTGTTTAGTAGTTTTCAGTACACTTACAAATGATTTATTTCATGTTATTTTATTTAAAATGGCATACTTTGTGCGACATACTTGTCCATAGCTGCTGTTTGAAGAGTTGAGACACTGAAGGATATTTTGTTTGATTTATTTGGGTTTTTCATTGAAGTAGTTATTTTGCTTTTAGAACTGTACTTATTTTAAGCTTTTTGTTCTTGCAAAGATATTGTAGACTCAGGCCAGGTGCACATATTTAATGACTATATAAATGTATCAGAAAAAGTCAAATTAAAAGGTCAATTCAATACAGAGACCAACTTTGTGATGGTTCTCAATGGAGATTCTTTTAGATGTGATCACACCATGTTCATTGTATTTATGAAAACTACACCCATACAGTGTACAGTACCATTGTCACCTACTGACCTTTCTTGATATTGCTGGTTGTAAGTACGAATACCTGCATACATACTGGACTGGTAAGGAGCACTGCTATAACTATTATTAGTAGTAGAATTATAATGATTTAAACATTTGAACAAGTTGGGAAAACCCTTCAGTTAACTACTGTACCTATCAATTATCCAGTTGTAGGAATTATGGTTCCTCAATATACATTTAACAACGTATGCTATGTGTTATAGCACTACTTTTGGTGTCCCCCTCAGGAATTGCTCTTGAGAAAATTTCATGTAATTGTCCCCTCCAAGGTTGATCTCAGATTTTCGCCCCTGCATACAACATGCATTTATTCAATCCCGTTGCACAAAGAGTAAGACACAAAAATGTTGGCTTTATACCTCTGGTAGGTTTTGTGTTGCTTGATATTATAAATTAACAAGTTTCGGAACTTCCAGAACCATTAACATTTTAATGACTAGAGTACAAAAACAATGGGCCGTGATGCATACATACTTTTTATGACAACAACCAATCACATGAGGCAACCCAGTTCAAGATGTCAGAGGTCATTCTTGGATAAAACACAACACTTCAAAGACTGAGAGGACATGGCTAAATGGTAACCCTAATGGTGGCTAAATGGTAACCCAAATGGTGGCTAAATGGTAACCCAAATGGTGGCTAAATGGTAACCCAAATGGTGGCTAAATGGTAACCCAAATGGTGGCTAAATGGTAACTCAAATTTGGTGGCTAAATGGTAACTCAAATTTGGTGGCTAAATGGTAACCCAAATGGTGGCTAAATGCTAACCCTAATGGTGGCTAAATGCAAACCCCAATGGTGGCTAAATGGTAAATGGCCTAATGGTGGCTAAATGGTAACCCTAAAATTAACACGTTTTGGAACTTCCAGAACCATTAACATTTTAATGACTAGGGTACAAAACCAATGGGCTGTGATGCATACTTTTTATGACAACAACCAATCACATGAGGCAAGTCAGAGGTCATTCTAGGGTCATATGATGTACACAACAGCATGTACACCAGAATAAGCAGAAAGTCATCTGTTAGTCAGTCACCACTGTGTTGATGACAGACGTGACACATATAACATGGAAGGATAATACACTACACTTCAAAGACTGAGAGGACATGGCTAAATGGTAACCCAAATGGTGGCTAAATGGTAACCCAAATGGTGGCTAAATGGTAACCCTAATGGTGGCTAAATGGTAACCCAAATGGTGGCTAAATGGTAACTCAAATTTGGTGTCTAAATGGTAACCTTAATGGTAACCCAAATGGTGGCTAAATGCCCTAATGGTGGCTAAATGGTAACACTAATGGTGGCTAAATGGTAACACTAATGGTGGCTAAATGCCCTAATGGTGGCTAAATGGTAACCCTAATGGTGGCTAAATGGTAACTCAAATTTGGTGGCTAAATGGTAACCTTCATGGTAACCCAAATGGTGGCTAAATGGTAACTCAAATTTGGTGGCTAAATGGTAACCTTCATGGTAACCCAAATGGTGGCTAAATGGTAACCCTAATGGTGGCTAAATGGTAAGCCTGGTGGTGGCTAAATGCCCTAATGGTGGCTAAAATTAACAAGTTTCGGAACTTCCAGAACCATTAACATTTGAATGACTAGAGTACAAAACTAATGGGCTGTGATGCTTACTTTTTATGACAACAACCAATCACATGAGGCAACCCAGTTCAAGAAGTCAGAGGTCATTCTAGGGTCATATGATGTACACAACAGCATGTACACTAGAATAAGCAGAAAGTCATCTATTAGTCAGTCACCACTGTGTTGATGACAGATGCGACACATACAACTTGGAAGGATAATACACAACACTTCAAAGACTGAGAGGACATGGCTAAATGGTAACCCTAATGGTGGATAAATGTCTTAATGGGGCCTAAATGCCCTAATGGAGCCTAAATGGTAACCCTAATGGTGGCTAAATGCTAACCCTAATGGTGGCTAAATGCCCTAATGGTGTCAATTTCCTCCATGCTGGATACAATGCTGTATGAATCAAACACACTTCTGAACGTGTAATGCAGAAACCCATTAGGCAACTTTTGAATTACAGTCAGAGCAACCAACTGTGCAATTCAAGATGGATTGAGTAGATGTCATAAGACTGACAGGAATCATAGTGCAGTGTGTTATTCTTTTTTTTTTTTACTTATTTGAACTAATTTGTCTTATCGGTAATAATTTCCGGATGGAAATTGACAGTTCTATAATTATTCAGATAAAATGTATTAAATAAATACAACGTTCTATGGTTTATGGAGTAGCTCTTTAGTATTTTTTGTGGTTAAAGGGTGAATTAATTACTAATTGTTAACAGGAGACTAGAATTTGATAATTGGTCTGAAGTCAAGCCAGAGTCCCCAAAATAAAAACATGTCCATGAAGAGGGACTGAAGTGAGGCACCTATTACTGTATAATTACATTTATGACCAAGACTGTGGAGCCATTACTATACCATTGATCAAAACCTGGTGTGCATGAATGAGCTTGCATGCATGGATGAAGAATACAAATATTACCCAAACGTAATGACAAGAAGTACACCCAAATCTGAGTTGAGGAGACAGCAATCAATGTTCTGATCAACAGTCTAATCGTAATTTAGGCAAGTACTTTGCAAAAGACGTTTGCTGAGGTGCGACATGAATTAATGGAAATGATACCTCTCAGATGTGTCGATGTCCGTGTTATTAGGGATGTTTTAACCATTCATAACGATGCCTTGTTTGTCAGTGCCCCTGTTATGCATGTTTGGATCTAAAGGGGCCATCGTAAGTAGCAATGCCTATGAACAAATTGCTCTGCTGAGCCCTGTCTTAAGCACTGATCCCAGAGCTGCGACTGAGTGGCCCCTACCCACCTGAGTAAACAGCTAGGAACAGGGACAGGGAGCCGTAGGGGGCCTTCTATTTTTCAGTTGGTTGGGGAACTTCCTCTGTGTCTGTCTGTGAGATGAACTGAGTACACAGATGTTCTCTCATGCAAAAATAGACACATTTTCACATTCACTCTTGAGTGCTGTTTGTCCCTCAAACAATTAAAGTCCAGGTCATGTTGAGAGCCAATAAAATACAGTTGTTTATTATTCTACAAGAACAGCTGGTGTCTGCTGTTTGACAAAAAATGAAAACGCTTGGTCTTCCTATATTTGACTCAACACATCCATCTGAAGCCTGACGTTACATAATGCATGTTAATTTTGCATCCTGATTATTGACAAAACTAAATACAGCCTAATGTATTATACACATCAGAGTTGTAGTCTTGACTCAAAGTAGAAAAAAATATGACATGACACTCCACCCAGACTTACCAAGTGTTTCATGCCTTAAGACTGAAACTTTTTTTTTATGACTGAACAAATTACGGCAAACCTTATACTAAGACCGAAAGGGTCTTGAGTAAGACAACAACTGATGACTGACCAGATCACAGCTATGCCATTTCAACACTTTTTTTGATACAAATACCCCTCCCACTTCCACTATGTTCACAGGACGACTTCTTGAGACTTGACCCTCTTAATTTGGAACCTTCTTGAGACTTGACGGTCAAGACGAACTGCTTAACTACAGCAGAGGTATTGGGTTAGCATGCAGTGAGTATTCTATAAAGTTTAGTTTTAGACAAACTTCTACAACCTCAGGCAATCTCAGAGAGATAACTTGTCTGAGCCTGAAGTGTAAGACACTGTATTTATGCTCCATAGAAAATAGACTTGATACGGAGGAATACAACAGGGATGTAAATCTGCTTGCATGTGTTGCTGCTGCATCGTGCCTAAGAACAGCCCTTAACCGTGGTATATTGGCCATATACTACACCCCCTCGTGCCTTATTGCTTAATTCTATTCTACTGTATTTAGTCAATGCCACTCCGACATTGCTCGTCCTAATATTTATATATTTCTTAATTCAATTATTTAACTTTTAGATTTGTGTATTGTTGTGAATTGTTAGATACTACTGCACTGTTGGAGCTAGGAACACAAGCATTTTGCTACACCCGCAATAACATCTGCTAAATATGTGTATGTGACCAATCAAATTGTATTTTATTTTTTAAAAGACAGATGGGCACAGTCATGGCTAAAAATAACATCAGAACTTGTATGAACATTAGACCTGTTTCAGTGGAGTGACTCCCATTTGGCTAACAGATCAAAACACGCAGTATTTATTGAATAAACTCTCTTGGTATTTATAGATCAATACCTCCAAGCTACAGACGCACCCATATCTGATCAATAAGGCTATTGTTACGTTTCCGATGGTGAATGAAGGAGTCAGGCGCAGAGAGCAGGGTAGTTTAGAGCAAGTGGATATACTTTAATATTCCAAAATAGAATATAAACGAGACGGCTACGCCACACAACAAAAGGGAGCATCAACATCCAGTCCACAATTAACAAGGACAAAATCCACACGAATACAAACACCACAAACAGAATAACAAGCCCGCACAAAAGCCAGCGGGCCTACTGCCCTTAAATAGCCTACCCACAAAACTAAACTCAAAACAGGTGCACCCAATCAGCCCAAACTAACAGAAACAAAAAGAAGAGAATCGATGGAAGCTAGTAGGCCGGTGACGACGACCGCCGAGCGCCGCCCGAACAGGAAGAGGCACCAGAGGCTGACCCCGGCCTCGAGGACGACCCGGAGGGCGAGGCGCAGGGCAATCCGGGTGGCGGCGGTGGAAATCAACCAAGAGGGAAGGATCTAAAATGTCCCTCCCGGTACCCAGCACCTCTCCTCCGGACCGTACCCCTCCCAGTCAACGAGGTACTGCAGGCCCCTCACCCGGCGTCTCGAGTCCAGAATAGCTCGTACTGTGTACACCGGGGACCCCTCGATGTCCAGAGGGGGCGGAGGGACCTCCGGTACCTCACCTTCCTGAAGGGGACCAGCTACCACCGGCCTGAGGAGAGACACATGAAACGAGGGGTTAATACGATAGTAAGAAGGGAGTTGCAATCTATAACACACCTCGTTTATCCTCCTCAGGACTTTAAAGGGCCCCACACACGGCGGCCCCAGTTTCCGGCAGGGCAGGCGGAGGGGCAGGTTTCGGGTCGAGAGCCAGACCCTGTCCCCTGGTGCGAACACAGGGGCCTCACAGCGGTGGCGGTCAGCGCTCTTCTTCTGCCGTTCACTGGCCTGCCTGAGAGAGTCCTGGACTGCCCGCCAGGTCTCCCTTAGAGCGCTGTACCCACTCCTCCACCGCAGGAGCTTCGGTCTGGCTCTGATGCCACGGAGCGTAGGACCGGCTGGTACCCCAGTACGCATTCAAATGGCGACATGTTAGTTGAGGAGTGAGTTCTGGGCCAACTCTGCCCACGGGACGTACCTCGCCCATTCTCCTGGTCGGTCCTGGCAATACGACCTCAGAAACCTACCGACTTCCTGGTTCACTCTTTCCACCTGCCCATTACTTTCGGGGTGATACCCAGAGGTAAGGCTGACCGAGACCCCCAGACTCTCCATAAATGCCCTCCACACCCGGAACGTGAACTGGGGACCTCGATCAGATACGATGTCCTCCGGCACCCCGTAGTGCCGGAAGACGTGGGTAAATAGAGCCTCCGCAGTCTGTAGGGCCGTAGGGAGACCAGGCAATGGAAGGAGGCGACAGGACTTAGAAAACCGATCCACAACGACCAGAACGGTGGTGTTCCCCTGAGATGGGGGAAGATCAATCAGAAAATCTACCGATAGATGAGACCATGGCCGTTGTGGAACCGGGAGGGGTTGTAACTTCCCTCTCGGCAGGTGCCTAGGAGCCTTACTCTGTGCGCATACCGAGCAGGAGGAGACATAGAGTCTCACGTCCTTAGCCAAGGTGGGCCACCAGTATTTCCCCCTAAGACCCCGCACTGTCCTCTCAATCCCCGGATGACCCGAAGGAGGTAGTGTGTGAGCCCACCGACTCAATCGATCACGGACACCAAGCGGTACGTACCTAAGGCCAGTCGGACACTGGGAAGGCGCAGGTTCTACCCTCAACGCCCGCTCGATGTCCGCGTCCACCTCCCATACCACCGGGGCAACCAGACAAGAGGCTGGAAGGATGGGAGTCGGATCGATGGGCCGGTCATCAGTGTCATAGAGACGGGACAGCGCATCGGCCCTAGTGTTGAGGGAACCTGATAGATAAGAGATCGTGAATCTAAAGTGTGTAAAGAACATGGCCCACCTAGCTTGACGCGGATTCAGTCTCTTCGCCGCTCGGATATTCTCCAGATTGCGGTGGTCAGTCCAGATGAGGAAAGGGTATTTAGCCCCCTCAAGCCAGTGTCTCCACACCTTCAGGGCTTTCACCATAGCTAGTAACTCCCGGTCCCCCACATCATAGTTTCGCTCCGCCGGACCCAGCTTCTTAGAAAAGAAAGCACAGGGACGGAGCTTCGGTGGCGTGCCCGAGCGCTGTAATAGCATGGCTCCAACACCAGCCTTGGACGCATCCACCTCCACTATGAACGCTAACGAAGGGTCCGGATGCGCCAACACGGGAGCCTCAGTAAACCGTGCCTTCAACTGGTTGAAGGCTCCATCTGCCTCGGCCGACCACAATAGACGCACCGGCCCCCCCTTCAGCAGTGAGGTAATGGGCGCCGCCACTTGGCCAAAACCCCGGATAAACCTCCGGTAGTAATTGGCAAACCCTAAAAACCGCTGCACCTCCTTTACCGTGGTCGGAGTCGGCCAATTACGCACGGCGTTAACGCGGTCACACTCCATCACCACCCCCGAGGTGGAAATGCGATAACCCAGGAAGGAAACGGCTGGTTTGGAGAACACGCATTTCTCAGCCTTGACATATAGGTCATGCTCCAGCAGTCGCCCAAGCACCCTGCGCACCAGGGAGACATGCGCGGCGCGTGTGGCAGAATAGATCAAGATGTCATCAATATATACTACCACACCCTGCCCCTGCATGTCCCTGAGAATCTCATCTACAAAGGATTGGAAGACGGCTGGAGCATTCTTCAACCCATAAGGCATGACGAGGTACTCATAGTGGCCTGATGTGGTACTAAACGCTGTTTTCCACTCGTCTCCTCCCCGAATACGCACCAGATTATACGCGCTCCTGAGGTCCAGTTTTGTGAAAAAAACGCGCTCCGTGAAATGATTCCATCGCCGTAGCGATGAGAGGTAGCGGATAACTAAATCCCACTGTGATTGAATTTAGACCTCGATAATCAATGCACGGACGCAGTCCTCCCTCCTTTTTTCTCACAAAAAAGAAACTCGAGGAGGCGGGTGACATGGAGGGCCGAATGAACCCTTGTCTCAGAGCTTCCGTGACATATGTCTCCATAGCCAATGTCTCCTCCTGTGACAATGGGTACACGTGACTCCTGGGAAGTGCAGCGTTCTCCTGGAGGTTTATCACGCAATCCCACCGTCGATGAGGTGGTAATTTGGTCGCTTTTTTCTTACTTAAAGCGATAGCCAAATCGGCATATTCTGGGGGAATGCGCACAGTGTAAACCTGGTCTGGACTCTCCACCGACGTGGCACAGATGGAAACTCCCACACACCTACCTGAACACTCATCTGACCACCCCTGAAGAGCTCCCTGTCTCCAGGAAATGAGAGGATTGTGAATGGCTAGCCAGGGAACCCCCAACACCACTGGAAACCCAGGTGAATCAATAAGGTAAAAACTGATCTGCTCCCTATGATCCCCCTGTGTTACCATGTCCAGCGGAATCGTGGCCTCCCTGACCAGCCCTGACCCTAACGGTCGGCTATCTAAGGAGTGCACGGGGAAAGGTGGGTCTATCTGCACTAGCGGAATACCCAACTTACGGGCGAGTCCGCGATCCATAAAACTCCCAGCTGCGCCTGAGTCGACTAGCGCCTTATGCTGAAGAGAGGCGAAAAACGCAGGGGAAAAAATAACCAAAAACATGTGACCAACAGGGAGCTCTGGGTGAGTCTTGTGCCTACTCACCTGGGGTGGCCGAGGAGTATTCCACCTGCCATCTCGACTCCCAGATGGACTCCTCCAGCACCGGTCCGAAGTGTGTCCTCTCCGGCCACAGTAGGTGCAAGAGGAGCCACCTCCTCCGGTCCCCCTAGATGCAGCTCCTCCCAACTCCATCGGAGTTGGAGCGGGAGGGCTGGGAGGTGGAATTGACAGGGCTCCCTCTGAACGCCCGCGGGCAGCTAGCAGGTTATCTAGTCGGATCGACATGTCTATCAGTTCATCAAGGGAGAGTGTGGTGTCCCGACAAGCTAGCTCCCGACGGACGTCCTCCCTGAGGCTGCAACGGTAATAGTCTATTAAGGCCCTGTCATTCCACCCCACACCAGCAGCCAAGGTCCGGAACTCCAACGCGAAGTCTTGCGCACTCCTCGTCTCCTGTCTGAGGTGGAACAGTCGCTCACCCACCGCACGGCCCTCCTGAGGGTGGTCAAATACGGCCCGATAGCGGTGGGTGAACTCTGGGTAGTGGTCCCGAACCGAGTCTGGGCCGTTCCAGACCGCGTTGGCCCATTCCAGGGCTCTACCCGTCAGACAGGAGATGAGGAGGCTAACACTCTCCTCTCCCGAGGGAGTCGGATGAACGGTAGCCAAGTAGAGCTCCAACTGGAGCAAAAACCCCTGGCACCCAGCCACCGCGCCGTCGTACTCCCTCGGGAGCGCGAGACGCAACGCGCCGGAACCCGATGCTGACGTGGAAGGAGTGGGTTGCGACATCTGTGAAGGAGCTGGGGTAGACGTCGGGAAACCACTCCTCTCCCATCGCTCCATCCTCTCCATCATCATGTCCATCGCTGAACCAATCCTATGGAGAACGGCGGTGTGATGGAGGACACGCTCCTCCATCGATGGAAGAGGGGTGGTCGCTGCTTCTGCTGACTCCATGGGAGGTGCGGGCTTCTGTTACGTTTCCAATGGTGAATGAAGGAGTCAGGCGCAGAGAGCAGGGTAGTTTCGAGCAAGTGGATATACTTTAATATTCCAAAATATAATATAAATGAGACGGCTACGCCACACAACAAAAGGGCGCGTCAACATCCAGTCCACAATTAACAAGGACAAAATCCACACAAATACAAACACCACAAACAGAATAACAAGCCCGCACAAAAGCCAGCGGGCCTACTGCTCTTAAATAGCCTACCCACAAAACTAAACTCAAAACAGGTGCACCCAATCAGCCCAAACTAACAGAAACAAAAAGAAGAGAATCGATGGCAGCTAGTAGGCCGGTGACGACGCCCGCCGAGCCCCGCCCGAACAGGAAGAGGCACCATCTTCGGCGGGATTTGTGACAGCTATGTTGAAAACCATTCACCTTTCACAGAGAAAGATCAGGATAAGCTTTTATTTTATTTTACTATAAATTGGTTGCTTTATCCACAATAGCAAATTAGGGATTTGTTGGTATAAAAAGGTGATATAATCTTTCCATAATACGGATGGTTTACTATTGTTTATCTGGCAAAATGTCTGGCTATAAGTAGATTAAACAATGTAGCAACTAAATGGCATTCTCCAAAAATGCTAGCCAGGAGATTTTGTACGTTGCTAAACAACCAGCTAACAAATGTAAAAACGGGTTGGAGGAAATGATAACGTCACAGGGAAGTCAAAAATAAGCTAAAGTGTAAAAAGAGAGAACTATTACTTTGAGGCGTTATTAGAACTCAATAAATCAGACATCTTATAATGGTCCAAATTACCATTCTACTTTTACAGGTTGCACTAATTCTGGGCTGGGTGGTAGCCTAGCGGTTAAGAGGTGGGCCAGTAACTGGGTGGTAGCCTAGCGGTTAAGAGGTGGGCCAGTAACTGGGTGGTAGCCTAGCGGTTAAGAGGTGGGCCAGTAACTGGGTGGTAGCCTAGCGGTTAAGAGGTGGGCCAGTAACTGGGTGGTAGCCTAGCGGTTAAGAGGTGGGCCAGTAACTGGGTGGTAGCCTAGCGGTTAAGAGGTTGGGCCAGTAACTTAAATGTTGCTGGTTTCAAATCCCCGAGCTGACTAGGTGAAATCTGTGCCCTTGAGCAAGGCACAACCCTAATTGCTCTTGTAAGTCACTCTGAATAAGAACATCTGCTAAATGACTAAAATGTAAAAAATGGTCACATTGCACAGATTGTTGTACCTTTTTATAGACCACACCAATTTTTATTCCAAATCAGTTTTTATTCCAAGTCCCCCCCCCTCTAAAGATTTTTGAACACCTGCTAAAATAGTATTTAAATCCAATTCACCATTATTACTACAAGGGAAATTCAATGGAAATTTCCGATACATCATGAGAAACAATTATTGAGAGGTTTTTGGGGGGTGACATAGGTAGTGGGGAGGGTCTCGTTTTGAGTAGGAGAATTGAGTATGGAAAGGTGGCGTGAGCATTATACTATGCAATGCCATGTATGAGGTCACTCTGGAGAGAGGTCACTCCTGGCTGTACCACCGCACCCCCCTATCTGTGCCCCCTCCCCAAAGCTGAAATAGACTGGCTTCAGATAACTGGATCAGCCATCTCTGCAAGCCGAGTTTCCCACCTCTGTGAAATACCCAACGCCTCAGCCACTCTGAAGCAAGAACTTGAGGAGTGTGTACAATGATTGCCCGTGATTTAACCATCGGGCATCTTTACTCAATTCAACATAGAAGTCAGAATTCTGCTATGTCATCCTCCCCTTTTAAACAGGCTGTTTCTTCTTGTTATATCATACCCACCCCAAATACTGTTTATACCTCCTTTATCATAAAGCAGAACTTGTAAAAACGTGGTGAATTATTGATGTAGCACACTGTTACTGGCAATACATATTTAACTAGTATGTTTATCAGAAATGCTTGGTAACATGGTTAAATATACAAAAGAGAAAATAATTATTTCAAAGGGAATACAGGCACACATGCCGTGTCTGCTCTGGCGTCACCTGACTTCTATCCGCAAATTGTTCCCTAGATCAGACCTACATGTCTTAATTGCAAACTTCATTACAGTGTAGGAGTCTTTAATCACTGTCAGCTGGTAGGCACTGGCCCTCCTCCTGTGAGTGCTTTAGTAAGTATCACTCTCTAAACCAAAGCGTGAGACAGCTGATCTCAGATAATGCACGACAGAAGCCAGCCTCTCCATGGACTTCAGGGAAATTGTTTAGAAATAATTTTGCCATTAATCATAGCAGATCCAGAATCAGAGTCCTGATAGGGAAACATTAGCGTAACATACTCACCAACTACTGATGTACTGTAGGGTGGCAGGTATCCTAGAGGTAGCCCAGTGGTTAGAGTGTTGGGCCAGTAACTGAAAGGTTGCTGGATCGAATCCCCGAGCTGACAAGGTGAAAATCTGTCGTTCTGACCCTGTGCAAGGCAGTTAACCCACTATTCCCTGGGCGCTGAAGACGTGGATGTCGATTAAGGCAGCCCCCTGCACCTCTCTGGTTCAGAGGGGTTGGGTTAAATGCGGAAGACACATTTCAGTTGAATGCAGTCAGTTATACAACTAACTAGGTAGTCCCTTCCCAGTAAGAGTTTGCAGGTTTTCAGAATGTTCAGCTGTACAGGAAATGTAAAATCTGTAGTGTATTTGAGGTTTTTAAAGGCTTCTGAAGTTCATAATTTCCACTTTGAAAGACTTGATTTTCCCTTACAAAAAAGATCAACCCCTACAAAAATGTCCATTAATTACAGTCCACATAATAATCAACATTTCCTGTTGCTGCAGGATTATTTTCCTGCTGTAGCACATGGCTCAAATTAAGATCCTACATCTGTACTGTATGTTGACATTTGATGTCTATGTGATATATCAACATGAAGTTTGGGACCAAAACGGCATAACGTACATATGGATTATGTAGTTGTCACTTAGATCAGGGGTTCCCAAACTTTTTCACTCGGGGGGCCCCCCCATTCCAGCATTGGGGAACATTCCGCGCCCTCCTACATCTGTACTGTATGTTGACAATTGATGTCTATGTGATATATCCTCCACGTCTATTTCTATGGGAACAAGCACTGTTCATGACACAAACTATTGACACCCCTCTTATTGGTGTAGAGAATTTTGCAGGTTTAAAGCTTATTTTCTGCAATTCTACACATTTTGTCATGGGGTAAAAATATATGTTACTGTTTTTAAGCTAGTTTTCTTGCAATTCTATACATTTTGCCATGTCTAATGTGTATTAATGTGATATTTGAGTGAAAAAAAACTATATCTATAGCTAAAACAAAGGTTAAATTAAATAAAATACTCAGTCGTATACTCAGTCAGACAGACAGAATGGATAAAATATGAAATGAATGTCATATAAAACAAGGTCTCTAGAAGCCATGCTTTTCAACCCAGAACACAAAGGATAATGCCAGAATAGCATCTCATCCTCACAAGTAGAAAGCTGAAAATAACTGTCTTCACTGACCTGACTAGTGACATTCAAGTATGTTCTTAATCTGAGCAGCATTTGTTGTTTTTAGAGAGACAGTAGGGTCAGGCAGAGTAATCATGAGACTTTGCTCCCAAATCACAGGGAATGTGTTTTTGCCAGTAATCACATAAACGTGAGGACTTGTCAAAGTCCTGCCATTGATCAATATGGCATGAACCACTTTATAATATATGGCCGTCACAGAAAACGCATAGTCGAAATAGTGCACATAGTGGACTCAACCTTGAACCCTGAACCTCAAGATAATGGTGTGCAAGGTAATAATGTCATATTGACCATGTCAATAGCCAGGCCTTGTTTAATCAGCCCATTATTCAGGGCAAGTCCAGATGAGGACTATTTTGCACTTGAAAACAAAATATTTAGTGCAAATGAAAATAATTCTACATACTAATTTGTGATTAGTATGAGTGCCTTGTCACTGAACAGGAAGTTGTTTTTGACTTATCAGAAAACCAAGTATGGTTGAATATGTCCCTTTTGATTGGTTTGTGGAGTTATTGATGAAACCTTTTTGTTATGCCAAAGTTTTAAATCCGTTGTTAATTGCAGGAAATGAATTTGTGTCAATATCACCTTCAGTGCATGAATGGTGATTTTTCTCATTTTGGTCATGTATTATATCGGTTTTAGTATGTTTAGCATACTAAAATGTTTGGTTGGTTGCTGACTCATAGCTTTGAGAATGTGAAAGCTGATTTTATGAGCTGCTGAGACAAGCAAAGTATAGGCAGTTGAGCTGGTTATTTTATGTATCCAATTTATACAGCTCACTCAGTTCATTGATTACATTGGCTCCATTAACGTCCTCGCATCTGACATGCTACTGTATAGAACATTTTCTATTCAACTCACCACCTATAAGGTCACTATATGGGTGTTATTACCTTGTAGCAATAATGTAAAAAATACAGACAATTGCATACAGATGTAGGATCTTAATTTGAGCCAGTTTGCTACAGCAGGATAATAATAATTCTGCAACAACAGGAATTTTGAATTTTGTGGATTGTAATTAATATAAATATTTGTAGGGGTTGCTACATTTTTCGTAAGGGAAAATCAAGTCTGTAATTTCCACTTTGAAATGTCAAACTTCAGAAGCATTTTTAAACCTCAAATACACTCCAAGAAAAGTTATCCCGCAACAGGGTGATCAAATTACGATCCTACATCTGTAGTAGGTTGTTAGGCAATTTATGTAGCTAGAAAATATAAAAAGTTAGCACCATGCCTTTATGAGATCTTTGTGGCTGTATATGTTACACATATATTAAACCATTCATAAGCTGTTGTAAAGTGGAGCGAGTGTATTTATTTAATATTTTTTTGTATTTAACCTTTATTTCAACTAGGCAAGTCAGTTAAGAACAAATTATTTTTTACAATTACGGCCAACCAAAATGCAAAAGGCCAACATAATTGAGCTACTTGTCCTATATCAACATTTTACCTGAAATGATGGTGACTGGCTAGATTTGTTTTTTTATTTATTTATTTTGGTAACTGGCTAGATGGCAATTGTTTTTAATGCATTATTACGATACCTGGGTTACGAAAATGTAATCTATTGTAATGAAAAAGCAGGGTGCAGGTCTCGAACCCTCGACCTTCTAGCCCGAGGTCCGGCGCGCTATAGACTGTGCCGCAAAAGCATGCTCGTGCGGCAGTGTCGATTTCCGCGCTTATAAACCCAGGGTCGTTACACTATATTAAACTCATTGTCAGGATAGCCTGCCCTACAGTGATAAACTGCAAAAAAAACTTTCCCTGGTGAGTTATAGGATTACGAAGACAAGACATCTTTAGAAAAACACTGTAGGTTGTTGCATGTTCAATTATTTCATATAAGTAATTACTTTTTTAATCAGTTATCCAAATGAAATTAATTTGAATAGTGAACTTGTTGAATGAAAATGCATCCACAATTGAAGGTTTTTGGAAACTTTATGCAGCGCGCGCAAACAATGGTAACCGTGCCCACTCCTTCTCCGAGAGCGTCTAGTCAACAAAGATAACACACCAACGTGAAGGCGCTCCAAAATCATTTAGCTCTTCGTCTTACCTACGTTTTACATATTTTAGTCGGCCACTGTCACTGTCCATCATACAACATACAACTTTCATGTTCTGCCATTGCCTATCGACTACTGCGAGATTACAACAGCCAATTGGTTGCGTTCAGTCCGAGGGTGTCTTGGTAGTGAAACATGATGCTTGAAGAGTTGCCATCACATGGTGGAAATTTCCACTGTGTCCCTCGGTTGTTAAATGGGAAGGGTCTCCCTTTACTGGTGTTCACTACGCTTACTTGTCCTCCACCTATGAAGTCCCGAACAATTAAAATTTAGGTAGGTAGGTCCCCATTTAAGCTTTTTTCAAATGTTTTGCCTGTATATGTTCTCCCGTAGTTGTGTAGGTATTGCATACTTGTTTGTCAACGTCGGTATTTTGAAACACTGTATCCCATTTTCAATTCGCACGGGGAAGCTAATGGTTAATGTTGACATTATTGACAAAACATCAACAAGATAAATTAACCAAGGCTGAAAATTGCGGTTTAATCTCTCAGGTAATCTGTTAAACCAATACATGTATCGTTTAAATTAACTATGGGATATTTAAAACACGTTTTTATGCATTAGCCATGATATCTGATCAAATGTCATAATCCATGGAGTATGTTTGCTGTGTTGGGTGTAGCCTGAACGTTAAAGAATAATGCTTTTCGCGCAAATAACATGTCGTGTAGCCTACATGAAGGGCAAATCTTCTATGGTAGACCGTTAATTCTTCGTATAACGCCAGTAAGTGATATTACATGTGTAATTCACTTACTTGCCAAATGAAGTAATTATTTTGATGTGTTTTGGAGAAGAAAGAATGCAGTTTCTTCCAATGTTTGGAACTGCCCCGCGTGTGTATTTCGCATACTACAAAGGAACGTGAAAATTACTATTTTTAACCATTCGATAACCTTCACAACGACACTGTCAGAGTTATAAAGTTTACAAAGGTCGAATAGTTATTTTGAATACTAATTTCTGTAAGTGTGTTTTAATAGTTGTACAATTCTAAATGTAGTGGAAATATCTGAACATGTAGAATTAAATGAGAAATCGAGGTATTTGGGGTGTGGTTTAGCCTACAGACTGATTCCGCCTTCTTTCGTTGATTTGGGAGGCGCGTATTTTAAAAAGATTCCTCAAGGGTTGAGTCATTTTAACCCTTTAGCTTTTTCTTTATCTTTGTCGTTAATGGGGATATACTTTGAGAATATTCAGATTTAATTTCACCTCTCTATTCGCTACTATGTTATTTGAATATGTAAACCTAGATATATTATAAAAGTACATAGGGTTCTCAAATCCATGTGGTTTAAAAACACTACTCTCTGTACCAGTATTGACTGAAGGTTGTACATTATCAGCCCAGTGAACCTACCTTAAAACTTCTTATGGCTGCAGCCCGACGTCGGTACACTTATGACAACAGCCAGCTCAAGTGGAGGGCGCGAAATTCAAAATATATATTTTTTAAATATTTAACTTTCACACATTAACAAGTCCAATACAGCATATGAAAGGTATAATTCTTGTGAATCCATTCAACATGTCCGATTTTTTAAATGTTTTACAAGGAAGACAAGATATGTAAATCTATTAGCTAACCACGTTAGCAAAAGACACCACTTTTCTTACTCCACGATTTTTTTACTGCATCAGTAGCTATCACAAATTCGACCAAATAAAGATATAAATAGACACTAACCAAGAAACAACTTCATCAGATGACAGTCTGATAACATATTTATTGTATAGCATATGTTTTGTTAGAAAAATTTGCATATTTCAGGTATAAATCATAGTTTACATTGCTGCTCCAGTCAGAAATTGCACCAAAAGCAGACAGAAAAATTACAGACACCAACGGCAAATAACTAAATACTCATCATAAAACATTTCTGAAAAATACATAGTGTACAGCAATTGAAAGACAGGCATCTTGTGATTCCAGACAATATTTCCGATTTATCAAGTGTTTTACAGCGAAAACACAATATAGTGTTATATTAGCTTAGCACAATAGCCAGAAACACTTGGGCGCCGGCGACTACGACAGATATATGAAATAACATCATAAATTGGGTCTTACTTTTGCTGATCTTTCATCAGAATGTTGGACAAGGTGTCCTTTGTCCAGAACAGTCGTTGTTTGGATTCAGAACGGACACTTTCCCTCTTGAATTAGCACGCGCGCTAGCCGGGTGGCACGGATCTCTCCATGTCAACAAACGGAAGAGAACGGAACACGGCAAAACTCCCGGAAAAAAAATCAATAATCTGATTAAACTATATTGAAAAAACATACTTTACGATTATATGGTCACATGTATCAAATTAAATCAAGCCGGAGATATTGGTCGTCCATAACGGCAGCTAAACAGAAGGCAATCCCACTGTCCTGCGCGCGCTCCTCAGAGTACCGGAAATGAGGGACACGTCATACAAAGAGCCTGTATTCAACGTCAGACCAAGATAAACACGAAATTTCTTCTCTCACAGCCTCTTGACACCCAGGGGAAGGTGAATCTATGACGTGAACGTAGACTCTTACGTTTCACGCCCATGTATAGGCAGGAAGAAAAGCAGAGCATCGATTTCAGACTTTCCACTTCCGGGTCAGGAAATGTGCTGCAGAATGAGTTGTGTTTCACTCAGAGAAATAATTCAAACGGTTTTAGAAACTAGAGAGTGTTTTCTATCCAATAGTAATAATTATCCAATAGTAATAATAATATGCATATTGTACGAGCAAGAATTGAGTACGAGGCCGTTTGAAATGGGCACATTTTATCTGGCTACTCAATACTGCCCCTTGCAGCCCAAACAGGTTTAACAGAGGCTCAGGCATGCCATATCTTAAATAGAAATTAAGTAAGTGATTCAGGGAAAGAGTTATATATATTGTTTGGTGAACTCCCACTGACACTGCATGCATTATTAAGATACCTTTGCCACCAGTAACATTTTTTATATTAGCCATGCAGACTACTGTGATATGGGATTATTTTAAGTAATATTGGTTTTGAGTTGGGCAACCAAATTCAGATGGCCTGACTTCAAGTTTGTCCCTAAATGGTAATGTTTCAAACACATGTAGACAAATTCTGAATTTTACAAGTGCAGCACACGTGTTGGAGCATAATTTCCCAGTTTAGTTAAATGTTTTTATGGTGTGAAGGTTCAGGAAGTTAGACATGAAGTTAAAACAAAATGTCCAACTTCCAAACGTATCACAGTGATAATAAATGTCTGTTATATAGAGCATGCCAAAAGGGGTCATACAGTTCCTGTTGTTTTGAACTTTACAATGCAATTTTAGGTAGGTAATGCAGTTACTAAATTGTTGCTTGGTAAAATCCAACCCACATCTTGGGTTGCTGACTGTGTCCACAGACTATTTTCTAGGTATCCACAAAATAAGGTCCATTTGTAATATGGGTAAACTATATCTCTCTGTGAAGTCTCTTTTGACACCTGTCAAAATAACTATTAATAAAGTTTAAAAGTTTTTTTATTTTTTTTTATTCTCACAAATGGTGACACAAATTATGGAGACAAAGTTTGGAAATGACTTGCAAATGTGAGAAATGCTTTTCACATTTGATAAAATCTTGATTTCACAGCTAATCTACTGATGTAACCATTTGGTGACAGACAGAAGCCTAGGCTATTACAGAGAACACTGTAGACCTTTGATTATTTACGGTCTAATAGAATTAACCCATTTTCTATGTCAAAGACTTTCATGTCAGCAGTGTGCAGGTGTGTTCAAATGCAGGGACAGGCCCTGGCACTTTTTTTCTCAGCACACACCTGGCAGTGGGGATATAGAAATGGGCATGCTCTTTTCATTGGTCAGTATGAGGTGTGTGATGCAGGGCTTGAGTGACAGAACAGGTGTAGGTCAAAAAGCCCAGAGCTGTTCATGTTCGAGCAATGACGGCTGATGCAATTGGGACTGTGTGGAACAGAGCAAAGCAAAGAGCCCTTAAGCCGGTCGCAAAGTTGGGTTTGAGGTGTGTGGTGCATGGCAGCTACTATTAACACTAATCCACTATTAATCCGCAAAGGATTTCGGGGTGATTTTCTAAATCACTGTCACTATGTCCTATTGAAATCTGAGAAGGGCATACAATGTGAGTGCTGGCTATTTTTACCACTACTGTTGCATAATGCAATGACTAAATAGTTTGAACAATAAGAATATGGAACTTAAATACGCCATGCACTAGCAATGGTAAGAAATATTTCTTAGACTGGCTTTCATTTTTGTGAAATGGCTTTGAACCAGGTCTCTTAATATTTGATCTTATCTCTGAGACTAACCTGCATTGATAAATACCATTATGTAATACCACATCCTACTGCATAACCAGTTTGCTCATGGCCCCCTCAGACAGGCTGACAGTCAAATCTCTATACCATCTATACATTTTATATGCAGTACGTTAAGAGCAGGTAAAGTACATAATTAATGCAGACATAAAGCTGCCTCATATCTCACAGTTCTTACATGACGCAACTGTGTGGCTGATTTAGTGCCCGATGCTATTAGGTAATGCAACCCAAGTCCTGCCACGTGCATTTAGCCAACCTTTTGCAAATCATTCCACAGAACTAATTTGGGAATGTGTTAACTTTGGTAGCATCAAAATCATCAGTGATGTAGTGGAGGGTAAACACAATTCATCCACCTTTTTTTGCCCAACAATTTATCCACCTTTTGCGGAAAAATGCATTGAAAGAATAGGAAGCTTCACTTTTTCACCACGACTGGCGATCAAAGTTTACCCACCTTTTTTCTTACCACTACATTATTGTGTACAATATAGGCTAGCATTAGGGATGAATTGCATCAAATTCAAAGGCGAAAGGGTTTGATGATAGTCAACATAGAGGATCGTATGAGATCACATAATCTTATGTAAGACTTTGGTTTACTCAGGTAGCACAGTGATAAGACCACTAAATTAAAATTACGTAGCGTCAAAACAGTCATTTGCAATGGTACAAAATGTAAGTCGCTCTGGACAATTACATAAATGTCTCTCCCAGCGTTATTCCACCACCTCTGTTTAGTTTGGCATGGTCTCAAAATGGCATAAAGCAGTGAAAGGCAAACAGGTTTGCTGATAGTGCACCCCTTCCCTGGAGGAACCTGGCATTTCTCTAAATGACCATACTGTTCCAGACTAGAGCTGTGCGCTGCCAACCACACGAGTCCGCTCAGGGTTTTTTAAGAGTTTGCCTGATAGCCGGTCACACACAAACTCGCCAATGGGTTTGAAACAGAGAGACTGTATAATTGATTACTTCCGGTAAATAACTAGCATGGAAGAATTTGGCACTCTAATTTATGCTGGATTGTGAGTTTTCCTTGCAGGTTTTACAGGAAGCAATCGCTCGATGAGTCTCGGTTTCAAATGTCTCAGTTGCCAGCAGTTGCGCAATTATGAGCAAGTGTCTAATGACATGCAGGGCTCCACCTGGCCCCGGGAGCACCCTCCTCCCCTAGCAAATTCAAGGCCACTCAGATGTGGTTCTACGTCAAGCAGTGCAACTTCGTCATCAGCCAACAAAAGCCATGGGCAGATCAATATGGACTGATAAGACCATCGGGACATGGGGGACCTGGGGAGAGTGTTCACAAACAAAGTTAGGACGGACCATGTACAGTACCAGGAAGCAACAACGACTACAGCCTGAACCCCATCAGGCCAACAAAATAGATCTTACTGCGGAGGTCCAGCTCAAACACGCAGGGACCATGCTTCGGCTGATCCTCTTCACCACAAACCTGGTCACACACTGTTGTATTTGATTATACCTTATATGAGGCCCTGCTATTACTATCAGGCTCTTGTGCTGACCTGACCAATACATATCACCACAACCTTCACAAGATCATTATGAGTATGTACATTCATAATTTTTTGACAAAAATATGTACAGAATGATAAATGCCAGTATTGATGCTAAGGCTTGAGCAAAGAGATATGTACAACAAGGTCACTGAGTCATACGTATGTACATAGCCGCATGGAGACCATGTGTTTGGTGTATTTGATACCATTCCACCTATTCTGCTCCGGCCATTACCATAAGCCCATCCCCTCCAATTAAGGTGCCACCAACCTCCTATGCTTTGTACATGCTTGTGACTGTAACTCATACAGTACCTTTGTTACATTGATGGCTAATATTTTCTTTGATGAATCCCAACTCCAATTCTGAAATACCTAATGGCTCAGACACACAGGTAGGATTGTTAAATGTTTGCCTGCCGACAGTACTTAGCGCCTCTGAACAGAGTGTTGGCAGTTAATCTCTTCTGTGTTCAGACAGCAAAGACCTTGAAGTCGTCAGCCACTCAGCCTTATTAAAATACACCATACCAGAAGGTGGCAGTAGCGTTTTTTGCCAATGCATGTCTGTGTGTGTTGCTTTGTCTAGTCAATGTTAGCTAGCTAGATGCACTAATGTTGCTATTGTTGTAAAAAGCCCTTGTACTAGCCAGATGGCCACAGCTAGATAACTAGCTAGCAAGATGACAAAACATTGTTTTATTTACTCTCCATAATTGCATACAGCCCATATATACAGTTTTAGCTAGCTGGCTAATGTTAGCTAAATGGTTAGCATGATTTGCTAGCTAGGTTTCTGATGTGCTAGCTAGGTAAAGTAAAGATACTGCATTGACTCTCGACAGCTACAGCCAGCTGCTTCATGGAAACAAATCCCTTGTGATTTAATCATAATGTTGATTAATGTTTCTAGCTACAGTGGCTAGGTAGCATGCTTGGTTAGTGATGTGTGTATTGTGCTGCACTTACCGCCCCATTTGTTTTATATGAAGTGTGTGGGACTGCCTTGCTCACTTAGCAAGCTAACGTTAGCCATCTAGCTAGCTAACTAATAAGCTATTGCACATTCATCAAACCTACCAAAGAATCACAAAACTCCTTAGCTAGACGTAAAAGATGTAAACACTTGATCAGATTTTCAATTCTTTATGCAGCTTTATTGTTTTAGGTAGAACAATTCTGATTAAAAGGGTGGATTAGCTCTCTCTTTTTCCTTATTTTCACTCCTTTCGGCTCCACCATGGAGGTTTGTGCTCTTTGATTGGCTCAAAGTCAAGTTGTTGGCCACCGCCGGCCATCGTGTTTCTACAAGTACACAGAAGGTACGTATTTTGTTCTAGCAAGAGAAGGATTGGCCTCCTACTGTGATAAGTACCCAATCGGCAGTCAGATTCTCGTGTGTTTCATGCTTAGCAGATTTCACTGAGAGATTGAACTTGAACAATATTAATACTTTCACATGGGATGCCAAGATCTTTTAGACTAAACCAGATGTTCTCTTGAACAGTTCTCTTGAACAATTCTACAGCACTGTATTGGTTTGATAGATTCAGGTGTAAGTGTTGCATGAAGTGGTAAAAGCATGGCAGTCATGTCACAGCTAGTGTAGAGATGTTAGGTTCTGAGGAATGGCTTATATTTAGCTCTGTGACTATGTGGACTTTGGCCTGATGAGAGTCTCTCAGGCTCTATCAGATCATTTCTCCCACTCCAGTCCAGCTATGCTCTCAGTCAAATCCCACAGATGAATCCAACCCTGTGTTCTCAAGGCTAACCTATGTTCTCAAGGTTAACCTGTGTTCTCAGTGCTAACTTGTGTTCTTTGCGCTAACTTGTGCTTAATGCTAACATGTGTTCTTTAAGATAACTTGTGCTCTCAATGCTAATTTGGTTCTTAAAGCTACCTTTTGTGGTCAAGAGTCACCTGTGTCGTCCAGGCTAACTTGCATGGCTATTTTTATGCTCAACTTATATAATGCTTGTGCGTTGTAGGCTAGTTAGTACTCTACACCCTTAGAAAAAATAGTTATTTGGCTGTCTCCATAGGATAACCCTTTTTGGTTTCAGGTAGAACCCTTCTGAGTTCCATGTAGAACCCTCTGTTGGAAAGGGTTCTACCTGGAACCAAAAATTGTTTTTCAAGGGGTTCTCCTATGTGTACAGCCGAAGAACCAGTTTTAGGTTCTAGATAGCAACTTTTTTCTAATGGTGTAGAAGCGAAACCTCAGCACTGTTGGCTAACGTGGACATCAAGGCTAACAACTGCACTATTTGGCTGTATTCAATCTGTATGGAGATCCTCATGGAAATATTTGCATGTTTTGGAGCTTACCCTCAACCCACATGTTCAGCTCCATAGACGCCAGCTCACATGCTCTGACCTGTGGGAATGCTAGCGAACACACCTACTTGTTAGATTATATTGGCAAAGGCCTAACCAAACACCTTGCAAGTTTCTGGATGGAGAGAGAGCTGAGAATAGAGAATATTACCACTTGGTATTTACTGATACCGGACAGGTGAATAGCAGCAGTGTTATGAAGCAACCTTTGCTATGTCAATAGCTAAATGCTGCGTTTGCAAATTTGAGTTCCTGGCGTTCAGAAACCATTATTGCGAGTTGAATGGAGAGAAGCGACACCTAAATTCAACATTGGGGTTAAAACTGATCAGTGGCCGACATTCAAAGCTTTACTAGTTGTACAGATGGATTAAAGGACTCACACAGCCAACAATAGTAACTAGCTAGTGTAGATAAGCAGTGGATCGGACGCATCTCAAAGTAGGCTACACGAGTCCACCCCATCTTGAACTGGGCACCCATAACACCCAGGCATTTATGGTGGAGCTGAAATTGTGGCAGGGAGCCTCGGAGAGTGGACATGTGGAATGTGTCACGTCTGTGAGAGAGAAAGAGGTGTACATGCCACTCATAATTAACTTGCATGTGCAGACAACATCTAAACAGTTGGTTTGTGGGTATCAACTTGACTGACAGGGTGGTTAGAACACTTTTAATAGGTCATGATAATAGTAATTACTGAACATTGTGGGGATATCAATGTAATCCCCGGCCGAGTCATACAGTAAAAATGGGAACCGATGTGTCTCTGCTTGGCGCTGCTTCATAGATAGGCCATGCGATAGGATACACTTGACTTTCTCCTAAACTACCCTGAGGTGGTCAGCTGATTACTGTAACCTGAGTCTTTTTTGACATCATGTTGTACCCGGACTTTTTGTATTGACCCCTCTTTTTTTCTACGCTGCCGCTACTCGCTGCTTATTTTCAATGCATAGTCACTTTACCCCTACCTACATGTGCATATTACCTCAATTACCTTGACTAACCTGTTGCCCCCCACATTGACTCGGTACCGGTACCCCCTGTATGTAGCCTTGTTATGTAGCCTTTTGTTTTTATTGTTTTTTAAACTTTTGTTTATTTAGTAAATATTTTCTTAACTCCTATTTTTCTTAAAACGGCATTGTTGGTTAAGGGCTTGTAAGTAAGCATTTCACGGTAAGGTCTACACTACACCTGTTGTATTCGTAGCTAGGATGTGGAAGGGCTGGTGTATCTCTTGCACTGTATTCATTCCTTATTGACCTTTCAGCATTTGAGGGATTACCAGAAGGAGCATTGTGTTATATCCTCGTTGCTTTTGAATGCCAGTGTTACACACCTGATAGTACACAGGCTAATGGCTTCTAATGTTTCACAAGCTCAAAATGTGTTGAGAAACACATTCTAAACTGTTATGATGTAAGGGCCCAGACATTCTTCCAGCAATGTTGATGTTGGACAGAAAGAGATGTTGGTTTGTTTGACGCAACAAAAGCGTGACTTTCCATTTCCGTCCTGGTGATATGTCATCTGGCCAATCATTCACCGCCTACCGTAGATATTTGCAGCAACTCACATGGTGTCTGGGGTACCAACTTATTTTGGTTGCTTTAAAATTCCTGCTTTTTATGATTGGTTAGAGAGCTGTGGAGGCTGCTGGAATGAGGCTAGTTGGACGACTGCGCTGGCAAGAGTCTGGTGACTGGAGTGCTGTCTACAGTTTGTGAGAGTGCATGCGTCTTTCTTGGGATAGGACCCTGTATTCACCTTATTAGAGATGCCTGTAGTATTGCAGTGACATGGTGTTTCAGCTGTTCCAGTTACCTGCTGGTGCCAGTGGACTGGTTTGGTGTTTTTGTTTTGGAAGATAAGAGAGGTCAGGAGGCCTCTTGACCTGTAATTCACAACCCCTGTTTACCAGCTGCTGTTGACCCAACCCGTGGGTCTCCTGCTGCAGAAATAACCCCAGTATATGGCATCTACAGGCCAGATCCTACTCTGTCGACGTCAGAGACTCTTCGTAAAAAGTTAATAACTTGCAGGGGTAGTATTTGCCTCCAGTCCAGTGGGTTTTTGGGGGACCACAGTTGAAGTACTTCCAGTAATGCAGTTAATGCAAGGATCTGACTCTTGGTCTTCACAGAGGGAGAGAGAGTTCAAATTACTGTAAAAAACTACCATATAAAGTTCAGCCCATGTAGCTGAAACATCTGATATACAGCAGGAAAACATTGGCTGTTATTTATAGCCCGTTATACACAATGCTAGGTACTGTATAATCCTCCAGGTAGATGCTTGAGATTTTCAGAATAGGACATCTGTTACTGAATGAATATTGATTTGATTGAAGATGGCCTCTAATATACAGAAGAGCCCAATGCAAAGTGTTCCGTAAGTTCCTCAATGCCAATAAGAAATGTTTACTGGAACAATAACTACAGGAAGGTTTAATTTATATCCACATTTGAAAGGAGTGTTTGAAGATGGGAATGTCTTGACATGGGGAAATAGCTGGGGTAAGGAGCGCAACTGGTCAGAGGGCTAAGCTGTTGTTTCCGTGGTCAATCCATGTGAGGTCGAGTAAATATGCATCTTCTTGTGTGTGAGTGATGTAATATGACATGACAAATGGCGTGATAAAACAATGTTTGGTTAGAATGTTTCACTGGCTTCTATAATGTTCAGCTTTGCTTCAGCCAATGCAGTAGTTATTGTCTTAATAACGTTGATGTCAAGGCTTTTTGTGTTGTAGTTTAGAATTCGTGTTGTAATGACTAAGCACGTCTCTGCGTTTGAATAGTGGCTGGAGCAGGCTTGTTCCAGTCAGTCACTTCTCCTGTGTGACCTGTGCAGGTCTAGAACCGCACATGATTGGCTCAGAGACATTAGACTGGATATTTTCCATGTCATTTGTCATAGTGGTGATGCATTGCCAATGGTAGCATAGAGTATTTTTGTTTGTGTTTTCGGTCTATTGGTCCTTAGTAGCAGATCATTTTCCGTGAGTGATGGTTGAGGTATAGAGTTGACATATCTTCCAGCTTTGGACCATCTCGCCTGACTCAGTCTTTGAATGGTTGAGATAACTTACTTGCAAAATTGGTTTGTTTTGTCTCTTAACTTGTAACTAATTACAAATACTACATGTGAATATACGACATGCTATGTAGGTTATTCTGTGGAGATTTTAGATCTGTATGTGTGAGTTATGTGACTGTACTGCTCTGCCTCTGCAGATGTGTTGTGTGGACCAGACAATACTCTCTGCTGTAACAGGTGTAGACCAGACAATACTCTCTGCTGTAACAGGTGTAGACCAGACAATACTCTCTGCTGTAACAGTGTAGACCAAACAATACTCTCTGCTGTAACAGGTGTAGACCAGACAATACTCTCTGCTGTAACAGGTGTGGACCAGACAATACTCTCTGCTGTAACAGGTGTAGACCAGACAATACTCTCTGCTGTAACAGGTGTAGACCAGACAATACTCTCTGCTGTAACAGTGTAGACCAAACAATACTCTCTGCTGTAACAGGTGTAGACCAGACAATACTCTCTGCTGTAACAGGTGTGGACCAGACAATACTCTCTGCTGTAACAGGTGTGGACCAGACAATACTCTCTGCTGTAACAGGTGTAGACCAGACAATACTCTCTGCTGTAACAGGTATAGACCAGACAATACTCTCTGCTGTAACAGGTATAGACCAGACAATACTCTCCGCTGTAACGGGTGTGGACCAGACAATACTCTCTGCTGTAACGGGTGTGGACCAGACAATACTCTCTGCTGTAACGGATATGGACCAGACAATACTCTCTACTGTAACGGGTGTGGACCAGATAATATACTCTGCTGTAACAGGTGTGGACCAGACAATACTCTCTGCTGTAACGGGTGTGGACCAGACAATACTCTCTGCTGTAACAGGACAATACTCGCAATAATATTTATTTTATTTCAGAAAATGTGGAGATTGGTTGTGGCCTCAAAAGAAGCATTTCATGTGTCTGATTTGAAGTTTCTCTGTGTATAATGTGTGTGTGTGTGTGTGTGTGAGGGGGATTACAAAATTGGACTGTTAAGACCCCATCCTTCAGCGGCGTGAGACCTTGCGCTCAGCGGCACACTCAGCTGCGGCCCATGATTGGCGGACAGTGTCACAGCCTCCCCGGTGAATTCCAGTTGTCTCTGGCAGGCTCTGAACACTTAACGGTATGCTGAGTCAACCCATGGTAGTAGGGGTAGTGGGAAGGGAGGGGTGTGTGGTTGAGGGCAGGACAGGACAGGGTAGAACAGTGACCGCAGCATGAGGCCGGTACCGTTTGCACTCAGGGATGACCACCTGGGGTGTGTGCTTGGCGGGCCATCACAGAACAAACAGCAGTTGCTGCAACAACGCTCACTGTGCAATCTTGGCCGAGCTTTCAGGATGTCTGTGTGCTGTCCCTCTTGTCCCTCTCTCTCTGCCTTTCTCTCTTTTGCTCCTTTTTCATTGACGTGGGGGGGGGGGGGGGGGGGGGTTGGCTTCAGGCTCCTGATGTGATTGGCCAGGGTGGGTCCTTCCCCTGCTCTTTAAAAGCCTTCCTAACACCTGGGTTACAAAAAAGCAGCAGCTCTTGCCTCTCCCGGCTGCTCACTGGCACTGTCCTCATTCTCCCCCCAAACAAAAAAAACAAAAAACACTTTGGAATCTCTCTGCCATCTCTGAATGAGTGAGTATGTCTCCTTTTCCACGTGATTTATCTGCTTCTCATGTCGGGGATCTTTAGTTACCTTGGTCTAAGTTTGTGATTCAAATAGACACTAAATTGAAACTGCTGAGAAAATAAAATCTTGTAGAGAAAAGTGGAGAATTTTCCACCGTTTTCTTGAGAAACTGTAGATGCACCTAGCTGAATTAGTTTGTTTTGTGCTTTTGAGATTGTGGGCGGTATTTCACTGGTTGACGTATTCAGTTGGTTTCCTTAGAGCATTTGTTTGTGGGTTTATTAGATGTTTTGTTGGGTTGAAAACCAAGCCACTGCTGAAGTGGGACTTGCGTAACTTGAGTGGTAGTTTGAGTTAGACAGAGCTAATCTTTGAGCTGATGATGTGTTGTGTACCTCCAGTAAGAATGGGTTCCTCTGGTACTCTACTTTTGTTGTGTCAACTTGGAGTTGAGTGTTATGTAAATTGCACAGACTCCTTTTCTGCTACTTCTGGACAGATAAAACGAATGAAGTTCATGTTTTTCCCATTCAGTTGATTGATGTCACGCTGTTGGCAAATTGGATTAGAAGAATCTCAAGTTTTGATCAGTGTTTGTTGTGTCACAGAACTGACTTTTCTATTAAAAGTGTTGTAGCCTTGTTGTATGCAAGCACACTATATTAGATTTAGGCGTTAGGCATTTTCAAGCAGGTTCTTTATTTGCGCAATATACAAGGCTTGGTACCAAATATTGTGTTTGATACGGCATCTGTATGCCAAATCGTTTATTGCATTATCTTAATTTGATCATCCTGTTGTTGCAGGAATTTTCCTTAACAGCAGGACATGCAAACTTGTAGTGTATTTGAGGTTTAAAAAGGCTTCTAAAGTTTGTGCTTTTCACTTTAAAATGTCCGACTTAACTTGCCCTAACGAAAAATGTATCAACCCTTACACAAAATGTCCATTAATTATAATCTACGTAATAATTCACATTCCCTGTTGCTGCAGGATTATTTTCCTGTTGTAACAAAATCTGGCTTAAATTAAAATCCTATGTCTCTACTTGCGTGCATTTATCACATTGGTTTTATCAAACCGCAAATGCACACACAGACACATTGACAAACAGACTGTGACAACTTTAAATCACATTCACTATTGTTGTTATTGAATAGAAAACATGTTTCAAACAATCATATGCAAAAGTACCAGTGGTTTTAACTACAGTGGGTAAAGCATACATTTCAGATGTGCATGAAAGGCAAAGGTTCAAGGATTTTGCTGGGGCTGGGTCTATGGCTATAGGTAGCTTAGTCATAGCATAACACAAGGTATATGCACAGGGAGCAGTGGAGTGCTTAGCTGCCTGGGTGGAGGGGTGAAGTCTGGTTGAGCAGGTTCCTTCTTATTTGCTCGAGTGTAGCACACTGGGAAGGAGTACAGTTGGGACAATGATTGATTGATTGTATTTGTATGCAATGCACACTTTTGATCAAAGATACAAATATCTACCAATACGAAGATATAGGCCTACCAGTCAATCTGTCTATCTAGAGGAGACGTAACATGGGAATGTACTAGGACACACAGCAGTTCCAGGAACGCAGCTGGTACAGGCACAGCAGGAACTAGAATGCGATCAAACCAGAACTGTGTATAGTAGACAAGCTAGGTAAAACTAAGTATGTAGAAAAATGCTTCACAAACAGCTAACGATTGGCTTGGCTATACATTTCCATACAGGGGAGGTGACAGCAGTCACAACAAAAGAGGTGTGTGGTAAGATACAGGTTCAGTCTGTCTATGACTTCTCCATAGCATGGAGTTAAAGGGAAACATGGAACCCCTTCACCTGTTTCAGTCCTGAAGGCCATGGATTTCTGTCCTGACTGGGTACAACATGGAGGAGCTACTGTGCATAGACTCACTTACGTAATGGCTTATTGACTGTTAACGTGGTGCGCTCTGACGATCATGTGAGAATGATGGATTTTATACTTGGCCTTTCAATGGCTTGGGCAAGAGTTTAAATAGCCAGAGTTTAAATAGCCAGAGTTTAAATAGCCAGAGTTTAAATAGCCAGAGTTTAAATAGCCAGAGTTTAAATAGCCAGAGTTTAAATAGAAAGAGTTTAAATAGAAAGAGTTTAAATAGCATGTGACTGAAATGTATTTTCTAGCACTAAAACTTCCTTTCGAAGAGTTTTTACAGTGCTTGTTTTTTGATGGGCAGCACTGAAATGTTAATTCATGGACTTGGATTGGTGGATGAGGTTAAGTTCCATAGCTGTTTGTTTATGGCTTTGTCACAACATTGGACATCCATGTTTGTTACCAGTGTTTTGATGTGTTTCACCGTTGTGTTTTTCCTGGGGTGTTGGTCGGTAGGATGGGAGGGAGCAGGGTGCGACTTTTGGGAACCTGGCTGGACAAGGGCCCTGGCTGCTTGTCTGTTTTTACCCATTCCTGTCAAAGAAGCCTTTGTATTGGAAGAACAGCACTGTGGGTAATTGGCTGTTAAAATCATTTAGCAGAACTCTGTGTGCGCTGCCCAGTGCCTCATCTTGTTGTTACGTAATAGCAGCAATCAAATGTTCAATAGAATGGAAATTTGAACACATGCCTCCTGCTGGCCCACTACTTCAGTGCACTCGGTGTGTTCAATTGAATTGGGTTTGCCGTGGACAGCAATACAGACAGGCCTTTGTAGCTTGCTCTCCCAGAGGTTAGGAACATTTGGTCGGAAACTTGCCTGCCTCAAGGCCTCATTAGCCGACCTCTTTGACCTGAATTTAGGATTCAGGTGTGTTTTTGATATAATGTTGAGACTTGCTTTAACCCGCCTGAAGTGAATGTGGTTATAGTATCATAAAGGAAACTGCACAGCAGCAATAGAACATGGACGTGTGTCTGAAAGGATTACTTAGAGGTTCTTTTAGGGAAAATAATGTGTGCTAATCTCTAAAAATAGATATGTAAAATTGAGGTCACAATTGATTTTACGGTCTGTCAAGCAAAAACAATACTGCAATTACTTATCTACGTCGACTACAAAATCCCTTTGAACTTGATACAGTTAGAGGCCATTTTGTTAACTCTGTGTATAGCAGAGTACAAAAGGTATCCAAAACCAGTCTGCACGGAACGTCAAGATTCCAATGCGTGACAGGAACAGTGATATTGTTTATGATCGACGCCATAGTTAAAGCACACTGAAGTGCGTGAGCTACCAACATGTATCGAAAGGAGAGATAAAATGGTGCTGCGGGTTCAGGGGAATGTGACACAGAAGGGTGTGTGTAGAATGACACCTTTTCTTCCCCTTGAAGTGTCCTTTGTCAAGGCCCTAGAGTTCTGGCCAGTCAGATAAGACTCATTGAATGTATCTTCATAACATTAACAGTAACTAGCTCATTGTTGACAGATTACACAGTCACATTATTAGGGATATTGTCTCTTTATAGAGGACTAGTCAAAGTGTAATTACAAAGAAATGATGGCTAGTTGTGGCCCATAACTTTTAGTTAACGTTTAGACAACATTGAATGATTGGTTGTATGTTTGCTGGTTATAAGGGCTTCCCGCCACATCAGCAGCTCTCTGAATATTCTTAGAACGTTTACCCTTTGCCGTTTTCTACAGGTATTTGCCCTATAGTGTAAGGCTGAGCTGAAGCACGCCAACCTACCAAGTACAACTGCTCTGCTTTGGACCGTGAGCCCTTCCCCAGCCCCGCACCACTATAGCCGTAACCATGGACCGCATGGAGCTGAAGAAAGTCTGCATGGAGGCAGACGATGACAGCACAGACAGTTTGGACGACCGATTCACAGAGCCCATCGACTCTGAGAAGGCCACCATCAACAGGTGTGGTTCAATACTGTATCAATTATTTTAGCTGAGACTTTCTACAGAAAAAGCTGGAAATAAAGCGCATTGCCTTAGTTGTGGCAACAAGAATGTGTTCTTTGCCAAACTGTACAGAAATGGTTCTTTATCATACATTTCTTGTCTCCTACCTATCATTGTCTAATGTACACAATGCTATTCAATACACTGGTTAGGAGAATCTCTCAGCTCATAGCTTCACTGTAAACCGCCAACAGATTAGCTACACTGTAATCTCATTTCTTCCATCACCCCTAAAAATAAAAGAAATAGAAGCTGTAACTAGTCTAACTGACCCTGTAACCACTCATAAAGTCCTAACATGGCTGTCATAAACTAGTCATAAAGAAGTATTTTAAACTAGAGATTGATTCAATTATTATACATCTGCAGTCACTTCCTGGATGAGGATGAGGACGCAGAGAGCCACAAGTTTCTCACTAATGGGATTATGAAGAAGAAGAAGTATGAGGAGTATCAAGAAGAATACGTAAGAAGACTGATGATGAACTATCGATGACAACACATGCATGTTTGCTCTTGCTCATGGACACTATCTCTTAACAACAACCTTGACCATTTCCTCAAAAGCTGTCTGCTTTTATTCAAACCTTCGTTCCGAGGAACCCTTTCGTAGGAACTGGTAGTTACGTGTGTGTGTGTGTGTGTGTGTGTGTGTGTGTGTGTGTGTGTGTGTGTGTGTGTGTGTGTGTGAGAAATGTTCTTTACGATCAGTTGAAGTCATGGTAATCTCTCTCTTACCCTCTCTCTCTAACTTTCTCTCTCTCAGCACCCAGGACATACCTCCTTTGGTATGTCAGTCTTCAACCTGAGTAATGCGATCATGGGCAGCGGCATCCTGGGTCTCTCCTACGCAATGGCCAACACTGGCATTGTGCTTTTTGTGTAAGTGTGTGTTTGTCTCTATGGCAGAAGTTATGTGGAATCAAATCAAATGTATTTATATATCCCTTCTTACATCAGCTGATATCTCAAAGTGCTGTACAGAAACCCAGCCTAAAACCCCAAACAGCAAACAATGCAGGTGTAGAAGCACGGTGGCTAGGAAAAACTCCCTAGAAAGGCCAAAACCTAAGAAGAAACCTAGAGAGGAACCAGGCTATGAGGGGTGGCCAGTCCTCTTCTGGCTGTGCCGGGTAGAGATGATAACAGAACATGGCCAAGATGTTCAAATGTTCATAAATGACCAGCATGGTCAAATAATAATAATCACAGTAGTTGTCGAGGGTGCAACAAGTCAGCACCTCAGGAGTAAATGTCAGTTGGCTTTTCATAGCCGATCATTAAGAGTATCTCTACCGCTCCTGCTGTCTCTAGAGCGTTGAAAACAGCAGGTCTGGGACAGGTAGCACGTCCGGTGAACAGGTCAGGGTTCCATAGCCGCAGGCAGAACAGTTGAAACTGGAGCAGCAGCACGGCCAGGTGGACTGAGGACAGCACGGAGTCATCATGCCAGGTAGTCCTGAGGCATGGTCCTAGGGCTCAGGTCCTCAGAGAGAGAGAGAAAGAGAGAATTAGAGAGAGCATACTTAAATTCACACAGGACACCGGATAAGACAGGAGAAGTGCTCCAGATATATGGGGTCAATGTTTGGTTTCTGCAACCGTCAAGTGATTAAACCACCAGCTAATAAAGTAAACGATTCTGTCTGCATCATATAGTATTACTGATAGGACTGAAATAGCTTCTGAGTCCTTGGTATAGCAAGTGGGGTTTGACAACAGGGTGGGTGGTGGGGTATGTATTTGGGAATAGACAGACACTGACTTTGGCTCGAAGTCAGGACCTTCTTGTGACATGCCATCCCCAGCATGCATGCAAAGGTGGCGTGAACAACCATGTTACAGCCCCGCCTCTGAATCCCATCACCGCCTCCATTCTCAGCTTCCCCGGATTGTGTTGACGTCCATAACAGCCTGTTCAATCAATCCCTATAACCAGGTTTCTCAAATGTCCAAAACAGGATTATGATGCTTTATTTCAGTTATGTTTCCACTGTGTATGGCTGGGCTTTACCAAGAAATGATTTTGTGACTGAGTACTTTCACTAAGCAAAAACATTGTCATTTTCGGCATATCCCTGAAAGTGATTGAAGGACAGGAGACAAGAAAATAGATTAGGAACCCACTTGATGATTATAGTGGCGCAGCCGGTTTGTTTCCGGTCCTAAGGAGTTTACAGGGAGTCCCCAAACGTCAGTCCTCCTCCTCAGTTGCAACATCTTACTTCCTCACCATCTATTCTGGGCTTCCCTGACATTCTGGAAGGTGGTATCACATAACACCCATTTTGATACAGTCATTCACCTGCTTGCCTATCTCTGGTCAACAAGAGTACAGTGAGGTGTAGAGGGGCAACTCTCAATTCAAAAACAACATCTTTAATTCAGTTAGTTTAATACGTTGGAGCCCATTGGAGGCTGGATGATTGGGTTAAAGGCTCCTTGATGATGAAGGCCCCTTGTGAACTCTTTAAGTGTAAGGATTTAAGGCTGATCATGTTCAGCCGATGCGGGAAACCCATACATCCCCTCCCGGAATACCTCACAAGTTACTTTATTGACTTATATAATAGCTCAGAGTTTAGTCTGGTCTCTAAGCACTGACACGCATTGGTCGACCACTATTTTGTCTGAGCTGGCACATATATTGACATGGCATGATGGTGTCTTTGACATGTGCTTTAGGCATTGGAACATGGTCTTCTCAAATAGGCAGTAAATGAATGCCAGAGAATTCATCCGGACCCACCCCCCCCCCCCCCCACCACCACCCCCACCCCCAAGTGAAATACGACTGCAGTTCTAAAGCTAAGTTTACCTCCCTAAATAGGTAATGGGGAAAACAGAGTGAGAGTGACTAGGGGGAGAAACTGGTGAAAGTTATTATGTAGGGTGTTTTGTAACCCAGTTGACATGTGTTGTTTGTTGTGATTTGTGTAAGATTTCCGTATGGTATAGCCCAATGCTAATGTCTGACTGGTTTCTATCCCAACGTAGAGTCCTTCTCTTGGGTGTGGCCATCTTGTCGTTGTACTCTGTTCACTTGCTGCTAATGACTGCAAAAGAAGGAGGTAGGTGTCATTTTTTAATTAATGGAAATGTCTGTCTTCCATTAGCATCTGTCTGTCTGTCCTCGCCTTTCTGCTTTTTCCCCTTTGTATCTTTGAATATCACTCATCAGCACATTGTCGTTGTTCTAACAGGCTCTCTCATCTATGAAAAGTTGGGAGAGCGAGCTTTTGGCTGGCCGGGGAAAATGGCTGCGTTTGGATCGATAACCCTTCAAAATATTGGTGGTAAGTGAACAGCTAATGTTGCATTCATTGTAGTGTTATGATTCTATTTTGAAATGTACATTTGTGTTTATTTGCACCCAGCCATGTCCAGCTACCTCTTCATTGTAAAGTATGAGCTGCCAGAAGTGATCCGTGCCTTCATGGGACTGGAGCAGAGCTCTGGGTAAGTGTCTGTCATTGGTTAACTATTTCATCAAATCCGTTTATTTGTAGTTAATTTGACACAGGTGGCTCAACATACTACACAGTTTGGTTGGTGTATTGATAGATAGATGGATGGATTGATGCTCTGCGTGTGAGACCTGTTCTCTCTGCGTTGTTTACAGTGAATGGTACATGAACGGAAACTACCTGGTTGTGTTTGTGTCCATCGGTATCATCCTGCCTCTCTGCATACTCAAAAACCTGGGTAAGTGGTGTGGGTGTGTGTGTGTGTTGCGGTTGTTTCAGATTTAGTCTTTGTATATTTTGTTTACATAATGTGTGTGAGTGTTTTCGTGATGGTACATGGGTTTCTCTCTAATTCTCTCTCTTGTCTCTAGGCTACCTTGGCTACACCAGCGGATTCTCCCTGTCCTGCATGGTGTTTTTCCTGGGAGTGGTAAGTTTAACCTGCCTCCTTTTGCTCCGCTAGTTTAGCATTTTTAGCCCTCTGAATGACTGAACAATGACGGATGATGGTGTTGATATTATATAAAGTACTATCAGATGTGAGTTAAGACAGCTACATTTCACCTTCTGTCAATATGGCAACAACTCCTGCTTTTTATAAACTCTGACATTCTTTTATAGTACATTTCGCCTACATTGCTTTTGTATTCTTGCCACACGGCGTCTTGATCATGACTACTTTCTCCTCCTTAAATGTCATCCTGACCTTTTGTAGGGTATTATGCCAGTGCTGGCTTTGCTCTCACAGGCAATGTGGGCGATTTGCATGCCATGGTAGTTCCTAGTAACATTTAGAATATGCCTGGTGTGGAGTTCAGCTGGTTAGTTACCGTACATGAGATTAGAGATGAGTTTATCAATAGCCTTCTTTGATATCTTAAACTCCACTTTGGCCCACTTGCTCTCTAGTGGTGTATCATATTAAACACTGATACAGTCTGTATCATCATTAATGAAATAGAGCTTGCGGCCACACTCCGTTTTACACAGGGTTTATACCATAGTAGCTATCAGAGAGACATCCTATGTAGTTAGTAACCCTGAAAGTACATAGTTTAGCGTTCAGCGTCTGTTTCTTTGAAGACAGAATGAAAGATTACAGGATGGAAGGAACTCATTACTCTGCAATATAATGGATTGCTGCCTATGTAATATAATGCATTTCTATGTTTGCTAATCATCCCCATCTCACTCCTCTGTCCCCATCTCACCCTTCTGTCCCCTCTTTACCTCTCAGCTGATCTATAAGAAGTACAACCTCCCCTGCCCGATGCCCTTCATGTACCATCATACCAACCACAGTATGAATGGAACAGCCCTGGGGCCCCACGCCCTGCACAACGGCACCGTCCTCATGGACTTCTCCAGAGCTGACATGTCCCCCGCCTCCTATCTGGACGGCCACCACACCTCAGGGGTCCGCTTCGAACCACACCCCGACGACGTGGAGGAGATGTGCACGCCCAAGTACTTTGTGTTCAACTCTCAGGTGAGGTGTGGAGCTACTGTATGTGGGTGGGGGGGTGGAGGTATGTGGGTGGGGTGTGAGTGCGTACGTGTGTGTGTGTGTGTTTGTATATGGGGTGAGTCGGAATGCTTCATGTCATAATTCTGTGTTTTGGAAACAATATCCTCTGATAAACAGTCCCTGAAACGCGATTAATCAATGTTTAGAAGAACCCAATTCTTAGCGTATCTGGGCTTGTGTTTCATTCCACGATCTCTTCTCCTGTCATTGCAGACTGCTTACACTGTTCCCATCCTGGCCTTCTCCTTTGTGTGCCACCCTGAAATTCTACCCATCTACAGTGAACTCAAAGAGTAAGTGCATCCAAGTGAATTACAAAAGACACGTTTGCATAGACGCTCATAGAAATTGCTGCGGTACACTTTCTCCATATAACTCACATCTCAACTTGCGTTTTCCCCAGTCGCTCCCGTAGAAAGATGCAGAACGTGTCCAACCTGTCCATCCTGGCCATGCTTGTCATGTACATGCTCTCAGCGCTGTTTGGCTACCTCACTTTCTATGGTAAAATATACACACACGCACAATAAGATACATTTGCAGCAATTGTATTACTTTGTTTCTGCTTTTATTGCCATTATATGTTAATTTTATGAGTGAAATGTTTGAAAAAGAGCCAGTAGTATGTATTAAAATACACTAGTAAGCTACCATAACCATTGCGTGTTTGTTTACCAAATCTCTCTCTCACACCCAGTTCAGGCTTTTGTATTGGTATGTCTCTGACAGCTTGTATTCCTTCTTTCTCCCAAAAACAGAAAACGTGGAGGCAGAGTTGCTCCACACCTTCACCAAGGTGTATAAGTTTGACACCATGCTCCTGCTGGTCCGTCTGGCTGTCCTGACTGCTGTCACCCTGACTGTCCCCATTGTCCTGTTCCCTGTAAGTACAACGAGGCATCTGCTCAAACGCACGCAGACACACACACACACATGCACATCCACACTCACACACACAAGCAGAGACTCGCACACGCATGCATGCACACAGACACACAGACACCCACATACACAAAACATATGCACACATTCTCACGCATACAATTTATGCAGACACATTCACACGCCGCTCAACACCTAGGTCATTTTATCCAAATGAGATAAAAATGTATTAATTATTTTAATACCAAAAACAGGGTCTCTTTCTGTATTGGCTGAGTGAGTGGGTGTGTTGACACGGCTGGTTTTCTTGCTGGACTTGGTAAAGCACATACTGTTCTGCTGTGACGTTAGCTGACTCATTATTGGACTTTCAGCAATCCCGTCAATCCATTTCCCCAGGTCCCAAATGAGAACCAGCCCAGGTTTTCAAAGCCCTGTTTGTCTGTCGTAAGCTTCCTTGCAAGAGCACTCTGTCCCTCCTCCAATCATACTCTCAATCATACTTTAGACACACAAATACAAGCATAAACACAAATTAACACACACACACATACACAGCTTTGGAACAATTACACCCCTACACTGCTCCCCACATGATGCCAGACATATTCAGTCCCTTCCTTCTGGGGCACACATCAATAGGCTCAGCATGTGAAAGCACGGAAATATATTACTGTAAGTACTGTATTACTGTAAATGTACTACTGTAAGTCTCTGGATAACAGCGTCTGATAAATGACTAAAATGTCAATGTGAAAAGCAGTGGTACAATAGACGTCTTGTTCATCACAAGCTCTTTAGCCTGGCTGCCAAGGAACACAGTGTAATGTTCACAACTCCCCTGTCTCTCATTTCCCTCTTTGCTCTAAGTAGCACATTGTCATCACATGCTGTCCTAGCGAATAAATGCAGTGAAGTCACTTGCTACCGTCCTTATTTTGTTAAAGTGTAAGCTGCAGTTTAGCCTTGGTTTGTACAGTTTAGCCTTGGTTTGTACAGTTTAACCTTGGTTTCTAGCGTCAGTTCAGGTCTGATACTGTGTTTCTGTTCCACTGGTTATTATGTAATCTCCTGTCCATGCAGACTGCCTGCCTGCCTGTCTGCCTGTCTGGTGTGTGAGTCACTGAATGAGAGTGTTGGCCTTGCATGGCGTACCTGACCCCCCTATATGGCTGTGGGCTATATTTGTCTTGGCCCTAGTCTGGCACAGGAGCCCATAAAGGGCTGAGGGTCTCAGAGGTGTCATGGACCTCCTTTGTAGCCTACAATGAACCATGCATTAGCACTTAGCAGTGCCCATTTAGAATTGATCCTCTCAAAGGACTTAGTTGACCCAAGGAACATTAATATGGTAATATTAGATTTATGGAGAAAAAAAATGATCCAGTGATCAAAGTGCTATACAGGGGAGCTGCACCACAATTCCACTGTTTACCTACAGTCACTGTAGCTTGCAGGAGATGGGTTCTTGTGACGGGAGAGATAGTTTTAGGCTGGAATGGTTAATGGACTATATGGTGGTGTTACACTGAGCCACCAGCAGAGAGCAGGGGAGAACTGTCAGCCCCATGGCTCTAGTCAGCCCTGCTTAGAAAGAGAGGTGGGGGGAGTATCCGTTTTGACTGTGGGCTATACTGATACTCCCACACTCTTACACGCCCACAGAAACACTATCTCTCTCTCACACACACACACAGAGAGAAACACACACACTCACCAGCTCTCTCACTGTGGGAGTGAACACTTCTTTGGTCATGGGAATGTGCGAGTGTATCTCACAGTCCCAGTGGAAGTTTACAGGAGATAAGCCCTGAGCAGTGGAAAAACCCTCACTGTGACCTCCACCTTAGAGGGAGGGAGAGAGAAAGATAGAGGGAGGGAGAGAGAGAGAGACAATGCACTCACTGACTGTTGCAGCTGACACCAAAATGCAGTGTCAGAAGGGAGGCTATAGGAACACGCCTAGTGCCCAAATGAATTAAGTTTCTTGCGCACTGAGAGTCGAGTAGAGACGAACGGATTGGGTTCAGTCAGTCCCGATGAGCCCTTCCCAGCTACCTAGTTTATGCTTATGGCTAGAAACTTCAGCAAGAATTTGAAACTTGCCTGCCGAAGTTGAAATCATTTTGTTTTTATCTGAGTATATATCTTTTTTTTATGTAACGTTAGACGTTAATGCTATTTTTGGTTAAAACTACAATAAATGTGCTTCAGCTGTCACCATGGTCTGTTATTGGCTACGCTATCTAGCTACCCTTTCCTTACTGTGGCAAGTGGGAGCGAAGGACGCTGTTCCCTGTGTTGTTGTGTTGCCTGCTTGCAGCGCAAACTCTCCCCATTGAGCAGTAGATTGTATCCAGATGGTTACTACAAACATTACAAGTTATTTCTTGTCTAGGCTTCTATCCTACTCGGAATAAAATCAAGTTGGATGGAACAAATTGGAGATGGTGACCAATAAGACAAGTTATTTCTCCCTTGCCCATCGACATAATCATCACGTTCTTTAACAGGTTTTAACTAGCGCAATGCTGTTACCAGGTAGCCAGCATTACCTATCTGTGAGGGGCTTATCAAGACGACTGACTGAACCAAACCCCTTCGTCTCGACATGACTCTCAGCTGCGCCACATACACTTCATGACCAAAAGTCGCCGAACATCTCATTCCAAAATCATGGGCATTAATAATATGTTGGTCCCCCCTTTGCTGCTCTAACAGCCTCCACTCTTCTGGGAAGGCTTTCCACTAGATGTTGGAACATTGCTGCGGGGACTTGCTTCTATTCGGCCACGAGAGCATTAGTGATGTTGGGCGATTAGGCCTGGCTCGCGGTCGGTGTTCCAATTCACCCCAAAGGTGTTTGATGGGGTTGAGGTCAGGGCTGTGTGCAGGCCAGTCAAGTTCTTCCACACCGATCTTAACAAACCACTTAACAAACCGTATGAACCTCGCTTTGTGCACGGGGGTATTGTCATGCTGAAACAGGAAAGGGCCTTCCCCAAACTGTTAGCACAAAGTTGGAAGCACAGAGTCGTCTAGAATGTCATTGTATGCTGTAGCGTTAAGATTTCCCAGATTCGTCCGTTGGACTGCCAGATGGTGAAGCCTGGTTCATCACTCTAGAGAATGCATTTCCACTGCTCCAAAGTCCAATGGCAGTGAGCTTTACACCACTCCAGCCTACGCTTGACATTGCGCATGGTGATCTTAGGCTTGTGTGCGGCTGCTCGGCCATGGAAACCCATTTCATGAAGCTCCCGACAAACAGTTCTTGTGCTGAAGTTGCTTCCTGAGGCAGTTTGGAACTTGGTAGTGAGTGTTGCAACCGAGGGCAGACGTTTTTTATGCGCTACATGCTTCAGCACTCTGTGGTCCCATTTTGTGAGCTTGTGTGGCCTACCACTTCTCGGCTGAGCTGTTGTTGCTCTTGGATGATTCCATTTCACAATAACAGCACTTACAATTGACTGGGGAAGCTCTAGCAGGGCAGAAATGTGATGAACTGACTTGTTGGAAAGGTGGCATCCTATGATGGTGCCATGTTGAAAGTCACTGAGCTCTTCAGTACGGGCCATTCTACTGTCAATGTTTGTCTATGGAGATTGCATGTGTGCTCGATTTTATACACCTATCAGCAACGGATGTGGCTGAATTAGCTGAATCCACTCATTTGAAGGAGTGTCCACATACTTTTGGTCATGTAGCGTACATCATCCATTAGGGAAAGGGGGATACCTAGTCAGTTGTACAACTGTATGCATTCAACTAAAATGTGTCTAACGCAGTTAACCCAACTCCTCTGAATCAGAGGGCACCAGGCGTGTCTGAGCAGCCTCTCCCATAGCCGAAAGGCTCCTTGAGCAGGCCGTAGTCAAGCACAGAAATGAAGGGATGCGATGTGAACATAAAGCAAGTACAGCATGTCGAATACATGTTTGGACACACTCATGTCGATGTGTCTGCTGCTGTGTGCTATGTAGCCATTGGCTACTGGTCTGTTACACCTGAAAAACTGTGGGGCATAGCATATGCATGGCATCTTTTCCAAACACGTTAGTCATGGCCTAGATAACCCAGCATCAAACCATTGATTTTCCCCCCCTTGACTGCTGCTCAGGCTTCAACAAAGCATCATGTGCACCTCAGCATTTACAGCGCAGTGAGTTCAGTTCACCGCACAAGCTTGAGGATATAGTTGTGGAGACATAGGAGAGGTGAGATGAAAGTAACCAGTCATGCTGGCATCACGTTGCCAGGTGTCCAGCCCTCTGAATCACGAGACGTGACATGTGAGATCTCCCCGAGAGTCCTTTGCCCTTCATTTGGCAGAGGAGCCTTCAGCACCCAGATTAACGTTTGCTTTGTCTCTCAAGCACTATGTCCTTTATTATAGGCAGGAGGGCTGGGGTTGTGTAGGAGGGGAGTGGGGAGTGGAGGTGAAAGGGTGGGCTCAAACAGTAAAGAATCTAAAGGCAACAGTAAAGATACTTGGTCGCGAACAAGCAGGTTTTAATGAAACAGTGTTTAGATGTGGTAGGCAGACTTGTCTAGTTCCCATGCTCTCTTTGTTTCATGGCTCCTCAATAACAGGAACACAAATAATGACATTACTTCAAGTCAACTGTTCATTTTGATGTTTAAAAAGTTACTTAAAATGTTCTTAAGTGTAATGATTCCTGTTTTCATGAGTCATTTAATTGACCTACAACATTGTTTGTGAATGTTGGTGTGTGATATGATCTGTTATATTGTGATGTTCTATGGCCTCGTCTCAAGGCGGTTGACCGTTTCTTTCTTTCTAAATAAAGCAGTGGGGGCACTTGTCTGAGAAATATAAACGCAGGAAATAGCCTTCTAACTATTAACCTTGGTCTTTTCTGCTGCTTATGGCTCTGTAATAAGATGGGATTCTGTTTGTGTTGCAGTCAGTTATGATGGTTACACTGGCCTAGTAGTGATGGTACTCTTGTGATGGGGTTGTTAGGTTGCTGTTGAGTTTTCCACTAGAGGGCAGGTCAGAGAAGACAAATCCTGTGGTGCACAAGCACAATGCCCAGTTGGCTGTGACCCAAAAGTAGCCTGCCATGCATGCTGTCTTTTCACAGTGACTTCATGGAAAATAAGATTATAGTCAATAAGTTCATTATATATCTGCCCTTGTTATTGCTGTGATACACTATTTTCAGGATCATTTGACTGGCTTTACAAAGTGAACCCTGTCACCTGTCTTTGACAGTGGTTGAATAGGCTTGTTGAATGTGGTGGAAAAGGGTTTAAAATGGGTTTTATTTCTGATGGTCAGTCAATTGAGGATTTAAAAAAATCTCAAGTTATAACCTGTTTTATCTTATTCCTGACCTTATGGTGTGCTTGTTCCTCTTAATCTTGGATTTACCTTTTTGTTCTTCCCTTTTTAATGTCTTCCTCCCTATGAAAAAAACACTGGCAAACCAAGGCGTAGTAATACTATGCCATATATCTAGCTGTTTCTGAAAAGGTTGCAGCATCTTTCACTTGGTTGGAGCCCAGTTGGCTCCCTGGTTTTGGGCCATGTTGCTAGCTTTTGGCTGGCCTGGTAGACCCAGGTACCTTAGCAGCGGTGGCGCTTTGCCACATATCTCACCCCAGTGGGAGCTGTCATAGCGGGTGGAGGGAGGGAGATGCAGGCAAATATTGCATGGTGCACTCCAAAGGCCCTGTGCAGGATCTCTGTTGGGCGCTGAATAGTTCAGAGCCTTGGCAGCCAGGTGGGTAGAAATGTCACGCCCAGGCGCCAGGTTTTCAACGGTCCAATTATGCAATGGCTGCTGGGAGAGGGGATTGTTTATTATCAATGGGGGGGGGGGGGGGGTAATTATGCCTTGCAGAGCTACTGCCACGCCTTAAAATAATTTTGGTGTAAATCTCTGCCACTCCTTCATACATTCTTTCAGCAAGGTGTCAGTGTTGGCCATTTTGGCTCTTGATCCACAACTCAAGAGAGTAGCGCGCCATCAACCCTCACCAAACAAGTATTTAGACTGAAACATGAACCAGCAAAGTGTCTCGTCTTTCTGCTGTCTAAATATCTACGTAGGAAAGGTATCATTAGTGAAAAAGCAAATGAGAGGATTTCAAAAAAGGGAAACTGTTAATTGACAAGCGTTGCCTGGGGGCAGAACACGCCTATCCTGCTGCCTTCAGTCCCGCCTTCTCTGGCCCTCGGCTGATGCAATCCCAGGGTGCCGTTGCAGGAGGTTCTCCCAGAGTTAATTCTCTGCCTTTTGAATGGCGCTTTAAGCCCCGCCTCCTCAACCTTTCGCTCTGTGGCCGGCTGGCCCATAACAGTTGCTTTTCACCTGATACCCGTGACCTCTCACCCAGTGAAGTCTTTAACTCAATGCCTTGAGCTGTGTAGCTCTCAGCCTTTTAGCTGGTGGCCTCCTTCCCTGCCTCCCTGCCTGGCTGCCTAATTAGACTCTCACCTGCTGCAGTTGACACACTTCAGTCAGCAGCCAACTGTGGGAATTGGCCTGTGGGCTTAGACTAGTTTGCCGACATGACTGATGATATAGTTACCTACTCGCCCTTGTGTGTGTGTGTGTGTGTGTGTGTGTGTGTGTGTGTGTGTGTGTGTGCGTGTAAGAGAAATAAAGACAATGTGCTGTATTAATCAATACATAAAAAAACACTTTACAAGTGGTATCCTAAGTGTCAACTGATCGTCAGTATGTAGCGGTTGATCAGACATTATAAAGAGGTTTGTGTTGCAGATCCGTTCCTCCATCAATACCATGCTGTTCAGCCAACGGGAGTTCAGCTGGGTGCGTCACATGCTCATCGCCGCCTTCATCCTCCTGTTCAACAACCTGCTGGTCATCTTCGTCCCCAGCATCAGAGACATTTTCGGCTTCATCGGTGAGTCCTCCTCAACCACAGCAGTGGTCCCCAAACCCATTCCTGGAGAGATACGGGGTGTGCAGGCTTTTGTTCCCACCAAGCACTAACACTGATTGATGTCTTGATGTGGAGGTATTTCATTGAGTGAGGTGTGTTAGTGCTGGGCTTGCTCAAACGTCTGCACACCCTGAGGCTAGTGCTGTCTAAGTGAGGACATTTGTTTAGACAGAAAAAGCTAGATGACTGATGGTGGTCTTCTTCCTTTTTCCCCTCTGACAGGCTCCTCTGCAGCCACCATGCTCATCTTCATCCTCCCTGCTGCCTTCTATCTACGCCTGGTCAAGTCCGTGCCGATGCGCTCCGTGCAGAAGATCTCGGTAAGTGTGCAGGAAACGATGGTGCACGAACACGCACACAAACACTCAACTCAAAATCACATACGGTGACTCACACACAGAACAGCCACTCTGACGCACGCAACATATGACACACACATGCCATAGCCTGACGAAATTAGCACCCATCAACATGCCCATACAGACACACCATAGCTGTTATTAGAACAGACCCCCCACCCCACAGCACTTACACAACAACCCTGATTTACAGAGTTACAGCAGTCCCCCAAAACAGGGTTTCCCAGAGGCCCACTGAGATGCTTGACAAAAAATGATTGCACAGAATGTACAGATATGAACACTTCACACAACCTTCTCTCACAGTGTCGTTATTCTTTTTCCTGATGTCTTTTAGGCGGCCATTTTCCTGGTGGTGGGCATCATCTTCATGTTTAGCAGCCTGTCGCTCATCGTGATGGACTGGATCCACAACCCTCCCGGCTCCGGCGGTGGTCACTAAGAGGACCCCCCTTACCTCCACCCCCTCTCACCTCAAACCCCCTCCCCTGACTGTGCCTTGGGGGTAAGGTCACCGGGCCCGGGGGCGCCCCCACACATCACCCACAGACTGAGTACATCAGCGTACTGTAAAGGGGCGGTTCTCTTTTCTCAACCCCACCCCTTTCCACAAAGTATTACTGGAGGGGACTACGTTCTACGACTGAAACAGACTCTTAAGTTCGTTATTCTTTTTCTTTCTTGTTGTTGTTGGATGGTTTAGTTCTAAAGAATCCTCGACAACAGGGACTTGCCGAAAGGACACAAAGTAATCAAGGAGGACGGTCACAAACGGGAGAAAAGACGTCAGGCGCTGCGGCTGTTGCAGCGCGCCCTGCCGTAGTTGTCTAGATAGCCCATCAACCCTACTCTGTGATATTACCTGAGCAGAGGAAAAAATATGAGCAGGGACCTCAACCATTAAACGGTCAAGAGAACCCAAAAAGAACGAGAACTGATCTGAGAGCTGCCACTATTGGAGCTGGTTGTGACTACAGGCGTGGCTTCAGGGCCATGGGCTCTGCACACTTGAAGATTAGAGAGAGAGAGGTGAGACAAGGGTTCAAAAACAAAGAGCACTTTTAGCATATGTTTCAAGTTTTAATGTATTTTTAACACATCCAGACACACACAAGAAACACACACACATACAGCACGCCATCTACACTAATTGGAGCTATTTGGTTACTGTCAAAATCTATTTTTGTACACCTAGGGGGAGTAAGAAAAGTCAATGTAACCGTACATATGACCGCTGTAGAATCTTTTTCCGAGCTAGAGCCTGGAAAAAGTTGTTCTGAGTGATATTTGTAAACTAGGTTTGTTAAAGTAGTTTCTATTTTATTACAATCAATCACATCACCAAAGTTTGTGCGCACACATATTTCTCAGTGGCCAGTGTGTTGCTCTCAAAACATCCCTTGACAGCAATCATCAGATCAGACGTTAGCAATCATACACATTGACAGACACATACACCAAGTCAACATTTTCAGCCATGTCCATTCTCCCAATCAACACTTAACGTGATGATCAACACACACTGTCAGCCATTTTGAAACCGCCCAGTAGACTGAGCTTCAAACAAGAGACTACATTCATTCTGTGTTATTGTCGCAGAGATTTGAATGTTGCCAAGTTTCGAATGTACCGGTACTTGGCCAATGTTCTACTGATCTACTGAATGACAGTTTACGTGTTTCTTTCTTTGCCTTCTTGTTCACTCTTGTCCAATATGTCACGCTACAGACCCCTTGGGTCAATTGCAGCGAACATTACCAGGAGATGAGCTTACGTTGTTGGCTTGAGATCATTTTCAACTTGTAACTCCATCTCTTCCTCAACTTCATGTGAAGTGAACTGTGCTATGAAATACAACTAGTGAACGCTAGTTTCAGTGAAGAGGAACAACAGAACTCTATGAGAGTTAAAGAGAGTCTACTGGCAGTATACCATACAGGTTATTTAACTATTTGACTTGGCACAGCGATCCTATAACCCATGATAATGTTTTTCTTCTATCACAGTGTGTAAAACGATATCTTGTGACAAAATTTAATTGTGGAAAAAAATATTTTGGGTAAAATAAGCAATGGATTGGACCTCCAGACTGTGCTGTTTCTGAGACACAAGATAAGTTGTTTTATCTGTGTTTGCAGTTCACACCTTAAAGGGGAAATCTGCAGTTGCTACATTTTTGGACTTATAAATGAATGATTTGTACCCATTGATTCTTGAAAAATATAAATTGTGAATGCCTCAAGAGCTTAGTTTAACCGTCGTACCCCATCAGAACCCAAAATATATGATTGGTTTACTCCAATGTTTGTAAACAACATAAATGTAAAACCATCATTTTGATATCATGGATGGTCAGTCCTTGCATCCGTATATCTCATCCTTCAGTTTTTTCCAGATTAAACGGGGACTACACTTTGTTATTGCTTCAACTGCTGATTGCCCCTTTAAGTTCAATATGGGTCATAATGTCAAATGTGGAGAAGATTAGAGAAATGAAATTCATCCACTGTTACTTAGCAGACTTGTCATTTGGTGATGTTTTTACCAGCGATTTGTTTATGGCAGATTGCTGCTGATAGTAGAGTTAACATACACAGTATGTGTTTATTACTGTAATTGTGACTCTTGTTACTGTAATTTACATAATTTCAACGGACCATAATTTCTTAAAATGCCCTAATTAATTAATTAACACCACGATAGATTAATTTCAAAATATTTTGCCGTTCTGAAAAAACATTTGTCAGTAGGTGGCTACATTAGCAGTTTGCATTCAAAGCAGAGAATACCTGTTTTCTAAGGTATTAAAGCAGATACGTGTTCCGAATGGATCCAGCCAGAATGGACAACATTTACAGATCCTTTGTGGATCTACATATGCATGAAACAAATTGATATTTCAAATGAAATGGTATAGTATGTGCATGTTTTGGATTACAAACATAGTCTTTTCTGACAACTTGTATATGCTTTGTAAATAATCTTATTATATGGTACTCACTGAATTATGTGAGTGGGGGGTTGTAAGGATTTTTACCAGAAGTCTTTTACAATGTTATTTTAGTATTCAATGTTTTTGATTTTGCTCTATGATGATATTTCTTTTTTTTAATGGAAGCTTGTACATTTGTAGAAAATCTCTATCCCCTTTCATTTCTTTATAGTTACATATCTGGAGTACCTGACCTTGAATTAATGAAAGGTTTGTCGGTAATGTTGTCTGATGCCTCAGTCCTACAGTGGCTGCAGGGTCCAAGTAGAATCTCAGTGTTGATGTCTTGCGAGACTTAGGTAGATATTGCCTATGTTGAGCTGAAGTATTTGATTCATGCCATGCGGGTCGGTGCGCTGTCAAAAGATCAATGACGTTCAGATCACATGCTTTTAGTAAGAACCACCCAACAGTCACATTTTAGATGCAGACCACATCGATAGGGGCTGCTGGGTCTTTGCTGAAACTCCTCCTGAGCCTCAGTTACTGTATGTGAAGATATATTTCATGAAGTATATTGACAAAAACCTTACTATTGTGTGAGAATGCAGAAACCAACCTTTGCCTTAATAATTGCAAACTTCAGTTAATCTAGGGAGCAAACCTTAGGGTCAGGCATGGCACCAGATGTAAGACCTTGGTCATACAGTGATTTTGTCATTCGTTTTTTAACATTCAAAGTGGGCATGTTTTTTCCCCCCAATGAAGGACTAGAGCGGAGAGCGCAAATGTTGGCGTCTCAGACACTCAAGAAGGGGGTCGGTTCGGGGCTCTTTCAGCGCTATGCCCTCAATATCACTCAGGTACAACTTTAGACTGTCGTAGCATGACATGCTGTAGTCACGACAGTTGACTTTAATATATGTTAAATGATCAAACACTCTGGCATGAAAACTACATGTCATGCGTTTTGACAACGTAAAGTGGGCTTCATGCCGGAGGGTTTAAGTAATGTGTTACCCCAAAAGCATCTGCCTTATCTGTAACCTGGCCCGAAAGAAGCACTGGGTCAGCACCAGTGTCCTGCCGTTCAGTGTCTGCTTCCTGTGGATCAACTAACATTAAAATTGTATATTTGCCTGAACAAAGGGGATTTTTGTATCAGTGAAGCTGTTTCAATATCATGTAACATGAACAATAAAAATGTGAAATAAACTTGGCTGCATCTCTCTGCTGTTGAAATGAGGGAAGAACAAGGAATTGTGCCTAGAGTCCGCCAGATCAGAGGCAGTAGGGATGACCAGGGATGTTTTCTTGATACGTGTGCGAATTGGACCATTTTCTGTCCTGCTAATCATTCAAAATGTAACGAGTTCTTTTGGATTTCAGGGAAAATGTATGGAGTAAAAAGTACATAATTTTCTTTAGGAATCTATAAATAGTAAAGTACAGATACCCCAAAAAACGACTTAAGTAGTGCTTCAAAAGTAATTTACCTTAAGTACTTTACACCACTGAATAAGGGACCTCAGGTGTTTGTGGTATATTGCCAATATACCACAGCTAAGGGCTGTATCCAGGCACTCCGTATTGCGTCGTGCGTGAGAACAGCCCTTAGCTGTGGTATATTGGCCATATACCACATCCCCTCGGGCCTTATTGCTTAAGTAGTACCCTGAATAAACTAACAGTGCAAAATTCTCTTTTGCACTGATTATTATAGTTACTGAAAACACAACTTGACTTTTTAGTAATGTGTCTTATAAATGCCTTGACCAGTTTTAGTATAATAATTGAAGTACCATACCGTAACTCTTTGTAAGTATGTGAAATATTATTGTTATTTTTTCAACATTGACAACGAGGTCTAATTAATTTAAATTTTATTGAACCTCAACTTCTAACATTTTAATTTCAGTCCTTCTCTTCTACAGCTGTAGTGTTGATGTTATTTCATCATTATCTCTCAAGCTCCGTGACAAATATGCAATATGTCTAATGGGCGTGTGTACGTGCTTGTGTGTGCGTGTGTGTGCACTTGTTTGGGGTTATATCTGCTCACCAAATCCCCTCTCTCCCTGCCCACGGCTGGTGTTACGTAAGGTGGCGACGACGCCTGTGACCGACTTGATTTGGGAGCAATTTTGCTGGCATAATGACACAGTGGAGTCTGGCCTGTCCAGAAATATACCTCTATCCTGTCTATTTAACATCCAGCCTTGACATCTAGCACCCACTTGTCATGTTCCAGGACTGGTCACACGCTGGTGGGAGCTAGGTGTTGTCCTCTACCCTCCACCTTACCAAAAACATCTAAGATCCTGAATCAGCCTTCAAATGATGTGGAGCAGGTTGTGAGTTTCATTTGAATTAAGACACTATTCCAACTGTACTGGCTGTACAGTAGCTCAAGTGCATTCAGTTCAAGGTTAATTATGAATGCTATAAATGTTATTTTCTTTATGCTATGAAATTTGGGGAAATACCATAAGTAAATTCCAAGAAATTGGGCTATGAAGCTTGTATTGAAATTGGGCTACTACTTTCTTGTATTATTAAATTTGTTGGGTGTGTGTCTGTGTCTCAGTGTGAGCACCAGCTCATAGCCTCACTCAGGATGCAGGTCACACTCCTCTGCATGGTTCCCTGTGGATCTGGTTACATAACGCCTCTGCCTCTGGATCATCCCCTACCTCTACCACCCCCCTCTCTCTTTCTCCCTCTATCTCTTTATCCTCACCCTGTCCCACCAAGGACACATACTCACCTCATTTCCAGTGATGCGCTGACCTTCCTTCTTTGTGTCCTTCTATGACACTGTGATACAGTAATTCATCCATTGAGACGTCTCAGAGATTTCATTTCAAAATAAAAAGGTCTAGGCCAATGCCATTTCTGTTGATATACGGCTCTGGTCTAGAGAATTCCATATTCAGTAAATATGCTGTACCACAATAGTGTGTTTGTTGAAGAGGTAAGTACAGAATCCTTTGTAGTAAGGCTTGTGTAGCACTGTCATAGCAGTGACATAATATGCATTGTATGCAGTCATTAACTCTTATGACAGATGACTTAAAGTGATTCTCCAGAACTTTTGTATAATTTCAGACAGTAGTTTTTAAAGGGGTGCTCATGAGCCAAAACGGGTCTCCTTTTTTTGTGTACTACGTCATCCAGTTATGTATAATATGTTACGTCCTGCAAATTCACATAATGTTACATTCGTACAATATGTTATGAATTTGTTGTGCTTAAGATGCCGGACTGCATCTTTAACACTATGGCAGATGTCAGCTAATTGACTATCTGTAAGTTTACCAACTAGTTTAGCAAAATAACGGTTTGTGTCACAACTGAGTCAAGTTAGTTGCCATGAGCTGACATCAGCTGTCATGACTGCTTAGGGCATCTTATGGCATAGTTTTTCTATTTATTGTATTTTTTTTATTTAACCTTTATTTAACTAGGCAAGTCAGTTAATGACAAATTCTTATTTACAATGACGGCCTACCAAAGGCAGGCCTTGCCAAGAAGTGATGAGGTGAAGTGTTGTCGTTGAGGATAAATGCCTCTATGCCTGCTGATTCCATTTCCCATTAACCAACAGCACATGCATCAATATCTCCTGGAAAAGAATCAATAGGAATTGATTGTAGCCGGCAAACTGACATATTCCCCGGAAACGGAGCCATGGTGTTTTGGAATTCAAATGCTGTATACAGCTAAGACACATGTTGATGCAGATGCTATTTGAGGTTTTGTACATGTGAGTCACATATAGTGAGCTCCAAAAGTTTTGGGACAGTGACACATTTGTCGTTGTTTTGGCTCTGTACTCCAGCACTTTGGATTTGAAATGATACAATGATGATTGTGGACTACAGGAAAAGGAGGACCGAGCACGCCCTCATTCTCATCAATGGGGCTGTAGTGGAGCAGGTTGAGAGCTTCAAGTTCCTTGGTGTCCACATCACCAAAAAACTAACATGGTCCAAGCACACCAAGACAGTCATGAAGAGGGCATGACAAAACCTATTCCCCCTCAGGAGACTGAAAAGATTTGGCATGGGTCCTCAGATCCTCAAAAGGTTCTACAGCAGCACCATCAAGAGCATCCTGACTGTTTGCATCACTGCCTGGTATGGCAACTGCTTGGCCTCCGACCGCAAGACACTACAGAGGGTAGTGCGTACAACCCAGTACATAACTGGGGCCAAGGTTCCTGCCATCCAGGACCTCTATACCAGGCGGTGTCAGAGAAAGACCCTAAAAACGGTCAAAGACTCCAGCCACCCTAGTCATAGACTGTTCTCTCTGCTACAGCACTGCAAGCTGTACTGGAGTGCCAAGTCTAGGTCCAAGAGGCTTCTAAACAGCTTCTACCCCCTAGCCATAAGACTCCTGAACATCTAATCAAACGGCTCCCCAGACTATTTGCATTGCAAATTACCTCTATTTGCATTTACATATTACCTCAATTACCTCGACTAACCTCGACTCTGTACCGGTTCCCCCCGTTATTTTACTGCTGCTCTTTATTTATTTATTTGTTTTAGGTATTTTTTCTTAAAACTGCATTGTTGGTTAAGGGCTCTTCTACTTGGTCACAATCCCGGATCCGGGAGCACCCCCATCAGTAAAAAAGCTGACTAGCATAGCCTAGCATAGCGTCACAAGTAAATACTAGCATCTAAATATCATTAAATCACAAGTCCAAGACACCAGATGAAAGATACACATCTTGTGAATCCAGCCATCATTTCTGATTTTTTAAATGTTTTACAGGGAAGACACAATATGTATTTATATTAGCTAACCACGATAGCAAAAGACAACTTTTTTTTCCCACCATTTTTTTCCTGCATAAGTAGCTATCACAATTTCGACCAAATAAAAATATAAATAGTCACTAACCAAGAAACAACTTCATCAGATGACAGTCTGATAACATATTTATTGTATAGCATATGTTTTGTTAGAAAAATTTGCATATTTCAGGTATAAATCATAGTTTTACATTGCAGCCACCATCACAACTCTCACCAAAGCAACTAGAATAACTACAGAGACCAACGTGAATTACCTAAATACTCATCATAAAACATTTATGAAAAATACACAGCGTACAGCAAATGAAAGACAAAGATCTTGTGAATCCAGCCAATATTTCAGATTTTTTAAGTGTTTTACAGCGAAAACACAATATAGCATTATATTAGCTTACTACAATAGCCAACCACACAACAGCATTGATTCAAGCCAACAATAGCGATAACGAATAAACCAGCAAAAGATATAAATTTTTTCACTAACCTTCTCAAACTTCTTCAGATGACAGTCCTATAACATCATATTACACAATACATATAGAGTTTGTTCGAAAATGTGCATATTTAGCGGCACAAATCGTGGTTATACAATGAGAATAGTAGCCAAGCTGCCAACAAAATGTTGAGAGAAATCTTGGGAGAGGCACCTAATCTAATCAGTAACTAATCATAAACTTGACTAAAAAATACAGGTTGGACAGCAAATGAAAGATACATTAGTTCTTAATGCAACCGCTGTGTTAGATTTTTAAATTAACGTTACTACGACATACAGCGTGCGTTAAAGCGAGACCACACCGAAATTAATGGCGGAATAGTATTTTTACATTTTCCAACAGAACAACGAATTAACATCATAAATACTTCTTACTTTTTGATGAGCTCCCATCAGAATCTTGGGCAAGTTGTCCTTTGTCCAGAGGAATCGTTGCTCGGTTGTAGATTGTCGCCTTCAACTTTGGAATTAGCAGTAAACATTAGCCATGTGGCAAAGACGTGTCCAACTCACTATAACGCAGCACTAAGAAATATCCGAAAATCGCAATATACTGATATAAACGGATATAACTCGGTTTAAAATAACAACATTATGATGTCTTTAACACCTATATCGAATAAAATCAGAGCCGGATATATTTAAGGCCTATAACGGGAGCTTTCCAGAACGCAATCCTGAGGTCTGTCTTGCGTCATGGCGAAAGATGAAAAGACTGGACCCCAAGTTCCCAGACCATTTATATGGCCTCAGATCTGCCTAGCAAATCCATTCCAATTCTCACTATTTGCTGACATCTAGGGGAAGGCGTATGCAGTGCATCTCGACCAATAGAAGACATGCAAATTAATAAACTGACCTCAGAACAGCCTGCCTGATTTCAGATCTCTCACTTCCTCACAGGAAAATTGCTCCAACTTGAGTTCTGTTTTACTCACAGATATAATTAAAACGGTTTCAGAAACTGGAGAGTGTTTTCTATCCAATAGTAATAATAATATGCATATTGTACGAGCAAGAATTGAGTACGAGGTAGTTTAATTTGGGAACGAAATTTTTACAAAGTGAAAACAGCACCCCCTATTGAGAAAAGGTTGGCTTGTAAGTAAGCATTTTACTGTAAGATCTACATCTGTTGTGTTTGGCGCATGTGACAAATAACATTTGATTTGATCTACAGGGCTGACTGTCAGCTTTAATTTGAGGGTATTTTCATCCATATCGGGTGAACCCATTTAGAAACTACAGCACTTTTTGTACCATAATACCCCCATTTTAGGGGACCAAAAGTATTGGGATAAATGCAGTTATGTGTATATTAAAGTAGTCAAAAGTTTTGTATTTGGTCCCATATTCCTAGCACTCAATTATTACGTCACGCTTTTGACTTTACCAACTTGTTGGATATCATACCCTCAAGACAGGCTAACCTCTCCACATTACAATAACAGGGAAGGTTGGCATTTTGGGGGGTATGATATTTGTAATGTTCTCATTCATCATTACTCACGATTCATTCAATACCTTTGGAGCTCAGTGTAGTTGCGTTGTCTTTTCACCATAGACAATATGACATTAAAACTAGTCATCTCAAACAGTACAGTGCCCATTACAGGACTGGCCTTTTACTTCATATACCAGGTAATTTAGACAGTATCCCCTGTAGTTATATTGTATGGCTGTTATGGTCCCATACAATCCATGTAACTACAAGGTTCCATAATTACTTAGCGTGTGTGTATGTAGACTTAATTGGGCCCCGCCCGGCTACTGACCACACCCATATTCACTTAAATAGTAGTCTTGTTTATTGTTCATAAAAGTTCTTGTGGACTAATTATTTGGATTACTTCATACATTCTCCACTGACTTTGTTGGGTAAAACATTTTGACATTCAACGCTGCTGGATTGAATTGTGCCTATTTTGGGGGATTTCTTCTTTCTAGACATTGGATTTTGGGTGTCGTCCTCATCCACATATCATTATCCCTGCAACGTTGAAGATCTTTGGCTGTTACCAAGGCTCTGTTTATTTAATAGCTACTGCGTATACAGGCAACTCTATACGTTGTGCGCACTCTTAATAACTTAACCTGGAGCAGTTTGTTATGTTACACAGTGGTGTGACTGCCATGACTAGGTAAATAAAGGCTTGGCTACCCTGTCCGTTTGTCTTCACATCCTCCACATCTTCCGCCTCTCTTTAACCCCTCCCCTTCTCTATTTAACCCCTCCCTTCCTCACTGTAACCCCTCCCTTTCTCTATTTAATCCCTCCTTCTTTCTTTAACCCCTCCCTTTGTCTTTTTAACCCCTCTCTTTAACTCCTCCTCTCTCTCTTTCTTCCACTCCCACTTTCACCCACTCTGCTCTCCACTACTCTCTCACGCCCTTCATTAATCACTTTATGTGTTACAGTTGCAGTCAAATGTATTGGCACCCTTGCACTTTACAATGATGTGCAATGGAGCAGAATGTTACGTTTTGTCTTTTAGAAAGTGGTTAAATGGCTATTTTTACCCTGCAGGCATCTGAAATGTACCACTGGTGAGATAAGTTACACATAGATGAGAATCACTTACATCCAACCAAATTCATTCAAATTTTTTAGAGTTTAGTCCAGGCCAATTTATGACTCCTTTTTTTTCTTCTTGGCCCTGTGCAGTTGCATATCAAACAAATACATACAGTATGCAAAATACATAAAAATCAACTTGTTTTAAAAGAAATAGTGAATTGTGCAAGGGTGCAAGGGTGCCCATTTATTTAACCACAGCTATTTCTCTTATACCTCATCCCTCCATATCCATCTCATCCAATTTGTCTATCCTCTTTTCCAATGTCCCTCTCCATCCCCCTCTTCCTCCTCTTCACTTTAACTTTAGACATTCTTACCCTATGTGCCTATTTATTTTCTTTACCCCTAAAGTTTCTCTCCCTCTCTCTACATTCATTTCTGCTCACTCCTTCCCCTCCCTCCCTCATATCATTATTTTATGAGGATTAACTGTCCTGCACGATGGAGAGAATTCCAGGAAAACTGTCACCTTTAATAATCCAGTGTCCATGTTTGAGATGACCTGGGTCAGATCTCTTAGTCCTGCCACCCTCGTGTGGCCTGCATTAGGAACATACCCTATGTAAGGGTAACGTCTGGGTTGTATTCACTAGGCGGCAAGTGGAAGAAAACAGACTGAAACAGGGAGGCACTAACCTAAACTTGTCCAATAAAAAACTTTAGTTTTCATTGCAAAACGTGTTCCGTTGCGATGCGTTTTGCTACGGTTTGCACTAATGACCCTGATGTACATAACCACAGACTAACTGGAGCAGTTCAGTTTCTCCCACTTCTGTTAACGTTTACACAAAGGTTGAACGGATGTAGGGTTGTGTGACAGCGATTATTTGTTTGAGTTTGGACAACTGTTGTGATGACGGCCTGTCTCTCTAGTTCTGTTAGCGATAACTGCTGAAACGTTTTGATCAGCTATTTTGGAGATATCAGTGATGATCAGTTATTTTATTTTAGATAACGGTTGAAATGTTATCATTAGCTTTTAGAGATATCAGTTATTATGATTAGCTATTTTAGTTACTTATAGCCTATACTGTACATGATAAGCTATTTCCGTATACCCCGTTTTATCTGTTTTGGTGGAGTTCAATGGTTTACTGCTCCTACGTCCTTTACTGGAAGTTGTTGTGTCATACACAAGTGGTGGTCAAGACCCTGTAAATGGCGACACGGTGAGAGAAGCGGCCGCTTGGTGTGAGAGAGCAACCTTTGACCACCACCTCCGCTCAGAATGACCGTGATTCTGACCTCTCAGGAACCCTTCTTACCTGGTCAACATGTGATTGACAAATGGTCCAACCACAGAGACACAGGCCAAGGCGTAATGAGAGCCCATAGGCATTTTCCCATCACTGGGCTAAAAACAACCCTGAGAGCACTTCTATGACTATAGGCTACAGATATGTAGAAATGAAGTATTATTTGTGTATGAAAATGTAATGTGATGACTGCCTCCAATGTTTACTGTTGACTGTTGCTAAATGAGTCTCACATGCATCAGACTCTGGAGGTCAAGGCAAACAAACCGGCTTGCTTTAAATGTTTCTAAATTTAAGTACAACTAAAATGTAACTGTGAATGAAGCAGGTTTGGGCAATGACCTTGGAAACTAGGCTAGTTGGCCAATTCAATGCCACAGTCTTGACACATACAGTATTGGAAGTAGGCAGCATCTGTCTAAAATGTTAGTATACCAGTTGATGGTCACAGTATGATCCTAATGTACCAGGACAGAATGTACAGCACCAGGACAGAAAGTCTTCATGTGCAGATGATGGTCTTAATATATATACTGATGGACTGGATGTCCTAAGTATTAAAAGGACCTCGAATCCTGAAGTTGATCTCCACTAAGTCCATCACAGGAGCATTCTTCAAGTGGTGCCTGTAAGAAGGGTTCCTTTTTGTCACAAACAGGAAATAGATTCATCACGGCATGTTCAGGCTTTGAAAGCCACTGAAAATGATGCAACATGGGTTTAATTGGGTTTTTATTGTGGAATCCCGTTTATTGCTTCCTGTTGATAAGATAAACAGCTTTGATAATTTCTGAGTCGCTGGTGTTATAGCCCTGAAAGAACGTCAGCATTCCCCAACGACATTCCAAACACAGTGATAAGCCATCTCATGCAGCAGATTGCTCCCACCTAAATCATTGGTTCAGTCCAAAGGGCCTGCTGTAGGATTGAAAGAAACCCTTGGCCACAGAATGGTCTTCGAGACACTTTTCAGACCACTATGTACAGTACACTTTGTTGTTATGATGTGGCAGGACAATAGTCTTTGACAATACATCCTGTGACGATCTCATACCGTGGAAATGGATTGTATTTGCATGATCCTGCCAGCTCTTAGGAGAGAAGGAGCACTGTCCCAAAAGGAAGTATCTATTTAGGTAATTCCCACTGTCTGACAGACCAGCGCTGGATAGGAGTGACGCCACCTACCGGAAGACAATTTACTTCTTTTTTTTACAGTGCATACATTTTTATACTGGTCCCCCATAAGAATCAAACCCACAGTCCTGGCATTGAATGTGCCATGCTCTACCAACTGAGCCACACGGAACCACAATGGGTCATTCCTAACGGAACCAAGCACGTAGCTTTTCAGGCCAATCGCTCTACTTTTTAGACTTACTTTATCAATAGCTCCAAAATCTGAGGTAAAAATCAATGATTGGATTGGTATCAGGATGCCGGACATGAGTTGACAAACTTTATCTGAAAAGTGCTCGTTAGCTAACCGTATCTTTCAGGTGTGAACTTCAAAAGCTGTTCACTTGTTATTTGGTGGCACTGTTTGTTTTTTGGGAGGTAAGCAACAGCAAATGTTTTCAAAAAGTAAACAAAGAGTCATCCGGAGTTCCGATAAAGTGGCCATTGATATTCTCTCCAGGTGTAAACCTGAGAGCACCGGAGGGAAATGACTGTGCAGGAAATAAATTAGACTAGAGACATACAATAAGAGGCATTTACACCGCTAAATAAACTGACATTTTTGGGCACACATTCTCTCCTTCTTTATAGCCATTATGTGTCGATCATAGGTGATCCTAGACCAGTGATTAGGTTGTTGCATGTTTTTCCTTGACATAATGCTGATAGCTAGTGTGTTTAGACTGATATGTTCATTATGGTTATGCAGGCTGAAGGGGAATGTTAATGCCAATAGGGAGGATTGATAGCATTGTGCTCTGTCACAGGATATGCAATGCTTGGTGCTGCCACATGGATCTTCCAGGGAAGTAGCAGTAAAGCAACTAGATGACAGCGGAACCAGGCCTATCTCTATATAATGCTGTGGACGGAACCATGATGTTATAACATGAGGCTAACCTGTTTGTTGTGTTCCCAGGCGCTACCGATTACTGTCCACTGTGCCAATCTCTAAGGAATGGCACTGTCGTGTGATATGACATGCTATTCTATAAAATCATTTCTCTGTAATTAATATGACCTGATTAAGCTAATCATGTAAATGTAATTAACTAGAAAGTCGGGGCACCACGAAAGAATGTTTATAGAGCTGTTATCTTTCGAATAAACTCTTAAAGACCTGGTAATCTTTTATATCAATAGCAGTCAATATTTAATCGTCGCCTTATTCAGTCTCATCTGAAAGTTGTAAATTCTTGGTTATCTTCACGAACCCTGGCTAACAGCAATACAAAATTTGGTTTAATTATTTATTTACTAAATACCTAAATAACCACACAGAATTACATCTACACAGAACGGATCATACATTGATTACAAATTATGTCATAAAGGAAAACGTCCCTTGCGGATGGAACAGATATGACAGCTGGTTACACAAAGAAAGGGGGTTGGGTTTTGAATGAAAGAGCGGGAAGACTAAGGAACAAAAAGGTTTTGTGTCTCTATCGGGCCGTAGGCAGCTATGCTATCGTAAATACAGTATCTTATGCATTCTAAATAACCGCCCAATCGGAAAGGAAAATGCAATAAATATTTACTCTGAGCTGCGCTTCATTAGATTGGTCGTAGATAGAAGGCCGGGTTGCCCAGCAGGGATTTCTTGTCCTCTGAAGAATCACTTCTGGAGTGAATAAGAGTTCAAAGCTCTTTTTTATTTTTTATTTTATTTTTTATTTTCTCCCCTTTTCTCCCCAATTTTCGTGGTATCCAATCGCTAGTAATTACTATCTTGTCTCATCGCTACAACTCCCGTACGGGCTCAGGAGAGACGAAGGTCGAAAGCCATGCGTCCTCCGAAGCACAACCCAACCAAGCCGCACTGCTTCTTAACACAGCGCGCCTCCAACCCGGACGCCAGCTGCACCAATGTGTCGGAGGAAACACCGTGCACCTGGCCCCCTTGGTTAGCGCGCACTGCGTCCGGCCCGCCACAGGAGTCGCTGTAGCGCGATGAGACAAGGATATCCCTACCGGCCAAACTCTCCCTAACCCGGACGACGCTAGGCCAATTGTGCGTCGCCCCACGGACCTCCCGGTCGCGGCCGGCTGCGACAGAGCCTGGGCGCGAACCCAGAGCGAACCCTAGACCACTGCACCACCCGGGAGGCCAAGTTGCCATACTTTTAAGCTCGTGCTATATTCTGGCTGGTATAGTCGAAATTCATCCTTTCGGCGTGTCGATCGTCACCTTCACATTGAACACGATGCTAATTTTGTTAGGTTATTATCTGAGCCCTTTAAACGTAGGTCCGTCGTCCTCACGTCCTCGGAACAGAATGTTGGATTTTCATCAACGGGCTTATATCGGGGTGAAGAGAAGGGCGTTTCATAGTTTACAACCAATGTCTGTTCACTTGGGCCGTGCCTCTGAGTGAGCAGAGTTTCTCAATGACAAACCGTTCTCTCATTTAAGAAGCTAAAATTACATTTAATCTTTTCACAAATAGTTTCATATTTAAACATTTAATTGCACAACAATTCCGTGTGAATCTGATAACTAGAATGTGTTGACTTTCCAAGATACAGTTTATGTCATCCTGTCATTAGTAGTAATGTCCATGACAACAACTGATCTGAGATCATATTCATTAAGTACCAACGCATATTTTACCGAAATATGGTTCCATTTCCCACCTTTTGATGTTACCAGACTCTCTATGTTACAAAGGCTTTACAAGAGTCAACTCTATAAAGTAGAGAGAGAAAGGGGGAAAGGTATTTATGGGGGTCATAAACCTCTCCCAACATGCTAACGTCATGACAGCACCAAAAGGGAAACATTTTAAGATATACTTGACTTTTCATCTTTACCCTCTACTGTCATTTAAGTAACTGAATCCATCTTTGAAAGTAGCTAAAGTTTTAGCTTTTTGGGGAGGGAAAACTGCAGGTAGGGGGGGTAGCCAAGTGGTTAGAGCGTTGGGCTAGCAACCGAAAGGTTGCAAGTTCAAATCCACGAGCTGACAAGGTACAAATCTCTCGTTCTGCCCCTGAACAAAGCAGGTAATCCACTGTTCCTAGGCTGTCATTGAAAATAATAATATTTTCTTAACTGATTTGCCTAGTTAAATAAAAATATAATAACACAATTTGAAAAAAATACTTGCTAGGTCATGCTTGAACACATTTTTGGAGACAACATTCTGACAATCAATATGTTGTTGTGAGAAAAATTATCCAAATACTTATGATGACAGGTAAGTTTGTGTGTGAACAAGTTCCTATTTTCCTACAGCACATACCAAGAACTTGAGTGAATGTGCGTGCCTATGTAATAATGAGACTGCGCAAATAAACTGTTTCTACCTCCTGCACAGCGGTAGAGATCACTGGCAGTGTGTATCAGTATCTCATATGCTCTATCTCAGTGGGTGGGTGAACAGACACCGTAGACTTATATAATCAACGTTGGACAGAAACAGACAGTCAGAGAGCCAGGCGGCCGTGGGGCCTGAGGAAGAAGCGACTGAGAGGAGAGAAAGCTCCAAGTTTTCATGGGTCCCTGACCCCTATCAGATTCCACAGCCTCTCCTGACCCTTCCATAACTGTGCCGACGGGCCCCTTGCCACCTGGTAACCCACCTCTACTTTCTCACCCCTCCAGAGGTTCACGCAACTCAAGTCAACCCAGTTCTCTTGGCTCGTCTTGGTTTTTGAAGCACTTGATGGTCGTTGCAATCTTTGGTTCTTCCAGACTATGTTCCGACTTTCATAGTCTTCCTCAAGGCAGGACATGAATAGTCACATATGGTATCCTCCATTTTGAACTAATAGCTACAGTATCACTACCAAGTCTGCAAATGCTGCTGGAATCGATAGGACTCAATAATAATAATTTATGACTGAACAGCATTAGAAGTGCAGTTTTAGAATGAACCCCCAAGTAAAGAAACAATCACGAAATTCCAAACAAAACTCTTATCAAAGTGTGGTCCACTGTAGAAGTTCAAAGATGCTAGCTATGGTAAGCCATGAAAGTGCATAGTCACAGTCCTCTTTTTTTTTTTAACTCCTGGGCCCTTTTGTCAATTACATTTCTGCATAGAATTTTACTGTATCGTGCTTATCAGTCTTTCTACAATAAAATGGAAAAAAGAAGTGGATAACGTAGCTTGTATTAGAGTTTACTAGAGTTTAAATATGGCTGAAAGTGGGTTTAGGTCCCATCTGGCATGGAGGCGGGGTGGAGTGTCTGTGTGTGTCAGGAGCTCCTAGTGTAATGGCCTTGTGAGTAAAGTCCACAGAATCTCCTCTTGAAAACCATGAAGGTCAGAAACCAAGGAGAAGAAGAAACAACAAAGATGGGAACATGTCTTATATGGGTCAACCTGAAGACACTAGGAGGTTGAAATGGTCTACACTGGGAGGTTCAAACAGTCTACACTGGGAGGTTGAAACGGTCTACACTGGGAGGTTCAAGCAGTATACACTGGGAGGTTGAAATGGTCTACACTGGGGGGTTCAAGCAGTATACACTGGGAGGTTCAAGCAGTCTACACTGGGGGATTCAATCAGTCTACACTGGGAGGTTTAAACAGTTTACACTGGGAGGTTGAAACAGTTTACACTGGGAGGTTGAAACAGTCTACACTGGGGGATTCAATCAGTCTACACTGGGAGGTTTAAACAGTTTACACTGGGAGGTTCAAACAGTTTACACTGGGAGATTCAATCAGTCTACACTAGGAGGTTTAAACAGTTTACACTGGGAGGTTCAAACAGTTTACACTGGGAGGTTCAAACAGTCTACACTAGGAGGTTCAAACAGTCTACACTAGGAGGTTCAACAGTCTACACTGGGAGGCTCAAACAGTCTACACTGGGAGGTTCCAACAGTCTACACTAGGAGGTTCAACAGTCTACACTGGGAGGTTCAAACAGTCTACACTGGGAGGTTCCAACAGTCTACACTGGGAGGTTCAACAGTCTACACTGGGAGGTTCCAACAGTCTACACTGGGAGGTTCAACAGTCTACACTGGGAGGTTCCAACAGTCTACACTGGGAGGTTCCAACAGTCTACACTGGGAGGTTCAACAGTCTACACTGGGAGGTTCCAACAGTCTACACTAGGAGGTTCAACAGTCTACACTGGGAGGTTCAAACAGTCTACACTGGGAGGTTCCAACAGTCTACACTGGGAGGTTCAACATTCTACACTGGGAGGTTCCAACAGTCTACACTGGGAGGTTCAACAGTCTACACTGGGAGGTTCCAACAGTCTACACTGGGAGGTTCAACAGTCTACACTGGGAGGTTCAAACAGTCTACACTGGGAGGTTCAAACAGTCTACACTAGGAGGTTCAAACCTACAATACATTTACACCACTCTGTAAGTAGGTCATTTTGGAATTATGACGGATATACTATCAGCATAATGTCATGAATCTGCCTCCATGTTTTATGTAGGAAGTTGATGATCATATTTTTAGGATGCAATTCACATTACTATGATTATTATTGGCCATTTACATTTCTTCATGTTTCTCAACAATAAAACATTAAATTGTATTTTTTGTCACAATCCATCACCCACGTCACACAATTACTTTAACATTCATCATTAGAACTGTTGTGCAAACCACAAAGCAACCTTTTAAATGTTTCTGTTCATATTTTGGAAGCAAAGTGAGCCCTTAAATCAATCATAGACAGGAAATGAATCCGACATGCCAATGTTCAGCTCTAGTAACACACTCACACAACTAACCCATGTCGGCTTGTCAACACGTCTTTTCCAAGAAAAGCTTGTCTGCACTAAAGGATTTTACTGCTCAAATAAAGTAAAAGAGTTGTTCAACAAAAAAATGACATGTAAGCAATGAGAGAACAGGAAGTGTTGTGGATAGAAATGTGTTCAGAAGTGGTTTGAAACTAACCCCAGACTAATGTGGTGCTGTTTTCTTTCTGTCTGATGTGGTTAAACACTGTCTGACTCTGTTGAAGAAAAGAGCACTAACCATTTGCAATGAGGAACTATTGGTCTATTAGTTGTAGAAATTGTAGTAGTCCGGTCTGCTATTTACGCCACCATTTTAGCCACTGTTTCAGGCAACATTTCAGCCACAATGAAAAATGTGCTTGATTAACATCACAACACCACATTTCCTTCCCCTTCCCAGAAGACACTTCTTACAGTTCTTCCTGAGAACATGTTTTTTTATCTTCTCCAATGCTGATGCTATGTCAGACAGGAAGCTGTGTCATAATGCCCACCTCATATATTTACATTTACATTTAAGTCATTTAGCAGACGCTCTTATCCAGAGCGACTTACAATATAATAATAATAATAATATATATGTCCCCATCTCCACAGGAAATGGTCATGGAGATGGTATTTCATAGTACTTCCGGCATGGTGCACTGCGACAATGCCGTTGAGTAAAGAGACCAAAATCATGCAACAACGACTGGAAGACAGAAACTTTGACTGCCGTTGCTGTGGCAGAGGGAAAACAGTGCAGTCATTTGTAAGTAGGCCTAGTCTGCATGTCTGTCTGTCTGTCTGTTATTGAGTCTCATTGTCAGTGGTGTAGTGGTGCTTGGAGAAGTGGGTATACTCTAATTTTGCCCAACATTTTCCTATAGTTGTTTAATGTTTTCACTATCAAAATTACACTTTTTAATAGAAAAAAATCAGAAATTTGAAGTTTGAAGTCTATAACCGGCTACTGATGTCTTTCAATTCTGTGAGCTGCTCCATGCGTCAACAACCAGTTGAGAGCTATGTACTCTTGCTGCCTGATATTCTGCTAAAACTAGCTATGTGTGCAGTGTGAATGTGAATAGCCTATATTCACATACTTTGCGATTGTGTAGGCTACTTGGTGCATGATTTCGCAATTGTACTACATAATTGATATGGCGTTTACCTTCACTATACTACTTTGATACGCATCAGTGCGGATTAAGAAGTAATATGCAATTCCCACTGAAAAGAAAGTGGGTATACGTCGTATAGCCCCCACTACACCAATGCTCATCGTAAGTCTGTCTCTCTGTCTCTCTGTCTCTCTGTCTTACCCCACCTAAGGACATCGTGTCCCAGCGTGGGCTGCAGAGAATGTTGTGACTGACGTGCCCTGATTAGTGTGTGTGTACATGTGTGTGTATACGCTTGTGTGAGTGTATTAATGTGTGTCTGGCCACCTTTCCCGCTCCTGATCCCCTTAATCCTCTCAGCCACCATGGCTCAAACAGCCCAAACCACCCCCCACCACCCCCCCTCGCCCCCTCCCTCCACCCCCCCCATCACATCGCAGAGATGTCAGCGGGTTCACTGCGATGCAGGCGGGCAATCCCATCCCAGGAAATCTTCATGGAAAGTTTCGAAGAGCCTTAGAGGGAGTGGCCTACCCTTACCCAGGCCCCTCGGGGCAGTGATTCCCCCCCCCCCCCCCCCCCCCCATTTGCGCTGCTGTTATAAAGAATGCACCTCTAAACCACTTTCCCACCACTAAGAGGATTACCAAGGTAATGCTTAATATCAAAAAGATGCTATGGCCGATCTAGCCGTTGGGAGGCTGAATTTAATTATTATTGTAGAAGATTGATGTCAGACTTTTCAGACTGGACACACTGTCCTGTACTGTGACGAAAACCTAATGTATGTCCACGTGAGGGTCAAGACCATGTTGCAAACCATGCCAGTCCACAAACGTAACTGATACTGTACTAACCACTGTAAAAGCACTTTAGCCTGCATAAGTATACCTTTTCAAATCACCCTAGTTAAGGTCACATGCTGGGAGAGATAAGATGGGTGGAAGCAAATGACAGCTATTTGCATAGAAATTGGACAGGATGGAAATTAATGTTGAATATAGGATGCTTAGCTCTGGAGTCAATAGTCAAAAAGTCTAAATGTGTTCTATAATGTCCATGACCTAATGTACAGACCATAACATTATAAATATACTACACATTGTTTTTAAAACACTGTATTGCTGTTAAGTATCGACAACCAGTTGATGGTCCATTCTGTAAAATATAATTTTTCCACTGCGTCAAATGATTCTGCCTTCATTTTAGCCGTCATTCCACATGACAGAAAGTAGTGCTGGTGTTGTGGGTCCCCTCATGCTTTGGTTTTCCACTCTTTGTGATGGTGTTGATGTAGGCAATGTTTACGCAATGTCTCCTGGCCGGCACAGACATCATGTCCGATCAGGATCAACTGCTGTGTGTGTGTGTTTCTGTGTGTGTGTGTGTGTGTGTGTGTGTGTGTGTGTGTGTGTGTGTGTGTGTGTGTGTGTGTGTGTGTGTGTGTGTGTGTGTGTGTGTGTGTGTGTGTGTGTGTGTGTGTGTGTGTGTGTGTGTGTGTGTGTGTGTGTGTGTGTGTGTGTGTGTGTGATACCAAAACAAAACTCACTTCCTCTTTGGCGACATGTTTGTCTTTCAGTCTGATGGCTACTAGCCCTTTGTGTCTCCAATGTGGAATGGCACTCACTAACCTATTTTCTCCCCTCTAAACATGACAAACTTGCAAAACGGTGTTCAAGGTAGTACATCCTAAATGCCCAACATCACCTCATCCCTGAAATGTACATGTTTTGGAAAGCATTGCTTCGGTCACCTGCAAATTAAATCAATGCTATGTCTGTTGTAGAAAAGGAATACAATCCCATAAAAATTAATTAAAAAAAAATATGAACATTTTCAATTTCGATTTCAAAGGTTAAGTTACGTAACAATTTGAGCTTCTACTTTTAAAAATCCACTTTTCCAGAAACAAGTCTCTCACTGTTGCCGCTTGCTATAGACCACCTTCTGCCCCCAGCTGTGCCCTGGACACCATATGTGAATTGATTGTCCCCCATCTATCTTCAGAGCTTGACCTGTTGTTAGGTGACCTAAACTGGGACATCCTTAACACCCCAACCATCCTACAATCTAAGCTTGATGCCCTCAATCTCACACAAATTATCAATGAACCTACCAAGTATACATTCTGTATACTTCTGACCCTTCTTTGGACACTGTGTTAACTATCCTCCAGACAAGCTTCAATGCCATGCAACTCTCCTTCCGTGGTCTCCAACTGCTCTTAAATGCAAGTAAAACTAAATGCATGTTCTTCAACCGATTGCTGCCCGCACCTGCCCGCCCGTCCAGCATCACTACTCTGGACGGTTCTGACTTAGAATATGTGGACAACTACAAATACCTAGGTGTCTGGTTAGACTGTAAACTCTCCTTCCAGACTCACATTAAGCATCTCCAATCCAAAATTAAATCTAGAATTGGCTTCCTATTTTGCAAAAATAGCATCCTTCACTTTGCTAGGCAAAGCCCCACCTTATCTCAGCTCACTGGTCACCATAGCAGCATCCACCCGTAGCACGCGCTCCAGCAGGTATATTTCACTGGTCACCCCCAAAGCCAATTCCTCATTTGGCTGCCTTTCCTTCCAGTTCTCTGCTGCCAATGACTGGAATGAATTGCAAAAATCACTGAAGCTGGAGACCCATATCTCCCTCACTAACTTTAAGCACCAGCTGTCAGAGCAGGTCACAGATCACTGCCCCTGTACATAGCCCATCTGTAAATAGCCCATCCAACTACCTCATCCACATACTGTTATTTATTTTTATTTTTTTGCTCCTTTGCACCCCAGTATCTCTACTTCCACACTCATCTTCTGCACATCTATCACTCCTGTGTTTAATTGCTATATTGTAATTATTTCGTCACTATGGCCTATTTATTGCCTAACCTCCCTTATCTTACCTCATTTGCACATACTGTATACAGACTTTTTCTATTGTATTATTGACTGTATGTTTGTTTTTTCCATGTGTAACTCTGTGTTATTGTTTGTGTCGCACTGCTTTGCTTTTTCTTGGCCAGGTCGCAGTTGTAAATGAGAACTTGTTCTCAACTAGCCTACCTGGTTAAATGAAGGTGAAATAAATACAAATAAAAAACATAGATTGATTACTAGATATGAACTCAGCATTTACTTTTGAGTCATTTTGTCTCATCTTTCAGCTAACTGTTCAGTAAAGATCTGTTACAATCTGTTTCCCTGGCTTTAATTACTTTTGAGATTGCTCATGGGATGACATCATCAGTTTCCACAGGATTTGTCACTAATGTGGCTGCCATCAACAATTATATTCTTTCACTGCGGTGTCCAGTTGCAGGGTTGAGTCATGGTTCATACTGCCTTCCAAGGAACAGTCTCCTACCATTAGGACCACTGAGAATGCATTTGAATATATCAAACTCAAATCGCAAATGTTTATGAGTAACTTACTTGGCATGTACTGCATGTTGTAAGCTTTAGTTTTAGAAAAGCAATATCATTTCATTTGATATGGCACATGACCTTTTGCTTTTTAAGGCAACTTGAAAACAAAACAAAACTCATATCCATTAAAATAATTATTTACAAACCATTGTGCAACATCATAGATAAGGTCAAGACATAGTTTTACAGAAAGTTTACTTTCCACTGCAGTGGGTCTTTAAAGAGCAGGAGTGTCTGTGTGGTGTGTGGTCTAAATGGCCAGACCATGAGACTATTGTTGTCATTGTCCTTAAATGGACTCCAAGACTGACTAGGGCAGTGTTTTTTTCAGAGGAACCCCTGGACTAGATAGAACATGACAACAGAAAAATCAAGAGCATGTGACCTCACACTGAAGGGTACATTCCAGTGTCCTCAAAGGCAACAGCGGTCTCATTGGTCAGCTTAATTAAAGGTGCACAATACAGGAATTGCTGCTGGTTGCTAAAATTCTAATAGTTTGCCTAATTTCAGTTTATGTGACAAAACAAGCAAGTATAGCGTAGAGAGTCATTGTACCATCTGTGAAATATATTTTCCATAACCAAAAACATTGCATTTTTAGCTGTTTGAAGCTGGTGTACAAAACCGAAAGTAAAAGACGCAAAAATGGGAAGCATAGGAATAGCACACATAGAACATATCTGACACCTCTTTTAACTGCTTTCAATGAGAATGGCAAATCTATAATTCACATTTCTATGTGAATTTGGTCAGGTCGCCCTAAAAGTTACATATTGCAGCATTAAGTAGATAAAAAACTGTCTTTGAACCGTTGTGCAGTGTAAAGGAACCTCAGCTGCTCTCAGTTGCTCTACCAACTATGTGGTAGCGTTCTCAGTTACCCCATAAACATGGTGACCCCTGAAAAAGTTCAGTATATCTCCTGAAACTGCCTCTGGACGCCAACAAGAACAACAAATGCCCTTTACTTGACAGGCAGATTTTATCGTCTTTAATTTACTTTCAAAAGGCATCCAAATTGAAATATCCCCTACTTAGATGAACCTTCTCAGAATCTGAGTTTTGGGAAGGTGGATAAAGGCTTGGAGTAGGAAAATCCTTCATTTAAACTCAGGGAAAATGAAAAGTCAAACAGAGAAGGAGGGGGCTCTCGTGCTAGCGAGCTATGTGCCAAGGTTAGCGATCGGACTTCGAAGCCAGTGAGTGTATGTACGTGTGTAGAGAGTCGGGAAAGGGGGGGGGTGCCATGAATGAGTTGGATGCATTGAGAATAACTATTTATCTAGTATCCTTGTGGATAAATGGGTTACATGATAACGAAATGGGCCCTCTGCCAAGACAATGGGGAAATTATCTTTTGCCTGGAAATGGGGGTGACTTGTTCGAGGCTGTTCTACCCCTATTGGCTGCCATGAGGGTAACAAACACATTGCAACAAGTGGCACATAAATGATATGCCATTTTGCTCTGTGCGAATCAGGGGTTGGAACCGAAATGATTTCTCAATCGTTTTCTTCTGAACAGAAGCAAAAAAAAATTCTCGTTTCGTTCTACTATTCCGACCAGCAAATTAAAGTTCTGAACCGTTTCGAACCCCAAACAGTTGTGGTTTATATCGTTCCTTTTTTTTCCCCAATGTGTTAAATGCAACCGGTTTTTACATGTAGATCATTCAATTACTTCACAATCAGTGCAGATTGAGCAGGCAAGCTAGTTATTTACATAATGTGTGATGGACAGACAAGTGTAGCCTAATTTATGGCGCAAGATGCAACTGAAATGTTGCCGGTGGGTGTCACGCCCTGACCTTAGAGATCCTTTTTATGTCTCTATTTTGGTTGGTCAGGGCGTGAGTTGGGGTGGGCATTCTATGTTTTTGTTCTGTTTTCTATTTCTATGTGTTTGGCCGGGTGTGGTTCTCAATCAGAGGCAGCTGTCTATCGTTGTCTCTGATTGAGAACCATACTTAGGTAGCCTTTTCCCACCTGTGTTTTGTGGGTAGTTGTTTTCTGTTTTGTGTCTGCACCAGACAGAACTGTTTCGCTTTCGTTCTCCTGTTTGTTGTTTTTGTTCGATTTTGTTTTTTTGTTGATTAAATCATGAACACTTTAAACGCTGCACCTTGGTCCACTCTTCCTTCAGCCCACGAGAACTGTTACAGAACTACCCACCACCAAAGGACCAACCAGCGGGGTGGAATAGACTCCTGGACATGGGAGGAAATCATGGACGGCAAGGGACCCTGGGCACAGCCGGGAGAGTATCGCCGTCCTAAAGAGGAGCTGGAGGCAGCTAAAGCGGAGCGGCGACGCTACGAGGAGTTGGCTTGAGGAAACTTGCACGAGAGGCAGCCCCAGAATTATTGGGGGGGGGGGGGGGCACACGAGGAGATTGGCGGAGTCAGGTAGGAGACCTGAGCCAACTCCCCGTGCTTACCATGGCGAGAGTCGTACTGGTCAGGCACCGTGTTATGCGGTGACGCGCAAGGTGTCCCCAGTGCGCACTTATAGCCCGGTGCGCTACATCGCAGCTCCTCGCATCGGCCGGGATAGAGTGGGCATCGAGCCAGGAGGGATGGTGCCGGCTCAGCGCATCTGGCCTCCAGTGCGTCTCCTCGGCCCGGGTTATCCTGCACCAGCCCTATGCACAGTGTCCCTGGTTCGCCAGCACAGCCCAGTGCAGCCTGTTCCAGCTCCCCGCACTTGCCGGGCTACAGGGGTATTCAGCCAGGACGAGTTGTGCTAGTTCTGCGCTCGAGACTGCCAGTGCACCTCCACGGCCCAGTGTATCCGGTGCCTCGGCCAAGGAAGAGGCCTCCTGCATGTCTCCCAGCCTGGTGAGTCCTGTGCCTGTGATAAGTCCTAACCCTCCTGCATGTCTCCCCAGCCTGGTGAGTCCTGTGCCTTCTCCCAGAGCTAAGCCTCCAGTGATGATCCATGGCAAGAAGCCTCGAGTGATGATCCATGGCAAGAAGCCTCCAGTGGTGATCCATGGCACGAAGCCTCCAGTGATGATCCATGGCACGAAGCCTCCAGTGATAATTCGTTTCGTTCACTCTCTTTGTTGTTTTTCATTGTTTCAGTGTTCAGTTTATTTATTAAATTACAATGAACACTAACCACGCTGCGTTTTGATTTCCTCCCTTAGACGATCGTTACAGTGGGGAGAGAGTGAGAAAGGGTTGAGGAGGAGGCATGAAGCGCGGGCATCTTGTTATGACATGCATTATCTGAATTAGGTTCACAAAATTGTACCTGGGAGGAGCTGCTTTTAAGGAGGAATTTCGAATGTCATTTGATCTAGCTAGCTAGCTAACAAACGTTTGTGTGCAGAGCAGCAGCATAATTAAAAACACATCTTACCTTTTTGTAGTTAATAAATCCTATGTGAAACGTGATGACTACGCCTATAGTATCCTTAACTAGCACTGAAAAGTAAAAACATTCTTCTCTTGCTAATACAAAATCCCTTTGCCTATCTTCTGAATCAAGCGTGTAACATCAGTACAGTAGCCTTGGGGAGGGGCAGGTAGCCTGAACATGCACAGGCAAAGATTTTCAGCTTGCAAGCAGACACGAATATGTTCCTGAGGTAAATTAAACCAAAAGCATCTCTTACAGTAATATACTATATTTGCACTTCATGCAGATACTTTTAACAGTTGCGGTTTTATTTATACGATATTAATGTGCAATAATATGAATCCATATTATTAAAAAAAGTATTTATACAGTACCAGTCAAAAGTTGACACACCTACTAATTTAAGGTTTTTCTTTAGTTTTTGCTATTTTCTACATTGTAGAATAATAGTGAAGACATCAAAACTATGAAAGACCACATATGGAATCATGTAGTAACCAAAAAAGGGTTAAACAAATCAAAATATATTTTGTATTTGAGATTCTTCAAAGTAGCCACCCTTTGCCTTGACACTCTTGGCATTCTCTAAACCAGCTTCACAAGGTGTCCCTTGTTAAAAGTTAATTTGTGGAATTTCTTTCCTTCATAATGCGTTTGAGCCAATCAGTTGTGTTGTGAAAAGGTAGGGGTTGTACACAGAAGATAGCCCTATTTGGTAAAAGACCAAGTCCATATTATGTCAAGAACAGCTCAAATAAGCAAAGAGAAACGACAGTCCATCATTACTTTAAGACATGACGGTCAGTTAATGTGGAACATTTCAATAACTTTAAAAGATTCTTCAAGTGCAGTCGCGAAAACCATCAAGCGCTATGATGAAACTGGCACTCATAAGGACCGCCACAGAAAAGGAAGACCCAGAGTAACCTCTGCTGCAGTGTATAAGTTCATTAGTTACCAGCCTCAGAAACTGCAGCCCAAATAAATTCTTCACAGAGTTCAAGTAACAGACACATCTCAACACAACTGTTCAGAGAAGACTGCGTGAATCAGGCCTTCATGGTTGAATTGCTGCAAAGAAACCACTACTAAAGGACACCAATAATAAGAAGAGACTTGCTTGGGCTAAGAAACACAAGCAATGGACATTAGACTGGTGGAAATCTGTCCTTTGGTCTGATGAGTCCAAATTGGAGATTTTTGGTTCCAACCGGCGTATCTTTGTGAGACGCAGAGTAGGTGAACGGATGATCTCCTTATGTCAAATTAAATCAAATCAAACTTTATTTACAAACATGCACCAAATACAACAAGTGTAGACTTTACTGTGAAATGCTTACTTACACGCCATTAACCAATAGTGCAGTTCAAGAAGAGTTAAAAAAATATTTACCAAGTAGACTAAAATAAAAAGTTATAATAAAAAGTAACACAATAAGAATAACAATAACGAGGCTGTATACAGTGGGCATGTGTGGTTCCCATCATTAAGCATGGAGGAGGAGGTGTGATGGTGTGGGTGTGCTTTGCTGGTGACATTGTCAGTGATTTATTTAGAATTCAAGGCACACATAAACAGCATGGCTACCACAGCATTCTGCAGCATTCTGCAGCAATACGCCATCCCATCTGGTTTGCGCTTTGTGGGACTATCGTTTGTTTTTCAACAGGAAACTTGAACATCAACAGGATGACTTCCAGGCTGTGTAAGGTCTATTTGACCAAGAAGGAGAGTGATGGAGTGCTACATCAGATGACCTGGCCTCCACAATCACCCGACCCCAAACACAATTGAGATGGTTTGGGATGAGTTGGACCGTAGGGTGAAGGAAAAGCAGCCAACAAGTGCTCAGCATATGTGGGAACTCCTTCAAGACTGTTGGAAAAGCATTCCAGGTGAAGCTGGTTGAGAGAATGCCAAGCGTGTGCAAAGCTATCATCAAGGCAAAGGGTGGCTACTTTGAAGAATCTAAAATATATTTAGATTTGTTGAACACTTTTTTGATTACTGTATGATTCCATATGTGTATTTTCATAGTTTTGAAAACTTTTGACTGGTACTGTATATATACATATACAGTGGGGAGAAGAAGTATTTGATACACTGCCGATTTTGCAGGTTTTCCTACTTACAAAGCATGTAGAGTCTGTAATTTTTATCATAGGTACACTTCAACTGTGAGAGACGGAATCTAAAACAAAAATCTATAAAATCACATTGTATGATTTTTAAGTAAGTACTTTGCATTTTATTGCATGACATAAGTATTTGATCACCTACCAACCAGTAAGAATTCCGGCTCTCACAGACCTGTTAGTTTTTCTTTAAGAAGCCCTCCTGTTCTCCACTCATTACCTGTATTATCTGCACCTGTTTGAACTCGTTACCTGTATAAAAGACACCTGTCCACACACTCAATCAAACAGACTCCAACCTTTCCACAATGGCCAAGACCAGAGAGCTGTGTAAGGACATCAGGGATAAAATTGTAGACCTGCACAAGGCTGGGATGGGCTACAGGACAATAGGCAAGCAGCTTGGTGAGAAGGCAACAACTGTTGGCGCAATTATAAGAAAATGTAAGAAGTTCAAGATGATGGTCAATCACCCTCAGTCTGGGGCTCCATGCAAGATCTCACCTCGTGGGGCATCAATGATCATGAGGAAGGTGAGGGATCAGCCCAGAACTACACGGCAGGACCTGGTCAATGACCTGAAGAGAGCTGGGACCACAATCTCAAAGAAAACCATTAGTAACACACTACGCTGTCATGGTTTAAAATCCTGCAGCGCACGCAAGGTCCCCCTGCTCAAGCCAGCGCATGTCCAGGCCCATCTGAAGTTTGCCAATGACCATCTGGATGATCCAGAGGAGGAATGGGAGAAGGTCATGTGGTCTGATGAGACAAAAATAGAGCTTTTTGGTCTAAACTCCACTCGCCGTGTTTGGAGGAAGAAGAAGGATGCGTACAACCCCAAGAACACCATCCCAACCGTGAAGCATGGAGGTGGAAACATCATTCTTTGGGGATGCTTTTCTGCAAAGGGGACAGGACTACTGCACCGTATTGAGGGGAGGATGGATGGGGCCATGTATCGCGAGATCTTGGCCAACAACCTTCTAAGAGTTTATATATATATAAGATACTGGATGTTATTATTGCAGTGATATTAGCCTTGCAGAGACAAAGAGGCACAGTCTAAAAGTAGATTGTAACGGTTTTCTTCCAGGGGTGAAGGAGAGGACCAAAGTGCAGCGCGGCTAGTGTTAAACATGTTTAATAAAGAATAAGTGAAACACTACAAACAACAATACAAAATAACAAATGTGCAAAAACCAACACAGACCTATCTGGTGCAGACAATCACAGAAACAGGAAACAACCACCGACACAATCCCAACACAAAACAAGCCTCCTATATATGATTCTCAATCAGAGACAACGATTACCATCTGCCTCTGATTGAGAACCCACACTAGGCTGACATAGAAACAGACAAACTAGACACACAACATATAATTCCCACCCAGCTCACGTCCTGACCAACTAAACACATACAAAACAACAGAAAACAGGTCAGGAACGTGACATAGATCTCCTTTGCTATGCCTTTTTGTTGCTTTACTTTCAAGTTAGTCACTTCCTTTCCGAGAAAGTGAACAGGAAATGGTTGATAAATAAAATATCTCTCACCTCTTGCAGCCAATCAGCTGACAGTAGGCTATTGGTTTAGTAGCACACCACTGAACTAGAATGCTCAGCAGCATTTTAAGGATGTAGAAATGCTTTAAGCTACTCATACAGGTATTTGGGACAGTAACAGGGTACACAGGTGATAAACCAAACGATTGTTTATACTACATTGTCCTATAGAAATACATAATTGGATGCATTCCATCCAAATCCATAGACAGACATTGACAACATTTAGGCTTCACACTCTCGTATATTAGTCAAAAGTTATGGTCATTTAAGATAATTTCCACTCCTGAGGTGCCTACCCCACGGCCTGTGTCTGGACGCGTCAGCTTAAATTATGTGTTAATGTAGCATGGGGCCATGGCGAGGCTGGGGAATCGGCCCAAATCCAGGCCCTGCTCCACTTTCCTGATCCGTCTTAGTTTGGCAGGGTCATCCTAAAGCCCCAAACAATGGCTCCCACAGACCTATACACAAACTAACTCATGTGTGACGGAGAGGGGAATAATGTGTGTGTGTGTGTGTGTGTGTGTGTGTGTGTGTGTGTGTGTGTGTGTGTGTGTGTGTGTGTGTGTGTGTGTAGTTTGTACATCTGTGTTGCTACATTTTGGTCTATAGGCTGGGAGGCTGTTCATACGTACACAGGGTTAGTATGTTTTACATTGTATACCGTTCTACTATCACATGGAAATGAACCTGGCACGAATAGTGGACATTGTAGACGAGTGGTCCTTTAACAGTAATATCTCCTGAATCAACAACTAACCCTAACCCCTGAGGTCAAACTGGTCTCATACCACCAAACAACATTAACTTTGTTCATCTGCAAACTTTTTCTCAGAGATCCTTAATTTCTAACAGTGCCATGGGTTCATTTGTACTTGTGTCACAAGTTCACGAAGCCAAAGTAAAGACCAGAAGGCTCGACATAAAGACTGCTGCTAATATGGTTGCATAATGAATTGAAAAGGAGTCTCTGATACGAAACTGTGTGATTTCACCTCAATGTCAGACACCCCAGCTGAATCAAACTAAAATATGTAGCATACTGAGAAACATTGACCCTGCTACGGACAATAATAAAGTGATAGCCTAATACATGTGTAATAGCCTAACATGTATGGGCTACAATGAAGAAACAGCTGTGTGTGTGTGTGTGTGTGTGTGTGTGTGTGTGTGTGTGTGTGTGTGTGTGTGTGTGTGTGTGTGTGTGTGTGTGTGTGTGTGTGTGTGTGTGTGTGTGTTTGTGTGTGTGTGTGTGCGTGTGCGTGTGTGTGACACAGATAACCATAACAGAGAGACAGAGCCTGTATGTGAAGTAGGGGGTAGCTTAGTGTGTTTAGAAAGAGTGTGTAAACATAACTTTAACAGCATGGGTGAGAGAACCAATGCGTTGCTTAGACTCGCAAAGGAGCAGAGTGTGAACCTAAAGCCGATGTGAGGGAGTCACTTCATGACAAGGGGATTGGGATGACACGGATTCCTGGCGCGCTCACTGAACCGTCGTCACATGATTCGTTTGCGTACGTTAATCTTCTTGATACTGGGAGGTCTTCTTTGAAGCATTGGTCGCATTTTAAATTCTACTGACACACAATCTCGTGCTTTCTCATCAGTTTATCGTCTCGTCAATTTCATGTCCGGGAACCAAGTAAAAACTGTCCAGAAAGGAGCCATGGCCTAATTATCGGGGTCGTTAAGCCACAGGAATGTAGGCCTAGACTACTATTGGCTATAGTTTAAAGTATAGACTATTGGCTATTTATTGTCTTCTCAGTGCAACACACAACAAAAAACTAACAAGGACACAGTGATCCAAATACATGATCTGAATTCAACTTTTTCCATGAGCAGAAATCAAGATAGTCGAATGCACATTGTGAAGGGCATTCAGAACCACCACCTTTACTGGACCGTGTGTTTGTACACAAACCGCGTCATTCATTCTGGCGTGTGTAAAGTCTATGCCTGTCGCCAAGGCAAAAAGCCACTCCCCTTCCTCCTCGGGCTGATGCAACGCTGGATAGATATAAAGGTGCAGACAAACCCCACCTCGTTTAGAACAACGTAAATTCAAGTTGTGTATCACATCGTTGGCAATTTGATTTATATAACATCTTAAAATTGAGCTTTTAAGCTATTCTTATACAATTGTATCCACATTGTAAGTTATTTTCCTATTGAATTGGGACAATTGAATTGTATCTTAAGTACATTTATTGTTACTGAATAAAACTTCAAGGATAAATACTTTCTAGTAGAATATTGGAGACATTCAACGGTGAAGGAATTGTTTCAAATTAAAATTGAAAAGGATCGCTACTTGTTCATAGGGATTTTATTCGTCTTCTCAAAGGTAAGATTCTGTCTGCGCCGCATCTTTTACTGTCTTCCGGGAAATATGCTGGGTTACCGGGTGTAGGCTAATTATCTTGTAATTCTCTAGCTATAAATTGTAATTTACAAATTGATGTATTGTTAATAATTAAGTCTATTCTATTGGAAAATAGGTGAAATAATTAACCTATATATTGTGTATTGAAATAGCGGGCCGATGTATTTAATCTCTTGCAGGTTATTTCCCTGGTCAATTGGCCAATATCAATTAGGCGCAAAGATCAGAGTTATTAGGTTATAGATGTGTTATTTCTATATTTTTTATAATATATATGATGCTATACTATAGGCCGAGGCTACACAGCGCAATGGGCCAGACTCACAAGGAAATAAATAAATAGCACTGACGCTGTAGGCTAGTGGGCTATATTATTTACAGAGGAATGCCGGGGCGGTAACCAAGAAAGGAATGTAATGGATTTGATGGTTGAGTCTTTTCCCTTATTTGGGATATTTGTAAATAAAAGACATCAATGTCCAAGAAATGATGCAACCTAAATGAATGCCTGTAAACTACAGCTGAGGATATCTAAGACAGATATAGGACTACAGCTCTGCGCAAAATGGTGCCATGCCCATAATAGACAAGCACGTGCCTTTGTTTCCATCAGTCAGTCATGGAAGAATTCTTATTAAATGGAGCCCAAAATCTAATTATTTAACAGTCCCATGCATAAAATGTTTTAGATTAGGCTGTGCTCTATCATTTAAAACCCTAAACTAATAACATGATCTCACATTCTGTTTGAATAAACGGGATTTATTAGTTACATATATCGGCCTATTACAATGTCATTCTTATTTAACACGTTGAAATTGGAGATGAAAAGACTTGCGCAAAGCTTTTGTCATTCATATTGGGTATGTGACGCTGCGCTGATGTGGATAGATGCGGATGCCGGGCGGCTGGTATTTTTCCACTGGCTCCTGGGATGGGTCAACCCCCCTTCTTCTGGTCACATGACTTCAGATTTACGAGATAGCTGCAGCGCAATGAGTATCCTAGTCTCTCCCTTTCCAATATTGATTATTCAACGTTCCTGGTAGAACTCGAGGTTCTATGAAAGAAGAGAGTTGGAATGGCGCAGGCAAGAAGTTCACAAATAAACACAAATTGATTCAAGGTTTTCCGTTTGTTTATTTTATAGCATGAAACAGGCCACTGCAAAGACAGAGATGAGCCGCTTCAACATTTCTCCGGATGAGGATAGCAGTGTCAGTTCCAATAGTCATGAATACAGCTCCTGTCCAACCAAGAAGGTTCCTATTGACAGGTGAGGCACTGCAGCCTGCTGGGTCTGACGATGCTCTGCAGTAGACCTATGCCTGTGTTTCTAACCGCAGAAATGTCATCAACTTGCATATTTTAGTAGAACTTGTATTATGTCTGTTTTAAAGGCTGAATTGGAATGAGATTAATCCATTAAATAAATGCTTTATGCATGTTTGATTTCCAGTCAATATCCAGATATGGATGCGGAGAGTCAAAACTTCCTTCCAGACTACCACCTGGACAAGAAGAAGTATGAAACGGATTATGTAAGTGCTGTCCTGATAACATCCTGATAACATATAACATACCAATTTGAGGCTTATGGTTTACTGTGCTTTTATTTGAGTTTTTTTCTAACTGGGTATATTTTACTTTATTCTCAACAGCATCCAGGCACCGCCTCTTTTGGGATGTCAGTCTTCAACCTGGGCAATGCTATTATGGGCAGTGGCATCCTTGGTCTCTCCTATGCCATGGCCAACACTGGCATTGCACTCTTTGTGTGAGTACTGTTCTAGTGTTCCTGTATGCCAGTGTAAGACTTGGGTTTCATTGAAATCAATTGCAGATGATTTCTACATCTGCATTGCTTGCTGTTTGGGGTTTTAGGCTGGGTTTCTGTATAAGCACTTAATGACAGCTGCTGATGTGTGTGTGGCGTGTGTACATCTGTGTTGCTGATTAATGAAGGAAAACTGCACTGCGGGTTCACACTGTGTCATCCAATGGCAATGTCCGTATCTTGCAAGGTGTGACGAAGAGCTAGTGGTGTCTGTTTTAAAGCAGTTGACACCAATGATATATCCCAGGATTGCTGATGCTATGTATTGGCCAGTGAGAGGCTTTGAAGCCACCGGTCGGCCATATTGGCAGTTCCCAGAAGGAGTAATCCTCCATAGGAATGAATGGAATTCTATAGTATTTCAATACAATTTTTCAAGGACACAATGACATGTATTTAAGTATTTTGTTGTAGTGGGGACAGTAACATTAGTACTTTCAAAAAATTATACTTTATGGAAAAAACATTGTAAACAATAATTTTTTTCTTTTTTTCTGTTTAGCTCACATTTCAATTATGCATTTTGGTGTCAGTAAACTAATAAATGTGGCAAAAACCAATGTACACATTAATACATTCATTTTATAGCTTCCAAAATATTTTTTACAATGGTGGAGGGTGGTGCCAAGATGAAGGCGCAGTCGCTTCAAAACAGCACTCCCTGTCAGTCAACTAATGTATATATAAATAATTGGAATGAAAATACACATCCACAATTGAAATGGGGCTCAGCTTTATGAATCTGAGAAGTAGGTAGTAGGAATTAGGAGTGGCAGGTAACCTAGTGGTTAAGCGGGTTGGGCCAATAACCCAAAGTGTGCTTGTTCGAATCCCTGGGTGAAAAATCTGTCGATGTGCTCTTGAGCAAGACAATTAACCCTAATTGCTTCTGTAAGTCGCTTTGGATAAGAGCGTCCCCTAAATAGCTAAAATGTAAGTCAACATCACATTGAATAGAATGCAGTATAGAATATCACTGTATGTTGCTAGTGTGGAAGATAGTTTGTGGAACTCTCTGAGTCTGAATGCACTCTGTCATATCAGAGGCAATACAGCACATTCTAAACTTGGCAGTGTGATATACCACCAGGTAGAGCACAACAAGGTCACACCTCAATATCTACCAATGTGAGGCATAGATACTGTACATACAACCTGAGCACAGCATTTATCCACAGTCTACTAGAAATGTGTCCTTGTCTAAGACAGGGCATTGGATAACCCTGAAGTGAGTTAGGGTAAGCTGGTGAGACAGCCTACAGAGATCAAAGCTTATGCTACCGCAGGGCACGGTAGCTAGTAGCCACGCAGGCCGGTGTTTACGAACAGTGGGCGTACGAGTGTGAACTCTGGGGTTGGTCTAGCATCAGGGCCTTTCATGTGTGCCAGTCACTCAACGCCGGGGGGAAGCCGCTTAGCAGCGCTAATCTTTCTGCAAGGGGGCCAGAGATATATAAATGGTAAGGTACGGGAAACGGGCCTCACATGAGATCATTCCAGTAGACTCTTCTTCTTCTCACCATTACACTCATTACACGTCATTTCAAACAACATTTAACCTAAATCCAATGACATGGTGTCAGTTTTTGTTGATTTCACGTTAGTTGACAAATCAACCAAATGTAAATCAAAACTAGACGTTGAAATGACTTCTGTGCCCAGTGGGTAGCCAGTTTAAAGGGCCACTTGCTCCAACAGCTTATGAATATGAATTATGAATATAATACCTCTGATTATTTGTGTAGCATTGTGAAGTAGGAGAAATTCTGTAAAATATATCAACCATACTGAAAAAAACTTTATTGATTTGGCTTATGCATTTCCGCAACATACCTTCTTCAGGGCATAAAAGCTTTTGTGTATTTTCACAAAGGCCTCTGTTTAAAAAAAATCTTTGTTTGCAAAAGGTTTCCACACCATGGGACTTGCAAACACTTCACTGTTGGGTAGATTCAGTATTTACAGAGTGAAAACAATTACCTTAGGGTCATCTAAGGTATATTTGATGAGTCAGTGAAGTGCATATGACGTGATAAGATGTAGACTAAACTATTATGGGCAGAAGTGTAAATGGTGACAAGTAAATCTTGGAAGTGTTCTGTTATGATCTCCACCCGGCACAGCCAGAAGAGGACTGACCACCCCTCATAGCCTGGTGCCTATCTAGGTTTCTTCCTAGGTTCTGGCCTTTCTAGGGAGTTATTCCTAGCCACAGTGCTTCTACACCTGCATTGCTTGCTGTTTGGGGTTTTAGGCTGGGTTTCTGTACAGCACTCTGAGATATCAGCTGATGTAAGAAGGGCTTTATAAATACATTTGATTTGACGTAGCCGAGTAGACAGAGCTGTGCTCGGATATAGTCGAGTAATCGTCTCTATACCACTTTGTTGTGGTTCTGAAGTTGTGTGTGTGAGAGAAATTATTTGCACAAGGCCTTCATAACGTGAACCTAGCTCACATCGCTTAGAGAATTTTTCTCAGTGGCACAATTGCTACTATTAATACAGTGAGTCAGTGTTAGTTCTACACAGCTTGGCTGCTAGATAGAATATCCTGACCTGGAGCCCATTGTCCAATCACATCCCTGTATCTGGATTGTGCATAGCTGTGTTGCATCAAAACTGTCCCCATGACAAGGTCTTTGCAGATCAGCTCACAGACAGAACCTATTGATCCCTGTGTTTGGGTGCTACAGTACAGTAAAGAAGGTCACTTACCCAGCGTCAACATGGTCAACATAAGATGTGTCCTTGCGATGGTCAGAACACATTTTCCATGTTAATTTAAGCCCTGCGTTGACCTTTGGTGTGGTTTGTCTTCACGTTCAGATGGAACCATTGGGAGATCAAGTCAAAATAATATGTTTGAATTGGGACTGGTGAAATGCACCGAACGGAAACAAAGCTTGTACTTATCCAATGTGCACTTATCAGTAGTCAACCGTGTTACTCGGTGTCAGTGTGGTTAATGCCAGTCGATAATAGTCCTTACCAGCCTTGCAGGCCTGGTTCCGTACCTTACTCATGATAAAATGTTCCTCTTCTCTCCACAGAATTCTCCTGGTGGCTGTGTCCATCTTCTCCCTGTACTCTGTGCACTTGCTTCTAAAGACAGCCAATGAAGGAGGGTCGCTGGTCTATGAACAGCTGGGTTACAAGGCCTTCGGCATGCCCGGGAAACTGGCTGCATCCATCTCCATCACCATGCAGAACATCGGAGGTGAGAACTAAGGGCACTTCAATGGTCATTCAGAAAGACAGATCAAAGTCAGGGAGACAGTCTCATTGATCCACTAGGAGTTGACTATGTGGAAAAAAGTCCAAAGTCTAAATGTCAGTGATGTCACACATAGAAAAGGAAGAACAGCCCCTTTCCCATAAACCAAATGGTTCTGTAAATGTTTACAATAAATATTTGCAAGGGTATTACTTTCCAATGGAACAAACATCCCTTCTGCGAACCAATAGGCCTATTCATCCTTGGTTAGTGCTACTAGAACATTCTCAGAGTTGTCTGTTTTGGAACAAAATAAGGCATGTTTTGATGAAAAGTCACTGATTCACAATATGACTTTGACTAATCGTGACTTTGCTTTTACCTTTGCAGCCATGTCCAGCTACCTCTACATTGTGAAGTACGAGCTGCCGATCGTTATCCAAGCCTTCATGGGAGCTAACAACGGGTAAGCAGCTTTGTCTCTAGATTCTGTGTGTCCGTTGGTGTGTGTGTGTGTCCTTTAGTCTGCTGTTACTTTGGTTTGACAAATGGCCCATGGTTGTTTTTGAGCGGTCGACCCTCGAGGTGAAGTAGTGACTTTGGTGTCATTCAAAATGGCGGCGGGTTGTTTTTGAGTGCTGCGCTGGGAAGATGTGAAGAGGCCTCTTTGTCCCTCTCGGCAGAGAGAGGGAGGAGGGAGGAGGGACGGTGTGTTGTCGGCGGCCGTTCAAAGGGTCCTTTTAGAAGAGCCAGTGCCGCACCGAGACAGACCGCTGGATGAGCTCATTCAGACCAACCAACTGGCCCATCAAACATTCATGTAGTGTTGCCAGCATGTAGCTAGACCACCCTAAGAGCAGGCTGCTATTTATGTGTGCATTGCAGACATTCTGCCATGTTTGTATTTTACAACAGTCAAACGAGAAACGAACGCTACAATAGCTTTGATATAGGTCATATTTTTTCACAAAAGCTAGATAAATGTTGGGATATGAATGTGTGTGTGGGTGTAACTGTGTGTTATTATATGAAACTGTGTGGTGATATGTGTGTACAGTGTATGACATGTTCTTGTCTCTCCTGTGCTTTCCAGAGAGTGGTATGCGAACGGGGACTATCTTGTGATCCTGGTGTCAGTTGTCATCATCCTGCCACTCTCACTTCTCAGGAACCTTGGTAAGACACAATAAAGAGTGTGGCACTTTACTTTGTGTGTACGTGTGTTGTGAAATGCTGCACTTGTGTAAAATGTTGGGAAAGGGCAGGGGATGGTGACGCACTGTGGCAACGTATGTGTGTAATAGATGCCAGAAGAGTTTGTTTACATTAGATTCCTTTTTGACTGATGAAGTTAATATATATATTGCCTTAGAAGAGTACATTCTTATTCATTGTAATATAGTTTTAATATGTTTTAACGGATATTACACAGTAGTTAGTATATTTCCTATCTTACATTTCCACAGTATATGAAGTACTCAATCGTTTTTTTCTCTCTCTCTGTTACCTTACTTCAGGTTACCTTGGTTACACAAGTGGTTTCTCCCTGCTTTGCATGGTGTTCTTCCTGATTGTGGTGAGTCAACATCCTAATCTACTCCGCTGTTATTGTCTTTACAGTTCAGGTTATTGTAGTGAATGGCTTACTTACAGATATGATATCTTCATTTTATCACTCTGTTGTCGAAGATAATGTTCCTGCACAGTAGGACATGCAAATTGTAGTGTATTTAAGGTTTAAAGCGGCTTCTCAAGTTAGTAATTTCCACTTTAATACTGTCAATCTTGATTTATCCTAACTAAAATGTATCAACCACATTTCCATTAATTATAATCTATACAATAATTCGCATTTCCTGTCGCTGCAGGACTATTTTCCTGCAGTGAGAAACTGGTCAAATTAAGATAGAACACCTGAATAACTGTGACACATTGGTTTACAATTCTGACCTGCTCACACTAGCCGGACCATGAGCAAGCATTCTAAAAGTAATGAGTTTTCATCTATAGTAGTTATAATATTGGCAATTAGCAATGTATGTAGCCAATACTCTGTACCTTTTGTATGGGAGTCTAAATGGGCTCGGTTTCTTTTCCAGGTGATCTATAAGAAGTTCCAGATCCCGTGCCCTTACATTCCTAACATGGACGTGATACTGAACGAGACGGTTAGCAAGGTCCTGAACAACACGGTGGGCTTCCTCAACACCACCGCCATCGTCTACAACGAGGACGTCTGCACACCCAAATACTTTGTCTTCAACTCTCAGGTGAGAAATGGACAGATATGTTGAGTGGTAAATCGATAAATAGAAAGAGAACTACTTAACGGATGCCCAAGGGCTATCGTACTTGTACTTATGTTTTTTTTTGTGTGATCTAATGTTTTTTTGTATCTGTGTTCATGTGTCAAATGTCTAACGGTCTTGTCTAACGCTCTCCTTCAGACTGTGTATGCTGTTCCTATCCTGACGTTCGCCTTTGTCTGCCACCCCGCCGTCCTGCCCATGTACGAGGAGCTTAAAGAGTGAGTCTATCGCTTTTTTACCAGCTGCCACGTTGTCAAGGCTTCACACACACACACACACACACACACACACACACACACACACACACACACACACACACACACACACACACACACACACACACACACACACACACACACACACACACACACACAGTTTATAGCTGTAGTACTTGTGAAGGAAGACAGAGAAAAGAACAGTGGTTCTGTGTTGTCTAAACCTCCTCTTCTTTCCCAGTCGTTCCCGTAGAAAGATGCAGGGCGTGGCCAACGTGTCTTTCCTGGCCATGTTCATCATGTACCTGCTGGCTGCTCTCTTCGGATATCTGACCTTCAACTGTGAGTCACCCCGCCCCCCTTAGAAACACATTCAGCCTTTTTTTTTATCAGTCGGATACAAAACTAGTTTGAGCAGGAAACTGTCCGTTTTGGGCTCATGCAACCAGTTGTTATGCAAGTACTGTCCCCCATGAGAAAACAAGACACAGAATCAGCTGTCCAATACACCAATGATCCTGTATATTTGTTATGGCAAGGACATCGAAGCAGGTGTCCAGCCATGTTCCAGAATTTCCTAAAAGTATGCCTACGCAATGGCCCTAGTTAGCCAGGACATGACATGAACGAGGGTGTGAAAGTTACGCACAACCTTGAATAATCTTAGCTGTATTCCAATTGATCTCTCAATCTCCATTTGATTTGGCTGGACATGTAACAGGCAGGTTACAAAGACATTTCTGAACGAACAGTACAATACAGCAAAATGAGTGAATGTTGACCGTAGGGGTTATTATAGAGCATTGCTGACCAGGGTTCGATACCCAGTTGGTCACACATGGGCCCTGTGTCTGGATATCTGAATATCTGAAAGGTGTGGACTCATCAGGCTAAGGGAAATGAATTGAATATGTGGCTTTATAAGTGAGAAGGAAACAAGCATAAATGAAATTACCATATTGGATTGGCTTTACAGTGCAGGTGGAGCCCGAACTTCTGCACACCTACTCCAAGGTCTACAAGTCTGACGTGATCCTACTCATCGTTCGTCTGGCCGTGCTGACAGCTGTCACCCTGACTGTCCCTGTGGTGCTGTTTCCCGTAAGCCCCACATCTATCTGTCTGTCTGGCTGGCAGCTTATCTGTCTGTCCATCCATTCAAAACTTGTGAATGTTGTCAAGTTCGGCATTGCCACCATGTTGACCTTGGTCCCCCGTTTCTGTCTGTCGTAGATCCGCACGTCGGTCAACCAGCTGCTGTGTGCCTCCAAGGAGTTCAGCTGGATCCGCCACACCATCATCACCATGGTTCTGCTGGCCAGCACAAACTGTCTGGTCATCTTCGTCCCCACCATCAGAGACATCTTCGGCTTCATCGGTGAGTGAATGTGTTCAGTTGGTCAGGTGCAGTTCACAGTATCTAGAAATTATAATAGAGAAAGAAAAGAGGTGAACATCCCCACTGAGCCTGTCATCTTCCTCCTCAGGTGCATCTGCGGCAGCCATGTTGATCTTCATCCTGCCCTCGGCCTTCTATATCAAACTGGTCAAGAAGGAGCCCATGAAGTCTGTGCAGAAAATTGGGGTAAGAAAACATCCTGCTCCTTTTTGGTCCATGAATTGATGTGTTTGTGGGTGTTGTGGTCTGTGACTCCTGGCAAGGAGCATCAATCATAGAGTGGAGAAGAAAGCCTTGTTGTGCTAAGCCCGACAGTCTCGTCCTCCCTCTATCCAGGCATCCATCTTCCTGTGCAGTGGTTTCTTCGTCATGATCGGCAGCTTGACCCTCATCACCCTTGACTGGATCAACAACGCCTCACAACCGTCCGACGGACACTAGGATACCTCATCCACCAGGGGGGGCACCACACCATCCGCAGCTCAGCCGCTAAACATCTGACCGCTAAGACTGCTACCCAAGAAGAAGGAGAACATGACCTCACATACAACGTTCGGCTTTGAACTCTAAGCAAGAGACTATACCATTCCAATGAGAATGTACTGAACTTTGTACAGTATGCAGTTAAGCCACACAGGTGGTGATTTTCTCTTTTCCTTTCGTTGTGCTTTCTTTGTTTTGTTTTCCGTTTTGGACGTTTTCTCTCTTTTTTGTAATTCTGGTACAGTTGAAACTTTTGATGGTGCCTCAAACAGGGATCGTGTAGTTGTAGAGTTCCAATACAGCTCATATTCAGGTACTGCGTGTGAGCTCAGCTTTTTGGGCACAGCGACAACTTTTCTCAACCAGGGCCGCACGCAACCGCGGACATCCTGGAATCCCAGAACTCATTAGAGTTGAAGAACATGACAGTAGACTCTACTCGACGTGAATAATTTAGCGTTCAACTTCTTATTTTTTAAAACATTGCCAAAAAAGGTATTTGTAATATGTGTTTATATATTGAAAAGCTCTTAATGTTCAGCACACTCGTGAGGAAATTGTCTGTTCACGGACTACTAGACCGCTTATCAGTATTTGTACCATGGCTGTGTGACCTAGCTAGTGGTGTCGGCTTAACTTGTAAAATGCTTAGTATGAATCAACGAAACCTGCCTTCTCAAAACCCCACACTGGAAGTTGCAAAAGATCTCTTAGGGGAAATCTCTTTTAAAGAAATGTATTACGCATTATAATGTATTGAAGACCTTGTTCAAATCTAATACAGCGATAACACTACTGCTTGTAGATGGGGCATGCTCCCTGTCAAATCCCCCGGATGCTAAGGGGAGGGGGACGTTACACTTTTTTTCTTTAAGGAAGAATATCTTGAATTTGACCACATGCGTGGTTGTAATGTACCTGTTTACCTTGCAAAAATAGTTTGTTTTCTGACTGTTTTGAGACCGCACATAACCAAACGTCACATCAACGTTACATAATGGCTTCCATGCAGAACTGAGGGAAGGCGGAGGAATGTCGTGTGAGCTGCTCAGTGTATCTGTCAAAATGTCAGTGTTTTTCTAACGATTGGCAGCTTCTCCTTATTAAACATAACCGTAGTTACAAAAAAAGAACTAAATGATTGATAAGGATAGTGTAAAGTCGGCTTGTCACCTCGTCACAAAAACGAGGCGGGCGGCTCACTGCTTCCAATGTTAACCTCACACATCATCCAAACTGTTATTGTCCTGCGATTATTTATGGAAGAACATGAAATCAATGTAATTTTATCTATTTTACTATATTTATATATTGTACATATATGTGTATATATCTATGAGTTGAACTACTGTATATATGTTTTGTTTAACCTATTGGCATTTCACTAAAACTAGAGCTGTAAAAATTGCTGGTGAATTTGGTCTTTATCAATTTACCCCCCTATGATTAAGTATGGAGATGTTCACTTTCATTTATTGAACCATAGTGAGAGTTTTCCCTCTTCCATTTGCTGTAATTCTGAAAGACCATGTTTAAAGTGGAACCTACCAAAACATAGTGGCAGTGGTCTTTGTGTAACACACTTTACACTTGTTCTATTTGTGACCCTGATAACCTGTTCTCACATGCTTTATGCACGTATTGGTTAGAGAGTATGTGAGCCATCTCTTGACCTCAGGAGCAAAGAGGGCATCGCCCACCAGTGTTACACTCTTGTTTCAATGAAACACTATGTACATCATGTAATTATTGTCAAAATAAAGTCAAAGATAATCCCACACATTGTTGGTTGTTTATTGTGTCAGTTCTATTTTGCAGACCAGCTGATTGTGGTGTGGTTTTGCAGGGAGCCCACCATATGCCGTGAAAGTGATGGCAACTCCTGAGACAAAGAACTGTAACCCCCCTCAATTTTGATTAATAAACTCCACAAAAACACTAACAATTTCAGGAGAGAATATTACATTGTCTAAATATTGTGGTGGGAAATTATGCATTTTTCAAATGTTGGCATGAATGCGATATATAGTCCAGAATCATAAGTCCACAAGTGTTTGGACAGTGAAATATAACTCCAGCAATTTGAGATCAAATTATGAATATGAGGTTACAGGAGGACACAACCTTATTCTAGACATGATGTTAAAGTAGTGCCGTTTGGATTTGAACAGCCAAAGATGTATAAGACACATCTTTACTCTGCCTTGCTGAAATAAATAAAAGCACAACTCAATGGACCGAACTATGCAAATGGCCTCATTACCACGTTTCCATCCAACCTATGAAAAAAAAAATCACGACAGCTGTGATGGAAACAGGAAGTTTCGATGCAATTTTATAAATGTTGAGAGATAATTTGTTCATTCGACATGGTGGAATCTTTTTGCGTCTTTAAATTCAATTATGCGAGAAAAGGCAGTGGAAACGACAAAAATTGATGTAATAACAATCCTTCACTGAACTCTAAAGCTCAACTAAATCTTGTAATGAATAATGTTGAAATTTAGCAAGTTAAGGAGACTAAACTGCTTGGTTTAACCCAGGAGGGTAAACTGTCATGGTCAAAACATATTGATGCAACGGTAGCTAAAATGGGAAGAGGTCTGTCCATATTAAAGCACTGCTTTGCTTTCTTGACACCACTATCAACAAAACAAGTCCTACAGGCCCTAGTTTGTTCATACCTGGACTACTGTTCAGTCATATGGTCAAGTGCCACAAGAGGGCCATAGGCAAATTACAATTGGCCCAGAACAGAGCAGCACGGCTGGCCCTTAAATGTACACGGAGAGCTAACATTAGTAATATGCATGTCAATCTCTCCTGGCTCAAAATAGAGGAGAGATTGACTTCATCGATGGTATTTGTGAGAAGTATTGACATGTTGAATGCACTGAGCTGTCTGTTTAAATGACCAGCACACAGCTCAGACACCCATGCATACCCCACAAGACATGCCACCAGAGGCCTCTTCACAGTCCCCAAGGCAAGAACAGACTATGGGAAACGCACAGTGCTACATAGAGCCATGACTAACTACATGGAACTCTATTCCACATCAAGTAACTCATGCAAGCAGTATAATCTGATTTGACAAATATCTGATTAAACTACACCTTATGGAACAGCGCAGACTGTGAAGAGCCACACACACACAGGCACAAGCAAGCATATACACCCACACGCTAACACAAGTACTCTACACTCATTACGTATTGATTTTGTATTGTAGATGTGTTGTAGTAGTGTGTGTGTATTAATGTGTGTATATATATAAATTCCCTTAATATTGCTGCAGCAGCAAATGGGTATGCATAATAAAATACAAATCAACCTGGAGTCACGCGATGACATGGTGTGTGATCCTCCCACTATGAAATAAATTATGATGAACTTTACAGGGTGGTGAAAGTGCACGGACCGGTATGAGTTTGACGCTCCTTACCAATAAATATCGAGGGTCTTATTCTGGTGACATGATGAACAATGCTTGACTGCCGTTTGACAAATAAACGTATTCTCGCGTTTATCTATAACAATCTCATCATGTATCTGCAAGCTGTTTAGCGAAAGGGCATGTGCTTATGTAACAGTATTGCTTCCGTCCTTCTCCTCGCTCGAACCAGGGACCCTCTGCACACATCGACAACAGCCACCCTCGAAGCATCGTTACCCTTCACTCCACAAAAGCCGCGGCCCTTGCAGAGCAAGGGGAACAACTACTTCAAGGTCTCAGAGCGAGTGATGTCACCGATTGAAACGCTATTAGCGCGCACTAAATAGCTAGCACTAGCTAGCTATTTCACATTGGTTACACCAAGACCAGACTAGGCACATCTGCTATTTAACGCAACACTTTTTGTGTAAAAACTACTGGTATAGATGAAAATGGATAGAAACACATTGAACATTACATTTTTATTCGGTACATGAACACTTAAGCAAAAAAAATACATTTTGTGTGCACTATGTCAACACACTGATTCTTATCAGCAAGGGATCCGTTTAATGGAAACACCACGGGTGGGAAAATCGCATATTTTATTTATGCATATTTTTAGAATATTCCCATGAAAATCTGTCGCCAATTGGATGGAAACCTATCTATTTGAAGTGATTTTTGTAAATGAAACTAAATCACTGTGACAGTCAAGTGGGGTCATTTACCTTGAAATTGCATAATAACACTACAAAACCAACCACAAGGCCATACGATCAAACCCAATCCCTCCCCAACCGCCCTGTGGGTTGTCCCTGCCAGTGCGATCCATACACAGTATTTTATTTTGGGAGCCCTAAACCAGATTTGGTTGAGGGGCCTCCCACCTCGCAGCAAAACATTTTAGTGGCCCCCCTCGTGAGGGTGGAGAGAAAAATGTGAATCTACACATTTTGCCAATGGGCGTATATAAAATAATTTCAGTTTTCCAGCTGATTTCCTGCAATTCTACCCATTTTTCCATAGGGTGGACAGATATTTTGGCAGTTTTAAAGCAAATTTTCTGCAATTCTACACATTTAGTAATGACTTATGCCATGTTAATAAGATATCTGAGTGAGAATGACTAACAAAATCAATGGGTGCCTCCTGGAGGTAGGTATTCAGCCATGATTACTACAAGTTTAGAAAGCTGGCTAACTACCAATAAAACATGTTTTTTTGCTGACATGGCTAATTGAGTGACTGTCAGTAGCTGGGTTTCCGTCCAATTGGCAACAGATTTTCATGCAAATCGTCTAAAATCGGCATAAAAACAATATGTGCATTTTCCCACCAGAGATGTTTCCATCAAATTGACTTGCTGTAGATAAAAGGCTGTGCGTGATGATGTATTGCACATAAAATACCTTTTGTGGTTAAATTCCCATGTACCAAATAAAAAATACAAGTTAATGGGTTTCCATCACATTTTCAACTCTACTGTTTTCTCACAAAAAAAACTCTGTTTTTGGCAGGTGCGCACCAGGGAAAATCTGATAATGACACAAAATATATGTTTTTGTTTCAATTGTTAATAAATACATGTAAGACAGTTATATTGCAAATTATATTTTTCATATTATCGTAGAACACGCTCAGCACCATGAAAACAACTTAGAGCCAGGAGTTATGGTTTAGTGACATATTTTAAATGTCATAATACAAATTAAAGTATTATAGCTGTTTAGGGAATTACTTAAAATATTAACTAAATATTATAAATAATTTACAGGAAATAGCTGTCCCTCAATTTCATGTCACTGGTGTTACCCTTAATAAAAAAACACCACTTTGAAAAAATGACACATTTTTGCCAACTTTTTCCTGGGTCAAAGGTTCATTAGAGGCGGGGCTGTTTTAAGAGCACATGGTGAGTCTGCACTCTCTCTTCATATTAGCAATTTGATGATGCAAAGATTTAAAATAAAGGTTAAATAAAATTAAAATAAAAAAAAACCTTCACTGGTGTTATACAGTTTATAGTATCGAGAAAGGAAATATGATTGAAATAATTGATCCAATCATATTATTAAGGGATTTATTTACAATTTAAGACGTGTGGTTTGAGCTACTGTGGCCCCCATTTTAGATATGCCATCTTGCCAGCAGATTTGTCACCGGTGTTACGTCCCTGGTGTTACTGTTCCTGCTGGTAACACCAGTGACATGACATTAACACCAGTGACAATCAATCACACTGCTAACTTTTTATATCAACATAAGGTTTTATACTGTTTCAATATTGTGATTTGTATGGCTTTCCTTTTGATAGATACAGCAAATTAAAAAGTGATGCTGAAAAGCAAAGACTCTACAGAGAGCGCAGGGATGCTGCCCAGAACGCAGAGCAGCCAACATTTTAAAAACGACTTAAAGCGATTTAAAAGATTTAGAGAGTCAAAAAAGAAAGAGTGAATGATCTCACAGAAAGAGGAACAAGCCTCCTGGGTGGCGCAGTGGTCTAAGAGACTCTGGGTTCGAGCCCAGGCTCTGTCGCAGCCGGCTGCGACCGGGAGGTCCATGGGGCAACGCACAATTGGCCTAGCGTCGTCCGGGTTAGGCCGGTAGGGATATCCTTGTCTTATCGTGCACTAGCGATTCCTGTGGCGGGCCTGGCGCAATGCACCTTGACCAGATCGCTAGGTGTACGGTGTTTCCTCCAATACATTGGTGTGGCTGGCTTCTGGGTTGGATGCGTGCTGTGTTAAGAAGCACTGCAGCTTGGTTGGGTTGTGTTTCGGAGGACGCATGGCCCTCGACCTTTGTCTCTCCCGAGCCCGTACGGGAGTTGTAGCGATGAGACAAGACAGTAACTACTAACAATTGGATACCACGAAATTGGGGGGAAATAGGGGGTAAAAAAAAGAAAGAGGAACAAGACGGTAGCGAAAGCAATGTCGGGTCAGTCAGGAAAACACAGAGATGTTGAGAGCAGGAGAGAGAGAGCGCTTCTTTTGCAGGGAAAACACGTTTTGGGTGGTGACACCGCAGGAAAAAGACTGAGAAACTTGCCAGTGCAAGACTCTTGAGAACTTGCAGTTTATGATGGATAAAATGCATAAACTTGGTCTTTCACAGTCCAGCAACCTGGAGGAGATTGAATTGTTACAAACTGTGCTATCTGCAAAGGCACATGCCAAGAATGTGAACACTCCACTGCTCCACCGGCTAGACAGCAATCCAACGAAGAGGTGGAGTGGGGGGTTCACTAAAGTGGACAGCTGACCTCGGTCCACCATGTGAAAGACAAAGGATACAATATCCTTTGATGAGGTAAGGGACTCTGGCACTCAAATATTGTTACATTATGTCAGTGAGGAAGAAGTGGAAAGTAAGGCACAGAAGATTTATGGGGTAACCATAAAAGGAACCATACGAATGCACCAGGTTCTGAGTAATCACGCCTGGCATCCTAAAATACAGAGACATAAGTTGTCTCTGCCAAGCAGCGCAAAGCATGTGCGATTGCCCATGTCATGGACTCCAAGAAATCACTCTCCCAACAGTGCCGGCTAATGGCCATGGTCTTTCACCTTAACATCAAACAGATGTCATCGACCCGGATACCTCAGCTCTACTTTGTCCAGATGTCGTCGAGGCTTACCACACTGGACAGTGGTGCATTGTGAACCACGATGAACCACCATACCCTGGCGTTATACTGGAGGTCAAAGAACATAATGTCAAAGTTAAGTGCATGCACAGGAATGAAGTCAACAAGTTCTTCTGGCCAAATCCAAGAGATGATATCAACCGGTATGGGGATGACCACATTGACCACATTGATGACCACAAGCCAATGCCAGTGAACAAAAGATCAGCTCAGATTGGCCACAGTATCTGGAAGTACTTGGAGGAGCACCTGAATGTGTGAAAGTGGCAGATGTGAACTGGCTCCCAGAGAAGGCGTCAGTGGTTAGAAAGCAAGGGAGACTGGCTGGGAGATACTAACAGATGGATGTGATACAATAACATAAAAGACAAACATATGGACAAACTTTTCTAAAGACAAACAAATCTCAAGTAAAAGTGAAGTTAGTATGGGAAATAATTAGTACAGGAAAAGTTAGTACAGGAAATAAATAGGCCTGTTCCATGAACATGTTTTACTGCGTACAATATGTTTCTATCAGTGGCTTTGGCGAAAACGTATTCTTAGTTTACATTCAATGTTGTGTTTCTATTGTTCTTGTGTTTCTACAGTTCTAATATACATATTTTATGTTTGTAAGACAATGTGTTAGGAACTACATTTGAGGCAATAGGCTTCATCTTTTGGTCTTAATCTTTGACCAATAACATTCATTTTATTGTTCATATAAAATCAACACGTTCGAAAATGATTTGTAATAAAAAAAGTTTACTAAATTTATCAAATTTGTATGAAATAATTGTATGTTATGTCATTGGTTTCACATCGTGTCACTGGTGTTACTCCATTTTCATAGAATATGTTTATCTGTATCTACCCAACTGCTGCTGCATGCATTATTAAGCATTTTAAGGATATGATAATCCAATTTTGATGACTCAACTTCAATTATTTCTGATGTTACAACACAAAACATGTGGTAGAAATATAAAATATCACACAATAGAACTTTCTACATACAGGTTTAAAGTTAATTATTACAAATCGAAATAATGTATTAATATTTGCATTAACATTTTCTGTCTTTGATTATATATGCAAATTAAAATGTGAAATTACATTCAGGAAAGCCTGAATTGTCATCTAAAATATAGGGAACACCAGTGACAAAAAGGCAGCACTAGCATTTTTTTAATGTAATGTATTACAAATATTACATGTAATTAAACTGGCATGCATGTTGATTTACAATGGTAAAGGGTTAACTATTATCTGACAAAGTTTTGTTAACAAAAAAAATGTCTCTCTTCAAAATCCACCATTTCCGTAGAATCACCCATATAACCTACATGATGAGATTATTATTATGATGGACAAAAGAGCGTGATTATTTTTATTTGTCAAACGGAAGCCAAAAATCGATCATCATGTCACAAGAATAAATCCCTCGATATTTACTGGAAAGGAGCATCAGTCATCCCCTTGTGAAGTTAATCATAATTTATTCAAATCTGTAACCTGATTTCTTTCCCGACGAGCCCTAATGGGAGGACCATACATGTCATCGCGTGACTCCAAGTTTACTTCGATATGGTTATTAAGCATATCAATATTTGAGCATAAAAGCGTTTCCACATAATTAATTTTACCAACACAAAAAGATCCCACCATGTCCAGTGTATTTTTTGCCGACATTTGGAAAGTTTACCGAAAAATGTTGTTTCCATCAGGCCTGTCATGACATTTTATCCGACATGTACTTTACTCGCATAAAAATGTTGGATGGAAACTTGGTGAAGAAAAACAGCTGATGCACAACCAAATTTCGAAATTGCACCTGGCGTAATCTACAATTTTTACTAGATTGAGACCCCGACCTAAGCAACCATTTATGTCGCTTATAACTGGAAAAGGCCCTGATTGCCAATGTTCTGTTGATTGTCATGTTAACTGTTCAAATCTTTTCTATGAAATGGTGGGTTGATTTTTTTTTTTTTTTAAACGATGATGGTTATGACAAGCTTGCCCTGCTGGTGAAACTAGTGAAGCACATTTTCAGGTTAACAAGCAGTGCATTCGACTGCTTTTGTGAATCATTGGCAAGTGGGTCTTCATGACCATAACAAAAGATGTCTGTCAGGTGAAATTGTGAAAAATGATGCCCTTTTAGTGTTAAGAGCAGTGTGAAAAGCCACTGAAATTTCAGTCTGTTTTGGTGGGATAGCGTTTTGACCTGCCTGACAATAACAGCTACCTTTCAGTTTTCCCCTCCCCACACAAACCTCTTACAGACAGTCCTAGTTAAATTCTTGATTGAGAAATTGCTCTTTGCCAAGAAGCTATTTACGTACATTTTCTTACCATTTTTTATTGAAAACAACCACAGTAAGGTACTTAAGTGTTACCCAGAAATGATTTGATAAAGAAAAACAGCTGCATTGGACCTTTAAAAAATAGAAATTCTGATGTTAAAATTGATGGATGGGGTCAATAACTTTTCCATGATTTACCACAAACACACACACATAGCCAGACATGAAGCAGCTCATTTATTTCATTGCTCTCTAGTTATTTCGCACAATGTGTACGCAGCACATTTAACAAGTAAGGGACATGGCTGTTTCACCTGATCTGCCAGACCCATACCTTACACTACAAATTCACTGCTGATTGGACAACTGATCTCCAACTCTCAACCAATGAAGTCCCTGATACAATTACACTCAAAAGACATATCCAGTCCACAAGCTTTGAGCTGTGATGACTAAGGCCCAGTTTACACAAGCAGACCAATTCTTATATGTTTTGCACTAATTGGTCTTTAGAGAGTCATAAAGGCAATGTACATTTACCTAGACTTTCTCCAGAATTATCATAATATAATATTTATAAAACAAAAACAAAATAAGAAACAGTGACAATATTTTTTAACTAAGAAGTCATTAGGAGGTCCCCGGTGAAGAGAGGGAGAAATTCATTTTACCAGCTGGCTCCACGAGAGGGTGCTCTCCTGTACTACCCATAGCTCCATGTCCATCTCACCAGAGAACAGGTGCTAACCTTACTGCTCCAGCTACTCTGGGCATCTATCTCATAGTAGTTCCCAAGCCACAAGATCTACTTGAAATAACGGTCTTCTCACACTACAGTTTCCGATTGGATTATTTCTAAACAAAATATGAAATCTATAGAAAAATCTTCAAGGTAAAGTAAGAGTTATCAAAAGTCGGGCTCCAGTCTGTCAGCCGGGAGGCTGTTACACCTGGTAGAAATTGCACTTAAGCAGATGGGCTGAGACCGTTTCCCCCTCAGCAGATGTCAGGGTTCATTTCTTGCGAGCGTGTTTGTATTTGTCCACGTAGGCCTTCACCAAGTGTGCCACTTTCCCAGAGTTCACCTCTCCACTCTTGCTGTGGCAGACCTGAAATATAAAATGCCCTCAGGAAATCAAAAAATATAAACAGACCGTTTTGATTTCCTAAAAGCTACGTGTACTCCTAAAAGCTAAGTCGTTTTAATACTCCTAAAAGCTAAGTTCAAATACCAATGTCAAAATGTTACTGGAGGTTTTTAACCACTCACTTTTTCAACTGCTTTGCGTACAATCTCTTTGTACTCGTCCTTGGTGATGTCCTTGTTTTGGTAGTAGGGTTTCATGGCTGCTTTCACTTCATTGACGGCTCTCTCATGGATCTGTTGTTTCTAAAGCAGATATCAAGTTAAAACCTGTCTAGAACTGGGGTTCCGCTAGCAGAAAAATACTTTACAGCGAAAGCTCCACAAACGATTATGTTAGGTCACCACCAAGTCACAGATAAACCCAGCCATTTTTCCGACCAAAGAGAGGAGTCACAAAAAGCACAAATAGAGATAAAATTAATCACTAACCTTTGATGATCTTCCTCAGATAACACTCATAGGACTTCATGTTACACAATACATGTATGTTTTGTTCGGTAAAGTTCATATTTATATCCAAAAATCTTATTTTACATTTGCGTGTTAGATTCAGTAGTTCCAAAACATGCAGTGATATTGCAGAGCCACATGAATTCACAGAAATACTCATAATAAATGTTGATGAAAATACAGCTATTATACATGAACTTTAGATACACTTCTCCTTAATGCAACCGCTGTGTCAGATTTAAAAAAAACTTTACGGAAAAAGCATAATCTGAGAGCGGCGCTCAGAGCCCAAACCGGCCAAAGAAATATACGCCATGTTGGGTAGTCAACATTATTCATATATAAATATTCACTTACCTTTGATGATCTTCATCAGAATGCACTCCCAGGAATCGCAGTTCCACAATAAATGCTTTTTTGTTCGATAATGTCCATAATTTATGTCCATTTATGTCCAATAGCTTCTTTTGTTAGGGTGTTTGGTAAACAATCCAAAAGCGTGATCTGGTCCATTCGGACGAAACGTTCAAAAAGTTATATTACAGGTCGAAGAAACTTGTCAAACTAAGTATAGAATCAATCTTTAGGATGTTTTTATCATAAAAGTTCAATACTGTTCCAACCGGAGAATTCCATTGTCTGTAGAATTGCACTGGAACGAGAGCAACCTCTCAAGTGAAAGCGCGTGACTGAGAACGAGTTGTAGGCAGACTCCTTAGTAAAACAGCTCCCATCTGGCCCCCCTTCACATGAGCAGCCTGAAACCACGTTCTAAAGACGGTTGACATCTAGTGGAAGCCTTAGGAAGTGAAAAATAACCCATATCCCACGGTGTATTCGATAGAGGTGAGTTCAAAAACTACAAACCTCAGATTTCCCACTTTCTGTTTGGATTTTTTCTCAGGTTTTTGCCTGCCATATGAGTTCTGTTATAATCACAGACATCATTCAAACAGTTTTAGAAACTTCAGTGTTTTCTATCCAATACGAATAATAATTAGCATCTGGGACTGAGTAGGAGGCAGTTCACTCTGGGCATGCTATTCATCCAAAAGTGAAAATGCTGTCCCCTATCCCAAACAAGTTAAGAAATCTACTTCTAATCTAATAAAAGGATAATTAATTATCTGTGTCAGAATGCAAACACAAAGCATTCACTAGCAAAGTAGATCCCCACAGTATATGCAAAACAGAAAGTATAGGAAGCCACTTGAGAATATTGAAAACAATGCCTGGTGTTGTGGTTGCTATTAGTGGGGGTGACATTACCTTTTCTTTCTTGGAGCTGTCTGGGGGGGCGGCCCTGCTGTGCTGGGTGGTGGAGGATGGCATGGCCATGCTGTGGGCCTGGGCTGTGGTGGCGCCACCTACTTTGGTCATGGTGGGCATGAAGGGGGCTTTGCCATGGCCTGCCATGCTGCTCATCATCTGGGAAAGAGGCATGGAGGTATTCAGGGAGACAATTCATGGGGACAAAGTATGAGAGAAGTGAAAATACTCAAACAGATTGCTTGGGTCCAGAAGATTATATTTTGACAAAGGATGCAAAATACACCTGTCCTTACCTGTGTTGTGCGGCTATCTGCCTGTATGGCTGTCATGCTGCCCTGCTGCATGGGAGGTGGTGGTGGAGGTGGTGGCGGGAGGCCCTGGGCAGCTGTCACAGGGACCTGCAGAACAGGCACTGAGGAGTGGAGGTGCATGGGGACCTGAGGAGGCATCCCGAAGGGGGGTGGTTGCAGGCTGACAGGTGGGCCTCGCGGGCCCATTGGGTAATGCAGGACGTTCATTTGGGGAGGCATGACGTTCAGGGCAGGTGGAGCTTCTCCCCCCGCATTGGGCTGGGCATTGTTCTCACTCTGAGCTGGGTCTGAATAGACAATAACAAATATCAAGAATAATATTAGATTACCTAATGTACATTCTGGGCTTTTATTAAGTTTTACATTGGTGGCAGAAGTGGGATCCACATCAACTGCGCAACAGGCATCAGCAATACCATTTCGATATGCACAGTGAAACTAGTAACAGTAATGAGTGCATACACTCCATGGCACACAATCTAAGGGTTCTGACCTGCTGTTGACGTCTCCTCCTGCCTGCTCCAGCTGCCAGAGCCTGCACCTCCCCCTCGATCTCTCCTGGAGTAATAGTTCTGCACGTCTGCCGGGAGTGTCCTCCGCACAGCCCAGCTGGAAGCTGATGACCAGCCGGAGCGGTCCATCATCGATTCGCCCATCTCAGGCTCCTTCCTGCGGCCCCCACGGTTCTCGTTGAATCGGCTGTACGCGTCGCTCCCTGAATTGTTTGAGGTCCCTGAGAATGTGTTTCTGGGCTGCCAGCGGTTTTCTGCTTGCTCCCCCTGTTGGTTGGAGGTTCCGTACGCGCCCCGGCCTCGTCCGGTGCCTCGTCCACGATCTCCGCCCCAGCCTTTATCTTCCCAGCGAGGGCCACTTGTCACCCTGGCCTCTGTGTCAGCACGCGCCTTCTCCATAACCCAGTCAGGATTTTCCCTGCTGGGGGAAACATCTGCAAAGCCGCCGTTTTCAGAGCGGCCCGCGTCTCTGGCCGGCCTCTCTGGGAAATTCCTTCGAGAGGGGTCGCTACCCGGCCCAGCCCTCCATCCATCTCCAGTCCAGCGATCCCTCTTCCGTGGTGACTGTCCCCCTGAGTCCGGGCGCTCCGGGGACGCCCCTCTTCGGTAGGACCTGTTTCTGGACCTGGAACTAGATCTGGAACGACTCTTAGAGCGCTTCCTGTTTTTCCTCTCACGGCTACGGTCACGGCTACGGTCCGTCCTGGGGGCGTCCCTCTCAGCGTCCCGTTCCCTGCTGCGGCTGCCCGAGGCCTGGCGCTCCTTGTTGCGCTCCTGAGATCTGGAGCGCGACCTCCTCGACGAGTCCTGCTTCGACTCTCTCTTGGGAGACCAAGTGGTGGCAGCAGAGTGGAAGCGCGACTTGCGCTGCCTGCCATTCTTCATTTCCTCTACCTTTTCCTCTCTGGCCGAGATCTCCCGCTCCTGCCTGCTACCATTCCTCTTGTCTTCCGTGGCCTGGCTTGTGGACTCGTGAGCTGTACTTTCAGTCTCTTTTGGTGGATCAGAGGCCAGGTTGGTGCTGCGCTCACTGCTGGGTGAATCACAGTCCATTGGTATTGCTTCGGTGTCATCCTCAGACAGACCGTCCTCTTTGCTGCCGGTTGCTGATTTTTCATTTGTGACTTCCTTTGGATCATGCGGCCTGTCCTCCTCGGACACTTTTGCTTCTGAGGCGCCTTGAACTCTCTGGGACACATTCCCGTCTGGAGAGTCACAACGAGTCAAGCCAGTACAAGATTCAGGCTCTGCAGTGGGGCAGGGAGAGACCTCTGCTTTCTCCTCCTTCACTGAGGCTTCATCATCTAATGTCACTTCTGTTGGATCGTTAGTGGCTTCCACGGCATCAGCATCTTCCTCCCCAAGTTGTCCTGACTGCCCAGACTGGGGGCTCTCCAATGGTCTCTCTGGTGAGTTGGAAGAGGTGGGTGAGTTGCTTTTCTCTGGGTCTTCTATTTGGTCCGGGTGTTTCTCCCATGCACCTTGGTCCCTGTCGGGGGAGAGCCCAGGGGTATTCAGCTCTACATCTGACGACGGTGACTTCTGGTCTTCTTCCTGACCATTCTCCTCTTCTTCCTTTCCACGTTCCTCTTCCTCAGAAAGATCATCTTCATCTTCGCATGGCTGGTCCTCAGTGTCCTTCAGGGCATCACACGCAGAAGGTTCGGGACGGCCTTCCTCCTCGGTAGGGCTGGAGCTGCGCTGCACAGCCTGTGGGCTCACTGCAGTGTCTGAGAGCTGCTCCCTTTCCTCTACCTCTGTCCTCTGCTGCTCTAATTCCTCCTCCTCTTTGGCTTCCTCTTCCTCACTTCCTGATGGACTACTGAGAATGACTTTGGAGGCCTTTTTTCTCGCTTGGGCTTTCCTCCTGGCGCTGGGCTTTCGCTGAGCTGCCCATTTGCCCTTCCTCTTACCAGCGGCTGCGGTGCTTTTGCCCGCTTTTGTGGGTGGGTTTGTGGAAGTGTCGGAATCTGAAGAGTGGGACTGCGAAGATGCAGGGTCTTGTGTAGGAGCTTGTTCCTCAGCCCTGCTATGGCGGCCAGAGCGCCTAGTCGTCAGGGCCTCTGTCTGTTTGGAGGGGCCTTTGGAGCCAGATCCTCGTGTGCCCTTCTCCTCTCCTTTGGGGCAGGTGACTGCGCAAACTCTTCCCTGAAAGACTTATTATGAGACATAATAATGAATATTAGAAGTATTGTGAGAAATCTAACAATGGTCCAATGTAGCATAAAATTAGGCATAACCTAAGGATTAAAGGTTTGGATTTGGTGCCTTCACAAAACTGAACTCCTGATGCCAGGGTACTGCACAACCCACACACTTGATGAAATTATTCAGAAAAAGTAGCTTACTGCCAAAATGTAGCTTCATGTAGCCAAGCAGCTTACAGTCACCTTGCGTGACCTCATTCAAACTCAGTGATTCAAGTTAACATTTATTCCGGGTTTTGGGAGGGGGGAAAAAACCTGAGGGGGTCCCTTTGAACAGACTCACTAAATGGTTGATAAGCATTTCAAAGCAGGACTCACCAAAATGTCCCGAGCCGAGAGGTGAAGCAGTAGTAGAGAACGGTGAGAGGGGTCTCAGAGGAAAGGGGCTGCTACTCCACTCAGAGGGATGGAACAACTGCCTGGGAGGGAAATATCAGATCAGAGCTCTACATATTATGCTGACCAATTTCACTCATACTGTCAAAAATGCACTCAAAATCCCTTTCTATTGAAAAACTATCACCTTGCACAGGGTCTTTAACTCACCCTACAACCTCTACCTACAATATATACACACACTCCATCTACATACATTAATTGTGTGCGGACCAACTCACCTCGAGTTGCCACTGGCAGGAACGGGTACAGCAACAGGCAGAAATGGGCAGTCCTGTGTTTTGCGGCTACACTGTTTACAGTCATCCTCAGACGGCTCCTCCTCGGGCACCCAAAGGGGTTCTGCACTGCAGAGTAGACAAAGGACACAATATACACACACAGAAAAAGGACATCTTTCATTGGTTGTCTTAAAGTCAAAAACACAAACTTGAGACAGAAAAAGTTAATCTATTTCAACTTTGTTAGGACAATGATGATTAGAACAGGGTCTCCAACAAATTGTGAAGTACCATAAGAAGTAGTTACTGTGTCTCTGCTCGGTGAGCTGCAAAACAAAATGTTAACGAAGTGACCTACTCACATGCACTGTGTCATAGTCCCTATTGCTGTGCCTGTCTGGGCCGCAGACCAAGAGCACAGAGGTCCTCTCACCTGGAAAAGAGAGAAACCTGTTCAAAAGGAGGCTTGGCTGTTGCAAATACCAGACAAGCGCCCAGTGGGAACAAATGGGCCTATGAGGACATGGGGCCGTGTTGATACTACTTATTCTATGCCAGAGTATTATCGAAAACTCTTGGCTGAGCAAATTCAAACATGGGAAAGGCTAGATCTGCTGAACATATTTCTAACCAAAAATCTAAAATCAAATGTTATGTCAAATACGGCGAATACAACTGGTGTAGATTTGACAGTGAAATGCTTGCTTACTAGGCCTTCCCAACAATGCCGAGTTTAAAACAAAGTAATATAAAATACACAAAGGAGATATATACAGGGAGTACCAGATAAATGTGCAGAGGTACGAGGTATTTGAGGTAGACATGTACATGAAGGCAGGGTAGTGACTGGCATCAGGATAGATAACAATACGAGTATAATAAAGAACATAGTAGCAGCAGCAAATTAAGTGTGTGAATAGGCATGTGTATGTACAGTGGATTTGAAAAGTATTCAGACCCCTTGACTGTCTCCACATTTTGTTACAGCCTTATTCTAAAATTGATTAAATAGTTTTTTTCTCTCTCAATCTACACACACACACACAAATACCCCATAATGACGAAGCAAAAACAGGTTTAGACATTTCTGCAAATGTATTAAAAATAAAACTGAAATATAATATTTACATAAGTATTCAGACCCTCTACTCAGTACTTTTTTGAAGCACCTTTGGCAGCGATTACAGCCTTGAGTCTTCTTGGGTATGAGGCTACAAGCTTGGCACACCTGTATTTGGGGAGTTTCTCCCATTCTTCTCTGCAGATCCTCTCAAGCTCTGTCAGGTTGGATGGGGAGCGTCGCAGCAAAGATATTTTCAGGTCTCTCCAGAGAAGTTCTATGTGGTTGAAGTCCGGGCACTGCCTGGGCCACTCAAGGACTTTGAGAGACTTGTCCCGAAGCCACTTCTGCGTTGTCATGGATGTGTGCTTAAGGTCGTTGTCCTGTTGGAAGGTGAACCTTTGCCCCAGTCTGAGGTCCTGAGCAGGTTTTCATCAAGGATCTCTCTGTACTTTGTACCGTTCATCTTTCCCTCGATCCTGACTAGTCTCCCAGTCCCTGCCGCTGAAATACATCTCCACAGCATGATGCTGCCACCCTCATGCTTCACCGCAGGGATGGTGCCAGGTTTCCTCCAGATGTGACGCTTGGCATTCAGGCCAAAGAGTTCAATCTTGATTTCATCAGACAAGAGAATCTTGTTTCTCATGGTCAGTCCTTTAGGAGCCTTTTGGCAAACTCCAAGCGAGCTGTCACGTGCCTATTACTGAGGAGTGGCTTCCGCCTGGCCACTCTACCATAAAGGCCTGATTGGAGAAGTGCTGCAGAGATGGTTGTCCTTCTGGAAGGGTCTCCCATCTCCACAGAGGAACTCGTGGATTCAGAGCTATCTATCTAATAGAACTCAAAGGGTTTTCTTTAATGGAAGCGTCTCTAATGTCAAACATGTAAAGTGTGGTGTACCGCAGGGCAGCTCTCTAAAACCTCTACTCTTTTCTATTTTTTACAAATGACCAGCCACTGGCATTAAACAAAGCGTGTGTGTCCATGTATGCTGATGATTCAACCATATACGCATCCACAACCACAGCTAATGAAGTCACTGAAACCGTTAACAAAGAGTTGCAGTATGTTTTGGAATGGGTGGCCAGTAATAAACTGGTCAACAGCTGGCCCAGAGCAGAGCGGCACGTTTTGCTCTTAATTGTAATCAGAGGGCTGATATAAATACTATGCATGCCAGTCTCGCTTGGCTAAGAGTTGAGGAGAGACTGACTGCATCACTTCTTTTTATAAGAAACATTAATGTGCTGAAAATCCCACATTGATTGCATAGTCAACTTACACACAGCTCTGACACACACACACTTATCCCACCAGACATGGCACCAGGGGTCTTTTCATAGTCCCCAAATCCAGAACAAATTCAAGAAAAGGTACAGTATTATATAGAGCCCTTATTGCATGGAACTTCCTTACATCTCATATTGCTCAAATAAACAGCAAACCTGGTTAGAAAAAAACAGATAAAGCAACACCTCGTGGCACAACGCCTCTCCCCTATTTGACCTAGATAGTTTGTGTTTATCCATTGATTTATAGGCTACGTGTGTCTTTTTAAAAATGTATGTAGTTCTGTCCTTGAGCTGTCCTTGTCTAATGATGTTCTGTATTGTTTCATGTTTTGTGTGGACCCCAGGAAGAGTAGCTGCTGCTTTTGCAACAGCTAATGAGGATCCTAATAAAATACCAAATAAAGCTCTGCCAGAGTGACCATCGGGTTCTTGGTCACCTCCCTGACCAAGGCCCTTCTCCCCCGATTGCTCAGTTTGGCCAGCTCTAGGAAGAGTCTTCATGGTTCCAAACGTCTTCTATTTAAGAATGATGGAGGCCACTGTGTTTTTGGGAACCTTCAATGCTGCATAAATGTGTTGGTACCCTTCCTCAGATCTGTGCCTCGACACAATCCTGTCTCAGAGCTCTACGGACAGTTCCTTCGACCTCATGGCTTGTTTTTTTCCCTCCGAAATGCACTATCACCTGTGGGACCTTATCTAGACAGGTGTGTGCCTTTCCAAATCATGTTCAATCAATTGAATTTACCACAGGTGGACTCCAAGCAATGCAAAAATGCCTAAACCTGTTTTTGCAAAAATGTCTAAACATGTTTTCGCTTTGTCATTATGGGGTATTGTGTGTAGATTAAGGAAAACAATTTATTTAAACAATTTTAGAATAAGGCTGGAATGTAACAAAATGTGGAAAAAGTCAAGGGGTCTAAATACTTTACGAATGTATTTGTGTTTGTGTTGTGTCGATATGCGTGTGTAGTGTGAATCTAATGCGAATCTAATGCGAGCATGCTAAAACAAAATTGTTTCTTAGTTGCATCGCATGCATTACATATCTTCACAGTTGGACTCTAAACCCATAAAATCTTGCATGAACCGTACATATTATTTATTATGAAATAGATGCCTCTACAAAGGGGTCTCAAATTACTAACCTTCTTCTTGCTCAACACAGAGGGGTCATCATCGCTGCCTGGGGAACACAATTTATCTTGTTACACCTCATGAATAAAATGCCAACAAAGGAAGGAAAGATGATTTATGTGAGGAGAATAAGCACATACATTTCCGAATAAGGCCTTTGGCTTCTGATATCCTCTCCGTCTTCGGTCTCCTCCATCTTCCTCCTTGTTTCCTTAAATATAAATGTGTTTTTTACATTTTTCATAAAAGGTGGCATGCATTGAAACATGTGGCTTTCTCGTGAATTTCTTTAGCAAAATAACTTTACATTAACAGACTTACATTTGGCCAGTTTATTAGGTACACCATCCCGTTCACAAAATTGGTTTGCTGCTACAAACAGTGAGTCACGAGGCCGTGGCTTGCTATATAAAGCAGGCAGACCGGTATCGAGGAATTCAGTTACTGTTCAATTGAACATTAGAATAGGCAAAACGAGTGACCAAAGCAACTTTGAGCATGGTATGATTGTCGGTGCCAGGAGCGCCGGTTCCAGTATCTCAGAAACGGATTGCCTTCTGGGCTTTTCATGCACGACAGTGTCTATGGCAGGGATCATCAACTAGATTCAACCGTGGGCTGATTTTCTTTCTTGAGCGGCTGGTCAGGGGACCGGAAAAAAATGACAAATTTGTAGACTGCAAATTAACTGCAAGAATCCCAAACAGATATTTGATCTGGTCTAGGGTTTACAGAGAATGGTGTGACAAACAAAAAACATCCAGTCAGTGGCAGGTCCTGTGGGCAAAAACAGCTTGTTGATGAGAGGTCGAAGGAGAATGGCAAGAATTGTGCAAACATGCAGGCCACAAACAGGTGAACAACGGCACAGTTATTGCTGGTGTAAAGAACGGCATCTCGGTGTGAAGAACGGCATCTCGGAACCCACAATTCGTGGGGACTATTTTCCTGGCACACATTAGGTCCCTTGATACCAATTGAGCAATGTTTCCATGCCCCAAAGAATTCAGGCTGCTCTGGAGGCAAAGGGGGGTCCGACCCAGTACTAGATGGATGTACGTAATAAACTGGCCACGGAGTATATTTTTAAATAATTGTAAAGGTGGAGAAACAACTAGCAGGTGGGAACAGAAAGAGTTGGCTGCTACTATGCAAGAGATTGTTTGTGGGGAAATTACCTCTGCCCTCGACTTTAAATTAAAACCGGTAAATTAATCTCGTCATTGCTCACTTCTAAAGTGGATACCTATTCAACTAATCAAATGTTCTAGCTGTCTTGATATCCTAGCAATAAAACATATTGATATAGCAATGCTCCAATAAATAATCACCATCTTGGTTAAGGTGAAGACCAAGAAGGCAAAATCACTTTCCTTAAACGTATCCATAATGGAAAGAAAATTGGCTTTATTGATGTGTATGCTCCAAATTCTTTTGATCCTCTGAACAGCCTATTGTTAGAATTAATTGAAAACCAACTAGTTATTGGGACAGACATGAATGCCATTTTGAACATGTGGGACAAATCTAATAAAGACCAACTACAATCCACATGTAACCTAGGCCCTCCAACATACACTCTCTGATTACAACCTCATTGATGCCCGGTGAGCACATACTCCTAAAGCAAAAGAGTAGACTTTCTATCCAGAGTACTCAATTTTCTCTTATCTACACCTTTATTCTCTAAAATGAACAAAATAGAAATTCGACATACTGTGCCTTCGGAAAATATTCATACCACTTGACTTTTTCCACATTTTGTTACTTTACAGCCTTCAAAAATGTATTAAATGTTTTTTTTCCTTTATTAATCTACACACAATACCCCATAATGACAAAGCGAAAACAGTTTAATAATAAAAAATAAAAAAATGTTAACAGCCCATTTGCTATGACTCGAAATTGAGCTCAGGTGCATCCTGTTTCCATTGATCATCCTTGATGTTTCTACAACTTGATTGGAGTCCACCTGTGGTAAATTCAATTGATTGGACATGATTTGGAAAGGCACACACCTGTCTATATAAGGTCCCAGAGTTGACAGTCCATCTCAGAGCAAAAACCAAGCCATGAGGTCGAAGGAATTGTCCTTAGAGCAACGAGACAGGATTGTGTCGAGGCACAGATCTGAGGAAGGATACCAAAACATTTCTGCAGCATTGAAGGTCCCCAAAAACTAAATGGGCTCCATCATTCTTAAATGGAAGTTAGGAACCACCAAGACTCTTTCTAGAGCTGGCCGCCCAGCCAAACTGAGTAATTGGGAGAGAAGGGCCTTGGTCAGGGAGGTGACCAAGAACCCGATAGTCACTCTGACAAAGCTTATAGTTCATCTGTGGAGATGGGAGAACCTTCCAAAAGGACAACCATCTCTGCAGCACTCCACCAATCAGGCCTTTATGGTAGTGGTCAAACAGAAGCCACTCCTCGGTAAAAGGTACATGACAGCCTGCTTGGAGCTTGCCAAAATGCTTCTAAAGACTGACCATGAGAAACAAGATTCTCTGGTCTGATGAAACCAAGCTAGAACTCTTTGGCCTGAATGCCAGCATCATGCTGTGGGAATGTTTTTCAGCGGCAGGGACTGGGAGACTAGTCAGGATTGAGGGAAAGCTGAACAGAGCAAAGTACTGAGAGATCCTTGATGACAACCTGCTCCAGAGTGCTCAGGACCTTAGACTGGGGCGAAGGTTCACCTTCCAACAGGACAACGACCCTAAGAACACAGCCAAGACGACGCAGGAGTGGCTTCGGGACAAGTCTCTGAATGTCCTTGAGTGGCCCAGCCAGAGCCCAAACTTGAACTCGATTGAACATCTCTGGAGAGACCTGAAAATAACTGTAGCAACGCTCCCCATCCAACCGGACAGAGCTTGAGGATCTGCAAAGAAGAATGGGAGAAACTCCCCAAATACAGGTGTGCCAAGCTTTTATTGTCATACCCAAGAAGACTTGATGCTGTAATTGCTGCCAAATGGTCTTAAACAAAGGTCTGAATACTTATGCAAATCAGTTTTCAGTTCAGTTCAAATCAGTCATCAGTTTTTATTTTTAATAAATTAGTAAAAATGTCAACCTGTTTTTGCTTTGTCATTATGGGGTATTGTGTGTAGACTAAGGAAAAAAGTTAATCAATTTTAGAATAAGGCTGTAACGTAACAAAATGTGGAGAGTCAAGGGGTCTGAACTTTCCAAAGTCTGATCATCACCCTTACTACAAATGTCAGAATTCTATGGAATGCCATCAAAGGTTATATAAAAATGTATGCAAATGCAGTTGCATCTGAATAAATCACAATGGGAAATTTAAACAGCATTAAGAGCGTTTTCAACAAACCCTTTTTTTCAGACGAGGTAGCTATTACTATTTCCAAAGTCAAGACGCAACTTCATTTATTAACAAGACGAAGCAGAATTTGCCATCCATTGAGTTAGACTCAACCATGACGTCCATGGTAATCGTCCCAGTCATTTACTGGCCAACAAGCTAAGCAGTGAATGATCAATTAGCTGATATTGCAACTATTGAATCTGAAACAGGGGAATTACTATCAGAACCCAAACTAAGCCAAGATTTTTCTATAAATATCTGTACATCTCAATGTAACAGCAGGTTTGCTATGTAGAGCTGAAAGACTAGGAAAGGCCGATATCGGCTCGGCCGTTCTCTACGATGGAGGACTCCATCTCTACTTATGAAATCTCAAACATTTGGGAATAGAGAAGACCATTGCCAGAAATTAACAGAACGTTCAACCCAACCTCAGATTAACCAGCAGAATATATATTGTCAAAATGAATATTGCCACGGCTGAATTTCGGTAGTTCAATACTTCCCATGTCTCGCCCTTCTGGCTATTGGGATAAAATTCATGGTGTGGTTTCAAAATTAATATGGCAAGGTAAGCGATCCCGGTTAAAATTAACTTAGAGAAATACGTAGGAGGATTAACTGTACCAAACTTTAAAATGTATTTCCAGGCACTAGCATTTCACCCCATCGTAAATTGGTTTAGACATGATTCTTCCACCCCCTGGCTGAGTAGAGAGAGAAATATGTTGTATCCCATTGCCCTGAAAGAGGTAGTCTACACTGATAAATCCCTTAATGTAAACTATGCTTTGGTCCTATTATACTCAATTATTTCACAATGCCTTTGCATCCCCCTAATTGTCCAAATATGTAATCACTACCCTTGCCGATATCATGGACAGCAATGGTTTGAGAACATTTCAAGATTTGAAGACATACACATTACCAAGCGACTCTCTTATATTTACAATTTAGGTCATCTATGCCAATGACAGGATTTATAAATAAATTATCTGGGTTCCCAAAAATATTGAATCTCTATAATATAAACAACTTTTGGAAAGCTCATTATGTACTCGCCATTAAAAAAGTATGGTCCAAAGACCTAAGTGAATCTGAACAACCATTTAACTGGAATAGAATATTGGAAAATATGACCTTGGTGTCCTAACCATTAACCTTTGGGTTAGTTTGGGCTGCAAGGGGCAGTATTGAGTATTGACAGTGGGATTGCCTTTTGTTTAGCTGCCGTTATAGGCGACTACTATCTCCGGCTTTGATTTTATTTGATACATGTCACCATATCATCGTAAAGTATGTTTTTTTAATATAGTTTCATCAGATTATTGAAAATTTTTCGGGAGTTTTGCCGTGTTCCGTTCTCTTCCGTTTGTTGACATGAAGAGCGTCGTGCCACTTGGCTAGTGTGCTTGCTAAATGAAGAGGGAAAGTTGCCGTTCTAAATCCAAACAACGATTGTTCTGGACAAAGGACACCATGTCCAACATTCTGATGGAAGATCAGCAAAAGTAAGAAACATTTTGATGCTATTTCATATATCTGTCGTAGTCGTCGGCACCCAAGTGTTTCTGGCTATTGTGGTAAGCTAATATAACGCTACATTTTTTCCCCGCTGTAAAACACTTAATAAATCGGAAATATTGGCTGGAATCAAAAGATGCCTGTCTTTCATTTGCTGTACACTATGTATTTTTCAGAAATGTTTTATGATGAGTAATTAGGTATTTGACGTTGGTGCCTGTAATTTATGGCTGCTTTCGGTGCAATTTCTGATTGTAGCTGCAATGTAAACTATGATTTATACCTGAAATATGCACATTTTTCTAACAAAACATATGCTATACAATAAATATGTTATCAGACTGTCATCTGATGAAGTTGTTTCTTGGTTAGTGGCTATTTATATCTTTATTTGGTCGAATTTGTGATAGCAACTGATGGAGTAAAAAACTGGTGGAGTAAAAAAAGTGGTGTCTTTTGCTAACGTGGTTAGCTAATAGATTTACATAGTGTCTTCCCTGTAAAACATTAAAAAAATCGGACATGTTGGCTGGATTCACAAGATGTGTACCTTTCATATGCTGTATTGGACTTGTTAATGTGTGAAAGTTAAATATTTAAAAAAATATATATTTTGAATTTTGCGCCCTGCACTTGAAGTGGCTGTTGTCATAAGTGTACCGACGCCGGGCTGCAGCCATAAGAAGTTAACTTAATACATTTTAAGTTGGTATTTAACACCAATGAAAAGTTATGATGAAATTGGACCCAACTCCCAACTAGGGTTGTAATGACCGCGTGGTCACAGTAATCTCCTCTTTGGTAGTACCCAAATCACTAACGACCATTAGGTCGCTAATGGCCTGGTACTCAGGGCTGTATTGTCCCTCTAACTACTGACATCACCATGCTTTTAAACCTCACCATTAGGCTACATTTTTTGGACCTCAATGATGATCAATTTGAAGAAAGAAGTTCAAGTTGAACATGGTCGTTGTTTCAATGTCAAACAACTAAATGGAGAGCACTTTCTAAGGTGATGAATAATTCAAAGCATTTAAGACATTGCATGTAGAACACCCATATGAATATTAGAGCCTATGCATAGGCATTTGCCTTTGAGCCCAAGCCCGAAAAAAATACCCTGAATTAAAATAATTACTGTGCTGTTATACAATACATTACGCATGGCAGAAAAACTTTTATTTTATAAAAACACAGATTTAAGATGTCTTTGGTACATAATTGGTCTAGACTCCCAACCATTTTTTGGGGAGTAAATCAGCTTGGAGTGTAGACTGGTTACCTTATGCTACACTCCAAATCATCCACGAGTCTGGGAGTGAATGTATAAGGCCTAGGCGATGCTGTTGGTTCATTGATTGTGCAGGTGGCTTACAGATTTAGCCTACAATTATAGTGACTTTGTATTTGATTTTAAATAGCCTAGTAATAGGGTATGTTTAATATATTCATAATAAATAGGCTGACATTAACTTTACCTACAGAATAGATCACCATTGTGTGTATCCATCTCCTCCTCTCTCTCTCCTTCATTCCTTTCTCAAGCATGCAGAGATAGGGGCTGTCAACAGTTTAAATATGTTTCTTTGTGAAAACATGTTACTATCAATGTTCATGAACATGTTTCCCAAATTAAGCACTGGGTAGCTGCAGGAACATGGTTGGAGAGCCCGTGACATACATAGTTTGTGCAGTATATCAACTGTCACGCAGTGAGGAGGCATACTCTTCAAAGAGTGGTTAATCCGCAAAGTGAAATAAGTGTTCTTATAAGCCCAGACATTTCTATATGCAATCCCGTGTGAAAGCAGGGTTTTGATGGTTGCCACTAAAAAAAGAGGAGGATCCCAGCTGCTACTATATTTATTTCTCAGCTGCTCCGCTATAAAACAGGAATAGCCTACCCGGCATAATTTAAACTGTGGGAACGCGGCCTCCATTCGCTATTCGAGTGCATAAGGATGACATGTACATTTTCCCCTCCCCCTGTTCCTACCCATTTGATAATGGGCCACTCTAAATCAAAACAAATGTGACATATTAGTAAAGACAAATGTAAACTGAAAATAGTCTGATGGGTGAAATTACGATCACTTGATGAGAGAACAGGGTGCGCAGCCTGAGGCAAGGAAGAGTAGCTTTTTATGCAACTTTTTCAAATAGAATAGCCTAGTCGCATAATGCAGTCCACATGTTTTGATTTCTAAGACATTCTAAGGTTTGTATCAGTCACAACTAAATTAGCCAAATAACTACAGATAGAGATATGGGGGAACTGACACCCTACCTGTGTTGCTAGGCAGGATGGGAAGGGAGTGCAGATAGAGATATGGGGGAACTGACACCCAACCTGTGTTGCTAGGCAGGATGGGAAGGGAGTGCAGATAGAGATATGGGGAAACTGACACCCAACCTGTGTTGCTAGGCAGGATGGGAAGGGAGTGCAGATAGAGATATGGGGGAACTGACACCCAACCTGTGTTGCTAGGCAGGATGGGAAGGGGGGCAGATGGAGATATGGGGGAACTGACACCCAACCTGTGTTGCTAGGCAGGATGGGAAGGGGGGGGGCATGTTAGGCTGGGGAGTGTAGGCCCACCTCTGTTTCTTTACATCCCAATTGTGTAACTACAAAATCCTGTGTGTTCAATTCAATAATTTCTCTGTATGTATGTCCTAGTTTTGTATCCTTTATAGTACAGGTACATGTGGTATAAACTAAGTGTGTAAATGAACATGTATATTGTACCTGTAACACCCACCTCCAACAAAAAACTGACAAAACAAATAAGTGGTAAAAAATAAATATAATAATGCACCGCAAAGTGACTGCCATTAAGCTGCACACTGTTTGAATGCTCACCAAGTTTAAAGACAACGTTTCGACCAAGTGTCTTTGTCAGGTTAACTGTGCAGCAGGGCAACCCTTTCACTAACGCAAGACCTCTACTCACTTCAACAAACAGCCATTGGCTTCCGGGTCTGTGCAGCCACACTTCTCTGGCTCTGATTGGCTGACTCTCTTCTTCACAGGAACCTGAGATTCACATCACAACTGAAGTCAAAGCACGTACATTCTTCCTGCATAATGACTAAAGCTATAATATAGCTTGTGAATGCCATTTATAAATCGTGAAACATAGAAGGTAGAGCCAGTGGAGAAACCCCTGCTTACCGTCACACATCCCAGCACAGCGTCACGTTTGTAGACAACATTGAAAGGCTGCCTGTCCACTGGGCAGGATGGAACTGCCTGCAACTTAAACACAGAAACAAAAAACATCAGTCCAACACACATCTTAGCCATGTATAGTGTCCTGAGCCTCACCGGGAGTAAGACTATGGCTTATCACAATAGACAACTTGCCAGTTGCAGCACTATCTGTTGCCACAGAGGGTGATGTGTCTAGGGTGTAGGACAGTACATGGTGCTTACCTCTGCCCATCTGAGGAGGCAGCTGAGGCAGAATAAATGGCAGCAGCTGTCGGGCATGGCCAGGACACAGCGGCCCAGGGCGCCCAGGCAGATAGGACACCGCTCCGCCTCTTCCGGCTCCGGGTCGCCCTCTGGGGTCTGTCCGTCTGACAACCAGAGAGAGGTGGCACAACAGCTTGTCATTCAAGAACAAACTTGAGGGTAGAGACTTTGAAATTAATTAATCACACCAAGCCCACTGAAATATATTTTTCATGATGACTGTCTGGTAGTTACTTACCATTTCCCGATTCACCCGTCATCTTTGGCACAGTGTTGCTTTGTCCCTAATGACCAGATGACCCCTGGAAATAAAAATGAATGAGAGATTCTTGTTAACAACCCAGTCACAGTGCCATCACTTAATTACATTGAACTTGAGATCTGTGTGTGTAACCAATTTGTTAAGCAAGTTTTCCATTGACTTTAATGCATTATTTACACAATGGACAATTCCATCCTTAAGAGAGTCTATTGACATACCTGTTTGTCAATTTAAGTAACAATTGTCCAACAAGTAACAATTATGCATCGCAAAAAATATATATACATTTCATGAGCCTTCTTATATCTCCTAGATATAGGACAGACACTTCAAAACATTATTTCTTATGATTTCTTTTTGGACTGTATTTTATGAATGCGTTTCTATGGGCTATAGTATTAAAGGCCAAATTCAATATTTTATCAAATAATTGACAAGTTACCCATCTTCAGATTCTCATCAGATCATCCAAAAAACCTGCCAAGATACCTAGCTAAGTATAGCCAACCCTATTTAGATGTATGCAATACTTTTTTAGCTAAAATACAATAACGTTACGCTAGCTAAAATATTGTTTGGTTTAATATAGAATTGACTGGAGATGTTATTGAGATCAAGTGATAAAATTAAACTGTCTTCAATTTTAACTTAATTTTCCTGCATTTTGGAGTAGAATGTCCTTTTATCACTAAGCGTTTTATTAGGTCCCACTGCTTTAGTAAGAACTTCTCACTTGTAAGTAATTGTAAAAATACAGTTCTGGAAGTTGTATTTTTTTGGGATAGATTCTCAAATGTATCTACCCCCTTGTCTGAACATCTGATGATACCCGGGCAGCCCATAATTCAAATGTATCATCAATCATGCTTGGCTTAAAGTCTCCGTCCATTACAATTTCTCGCAGGTAGATAAGATCTGTTTGGATGCCTTTTTATTTTGGTGATCTTTGTCCAGATCTTTATAGTGTTACTTATACAGGTATTTCTATCTTCCTAGTGTGTGCATTGATTGTCTTCATAAATATAGTTGCACTTACAGTTTTTCCATTTGGTGGATTCCATTTAGCTGTTGATGCCGGGTTTATCCAAACAAAAATGTATTTTAGTTGGTCAGCTATATAATAATTAATTAGGTTTGGTATTGCTAGTCCCCCTGCTTATTTACATTGTTTGATTGTTCTAAGTTGGACACGGACTGTTCATCCTCCCATATGAATTTACTCAGGAGTTTATCCCACTGTTTAAAAGTGTTAGGAGTAATAGTTTTTGATAGATTCAGGAATAAAAATCTTGGGAGGACATTCATTTTAATAGTTTAAATTCTTCCTGTTATTGTTAAAAGGCACTAATGTCCATATTTGTAGGTAGGTCCTGTTTAAACTGGTTTCACAGTGTTCCAAAGTCAGGTCTTGGGGTATAGTAATCAATAGGTATTGCAGTTTATTTTGATCCCATTTAAGTTTAAACTTAGTTTTGATGTCTTGGGATATTGGTTGACCTACAGTAATTGGTTCTGATTGCTCTGTATTTAGTCTGTATCCAGATACAACACTATGGTTTTATTTCATCCATAGTGGCGGGAACTCTAGAGAATATTGTACCATTGACCATTATTCTGACATTGTGTTTTTGCATCATTTGCAGAAAGTTTTACAAAAGTATTATTATTTGCTTCTGCATCTAGAGTTAGCATAAGCTATTTATGTTTTTTCTTGAGAGCGTGTTCCATTACATTATTAATGTTTTTACTTAACTAGGTAAGTCAGTTAAGAACAAATTCTTATTTACAATGATGGCCTACCCCGGACGACGCTGGGCCAATTGTGTGCCGCCCTATGGGACTCCAAATCACGTCCGGATGTGATACAGCCTGGATTTGAACCAGGGACTGTAGTGACGCCACTTGCACTGAGATGCAGTGCCTTAGACCGCTGCGCCACTCAAATGAAACGTTTGCCTAACTAATTTCTCAGAAGTCTGCTGGACACAAAACCCATTACATTACTGAATCTATTTGCAATAATTTTTGTAAGCAATTTTTGGTCGCCGTTCAGCAACAATATTGGTTGATACGATGCACATTCTGCTGGATCTTTACCTTCTTTATGAAGAACAGTAATATTAGGGGAGTTACAGGTTGGTACGTACTCTATTTTTGAAGAAGAAGCATACGATATTATCAGGCATCGAAGCACTGCTTTGGCCCCCACCCATTCCATTATGGGAGACCTCTCCATCATCATTAATCTCCAGATATTGTTACAGTGTTGCCCTGATTCCATTCTTAAATTCAATGTCATGAAAAGTGAATTATTTCATCTCCAGACTGTCAAGCCTTTCTTTTGTCATATATTTAGTTTCATACTTAGCATGATCTGATATTTCAATTGGTCTAGTGTGGAGGTTAATGACTTTGGCTAGGTCTGTTTTAAATATAAAGAAATAGTCTAATCTCGAGTATATTTGTTACGTGCTTTAAAATAGGTTGTAGAGTTCTACAAACATCTATCAGACCCACCACCAAGTCTGCCCTTCTTAGTGTCACTGCAGCCTTCTCTGCCTTGTGTTTATGTTGACAATCTAACATGGGATTCATGATAAGGTTGAGGTATCCTCCCATTACTGTTGTCCCTTTTGGCTCCATGATAAGTAGGTTAAGCATTTTGGATATAAATTCGGGTCCCTGTTTGTTTGGGTTATATACATTTAATGTTATTTCCGTGCCCTCAAACCTTCCATTTAATAGTATGTATATTCAGTCTGTCTACAATGGTTCTTTGTGTGAAAAGGGATATTGTTTTTGGTCATTAATGCTACTACCCCTCTTCTTGCTGACCAGTAGGAAGAGGAAAACACCTGTGCTTATGCCAGTTGTTCTAATTTTCTATGTTCTTCTTCAGATGCGTTTCTTGGAGAAAGATGATATCACCTCTATCCCTCTTCAATTTTAACAATATTTGTAAAAAAAATTAATGGGGCTATTAACGCCATTTACGTTAAACTAATTATTTAGAAATCTTCATAACGGTTGTCATTCTCTTTGTTTCTTGTAGTACCCATAATACACTGGTCCCCTCTCATTTTCCCATTATGCTGTATTTATTGTTCCATTGCCTGTATTATAAAAAATAAAAAATGACACTGTCTTTATGAATTGTTTTGTTCATACTGAACTTCAAGACATACCCAGGCCCAAATCAAAGGCCATTCAAAATTATAAATTAAAATGGCCTCCAATTGTGCTACCACTTCCCTTGGGTAGCATGGGTCATAGGACCCATACATTGGGACCCTTCCCTTGAAAAGAGCTCACTTACAGCACAAAAATATATTCTATAGATCCTTTAATTAGATAAATAGCGAATACACAAGGTAAATGCACATATACATAATTATCAAATAACAAAAAAGGAGAATATTATAGCAGTTACCAATTGGGAAGACGAGCTGTAAATAGTAATAACACAATAAGACTGGGAGGACATATCTAGAAACATGTCCAAGACAACCAACTCTCTACTCGAGGGAATACTCATGAAAAATATTGACCGAATTTTCCAAAACTCCAATAACACAATCAAATTACAACCATGACATCACACCAAGTTGCTGGCATAACTTTGGAAGAATAGTGCTAACCAGACCCACATACTATATTCCTGCCCAGTCATGAATCATTTCTGTCTGCAAACATCAAAGCAGTGACTCACTCCTGCAAGTTCATGCTCTACAACATCGGTAGAGTACGACCCTGTCACACACAGGAAGCGGCGCAGGTCCTAATCCATGTACTTGTCACCTCCCGTCTGGACTACTGCAAGTCGGTGTTGGTCGAACTCCACGCTTGTGCCATCAAACCCCTGCAACTTATCCAGAATGGCGCAGCCTGCCTGGTGTTAAACGTTCCCAAGTTCTCCCATGTCACCCCGTTCCTCTGCACACTCCACTGGCTTCCAGTCGAAGCTCGCATCCACTACAAGATCACTTGACTGAGGAAAAATATACTTACTATAACAGATGTGGTTGTCCCACCTATCTATCTTAAGATGAATGTACCAACTGTAAGCCGCTCTGGATAAGAACGTCTACTAAATGACTAAAATGTAAATAAACGATAATCCTATGGGGGTGAAGGCGGCCCAGTACATCACTGGTGCCTTCACTCATCGAAACAGTGCCTGAGGTGGGCACGCAGCATCAAGGACCCCACACACGTGCTGTTCTCTCCCTTACCGTCGGTAGACAATTTCGGAGCATGAGGTCTGATACCAACAGGCTCAGATTCTATCTACAAGCATCAGACTGCTGTGATTCTCCACACCTTATCACAACTGCTGACACAAGACTCTTACTATATTTCTCAATTTATACACTTGCCCCTATCCCCAATACACAGGTAAACATTGTACCTTCCTGTATTATACTTAGCCTAAAATTTTTATTCTATTCTACTGCCTTTTACTTTATGTTCGTATTCTTGTTGCATTGTCGAGAAGGAACCTGCAAGTGAGCATTTCGTTGGACAATGTATACCATGCCTATCCCGCACATAAGACAAAACGTATAACTGTATCAGCATAAGCACAGCAACTGTGAACAAATGGTCTTGTCTTTGCCAGCATGTGTCTGGCGAGTAACTACTTGAATGAAAGGCTAATTTGGCCAAGGATTTCTCTCGGTCTCCACGTCCAATAAAAGAAACAAGCATACTTGAATAGTGGATTGCTAGCTAAGCGGGCTCCCGACCAGCAGATGAAGCAGGAGACGTCAGAGCTCTGGAGATCTCCCGAGTGGCGCAGCGGTCCAAGGCACTGCATCTCAGTGCTAGAGGCGTCACTACAGACCCTGGTTCAATTCCATCACAACTGGCCATGATTGGGAGTACCATAGGGCGACGCACAATTGGCCCAGCGTTGTCCGGGTTAGGCCGTCCATTGTAAATACGAATTTGTTCCAACTGACTAGCCAAGTTAAATAAAATAAACTTGAAAAAACAAAAATAAACACTTTCACAAAGTGTACATAGCCAGTTGATAAGTTAATGTCTGCTTGGTGAGTGGAGCAACGGGAAAGTTTGTACAGCTGAATGCATTCAACTGAAATGTGCCTTCCGCATTTAACCTCTGAATCAGGAAGCAAAACACTGTCCAGTGAAAGCCAGAGCAAACGGGTTTACCACAGTGGTAAGAGCACAACAAAAGGTCTTGATTAACCAGTGTGTCAGCTCTGGCTAAAATACAGGCAGGCCTGGACACAGTCGCAGATATTTAAATTAAATGGGTTATACAGGTCACTGAGGCCAACACTCTACCATGTGAGCTGCTAAAATAACTAACGTTAGCCATGTTCTCTATCATCCAATGCCATCTTGGATTATTTAATTTATCAGCTAGTCAGCCAACTACTAACGTAAACTAGCTAGTTTCCAACTATCTAGTAAATTTGTCGAGTTGTGGTCTTGTATTTTATGTCCAGCTAGCTAACCAAATACCTCGCAGCTAACTGTCAAGTAAGTTGACTTTTAATTTAGTAAACATTATGAAATGCTCTGCGTTCGCTGACGTTAACAGCTAACGTTAACAATTTAAACTTTGTGGCCCATGTGTGATGTAACACGACCCTTCAACTTATTCTAGTAGTAGTGTGTACTAGTGCCCCTCAAACTTCAACTAACTTCTGTCTAACTGGTTAACTAACTACTTGTTATTTCTACTAGTTTGATAACTAAGTTAACGTTAGCTGGCTAGTTTGCAATTCAGATAACGTTAACAAGATTGTCATGATCAGGCGCTAGTCAGCTAATTTAACTACTTTTGGTTGATATAGGCTAGTCAGCTGTTAGGTAGCAGGCTAGTAACAACGTAATTGTATTTAGCTACGTAACAAGAAACAAAACAAGTATGTTCCTAGCTAGCTAGTTAATTATTCAACTTCATTGGCTAAGGAGACTGGCCTGGCCTACAGTACAGACGCTATATTAGCTAGGTAGCTGTTACCGTGGCTAACTAGCAGCTAACGATACTTTTGCTTGCCAACGGCTGCAGACTTGCTAAATTGGTTAGCTAGCTACGTGTTTGTTGACTTACCCGAAGCTAAATCAATAGCTAGAAAACTGGCGTGGTTGTTTATTTTTTGCTGTCTCACTTATTTCCGTGTATTGGTTAGACTCCAAAGCTAGAAGATAACCTGAATATAGCCGAATAGATTGCACTGCTAACTCGTTATACATCTAAGAACGTCTCGGCCACATGTCTCGATGTCTGAGACCTGTGAAGTTTAAACCGCACCGCACAGTGTCGCTGCAATACATTTTACACTAGGTTAAAAAAAAATCCTTCAACTGTTTCCGGTCCCAGATATAACCGGAACACTGTTTAGTTGCCAATGATATGAACATATTTCCTTGCTTTTTAATTGAACTGAATGTATATGCAATAAAATGACAAGAAACAATTATACCAGTAACTGGCATGGGGGCTAAAAGGTTGTAATTTCATAAACAGTAGCAGGAGACTGACAATTTTAGTGACAGGCCATCAACAGAACATTCAAGTAAAAGGTAAGCTACACTCAGAGCCATATATACCCAATTAAGCTAGTTTGGGTGGACAAACCTTTAGATTGAAAATCATTCTGATCCACTTTCCACTGGGAGAGATGATCTAGGAAAGAAACTTTCTAAAACAGCTCAACTTTCTGTTGTAATTTGATCAATAGAATATACACATTTAGGGAAAAATATTTTTCATTAAAATGTGCGTATTTAAAAAGTGGATGATCACAGCCATGTAACATTGTGGAACAGAGGCACCCATTGCCTCCTCACACCACAAAACAAGAGCCCCAAAAAGACAAATTGTTCAGTCTTTTATTTAAAAACTATAAACAGTCACCAAAGTAAATAAAGCCAATCTAACAGACTGTTATGTCTATGTATAATAGCACATCCTACTGACACTGCAGAAATGAGGATGGGTGGGCTGCCCCGCTCGGACGCTAACAGGCAGTCATTAATGTTACACAACACACCATAGAGAGGATAGTCTGAGGACGTGAGCCGGAATGTGGCATGGTATTAAGAATGAAAAAATAGTACAATAAAACGCCACACTATATTAACATAGAAAAAAAAGTAGTGAAGAAAATATACCTGCACATAAAGCAAAGAACACAGGAGAAAACCTGTATAAAACTCCATGTATTTAAACCAATTTACAAATACAAAAAAAAAAAAAAATGTACGCGCACTGTGCTCGTACAATGACAAACGTTTACAGTGGATACATGTTGGGGGTGAGGGGTGAGAGAATACCTTCAATATTATTTTCTTCTACAAAATGACATGAGATATATTATTCCATACTCTTTCAGCCAGCAAAATGAGTTCTACAAGGTATTATAATACAAAAAAAGTCAGTTCCACAAAAAAAACTGTTTTTCCCCCCTTAACTTTACAGCATCAGTACCTTTGCAGAAGTATTTACAGGTTTTAAGTACATTCATCCACTGCTGAGTATAGAATCACATTAGATACAAGTAACCAGGGATCATTAAAAAAAAAGAAACTTAGATTCTACCAAAGTAATGCTTCTATTACTCCACAGAGCAAGTTCCCCAGTGGCTGTATCGGCATGAGAGGATTTTCTTTATATATATATATTCACAAATATTTACAAGATTCTTTTCATTAATTGTAATGGTATTCATTTCAATAATAAATAAGTGAAAATATATTGACTCAAGTAAGAAAACCACGCTACCAAGTTGTAAAGAAAAACAATCGAGCCAGTCTCCTGCAGCTGTGTCTCCCTCCCCCATCTCTAGCCACTCTCCTCCCTCCGCAAAGCAAAACTCCTCAACGTACTGCCGCTCCTACTCAAATAAGTTCTCTGCAAACAGTCCCAGGATTACAAAAATGTGCTCGTATTTAGGGTTTCATTAGTGGAGTCCCTCAGGGCAGCAGTCTAAAGAGCTCCCCCTCTTGGGCGGCTGGTGGAAGACCCTGTGGCAGTTTGTTTTGTGAAGGAGATGGGGGGATTTGAGCACAGTGGGGTGAGGGAGGGGAGTCCGAAGGGCATGGTCTGGTGTTGCCCACCTGTGTGCCCTATTGTCATGACACCCCTGAAGGATGGTTCTCCTATTTTTGGGGGTGGGGTTGCCCTTGTGAACTCAAGCTTGGAGAGAGCGAGTCAGTTCATAAAGGCATTTGGCGAGCGTTGTGGAGACCTCCATGTTACTGAGTGCCAGCACAGAGAGGTGGCTCTCATGCCTCTTTACCAACCTGAGAAGATAAGACAGGAAGCTGTCATTACATACTCTCCATCAAACAGTAAATAAACATAGGTTTAATTGATTATGATTCATCACGCCGATCAAACACAGCACGAGGATTCCTCAGAAGACCCTTCTGTAGTTGTGAATGTATACAAAACAAAAAGTTCTTACTTTCGACCGCAGTCTGAATACTTGGCGATGTTCTTTAGCGTTAAGGCAGCAGTTAGTCGTATGTGTTTGGTCATTGGTCCCTCTTTTTCATCCTAAGGAAAAGGATTGTGAAATTCATCAGTTACAAGATACATTGACAACAAAAGATTTCCATGTGGGAATATATGATAAATATGGAGTAGTCAAGGACTGCAATGATTAACATCTTAAAACTTATTTCCACGTATACAATCATACAATTCTGTCAAATGTCAGCCAGACACTTTCATTGTAAACAAACAGCTAAGCTCAGCCATACTCACAGTGAAGTCCCTGAACACCAGGTTCCGAGAGCCTCTGCGTAGTGCCATAAGGGCTGCGCTCGGATGATTGACAATAGCTTTCTGTGCTCGCGGTGCTGGAGTGCTGCTTGCCACTGGCTGAGGCCTGTGGAACAATGCAAAAAAGTCTGCCACACATAGCGCATTCTAGCATCACCAGAATGGACATTAGCACTAGCATGCTAAGCTAACCAGAGGGTACATACTTGGAAGTTTTCTGATTGGAGTCCTGCGTCTGTGTCGGTTCCTGCTCCAGTTTTAGTGCGGCCAATAGGGCATCTCGAGAACAATGCTTATCCTACAGGAAGAAAATAGGATAATTGTCAGTAAAAAGCCACAAACATGGACTGATAGATTGAGAAGGTGTAGTCTTACCTGTAAATGGGTTATGAAGGACAGTCTCTGTCGGGGGAAAGGTTCACATCCCTCCCAGAGGCACTGGCCTGGGTACAGCTCCTTGCCACCATGCTGCGTGGCTGCATGGTAGAACACCCTAGACGGCGTCTCAAACCACCTGGAAGAACAACACGGATAACAATGGGACAGTCAATGAACAGACCACATCCTCAATTCTGATATTTTTTCCACTAATTGGTCTTTTGATCAAACAGCTCTGAAAAAGATCTGATGTGATTGATCAAAAGACCATTTAGTGGAAAAAATACCAGAATTGAGCTGCCTGTCTAAATGCAGTTTTAGTTAGCCATGATATGAACACACCTTTCCCGACACAGGACTTCTTTAAGTAGGTCAAGTCAATATGGACAGAGATTGACTCACCGTTTACAGGACTGCCACAGACACTTGAAGTTCTGTCCCGCTTTCCTGGTCTGTTCTGGGGGTGCCACCATGGCTTGTGGCCCAGAAAGGGGGGTGTTGGGGCTGGAGCTGCCAGCCTGCACAGGCTGAGCCACTGTTGGCGGAAGCTGCGTAAAACCAGGCAAAGCTTTATCAGACCAAATAAACAAGTGATATTTTGTGTTGTATGATTGTTTTACTATTTCCCAAATAAAACAAACAAGTCCAAAACATTTTTTTAATATTTCTTTTACCTTTTTAAAATGTTTGACAAGATAAATTAAGCTAATTTAAGAAATACATTTAGATTTAAGCCTAGCTACCCTCTGCTTACAATAAATATGGTACAATAAATATGAATATCCTACAATTTGCTTATTAGTTATTCAGAAATGAATTAAACAAAAATATGAACAAAGTGTTTGAATAAATTCAAGGTCCTAGAACCTGAAGACTTTCATCATTAATCTTGTTTCATGCAAGTAATTTGCTTGTAAAATGAACAACTAAGCCTTGAATTGCTATACGATGACATGAAAGATCACACACACCTGCCAATCCAATAAGTGCAATATAAAACAAGTCAGTCTGTATAAATCATTAAATGGCCTCTAACCCTACTCATCACAATGCAGTTGATTTTCCCAAATAACAGCAACAGAAAAGCCTTGTAGTTGCATGTGATGGATAGCACTCTCCCACCTACAACTACACATTTAAGGACTTGACCGATTGTCCTTTGGATAAGCAGGTCAGATTTTTTACTTGTCCAAAAGCTCAAGCCCCCCCAGATCCACTTTCCAAAATAAAATGCATGACTACCTTTTTTACCATAGAGAATCAGACAAATGTAGGCTATACTCTGCCAATAGGCTTCATATTCAAGCCGGTCTCAAATTACAACACTGCCCCTTTAAGGCTCTCCTGGAGATTGGTTGGCCAACCTTGGTAGCCTATCAAATATGGCAACATTACAATTACAACCAAACACTTCTCCTTTATAAAAATAATTCCCCCCAGGGCTCGAAATGAAGGACTTCCCGTCATCCCTGGAACAAAAAATATGTCTACGGTTCATAACAGACTTGGGGACAACAGATCCCGAATTCATACAACCACCGCACATTAACTCTTTAAAAAGCAATGAGGCTGATGCGTCAGAGCAAACTATTTAGCATAACATTTTGATAATGTTTTATTTCTTCATGTTATAAACTCAATGCGCACATGGCTGTAGGCTATGCGCAAATGTTCCAAAATACAAATTAGCAGGAAAACATTGTTCTCCAAAGCACACCGCATGCGCGAGCAGTTTCATGTGACAGAGATGAAAATATGTTAGAAATACAGGGGGGATCTAAAGATACATCAACTTTAATCTTGATGGTTGTACAGTCGTCTCAAATAAAACTGAAGGACCTCGGCGTTACTCTGGACCCTGATCTCTTTTGACGAACATATCAAGACCGTTTCAAGGACAGCTCTCTTCCATCTACGTAACATTGCAAAAATAAAAAACTTTCTGTCCAAAAATGATGCAGAAATTAATCCATGCTTTTGTCACTTCTAGGTTAGACTACTGCAATGCTCTACTTTCCGGCTACCCGGACAAAGCACAAAAGAAAACTTCAGTTAGTGCTAAACACAGCTGCTAGAATCTTGACTAGAACCAAAATATTTGATCATATTACTCCAATGCTAGCCTCTCTACACTGGCTTCCTGTTAAGGCAAGGGCTGATTTAAAGGTTTTACTGCTAACCTACAAAGCATTACATGGGCTTGCTCCTACCCATCTTTCCGATTTGGTCCTGCCGTACATACCTACACTACGGTCACAAGACACAGGCCTCCTTACTGTCCCTAGAATTTCTAAGCAAACAGCTGGAGGCAGGGCTTTCTCCTATAGAGCTCAATTTTTATGGAATGGTCTGCCTACCCATGTGAGAGAGACAGACTCGGTCGCAAACTTTAAGTCTTTATTGAAGACTCATCTCATTAGTACGTCCTATGATTGCGTGTGAAGGTAACCGGAAAGGCACTGGAGCAACGAACCACGCTTGCTGTCGCTGCCTGGCCGGTTCCCCTCTCTCCACTGGGATTCTCTGCCTCTAACCCTATTACAGGGGCTGAGTCACTGGCTTACTGGTGCTCTTCCATGCCGTCCCTAGGAAGGGTGCGTCACTTGAGTGGGTTGAGTCACTGACATGATCTTCCTGTCTGGGTTGGCGCCCCCATTAGGTTGTGCCGTGGCGGAGATCTTTGTGGGCCATACTCGGTCTTGTCTCAGGATGGTAAGTTGGTGGATGAAGATATCCCTCTAGTGGTGTGGGGGCTGTGCTTTGGCAAAGTGGGTGGGGTTATATCTATCCTGCTTGGCCCTGTCCGGGGGTATCGTCGGATGGGGACACAGTGTCTCCCGACCCCTCCTGTCTCAAACTATTGCAGCATAAATACTGGAGGCTGTGTGTCGGGGGGCTAGGGTCAGTCTGTTATATCTGGAGTATTTCTCCTGTGTGAATTTAAGTGTATATTTTCTCTCTCCATCTACCTCTCCACCTGAGCCCTAGGACCATGCCTCAGGACTACCTGGCCTGATGACTCCTTGCTGTCCCCAGTCCACCTGGCCGTGCTGCTGCTCCAGTTTCAACTGTTCTGCCTGCGTCTATGGAACCCTGACCTGTTCACCGGACGTGTTACCTGTCCCAGACCTGCTGTTTTCAACTCTCTAGAGACAGCAGGAGCGGTAGAAATACTCTTAATGATCGGCTATAAAAAGCTAACTGACATTTACTCCTGTGTTGACCTGTTGCACCCTCTACAACCACTGATTATTATTTGACCCTGCTGGTCATCTATGAACATTTGAACATCTTGGCCATGTTCTGTTATAATCTCTACCCGGCACAGCCAGAAGAGGACTGGCCACCCCTCATAGCCTGGTTCCTCTCTAGGTTCTGGCCCTTCCAGGGAGTTTTTCCTAGCCACCGTGCTTCTACACCTGCATTGCTTGCCATTTGGGGTTTAGGCTGGGGTTCTGTACAGCACTTTGTGACATCAGCTGATGTAAGAAGGGCTTTATAAACAATTTTGATTTGATCAACTAGCATGGGTTACTAATATGACTAGGATTATGCTTGGATACTTTGAAACAATGTAAGAAATGCATCATAAAATGACAAAACACCCAGGTTTCAAACAATAACAATTAACAATTACGGATGATTTATGGATCAAGAGCAACTCCACCAACCTCATGTTCATTATCTCCAGCACAAAACCAGTGTCAACATATGTGAAAACACTGCATTTATACGTTTGTAGGGAAAAAACATAAAGTAAAAAAGTTCTACTAGATTACATTAACAGTGATTTTCAAACACAGATTCAGTGATGTGGAGAGCAAGAAAATACCTCCCTTTGGCTAAAAACGCATTGCAGGTTGACATACATTTTTTCAAACTTTTAATCTTACCCTGTGATGTCACAGAGAAGCATTTATTTAGGACTTTTCTTCTCATCTTTGTAACCACAGATTGTAGAAACGTGTTGTTTTCACACATGTATACACTGGAAATGATGAATGAGGTCAAAAAGTGGTGGAATTGCCCTTTAAATAGCTTCAAAATGCAGACGCATCCACTCAGATTCAAGGTGGGTGATGTGCGGTGCGCAACAGAGCGGTCTTGTGACCATTTGATCTGAACGAACCGTGCCTTGAGTATGTCGAATCAAGCCTTTAGAGGTTAATGACCCTTCATTATATTTGTCAAACATGACTGGTGTTCAGCCTGTATTTATGTAATTAAAAGTCTCATTAAAGTTTGGCTACCTTTTCTGGTGCCCCCCTCATGTCAGCATCGGTTTGGACGTGAGGCTGTAGCCAACATGCATATCATCTATACTTTGACATGTAGGCTTTTTTATTAATGTATATAAAAAATAGATTTGAATATTATTCCAATGTTGACCTCTGATCCAATTCTGATCTGAGTAATTGTTTGATGTGAAAAAAAGTGTTTTATTACTCGTCTGAACTTCAATCTACATTCTTCCTTGTCCAAGCATTGTTTTTACTTGTCCCGGACAAGAGGACAAGCGTTAATGTCGAGCCCTGCATTTTATGTTTGTGAAGAAAAACGGAGTCACATGTTTTACCAGCAGGGAAAGAATGTCAATGATCCAATAAAGTATTCAAGATAAGTCAGCAATCTAATGAGCTTGCTAGCCAACTAGTTGACACGGCTTGCAAAACTGGGACAAGAAACAAATTGTTGAGCTATGTGAAACTCACCGTAGAGCTGGTTGCCTGTATGGTCGAGCAGTTCCTCTGCTGCGTGGCATTCCCCATTGCTACTTTGGCTACTGTGCTTGGGTCGGCTCCAGCAGGAACGGCCACCATGGTGGCACTGCAGCCCGCCTTGTTGGGGTCGCTGATGGTGATGATCCTCACTCCCACCTTACAGGGAATCCCAGACGCCCCCTTGTCCTCCTCTGCCGGCCTCTTGAGTGCACGGCTCTCGCCACTCAAACCATTGGCCGGCAGGGTCCCTGGCCCCGTGGAGCCCTGGGAGTTTACAGTGACAGTGGGAAACAGCTGCTGCCTGAAAGCAGGCAAAGTGTAGTTAGGCCCCGTCCCCATAGGTCCGTTAGGGAAGGGGCCTGTTGCCTGAGGCCCATTGGCAAGGCGCTCTGCCTGCTCAGCTTTGGCAGTATCCTGCTGGGGGACAGAGGGCTCCTGGGGAGCCCCATGCAGTTTCTGAGGAGGACCCACCTCCCCGTTCCCCAAGTGTTTGGAAGCGATGTGATTTGGAATGTTTTTGCTTAAGTGGGCACCGGTGGAGGCGTCCCCTCTCTCAAAGTCACAGACCCCATTGACAAGAGCCTTTTTGGGGTCGACGTGTCCCTCCTGTGGGTTAGCCGGGCCAGAGGGCTGTTTCCCGTTGGTGGGGCAGCTCTCGCTGGCCGGTCCATTGACGCAGGCCCCCTGGCTGTTCCCTGAGTGGTATGGAGGTAGACTGGAGTCCATGCACTTCCTCCCATTAAGCAGCTTGGCCCCTGGAGCATCAGCTCCTGCCAGGTCTCCGTTGCTGGTTTTGGTGCCAGCCCCATCGGCTAGAGAGGAGTTCTCCATCACCTCGATCTTGCGTTCGTGGATGTGCAGACCCGTGGCGTCCTTGGCCTCCTCCTCCTTCTGGCAGATTATCTTGTCTCCCCTGAAGGGCGGCGGTGGCCCGTGGAGGGTGTTGCCTGTCTGGACCGCTGGCAGGCCTGGTGCAGCGGCTCCTTGGCTGATCTGGGCGGCGGCTGCAGAGGCTGAAGTGGTGAAGCCTGTATTGGGTACCACAGTGAAGGTGACCTGGCCACCAGGAGCCTGACCCTGGATGATGGTGGCGGGGCTGCTGGTGGAGATGAGCTGCACCGTCTGGAGAGGCCCCCCTGGGGACTGAAGCTGGCTGGGGACCAGCTGTACATTGAGCTGCTGGGGCTGAGGCTGGCCCTTTGAGGCTACCTGGTAGAGCACCTGTGGGCTGGGGGAACGCTGCGTGCTACTAGGGGGAGGCACCTGGGGCGCGGGCAGGATGAGTTTGCCGCCCGGCGTGGAGGGCCGCTTTGGAAGCAGTAACTGTTTGATCAGGCTGGACTCTGTGGAGGTAGGCTGGGGGGACGGCTGCTGCTGAGGCAGGGGCTGGGCCTGAATCTGAAACTGCTGCTGGGGGTGAAACTGCTGCTGGGGGTTCAATTGCTGTGGTTGCCGTTTGACCGACAGCATCTGACTGACAGAAGCAGAGCCCTGCATTGGGATCTGGGTGTTGGAAGGAGAGGGCAAGCCCTGGGGCAGAGGAGCGATAATTGGAGGGCAGGGTGGGGGGTTGGAAGGAGTGGGAGGCTGTCCTGCCAGTTGGATGGCCTGGCCACCAGACATGGTGGAGGGGTTGGCCAGAACGATCTGATGGATAGCCGGGGCATAGGCCTGGTTCTGCTGGGGGTTGGGGCTGACAATGACCACGCTGGACTGCTGCTTCTGGTTATGAGTGGATGTGGGCGGTCCGCTGGCCTGCGAGGGTGCAGGCTTGGGGGCGATGTTCTGGAAAGTGACGCGGGAACCCTGGGCGTTGGACACGCCGGCGATGGTGAACACCTGGCCCCCGCCCACCTGGAAGTTTTGCAGCGAGGAGCAGGCGGCAGACACAGCAGCGTAGTGCGGGGGGGCAGAGAACACAGCCGTCTCCTGCTGGGGGCCCTGGGAGAGGGCCTGGGGTACTGAGGAGGAGGGAGTGTGCGGCAGGGGCGGCCGCTGGGCGATGGGCACCCCCTGAACCCGCGCCGTGAAGATGTGGCCCTGCTGTACCTGTTGGAACAGTGTGACGGGGGTCCCGGTAGGCGCCATGACCTGTTGATGGTGGAGCTGTTGGGCCATGTTGGGGCTGTGGTTCTGGACCACCTGGCCAGAGGTGGGGATGGAGCTCTGGACCATGGCCGTCTTGAGGATATCCCCTGACTTGGCCTGCTGATCTGAGTGGGGGTGCTGATGTGGTGAGGCCTGGGGGTGAAGGGGGAGCCGAGGAACAGTCTGAGCCGATTGGGGGAGGGGTACACCATCCTGCATGGTGGAGGCCACCTGTGGCGCTGCCGGGTTAGCAGTAAGGCTGGGGACTGGAGGCCGGGCAAACCCAGGATGCCCAGGGACAAAGTGTAAACACAGAGAGAGATACAATAAAGAACACATTAGAATCATTGACTGAGGTCCAATTCGCACAACTGCAAAGTATGTCTCACCATACTCCAAGACAACATGTATAGCAACTATGTCTGACGTTTGTTGTGCTAACAATCAAGGTAGGTGGAAACTTGAATTTTAATGCCACTAACTACAAAAATGTAGTAAGTTGTACAGTGAGTTTACCTGACGGGGATGCCTGTGGGTCGACAGAGACGTCGTGTTTGGGCCCTGGTGTGGGGCTAGCCTGCTGCTGGTAGTACAGCTGGATGGGCAGTGGGATGGCCCTCCGTTTGACCCCCACCACATGTATGTGTGCCTGCGCATTGGGCTTGGTGTCCTCCAGCCGCTTCACTGTGTGGTTTGGGAAGATGGTCCTACAAAATGAGAGAGAGACACGGTGTGAGTGTAGTCGACACTAAAACCTTGTCAATCATGTTTCTCAAAGTCATTGAATTTGGACCACTGTATTGTAACTTGTCCATAAGGTGATTTCTTGGTTGAAAACATAACATGAATACAAGACTTCCAGGACCACAATTGGGAGAGAAAAAAAAGGCGGAAAAAGCTGTAAAAACTTCTAGTTGTGTGTTCTCTAAATGATGACAGTTTTCAATGAAATCGATTGATTTAATATGGGATTATGCTAACCAACCGTAGACATTTGAGGAAGCCTTGGGAGGCCAAGATGCCAGCGCGTCCCATCTTGCTGCAGGTGGTGAGGTACTCCGAGTACATCTCTGAGCGCGACACTGAACTCTCGCCGCTCACCTCGAAGTGGGCGTTCAGCCTGGTGGAGACGAAGGGAACTCAGGATGTATCTATAGCTACTCAGGGGTCAATTTTGACCAGCAAGCTGACTGCTTGACCTGAGAACCACTGTTCAACTTACAGAGAAACTGAGGAGCTAAGAGGTGTCACAGAGAGAGCATGACTATGAGAGGGTGTGTGTGTGTGAGAGAGGGACTCACCACTGCACTGTAAACTTCTCCCCATCTAGCTCAACAATACCAGGAGGGGGAGGAGTGGACTGGACAGGGACTCTTGCTGCTAAAGTGAGAGATGACATAATTAGTGAGTCTAATTTGATCAACTTACAAAAGTTTTTGAATAAACCCATTCTCTATGCTGAAAACACTTTTGTTCTGATGTGAGACTGAACTGTCAAATCTGCAGAACAGTGCTCCTGTTGTACATGGTGTGTTTAGTGTGCTGTTCCTCATTTTGCCCACTAGGGAGCAGCGACAGTACAAGCAGACTGCTGTGTTTACCCTAGCTTGAATTATTCCTAGCACCTCATGCCAACTTTAGCTGATTGATTGCATACAACACGGGTTTACACCATTTTGCCTGATCATCGTCTCTAACGTACACGACAAGAAGCAAGGCTACACAGAGCTGAGCCTATAATCGCAGGCCATTGTCTCAGTTCCTTTATACCATATGCCTAATTATTGCCCTCACACGGCTTCTTCTGAATTCTTATTTTATGTACAACATGAATATAACCTGGCTTAGTTTAATTCCAATGTGCATCTGAAGATCAGGGGACAGGGTTTAAGTGTTAAGATGCTCACCTGGGATGGGTGCGCCCTGCAGCGGAGCAGGCAGCTGTTCTACAAGCTGCGGCCGCACCTCGGCCACCTGGCTCTGCCCAGCAGCCTGGTGCTCCATCAGCCTCACAGCCGTCAGAGCATCCGGACCAAAAGTGTGCAGGTCCACTGACACCAGCCGCACCAGCAGATCTGCCCAGGAAGACAGAAATATACAGTTTAATAACATGTGTCTAAATTGTTGCATGACAGTTATTTTTGATTTCCCAATTCTGAAAAGCATTGAATTTCCAATTCCTCCAAGAGACGACGAATATCTTCTGCGGAACGAGTTTGATTGTCAATTAATGCAGCTTGGTTGCTGTGCCATGCTAAGAGACTATACTTAATAAAACAATACCCAAACACTCGATTAGCCAAGATGTTAATGCTATACTTAAACTTTATCTCAGTTAGATGGTTCTCCAGCACCTCCATTCTGTCTTGGTTGTTAATACTACTACATGCATCCTCAATCCTGACTAGTGTCTAGGTTACTGGTACCCTGGTTAGGGCTAGGTTGTTGGTATCTCACCTATGCTCCTGTCTACGGAGGCGATCTTGCTGCAGGGGATCTCCCCCAGCTGGGCCAGCAGGTAGAGGACCTCCAGGGAGGACATGAGGAGCATGAGGTCAGGCAGCGACAGCAGGCCGATCACCTCCCGGTACGACTCCTGGTCCACGTACTCACAGATCAGCACGCTGTTGTCCTCCGCCTTGCTCAGATTACCCAGGATCTCCATGGCTGAGGGGAGGAGGAGGAACAAATGGTCAGGCTCTGGGAAAATCTACACTTTCACCTTTATCACAATTCATGCTTACTGTTGTTACGTAAAGACATGAAGTCGCTTTCACATTAAAAAGGACCGTGATACAAAAATATATCTGACATTTGTAATAAAAAGACCCAGACACTGACAAAGATAAAGTATGGGCTCTGACACTCACCCCTCATCTTCAGGAACCTGTCCCTTGACATCAAGCATTTGGTGATGGTGTGAAACATTAGGTGGGTTGTTCGAAAGTCAACAGGATCTAACTGAAGCTATTGGGAGAGAAAACAGACATCAACTCAGAATCATCAATAACACAAATGCTCTGGACCAGCTACAGCCATGTCTAACATTATACTGAATAGTACTAATTAATGTAATGAAACAGCTCAATACTGCACAAAATATTAACTTTCAGAACATAAATATAGCAGTAAAAACGCCTCACCTCTGCGGCCACGTTGCCGAGTGTATCCAACCCCAGCTGCCGTAGGGAGATGAAGTGGCAGTGGGCGCACAGTAAGAGGAACCGCAGACAGGTGCGGTTAGCAGCAAGCAGTTTGACGTTGGCCTCCTCGAAGGAGAGGTTGCGGAGGATGACCCCCACCTGCAGGACCCGCTGACCCTCGATGTCGCCGATGCCTAGGTTGCGTGGAGGATGGAAGAGGACACCCCAGCGCTCGTCCCCCGACATATTGTCTGTCACTGGAAGAAGAGCAGAGAGAATAGTGAATGTCTGATCCACCAAGGACATCATGTCAGAGCAATGGCCTTATAAGTAATTTTTGTAAGAGAAATCTTCAAATACTTTATTACACAAAAAGTTCACAAAACAATGTTGAAATATTTATTTGACGTAGTATTTATCCCATTGTTGTAAAATGAATATTTTATTGGTCTGTCAGCATAAACTGTTTACCTTGTGTCAGGCTGGTCTTGTCCCAGATGAGGTCCCTGACTTCAGAATCCTCTACCACATCCTTCCAGAACTGTAGAATCATATTCACAGATTATTGTTGGAATACTGACTGCTGAAAAGATGCATAGGCTATAAAAAACAAGAGCAGTTAAGGCTGATGTACTCCTGCGAAGCCAGACATCACACCGTATTTCACTAAGATCCCTGAACGGCTGGAGGCGAGGTAACAGTTTTTTTTCTCCCTCTGACCAAAAGCCTTGTAAATTACAAACCTATAGTATACATATATAGTGAGTCTTTCAGTCAAATCTACCTTCATGAAGTCCCGGGAGGTTTGCTCCTTCCAGTCCATCCCAAATACAAAGGAGAAGCTGCCTAGTGCTGCAAATTCACAAGAGTACCGTTAGAGAGAACATTCCAACCCTTACATTATGAGACAGAAGGTACTTTCACACCTGAGGGATCACAAAAAAAAAAAAAAGTTCTGCCATGGCAGTGCCTTGAAAAGGATTGCAGTGTTCACATTTTGTTGCGCTAAAGCCTGGATTTTTGCATTTTGCTTCAGACTCTAAATGAACAAGTTTACCAAGGAGGTAATAACTCATCTAGTGTCCATACAGGCAAATGAAAGGGAATAAACAACTTTCTCCCCATTTCCACTTTGCCCAAAAAGGGAAACTGAGCACAGTAGTGCGAGTGTCTCAACAGTTCCCTCACCAAGTTCCCACGGTAAACAAAGATTACAAAAAACACCCATAGATCTCTAATTACTGTCCTGAAAAAATTGATTTGGATACTAATGAAGAATATTTAAAAGGTGCTGAAGACGTACAGTCATCGAAGACACCTGCATGTGCCAGCAGCAGCGTGATGAGTTTGGGGTCTTTCTCCAGCTGCATGGAATGCTTGCTCTCGTTGGAGAGGAGAGTGCAAACATTGATTGCGAAGTCCACTTCATTGGGCAAGCCCGACAGGAGAGAGAGCACCAGTTTGTTATAGTCGCATGGGGGCGTGAACTCCGTGGACAGTCCATAGCTTTGGCGGAGATAGTCTGGGGACAAAAAACAACCACAAATCCAGTTGTAATTTCAAAGTGAATGTAAAGAAAGCCTGATGAAAACATACAAAAATATTACAATGTTGTGCTATAAAGACCTTGAGAAATTATGAGTTTATTTAGACTGTTTAAAAAAAAAAAATTGCAACTGCATGCACTGGGACACCTGCCTGATAATGAATATGCATTCAAAAATAGGAAACAGTGGAGTTAACAAGTGCAACTTCCTGAAGCCTCAGTCTCTTGGCATAACTTTGCTGGGATGGCAATGATTGTATGGCATATTTCAGTTATTTGAAATTGATTACAGTGCAATCAACGGGATATAAATAGCCAACTCCTCACAGCCGCCAGCTCTGCATCTGTTTCACGTGTGTGTGTGTGTGTGTGTAGCTGTCAGGACTCCTGAACTAGAGCTACTTCACACACAGCGGGTATGGTGGTAATGCACCATCACACAGCACCATGGTAACACACTGTTGCAAATTGCCTGCATGCCTGGGGACATGACAACCTCAGTTCAGATTCCCCCATCAGTAAGAGTGTCTCAGGCCTGGGCAAGATTGGACAAAAATTATAATACAAAGTCAAGATTATTCAAACAATTATCTCAACAGCCATATGAGGGAGGAAATTAGCTTCTGGTGGCAGGGCTATGGTTTAAAGGCCCATATGTTTGTGCATAAACAAAAGGAGTATAAATGTAGCAGACCTAATACAGTAAGGAAGTATATTGCGTCTCAGTTCTGAAACACACCATTCAACAGCTCAAAGACAAAACCTAGTACAACTCGTCAGTCTTGGTATATTAGCTACTTTCATCATACATTTTAAGATCTTGTTGTCTTGCTAACATCCTCCTCAGTTGAGGTTTCTTTACCCCCCCCAAAAATGGAGCAAGAAATGCTCAGCACCCACTTGGCCATTTCAAGCAACTGTATAACCGTATTACCATAAGCTCTCACTTTAAGGAGCAGGCTTTACCGTAGGAGCAGGCTTTACCGTAGGAGCAGGCTAGCAGCACCATCATGACTAACTAAATTGCAACATTTGAAGAAGAGCTTCCAAATTCTATCTTGATGAATCTATTATTATGTTATGAGGTGCAATAAACTGTCTGAAAGGACCAAGCAAACAAGCCTGCAGTATAGGCACATTCAGATGACTAACATGTGTGCTGTGAGTAGAGAGACTTAGTTGAGAGGAAGTTCAGTGCTGAAGGTAGCCATAATGTTGACTCAAATTCAGAGTTGGCAGTGCTCTTCAACAGCCCCATCACTTGATACTTGAAGAAATACCCACCTTGATAAACTTGCACCAAGGTCGTCCTCTGACCTAAGACTACTGTTATTTATTTCACAGCATCCCAAAATCCACCAAAGGGTGGTTACTTTACCTCACAGTATGGATACAGTAGTGTATCGCAATATCATTTTTGACGTTTTACATCGTTACTGTCACTATAATTGTTAAAGGTAACCTTGTTTATTAACGTTAGCTAACGCTAGTCAGGTGTACCTGCCCCACAACTCAGGTATTTATCATCCTACAGCTTTTTCTCCATCTTATTTCCCCCCCCAAAAAAGTTGAGCCAACAACATGAGCACTTTAACCTCCACAACTAGTTCTCATGGCTTTCTCTTGTCTCTCTGCAGCAGACATACAGTATAGTGAGCATGTGTTTGGAACATCGAATCGCGATACATAAACAATCGCAATACATATCATATCGGCACCCAAGTATTGGGGCGGCAGGTAGCCTAGTGGTTTTGAGCGTTGGGCAAGTAAGCGAAAGGTCGCTAGATCGAATCCCTGAGCTGACAAGGTAAAAATCTGTCGTTCTGCCCCTGAACAAGGTAGTTAACCCACGGTTCCTAGGCCGTCATTGTAAATAAGAATTTGTTCTTAACTGACTTAAATAATAGGTAAAAAAAAAAAAGATTGTGATATCGTATCGTGAGGTCCAATACGATATTATCACAGTACTTAGGTGCCGATTTGATATGTATTGCGATTCTCATGATTCTATGTGTATTGCGATCAGATACTGCGATTTGATGTTCCAAATATATTGCTCACCCTATGTCTGCTGCAGAGGGACAACAGAGAGCCATGAGAAAACTAGTTTTGATCAGTCAAGGAAATAAAATAGCTGAAAAGAAGATGAGAACAAGCCATCAAGGAAAAATACTGGAGTTCTGGGGCAGGTACAGCCAAATACCGCAAAATTAAAACTGCAATGTTGTCAAAACGATAAATCAAAAATAATATCCCAATATTTAACTATCTATTTTTTCCCCCCATCACTAGCAATTACCCAGCCCTACCTCACAGATGTGTCCAATAAAATCACTCTTCTCAAAGTGTAAATAAGAAACTTTGTTTTTAATCATACTTGAATTTGTTTGTTTCCTGGAATGTCACTGTTCTGAAATACCACTGTCCTTTTAAGAACTAGCTCAAAAGCAAGTCTTTTTTTAATTTCCCCTTTATTTAACCAGGTAGGCTAGTTGAGAACAAGTTCTAATTTACAACGGCGACCTGGCCAAGATAAAGCAAAGCAGTACGACACAAACAACACATGGGATAAACAAACGTACAGTCAATAACACAATAGAAAATCTATATACAGCGTGTGCAAATGTAGTAAGATGAGAGGTAAGGCAATAAATAGGCCATAGAGGCAAAATAATTTAGCATTAACACTGGAATGATAGATGTGCAGATGATGTGCAAGTAGAGATACTGGTGTGCAAAGGAGCAAAAAAATAAATAACAATATGGGGATGAGGTAGTTGGGTGGGCTATTTACAGATGGGCTGTGTACAGGTGCAATAATCAGTAAGCTGCTCAGATAGCTGATGTTTAAAGTTAGAGAGGGAGATATGGGTCTCCAGCTTCAGTGATTATTGCAATTCGTTCCAGTCATTGGCAGCAGAGAACTGGAAGGAAAGGCGGCCAAAGTAAGTGTTGGCTTTGGGGATGACCAGTGAAATATACCTGCTGGAGCCCGTTCTACCGTTGGGTGTTGCTATGGTGACCAGTGAGCTGAGATAAGGCGCGACTTTACCAAGCAAAGACTTATAGATGACCTGGAGTCAGTGGGTTTGGCGAAGGATATGAAGCGAGGGCCAGCCAACGAGAGCATACAAGTCGCAGTGGTGGGTAGTATATGTGGCTTTGGTGACAAAACGGATGGCACTATGATAGCAAACTGGATGAAGTCTGAGTAGAGTGTTGGGGGCTATTTTGTAAATGACATCGCCGAAGTCAAGGATCAGTAGGATAGTCAGTTTTACGAGGGTATGTTTAGCAGCATAAGTGAAGGAGGCTGTGTTGCGAAATAGGAAGACGATTCTAGATTTAATTTTGGATCGGAGATGCTTAATGTGAGTCTGGAAGGAGAGTTTACAGTCTAACCAGACACCTAGGTATTTGTAGTTGTCCATATTCTAAGTCAGAACTGTCCAGAGTAGTGATGCTAGTCGGGCGGGTGCGGGCAGCGATCGGTTGAAGAGAATGCATTAAGTTTTCCTTGCATTTAATAGCAGTTGGAGGCCACGGAAGGAATGTTGTATGGCATTGAAGCTCGTCTGGAGGTTTGTTAACACAATGTCCAAAGAAGGGCCGGAGGTATACAGAATGTATACAGAATATGGGGCCATCCCTTCAAGAATCTTTATTCTATTTCAAGGCGTAGCCCAACCAAGAAGATTTGGGCCGAACTTATGTAGGTAATTATTGCTTTGTGGTTGTTTGAAGACACTTTGTAAAAGAGGGAAAGCTTTACCTGATACAGTGTGTTGCTGGTAGTTGTAGGAGCAGGGGATTGCACCAATTGGAAGAGATGGTTTCGGGTTCCCAGGCTGCACCTCGTCATCATCTTCGCCGAAGTGATGGACTTTTTCATACTTTTCTAAATATCTGTAGACAAAAGAGAACTTAACACTCAAAGGGTGACTGATCCAAGACCCCACCTATTCCCAAAATCTAATCTAAAATGGCCTCTATAGCAAATAATCCTGTTTCACCCGATCCGCAAATCTGCCTAACTAGGATAAATCCTGCATCCTTAGACTGTGGCTAAACCCCTGATAACAAAACTGGACACCCTGGCACATTCCCACCATATAATTTGCCAATGGAGTTCTTTATGACAGCCACTCTGAGGAATTTGGTTAATGCTTGCAATCACACAAGTAAACTGGTAGGCTACACTCTGGCATATAAAGACTCACAAGCCTACTTCTGTGAACTCCTACCATTTTCAAAGTCCTCCTACAGACAACACTAATGTTGTCAGGCTATCTATGCCCACATCCTATTTCAACCCCAGCAACAAAGCAATTCCACTACTCAGCCGCTGCCGACTGGAACAAACTACAAACGAGGCTCACAACACAACCAATGTCTCTCGCCTACTTCTATCGACAGAGTGAATATGAAAGACTACACGACAAAGCATGAAATGAAAAATACTGCCAGAGGGGGATACAATCCAATCCAAGTTTGACATAGAGACCATCGGTTATGATTAAATAATTATGTTTACGCCTAGCTGACTCAAATCAAAAGACATGTGTTACACCATCTGCATGACAGTGCAAGTGTTTAAGCAGAGTACAAGTGATGAATCCTTTGTGCCCTATTGCTTAGGGCAAACTAGTTTATCAAGAGTTACAACCAATACCAGTCTTCCTTAATATGTTAATATTCAGCTCGGATGTAACACAAGTGAGGATGATATCTTATCACCAGCACAGACAGAATATTCTAGACACTGGGGTGATGTCTTCATTCAAATGACCACCCGCTCAGGTGGGGAGAGGTGCAGAAAAGTAGAGGGAGTTTTAATGAAACAAAAAGAGTGATAGCTTTCTGTCGAAAGCCAAAAAAAAAAGTCTACAAAAAAACCCTGCAAAACCTTACTTGAGTTAATGTCTAACAAGTGTTGCAGCCGTCTCTCACATGTTTAGGTAGGGTGGGACCAACACATATACACATTGAATATTTGTTTACACAGACACATGCTGCAGTGGTGGCAGCAGGAAATACCTCACCAGTGGTAGCGTGGAAAGCCCTGGCTAAGCGCGGAGTGTGTGTGCTGCCATGAGTCAGAGTGAGAGCCCCATTCTGAACGGAGTCCCAGTACTGCTGCTGGTTCGCTGCGGCCAAGGTAATCCCCCGTCCACGGCGTGTGACACACTGGACTATAAATACACCAACCCTTCGTTTGGAGAGGAGGGGCCCCGGCTCTGCACAGCATCATCACACGCTTGTCTGGGCACGGGCAGAAGGGGAGGCTGCATGGTGGGGGGTTCTGTTGCAGCTGCTCATGTCTGCACTTCCCTTTTCATACATGGCTGGCAAAAAGCTCCCATTCTTCTGACAAGACAACAGCCAGTGTGCCACAGAAAAGCATCACAGAATTAAGAGGCCTTCTCATTTTATCAGTGTCTAATCAAGTTGACATATAAAAATCATGACATCGCAGGTGTCATACCATCAGCAGTTAAAGAACAAGCAATTAAGGTGGAACAGGGCTCTTACCTGTCATTTTTGTCCTAAAGAAAAAGAAAATCTTAACAAGATGACCTTTTTTCAACTAACCTGAACGGCACACAAAAATGTAGGCAACTGAAGCCATAGATCTACCACTGCAAATGGTGACTGTTTGTAAACTGATGTAATTTAAGGTCGTCCGGATCATACAAGAGCTGATAGGACATAAGAGCAACCCTCTCAATAAAGGCTGCCTCAGTGTGTGTGTGTGTGTGTGTGTGTGTGTGTGTGTGTGTGTGTGTGTGTGTGTGTGTGTGTGTGTGTGTGTGTGTGTGTGTGTGTGTGTGTGTGTGTGTGTGTGTGTGTGTGTGTGAGAGAGAGCGAGAGAAAATTGGGTGCCCCCTGTTGGACAAGCACACAATCACATTGAGTAAACTGGCATTACTACTGTTCTATAAATAGGTGATCATATATTACTATACCTTGAAATTCAAATGCATGCAGATTCATTTGAGCAGACAGAGACAACTTCTTAAACATGGGGGCATACAACAGGGACCAATGAGCAACACTAGAAATCCAGATTATATAGCCTAAGGCTACATCAATTCATAGGCTGGTTTTATTGCTGATAAAATAATAAATGGAAGCGCTATATACAGACTACTACTGAGAGTGGGGGTGGGTGAAATCCAAGTACTCGGTTGAGGATAAGAAACTAGACTGGGGGAGACCATGGTAAACTACACTGAGAAGAAAGCTAACAACTACAATCAAGGTGGGAATCACAAAGGTAAAATAATGCCATTAGACAAAAAAGGAAACATTGAGCTCAAGACCATGCTTAACATAACGAGAATGGTGGGTAAGTTTAATTTGTCAGCCCCCTAAATACATTTTCCGCTGGTGTAGTTTACTTGATGCAAAGTTATTGTCTGTCTCACTTTCAATCATTTCTTTGTGTGATCTGCAGAGAGCTTACCACAGTCAAAGACAATTGTGACTGCATGCCCAATCCTAGACCAGTAGTAGTAGTAGTAGTAGTAGTGTTGCCTACCTCAGCTAGCTTTCGCTAGTCCCAACATCTCTAATCCCCAACTCTATGTACTGTTTTATCTGTGATTCAAAACCTCTCCAAGCTATTGTTGCTGACAAGGTTTTACCATTTCAAAAAAAGTCAAGAGAAAGGCATGGCAAGCAGATAACTACTGACAAAATAAGGGGGCATGCTGAGGGAGAGCAAGCTGTGGCCTCACGCAGTGGCGGAAAACCAGAACAAAACCCAAGCAAATGGCTCTTCACCTGTAATCAAATTGCAAACAAGCAGACTTTCTATAGTTTTCTTTGTCCAACGCACAAAGTTAGGTCCTACTTGTCAGTTAAGTATGCCAGGCATTAGAAAAAGGATTTGGAGTAGGGAGAGCAGCTGTTCTTAGACAGTGGTTCCCAGGTGTACCTTCTTTATAGAGTGAACAACTTCTGCTGCCCATCATTCGCAGCAGTTTGTCCTATCGACCTAAGTGGGGAACTATGGAGTGATTCAACTTTAGTGGATTGTTATTGTTAGGCCTACATCTGATGATAGAAAACACCTAATCCAGATATTTATATTAGGGGGCGGTACGATACCAGCATCACAATACTGAGTATTGTGGCAAGGAAACAGAACAGGAAGAGGATTTAACTTATTTAGGAAAACAGACCAAAAGTTGGAAACATCCTTATGTCATCCAGATTCTCATTTATACGTAACAAATATAAAAACGCAACATGCAACAATTTCACTGTTACAGGTTATATGAGGAAATCAGTCAATTGAAATAAATTCATTAGGCCCTAATCTATGAATTTCACGACTGGGAATACAGATGTTCATCACATACACCTTTTTAAAAAAAGTAGGGATTGAAGGTCGGAAAACCAGTCAGTACCTGGTGTGACCACCATTTGCCTCATGCAGTGTGACATCCCCTTTGCATAGAGTTGATCAGACTGCTGATTGTGGCCTGTGGAATGTTATCCCACTCCTCTTCAATGGCTGTGCGAAGTTGCTGGATATTGGCGGGAACTGAAACACGCTGTCAGAAACGTCAATCCAGAGCATCCCAAACATGCTCAATGGGTGGTGATATGTCTGGTGAGTATGCAGACCATGGAAGAACTGGAACATTTTCACCTTCCAGGAATTGTGTACAGATTCTTGAAACATGGGGCTGTGTATTATCATGCTAAAACATGTGATGGCAACGGATGAATGTCACGACAAATGGGCCTCAGGATCTCGTCATGATCTCTCTATGCATTCAAATTGTCATCGATAGAATGCAATTGCATTCATTGTGCGTAACTTATGCATGCCCGTACCATAACCCCACCACGAGGTACTCTGTTCACAACGTTGACATCAGCAAACTGCTCAGCTACGATGCCATACACGTAGTCTGAGGCCAGTTGGACACACTGCCCAAATCTCTAAAATGACTTTGGAGGCGGCTTATGGTAGAGAAATTTCAACAGCTCTGGTGGACATTCCTGCAGTCAGCATGCCAAATGCACACTCCCTCATAACTTGAGACATCTGTAGCACTGTGTTGTGTGACAAAACTGCACATTTTAGAGTGGCCTTTTACTGTCCCGAGCACAAGCTGCACCTGTGTAATGATTATGCTGTTTAAATAGCTTCTTAATATGCCACACCCATCAGCTGGATGGATTATCGTGGCAAAGGAGAAATGCTCACGAACAGGGATTTAACCAAATTTGTCCACAAAATGAGAGAGAGACGCTTTTTGTGCCTACGGAACATTTCTGGGATCATTTATTTCAACTCATGAAACATGGCACCAACACTTTACATGTTGCGTTTATTTAAGTTCACTGTGTTTTCCAAGCTATAAAATTCACATACAGCAAGTTTTTTAAAGGACCAAAGAGATGTCTGCTTCGTGTTTCCATTTTTGCCATGCAAAAAATATCACGATAGTTGTATCGTCACAGCCCTAATTTATGACACTGGTGTAGAAATCAAACTGACTTTTCAGAAAAATTAACATGGTATAAACAGCTTGGGTTACACCAGGAAACTGTTGACCTTGTCAAAAAATAACATGCGTTTTCTGTAGCTAGCTGATACGTGAGTTTTGCTACATAATTTTAGCACCCTCTATTTAGCATCAGAGAAAGACATACCCTGCTGTCCCCTGATATCTGTAACACTAGATCTATAAACGCTGTGGCCATGTTTCACCTTTGTTCAGGTGCCAAGGCTAATCTCACTAGCAAACGCTGTGCGACTGAGACAACTTGATTGTCTCCGACTTCATTATTGCAATAAAACATTGAGGTAGTTCTAATCCAGCTCTTATTTTGGCATGGGCATCACAGTGCTAACAACATCATGTAGGGTACAGTCTATTCACAAGCTGCATCTCAGTCTTAAGAGACATCCTCTCCTGAACTAAGGTTTTGCTCAGGTTCCCAGGTTGCAGGATTACTTACTATTTTCAATGATAAATTGAACATTGCCAAGGGCAAGGCACTTAAGTAGTGGTACAAGAAGACCAACAAGCAAACAAAGGACTCCCTACTTCCAATACATTTGACTATTCAGTGTTTGCCCTTATTAAGACCACGTTGTTATTGAGATACCCCTCCCAGCTAAACCAAAGGGCTCTTTGGTTCCAATAAGTTTCACAGTTACATGCTTGCTTGCCCTATAAGAGAGACCTGGCATTGGGCTACATCTCCCACTTAAACCAGTTTGAGGTGACGGTAGAAGGCGGTCTTAACCTGACCATGTGATCCCAGCGGGGTGTGTCATGGTGTAAAACACAGGAGAAGTTTAAGGGAGTGAGGTCAAATGCAGGCTTGAAATGGGTTAGAATATATGAAGCAAAATAAGCAATGCTTATTGGCAGCTCCCAACAGCTCTGTCCAACCTGCTGTCAGTTAGGCTATTTACAGCTCTGTGTTTCAGTCAAATATTGTTTTACAGGGCTCTACTCTGACATTTTTGTATTTATTATTTACAAGGAGCACATGTGCACCTAAGTTGGAACATGTAGCCAGGTGCAAACAAAGAAATTTAGGAGTGCAACAAAAAATATTTGAAGAAATAATGCTAGAATCCTTCGTTCTTCTCGGCACACTGGTGCTCCTAAATAAAATATCACAATACTTGTATCGTCACGATACACATATGCGAGTAAAATAGTCACATTGTATAGCCCTGCGTTAGGCTATATCACAAGTTAGCCTATGACTCTTCAAATTACAATTTGAAAGGGGAAAAAGTCTCACTGGGTGCAGGCTTTTGTTCCCAGCCAAGCAGCAACACACCTGTTTCTTGGTTGAAGACCATTTAGGCCTTGTTCATTGGTAGAATCAGGTGTTGCAGCTGGGCTAGAACAGCCTGCATCCAACTTCACAGGGTGAAATTGCCTGCCCAATATCAAATCAGGAAGTTAATGTTCAAATACTTGAATTCAATAAACTCTTATAGGGTATCAAGTGTTACTATTGTTCATCTGATGCCAAGAATGAAATCCTTCGCTAAAAATGCTGGAGTAACCAGCACCATTTGGAAATACCTGTAGGCAGGTATGACACTTAGGTAGAGTCTGTGTGAACCTTGTTTAGAATTTGACATGCCTACATGATTGGATACTTGCAGACTATGTTGACCTACTGCTCTTTCAACCATTCCCAAACTGTGAAGGTGATTAATGCAACAGGATTATTAAAGATATGCTGCTTCAACTAACTGGCAAAGCAGGGTTATATAAGCAGCCTCCAGGTTAGACTGGTGAATGTGATCCTTCCTCTTAAAAGGATCTTGCCCGTGGCAATGATGGCAATATTTTGGAGGGAAAAGGAGACTTGAGTAGAGAAGCAGCTCCACACTGTCCACAGGCTTGCTGCTGGTGAAACATCTACACCGAGGTCAAAAGGTGTTTAGGGTAACGTGCTGTTGATTGCATAGTTATGGCAACGGCTAGCCTATTCAATGACAAATGACCAGCCAGCATTCAGTAACACACCAATCACGGACCATTTAAAAAGCATTCCCAGTTCATGTCCCTTACTAATAGTTTAAATCTACAAAGAGAAGATGGCAGAATCCCCAGTAGTAAGACATGGCATATAAAAAAATATATATATATATAAAATAGTGATCTGCATTAACCCACTAAAATGTACTAAATGTTACGTCAAAACATACTGTTATGAGGCATAAACATTGCGGCCAGTGTAAGGTCCAGTATAGTGTTTTGTTTTCTGTGTTCAACATCTTTAAAAACTGTCAGCGATGCTGGATTGTTGCATGGTCCTTTCCTGCTTCCAGCCTCTCACAATTTGTAAACATTTGCCACATGCTGTCTGAGTGTAGTAGCTAATGCAAGACCATGCCACTTACCGAAGGTAGTACTGTTTTAAAACAAATGCTGCGTTTGAACAACTCCTTGGGAAATTAAAATCTTCACCCAGCTCAGACCACTGATTTTTGTCAGAAACCTGTAAAGTAAATGAAGATGTTATTATACATTTTTCAATTAAACAATATCAGGATGCATAAAATATGAATAAAACAGTCAAACAATCTGATTAGCATCTAATAAGATGTTAATGTTAGCTACTTTTATTAGCTAGAACTGTATTTAATTCCATGTTTGCAAGCTATTTAGTTATCACCGCAAGCAACAACTCACAGCTAGCTACAGCTTGAACTGTATGGCTTACTTACTAGCTAGTGTTAGCAATCTGGCTAACATTACTTTTCTGGCAAGCCAAGCGTGCAGGCTAAATGTGGTAGCTACCAAAGCCCGAGACAATGATGACCCGCTTCAGCACAATGCTAGTAACAACGATGGAATGAAGGCGAGCAGTCTTTATTTGAGTAATTGTTTTCACGTTTACAGTTTTCAATAAATAGGCCTGTGTGCGGCCTACATTGTCTTCAGCCATAGAGCCAAAGATGGCTAATGCGAATAACTAGCTTCCCCCAAATTATCGTAAAAAAATCTAGTTGCACAAAATGTTACCTATCCCCCGCGGCGAATAGTTCTTCCTAGCCAGTGCTCTGTGCCGATAATCGATGTTAAACGTGCCCGCTAATTTTGAGTTGCTCTAACTGCACTCAGACTCCGAGCAGTGCAGCTACCGTACGGACTTTCAATTCAAACCATACACAACACAAGCCACCACATTGCATAGATGGCAAACTAGCACAAGGCCGACCGCAATCCTCTCTCTCCTACAGCCGTTTTAGTATGAAATACCTCTTCATGGTGCAGAAAGAGAGTTCTCTAGCGGTTCACTGAAGACTTCACTGAAAACCGAGAGTGCGAAAATGCACTTTTAGTTGCACTCACCTTAGCAAATCCACCTAACGAAATGACTCTGATATAGAGAGCATTAAGATCCAGCTCTTTCCCACCCACGACAGGAATCTTCTTGAACGGCGATCTGAAGGAAAAAATCATTAAATACATGGAGAATAGTATTGCTAATAGTTTGTAAGCATCCATAGTCATATGTACATGATGTTTAAAGGTGTATTTAAACGCCCCATTCTCACCCTCTGCTTCGGTGAAATTGCCGCAGCTCGTCCAGGAAAGCCAGTCCTTTCCTTCGCTGATCTAGTAAATTTTTCCCCGTCGAATTTGCCATTGTTTTTGCATGTAAAAACGGTTAAAACCCCACTCACTCGCTTCCTAAGACACCAAGGATCCCATACTCCGCCGGCGCTCAGTCATTCGCGAAGCTGAGTGTTTAAAAAAGTTAAAGAAATAGCTAATAGCAAGAAGAGCGCCAGCTCGCTAATAAAGACTGATGCACAGCTACACACAGAAAACAAGCCGATTCAGTAAGTTGTAATAAACACTTAGCCAGAATAACGACCGATTTCAACGGCAAACTAAAACTGCCATTGTAAAATATGCTAAATTAAGTTTTGGTATCAAATGTGTTCGTTTGACAGTGTGTTACGGACGCGGCTCCAAGCAATCGCACACACTGTAGAGCGGCAGCGGGATCCAGTTCCAGACAAAAAGATCTGAGGCCTCGAGCTCGTACTGCCACGCAGCGCCCTCTACTAGAAACAACGGTATTGCACTGTCCAAAGCGGTTTATTGGAACAATAGACAGTGTTGTCTTTTTTAGAGCTCATCTGAAATTTACAAGACCCGTTCAAACAGAACAGAATTACTACTGTTCGTGGGGGAGGGGAGCCCTACTTTATTCTCAAAATTGGCTAAATTGGCTTTATGTTGATCAATATTAGATGCAACTGACATGCAATTAATTTCCTAGTAGTGTAATGGTTTCATATAAATGGTAACGTTTGGTGAAATGACTGCTTTCTCTGAATATTCTTAACTATTAGACTAATCATTACAGTTAATAAAGTCACCATAGTAAATTCAGTTTTGCTCATTTCATCCACAAAATTAGTGGTTCCTGATATTAGTTATCTCAATGCCAAAAAACAGTATCCCATTACACCACATTGCTTTGACACCACAAGCTGTGACAGTTCATAATTAAGTTGGCTTGGCCCAGGGCGGTACTCTAAACTGTATAATAATGTATCATTACTGTACTGTTTGTTCACAAATACTTTCTCTTGGTTATATTGTGATAACGAAATCCCCTGGTCGTTTCAATAGCCGCAACTCTCCTTAATACCAAATCTAGCTACAATTTCAAAGTGATAATGCCATATTGTGTCATAGGAGATAGCTAGTAATGTAACTTTATTCCAGTATCTGCAGCCCTTGCCTCAGAGCAACCGGCTTCCAGGTTATCACCGGTGTTGGAACCAATAGCCTAGCACTCAGAAATGACTTTTGTCTCCTGGGATGAATGGAAATTGCTCATGATCCCTTTTCTGTAACTGCCAGACGGATATCTACTTGACGAGGTTACTACATTCAACCATTACACGTACCCCTGTGCTCAGAGAAATTTCTGTCACAAAATGGCGGAGACAAACGTTAATAGACCCCATTTTGTGGAGTAGAAAGTCTATGGGTGCAGCTAACTTTACCCAATGGATATCAACGATTCAGCGAAATAAATGGCAACAATACTGAGATTAGCGGCTAGTCAACATTGAGGCATTCGATTTCGGATTTACTAGTTGACGGTGGCTGCTAGCTAGTCAGCCACATTTAGCCAGCAGCTAACGTTAGCCACATAGCTGGCCCGTTTTAGATCCAGGACAGTTTATGAATGGGATTGGAATTAATCAAATATTCCGTGTTTCCTTTCATGAGCAGAAGAGTTTTATTTGCTGGCATGGTGGCAACGTAGCTAGCTATTATTGGATAGGTACCGTTACAACTAGCCATCTTGCTAGAGGCATATTGGTTTTGAACAGCTAACGTTAGCTACGTCAACGTTCCTGAAAACTCAACTAATAATCGCTAACCACGAGGGATTATTTAAATAGTCAACCCATTACTTTATTTCAGCTGCCCAGCTAATGTTAACTAGCTAATTTATCTAACAACCATATCGACTTTACTCATCGGAAACTAGTTAACGTTATCTAGCTGGCTAAGTTGTCTTCTAATTTAGCTAACGTTGGCAGAAGCTGGGATGTGCGTAGTTGTAGTAACTGGCTAACTATAATTTCACAATGAATATAAACAACTTTAGCTAAGAATTTCACGTGTTGACACAGAGTTACAACATTTACAACATGTACGTTTCCTCTCATAGGCTGGCTAGCTACAGATAAACTGAAAGACAAAGTTTCGCGCGGTTAGCTAGCAGCACGCGCTCTGTTGAAATGGAACACAAAGCCCTGGACTCGGATACAATTTGTAGTAAAATCTAACTACTTGGAAGGCCTGCTAAAAATGTATAATGGTGGCTGCATTGTAAGCAATTCACATAACTGATGGATCAGTATTGGAATTTACTTTTGGATACTGAATCAATCTAAAATACAGACAGAAAAAACTATTCACAGCAAATGTCCATTGTGTCAGCTTGGGGGGCTCAGATCAGGATAATGTCATAAAAATGTTTCTAGAAAGATTGAACATGTCCACATTTTCTCTCCTGTAAGGCCATGTGAACATTTATTGTAAAGTCTGTTGGCTCCCAATCATTGTTCTAAAAAAAATGGTGGAAAGAAACAGCCTTATAGTCAAGCAACACAGACAAGGCACAGTAAGACCTTCCTGTTGGCACCACCCATTTCAATACAGTACATTTTTATTTTATTTAACCTTTATTTACAGTAAATGTTATATTATTTAATTATTTCTCAGTTACTTCCTTATAGCGCATTACTTTTGTAATGCAATGTTCTATGACATGTAAGCACGCATTGTAGCATGTAACATGTAATAATGTCAAATAAAATGCATATATCCAGGCTGCCTGTTATCCTAGGCATGAACGTTTTAAACAATCCTGTTCTTTTTGTTGAACAGGATACTGCTTAAAAAGAGATTTCAGATGCCAATATAATTTTATAAGAAAATACAGACAGTGATACAGTCAGCAATACCTAGTTATTTTATAAAATAAATACAATTCTCCTCAAAATCCCTGACATTACCAACATTTCTAATGTGATTCTGTACCATATGAGCACTACTCTGTAGCTTTGTATTGGTTTCAATAAATACATTCAGGTGCAATATTTTGCCTGACGTTAAAAAGCTGATCGGCCATCACTGGTTTGAGACATGAAGCTGAAAGCAGTGTCCATCCAGTGATGAACTGCAGGCATGCATGGTCAGTTGTGATGTCACATTTTGGTCTTCATTAGGTCTGACAGACCTTTTATAGCATATGGCGTAAATGGGGCCATGGTCCACGCTGCCTCTGCACACCTAGACAAAAGATCTCAGCAGGGTTCTAATTGCATGTAACGTCCTTGTCTTCCAGGTCCTTGACATTTCCTGGATCTCAACTGGAATACATTTTATTGCTGCTGGTAAACCCATAAAGTGGAAAATAACTCCCCCTTGTGGAGATTTTACTTTCAAGCGATTCCTTGAATATTTTGTAATATTTATTTATTTATTTTACCGTTATTTTACCAGGTAAGTTGACTGAGAACACGTTCTCATTTGCAGCAACGACCTGGGGAATAGTTACAGGGGAGAGGAGGGGGATGAATGAGCCAATTGTAAACTGGGGATTATTAGGTGACCATGATGGTTTGAAGGCCAGATTGGGAATTTAGCCAGGACACCGGGGTTAACACCCCTACTCTTACAATAAGTGCCATGGGATCTTTAATGACCTCAGAGAGTCAGGACACCCGTTTAACGTCCCATCCGAAAGACGGCACCCTACACAGGGCAGTGTCCCCAATCACTGCCCTAGGGCATTGGGATATTTTTTAGACCAGAGGAAAGAGTGCCTCCTACTGGCCCTCCAACACCACTTCCAGCAGCATCTGGTCTCCCATCCAGGGACTGACCAGGACCAACCCTGCTTAGCTTCAGAAGCAAGCCAGCAGTGGTATGCAGGGTGGTATGCTGCTGGCTTTTGTTGGCTATATGTTGTGTTTCATGTCCAAACATATGAGACGTTCAATGTCCTATGTAAGAAACGTTACTAATAAAGATCAAACCAATACATTATTAGGGAACAAATAATCAGCAAAAATGTATTGATTTGTTTTAGACATACCAGCTAAATATACAGTTATAAAGGCCATCTTTCACATGGTGTATTTTTCATGGAAAATCTGTAATATATGCAAAAATGTATATAATACACACTATATTTCAACCCCCCAAAAAATCCATATCCCTGGACACTTCAGCGGGTGCCTATCCAGGAAAATTAAGAAAAAGGTGCACTCTGTTTCTGCATAGATCAGAAATGTATTAACGAGACATACATTTTCAAGTCCTTCATCACCTGATCCCCTTTTTGTTCAAGCTGGGCTGAAGCGTGCTTGGGTGTACTTTCCTGACACTATATTTAATGTTATGTATAGAATTACATTTTGACATATTTTATGGGATATTAAAGGTATCTTCTTATTTCTCGTGTTTTTTCTTCTAGTATTACATTGTTATCGATTTTTGCATTTTGGGGTTTTCATTTTGCAAGAAAGGTTTTTCACTGTACTTGTGAATGTGACATTAAAACTTTAAACTATTCAGAAAAAAGTTGTGTGTTTTGCATAAGGGTGAATGATGCTTCTTTTGTATGGGTGTTTGTAGAGACATTGCCCAACCTGATTAGATGGCTGTGTCATTGTACAGACATTACACCATCTAGAATCATTGTGTCTGCACTGTGTGAGAGTGCTCATTGCCCATCCAGCCACACTGGCTCAATTCCCTGTCCAAATTAGGTCTCCCTCAAACCAGATGTCTGCTGAGCCTGATTCAAGTCCCAGTAGTTCCAGTGGTCTCTCACACACACACACAATTGGTGGGCCCAATTTCAATATTTTTTATTTAGCCTATCTTTAACCAAGAGCGCACATTTTCTTTTGGTTGACTTAAAAAACAACATTTAAAAGCTAATACTGCAAGAAGTAGAGAATATGTCATTTGTTTATTGAGTTAACTCAATTAAAATTTCCTCCAGAAAACAGTCTTTAGCCTGTAGTAATGACTAACAGCCTTGGAGGGGTAGTATATATCTGTTTTTGATCCAGAGACAGAGAGGGGGAACTTTGGCCTCTTTCTTTCTCTCAATTCAATGAGCTTTATTGGATTGGGAAACATATGTTTACATTGCCAAAGCAAGTGAAATACACTGCTCAAAAAAATAAAGGGAACACTTAAACAACACAATGTAACTCCAAGTCAATCACACTTCTGTGAAATCAAACTGTCCACTTAGGAAGCAACACTGATTGACAATAAATTTCACATGCTGTTGTGCAAATGGAATAGACAACAGGTGGAAATTATAGGCAATTAGCAAGACACCCCCAATAAAGGAGTGGTTCTGCAGGTGGCGACCACAGACCACCTCTCAGTTCCTATGCTTCCTGGCTAATGTTTTGGTCACTTTTGAATGCTAGCGGTGCTTTCACTCTAGTGGTAGCATGAGACGGAGTCTACAACCCACACAAGTGGCTCAGGTAGTGCAGCTCATCCAGGATGGCACATCAATGCGAGCTGTGGCAAGAAGGTTTGCTGTGTCTGTCAGCGTAGTGTCCAGAGCATGGAGGCGCTACCAGGAGACAGGCCAGTACATCAGGAGACGTGGAGGGGGCCGTAGGAGGGCAACAACCCAGCAGCAGGACCGCTACCTCCGCCTTTATGCAAGGAGGAGCACTGCCAGAGCCTTGCAAAATGACCTCCAGCAGGCCACAAATGTGCATGTGTCTGCTCAAATGGTCAGAAACAGACTCCACGAGGGTGGTATGAGGGCCCGACGTCCACAGGTTGGGGTTGTGCTTACAGCCCAACACCGTGCAGGACGTTTGGCATTTGCCAGAGAACACCAAGATTGGCAAATTCGCCACTGGAGCCCTGTGCTCTTCACAGATGAAAGCAGGTTCACACTGAGCACATGTGACAGACGTGACAGAGTCTGGAGACGCCGTGGAGAACGTTCTGCTGCCTGCAACATCCTCCAGCATGACCGGTTTGGCGGTGGGTCAGTCATGGTGTGGGGTGGCATTTCTTTGGGGGGCCGCACAGCCCTCAATGTGCTCGCCAGAGGTAGCCTGACTGCCATTAGGTACCGAGATGAGATCCCCAGACCCCTTGTGAGACCATATGCTGGTGCGGTTGGCCCTGGGTTCCTCCTAATGTAAGACAATGCTAGACCTCATGTGGCTGGAGTGTGCCAGCAGTTCCTGCAAGAGGAAGGCATTGATGCTATGGACTGGCCCGCCCGTTCCCCAGACCTGAATCCAATTGAGCACATCTGGGACATCATGTCTCGCTCCATCCACCAAAGCCACGTTGCACCACAGACTGTCCAGGAGTTGGCGAATGCTTTAGTCCAGGTCTGGGAGGAGATCCCTCAGGAGACCATCCGCCACCTCATCAGGAGCATGCCCAGGCGTTGTAGGGAGGTCATACAGGCACGTGGAGGCCACACACACTACTGAGTCTCATTTTGAATTGTTTTAAGGACATTACATCAAAGTTGGATCAACCTGTAGTGTGGTTTTCCACTTTAATTTTGAGTGTGACTCCAACTCCAGACCTCCATGGGTTGATAAATTTGATTTCCATTGATAATTTTTGTGTGATTTTGTTGTCAGCACATTCAACTATGTAAAGAAAAAAATATTTAATAAGAATATTTCATTCATTCAGCTCTAGGATGTGTTATTTTAGTGTTCCCTTAATTTTTTTGAGCAGTGTAGATAATAAACAAAAGTTAAATAAACAATAGAAAATGAACAGTAAACATTACACTCACAAAAGTTCCAAAGGAATAGAGACATTTCAAGTGAGGTGTGTGTCTGTGTCTCTCTCTCTCAATTAAGGGAAAGGGGGGATACCTAGTCAGTTGTACAAAGGCCTTCAACTGAAATGTTCTGCCGCATTTAACCCCTCTGAATCAGAGAGGTGGGGGGCTGCCTTAATCGACATCCACGGCGCCCAGGAACAGGAGTCTTGTTCAGGGGCAGAACGACAGATTTTTACCTTGTCAGCTCGGGAATTCGACCCGCCAACCTTTCGGTTACTGGCCCAACGCTCTAACCACTATGTGTGTAATTTACAGTATTCCAGATCTGTGACAACTTGGCACTGACAAGACTTGAAGATGTGTGCAACAAGAGGTCTGCAACAACAATAATTATAATAAATATTCCAGAAGTCGTCCATAAATGTCCAAAGTTAGCCTATGATGGAAAAGTAATTGAGAGCTGAAAATATCGTAAACAAATATGACAAAATAACATAAATGGGTTTTGATTTGTTTGTCACGATATATTGACGAACCACAATTTATTTGTCTATATCAATATTGATTGCGTATTCGTGAGTTTAGCCAAACTCCACCTGGAGCGTCATTGGGTCCGCCTACTTGCTTTTCCAGCAGGAGCTTCACCACGCCCCTTTTCCTTGAAGAGCTTCGGCTGTGCTCTGGTTGGCTGTTTCGAACAGTGCATGCATGTTTGGAGAGAGGGTTAACTGACAACTAATGACAGAGAACTCAACCTTTTGGGAAATTTCAAAGAAAACTATACGAGAGACGGAACAGGTAATGTATATACTGCTGGTGAGTTAACGCTAAACAATTGTTTCCGTGGCGTGAACGAATCTGTCCTTTCCTCTCTCAGCCCACGCGAGGAAGCAACAAGTGCCCCGTGGCTGAGCACTCTCTCGAGTGGAAGACTATTTCATGTAGTTTCTAAGTTCGTAAACCCTATTCTAGTCTACACAATAGACTAGATTTTATCATGATTTTAATGAAAGGCGTGTAATTTGGTAGCCTGCTTAGAAGACTGAACTTGTTTTACATTTAATGTACAATTAGGCGTACACCTCTGAAAAACCGTGGTAAAGGCTTTTAAAACACACATTTCGAAATGGGCTAAGAAGTCTCAGACTCCAAATGTGTCGACGTGTCCATGAACCTGCATAATGAGCATCATCATGTCACACAGGTTATAGACGCCCTACTAATGACTGCGTGTTTGAACATGTTGCCATGGATACAAACTGCAAGGAACAGAAATGCTTGGCCTTGGACAACCATCCACCTTGCCAGAAGATACCGACACTGCCTTTTACCCTTGTGTACACTGAGCTGCACTGAGGTCGGAACACAATCATGTTTACATTAATTAAGTATGGTGGTCAAACATTCATCCTGCTGCACAGACCCTATGGATGCTCTAGTCTCGAGTGCCTGGTTAAATTGCATTTACGGGTATTTTTAAACTCCATGGTTAAAGTAGTATGATCATATATTAGTGTTGAATTACTTTGACGTTGAATTATGTTATTTTACTCAAATTTACCCATGGTGGACATAATGTGTTACAACATAAGACAACAAAAAAATTCACCACACGAATTACAGGAAATACCCATCCTTTTTACCTCAGATTGGTGATGTTGGTATTAAAGTTTATAGTAATCCGTTTATGATAACTATAATAACTGCGCACACAGTTTATAGGGCTCCAGAGTGGCGCGGCGATCTAAGGCACTGCATCTCAGTGCTAGAGGCATCACAACAGACCTTGGTTCGATTCCATCACAACTGGCTGTGATTGGAGTCCCTTAGGGCGGTGCACAATTGGCACAGCGTCGACCGGGTTAGGGTTTGACTGGGGTAGGCCGTCATTGTAAATAAGAATTTGTTATTAACTGACTTGCCTAGTTAATTTAAATACATAAAGAAGTCACTAAATCTATTCCTTAAAACAGATCATTATCTTTCGTTTAGTACCGGTGTTTGTCATAAGCGCCAGTCCGTAGGAGGATTTAGAACGTAGCTGTCATTTTCAGGCTATGGATCAAAATTCCCAGCTGTCTTGAACGCTCAAAAGTCTGAGTTTTCCGAGTTCCCAGTTGTTTCAAAGACGGCATTGGTCTCAGCTGAGGTGTCCGCTTCTCACAGTCCCTGCTCTCTCCTTCCTCCAGTGAGACTGATCAGAGAGGGGACAGGCTTCCCCTGATGGCAAAACTCGAGTCACACCGCATCTGCCTCAGGCACAAATTGTTCCTGTGACCAGAGAAAGTTAAATACTCGATATTCAAATGGACACAACGAGCTACTAATAATAATAAAAATGCAGGGCTATCGATACACTTGGCTACTCATTTATTGCAGCTGCAGTGCGAGTGGAGGTAGAGTGCGTTTTATGTTTTGTAATAGTGTTGAAGAAAACTCATATAAACAGCATGTCTTTGCTGTATTCTTTGACAGTCTCTCTCTGGTCATGGGTTTAAAAGTTATGAAGTCTCACGTAGGCTAGTATCAAACTTTTTTTGTGCCCGGTGTCATGGAAGCTGTACTAGCCACAGTGAATTGATCTATCGGATTTGTCCGCACATTATGCGCACTCGATGTAGTCACAGATCTCCTGGTCTGCCGGGTAGGCAGAGTTAGTCTTTTCAGACAAATTGGTTCAAAATAGAAACACCTACCCTGTGCACCTACCGCCAACAGTGCAACACGGAGAATAAGAAAAAGCATCGCAAGCCATTATGCCTTTAACGTTCGCTTTTCTACAGAAATGTTTGGTGATCGACTAGGAATGCCTTAAAGATCACAATCGACTAGCTTGTGACAACTGTTTTTATGAATATAAATTGTACTTTTGACATAATTCAACTTTATCAGGTAAAAACTACTTAATAAGCCCAAAACCATGCTATGATTTATTGATTTTGATGATATTAGTGAAATCATGAAAATATGTTTGTCCTGGCTACATTCAAGACCCTGAAGAAGGCACGGTGATGCCGAAACATTGGTGGTTTACCCAATATATTACTGGGAGCTTGTATATAGTGTGTGTGACTCTCTTTTATAAATTTTTATGTCCCGGCTACATTTGCACAGTTGAGCCGGCGTGAAATATGGGTTGGAAAACGTACCTCAATGCAGGAATGGGATATGCCACTGTACTCCAAATTTTACCTTTATCCACACTGCTCCATTGATAACATTAAAATACTACTTGTGTTCCCAGAACTTCCCATTTCGTCCTCATGCTAGCTACCAGTAGCGACTGCAGCCATTATGGAATGGCACATGATGTTGAACAACAAAGGATCTGATTAGCTGACACTGCCATTTAAAAATGGCTGCTGTGGCTAATGGTAGCTAGCATGAGGATGAAAAGGGAAGTTTTCAGCTGTATTTCTATCTGCTCGATGTATTCTCGTGTTCGTCAGCATGTGTTCGTCAGTATTTTTCAATGGAAAAAATGTGCATGAAAACGAGTCGTCTCTCCTTGAATGACAAAAAAATACTTTATTGAAGAGTCCCTACTGTTAACTTCTTGGGGATAGGGGGCAGCATTTTCACGTTTGGATGAAAAGCGTGCCCAGAGTAAACTGCCTCCTACTCAATCCCAGATGCTAATATATGCATATTATTATAAGTATTGGATAGAAAACACTGAAGTTTCTAAAACTGCTTGAATCATGTCTGTGACTATAACAGAACTTATTTGGCAGGCAAAACCCCGAGGACAAACCATTCAGAATGTTTTTTGGGGGGGTCACTCTCTTTTCAATGTGTTTTCATTGGGAATCCAGATTTCAAATCAAATCAAATCAAATTTTATTAGTCACATACACATGGTTAGCAGATGTTAATGCGAGTGTAGCGAAATACTTGTGCTTCTAGTTCCGACAATGCAGTAATAACAACAAGTAATCTAACCTAACAATTCCGCAACTACTACCTTATACACGCAAGTGTAAAGGGATAAAGAATATGTACATAAAGATATATGAATGAGTGATGGTACAGACGGCATAGGCAAGGTGCAGTAGATGGTATAGAGTACGGTATATACCTATGAGATGAGTACTGTAGGGTATGTAAACATAAAGTGGCATAGTTTAAAGTGGCTAGTGGTCCATGTATTACATAAGATGGCAAGATGCAGTAGATGATATAGAGTACAGTATATACATATACATAAGAGATGTGTAATGTAGGGTATGTAAACATTATATTAGGTGGCATTGTTTAAAGTGGCTGGTGGTACATTTTTACATAATTTCCATCAATTCCCATTTTTAAGGTGGCTGGAGCTGAGTCAGTTTGTTGGCAGCGGCCGCTAAATGTTAGTGGTGGCTGTTTAACAGTCTGATGGCCTTGAGATAGAAGCTGTTTTTCAGTCTCTCGGTCCCTGCTTGGATGCACCTGTACTGACCTCGCCTTCTGGATGATAGCGGGGTGAACAGGCAGTGGCTTGGGTGGTTGTTGTCCTTGATGATCTTTATGGCCTTCCTGTGACATCGGGTGGTGTAGGTGTCCTGGAGGGCAGGTAGTTTGCCCCGGGTGATGCGTTCTGCCGACCTCACTACCCTCTGGAGAGCCTTACGGTTGTGTGCGGAGCAGTTGCCGTACCAGGCGGTGATACAGCCCGACAGGATGCTCTCGATTGTGCATCTGTAGAAGTTTGTGAGTGCTTTTGGTGACAAGCCGAATTTCTTCAGCCTCCTGAGGTTGAAGAGGCGCTGCTGCGCCTTCTTCACAACGCTGTCTGTGTGGGTGGACCAATTCAGTTTGTCCGTGATGTGTACACCGAGGAACTTAAAACTTTCCACCTTCTCCACTACTGACCCGTCGATGTGGATAGGGGGGTGCTCCCTCTGCTGTTTCCTGAAGTCCACAATCATCTCCTTTGTTTTGTTGACGTTGAGTGTGAGGTTATTTTCCTGACACCACACTCCGAGGGCCCTCAGCTCCTCCCTGTAGGCCGTCTCGTCGTTGTTGGTAATCAAGCCTACCACTGTAGTGTCGTCCGCAAACTTGATGATTGAGTTGGAGGCGTGCATGGCCACGCAGTCGTGGGTGAACAGGGAGTACAGGAGAGGGCTCAGAACGCACCCTTGTGGGGCCCCAGTGTTGAGGATCAGCGGGGTGGAGATGTTGTTACCTACCCTCACCACCTGGGGGCGGCCCGTCAGGAAGTCCAGGACCCAGTTGCACAGGGCGGGGTCGAGGCCCAGGGTCTCGAGCTTGATGACGAGTTTGGAGGGTACTATGGTGTTAAATGCTGAGCTGTATTCGATGAACAGCATTCTCACATAGGTATTCCTCTTGTCCAGATGGGTTAGGGCAGTGTGCAGTGTGGTTGCGATTGCGTCGTCTGTGGACCTATTGGGTCGGTAAGCAAATTGGAGTGGGTCTAGGGTGTCCGGTAGGGTGGAGGTGATATGGTCCTTGACTAGTCTCTCAAAGCACTTCATGATGACGGAAGTGAGTGCTACGGGGCGGTAGTCGTTTAGCTCAGTTACCTTAGCTTTCTTGGGAACAGGAACAATGGTGGCCCTCTTGAAGCATGTGGGAACAGCAGACTGGGCTAAGGATTGATTGAATATGTCCGTAAACACACCAGCCAGCTGGTCTGCGCATGCTCTGAGGACGCGGCTGGGAATGCCGTCTGGGCCTGCAGCCTTGCGAGGGTTAACACGTTTAAATGTTTTACTCACCTCGGCTGCAGTGAAGGAGAGCCCGCAGGTTTTGGTAGTGGGCCGTGTCAGTGGCACTGTATTATCCTCAAAGCGGGCAAAAAAGGTATTTAGCCTGTCTGGGAGCAAGACATCCTGGTCCGCGACGGGGCTGGAGATTTCTAAGGGACCTTCCTGCAGTTTCTATCGCTACCATTAGATGTTAACAGTCTTTAGACATTTTTTTGAGGTTTTTCCTTTCAGAAATGAAGAACTAGCCATGTTCAGAATGAGGCTCCAGTGACGTGTACTGTTTGTTAGAAGCGCGTGACCAGAAAGCATGCTACACATTGTTTTCCTCCTGTATTGAACACAGATCATCCCGTCTTCAATTTTATCGATTATTTACGTAAAAAAATACCTAAAGTTGTATTACAAAAGTAGTTTGAAAAGTTTGGACTAAGCTTACAGGTAACTTTTGAGATATATTTTAGTCATGTTGCGCAAGTTGGAACCGGTGTTTTTCTGGGTCAAACGCGCCAAATAAATGGACATTTTGGATCCATATCGACGGAATTAATCGAACAAAAGGACCATTTGTGATGTTTATGGGACATATTGGAGTGCCAACAGAAGAAGCTTGTCAAAGGTAAGGCATGAATTATGTCTTTATTTCTGCGTTTTGTGTCGCGCCGGGAGGGTTGAAATATGATGGTCTGTGTTTGTTTGCTTGGTTGCTATCCTCAGATAATAGCATTGTTTGCTTTCGCCGTAAAGTATTTTTGAAATCTAACATGTTGGCTGGATTCACAACAAGTGTAGCTTTAATTTGATATATTGAATGTGTGATTTCATGAAAGTAACATTTTTATAGTAATTTATTTCAATTTGGCGCTCTGCATTTTCACTGGATTTTGGCCAGGTGGTACGCTACCATCCCACATATCCCAGAGAGGTTAACAAATCACTGATGAAGGAACGTAGACTTCGGCTCAGAACTTTGGCTTGCCTCCAGAAAAAATGTGGGCCCGAACTGCTGAAAAAACACTTGGGGGAAAAATTCCACAAAATGTCCTCATAATATATGCACAAACTCTACTGAACTGTTTCGGCTGGGAAGCATGTGGACGCCTTTAGGAAGTAGAGATGATGTTGTGTCCTCTTGAGAAGGGTGGTGATGGTGTTGCTGGTCCATGACAAGTGCTCAGTGATGTGCACGCCGAGGGACATAACTCGTGACTCTGTACTGCAGTCCTGTTGATGTGGATCGAGGCATGTTCCCCCCTTTATGTCCTGAAGTCCACAATCGACTCCTTTGTTTTACTGACATTGAGGGAGTTGTTGTTATCATGACGCCACAATGCCAGTTCACTTACCTCATCCCTATTGGCTGACTCGTTGTTGGTTATCAGGCCTATAACCGTGGTGTCGTCAGCAAACTTGATGGCGTTGGTGTTGTGCAACCATGCAGTTGTGGGTGAAGAGGGAGTACAGCAGAGGACTGAGGACACACCCCTGGGGGGCCTCTGTGTTAAGAGTCAGGGTGGAGGTGTTGCCAATCCTCACAGCCTGTGTTCTACCCGGTAGGAAGTCCAGGATCCAGTTGCAGAGGGTGGTGTCCAGACCCAAGGCTTCGAGCCCTGGGTCGGTATCTTCTGGCAACCATCCACCCTTTCTCTGGAAAAGAGATGCCCTTCATTTTATGGCTTACATTTAGGCTACATAATGTTAGGCTGTACCAGAAAATACATGTTTCTGGCTATGTAGCCTACCGTTACAACTTGAGATGGATAGAACATGTTTGACTACAGATGGATTTTATGTCCATTTAAATCTTCTGTTCCTGGTTTCCTGCTAGAGGATTACCGTAATAGCAAGGTTGTGCAGGTGCTTCCCTTCGCTTAAGTGTGTGCTGCTACCCCAGAGGAAGACCATTTCACCAGCAGCAAAGGGATCCAAAATACTATACTTGTTTTAGAAACTCAAGTAGACCTGCTTATTGTTTCTTTAACGTACCAATTTCTGTATCTGAATTGAGCTGTAATGTGAAAACAAATCTTTTTCATAGGTATTTCTCATATGTAGGCCTACCACACAAAGATTGTTATTTTTTTACCTTTGTGCTGCTTTTGTCAGACAACTGTATTTGCCATCTTGTGGTAGCTTTTGTGCAGAAATAATACAAATTAGGCATAGGGTCATACTTGAGATCTGGACTGGATCCAGATGCATGCATGCGTGAGGAGTGCGCCCCCAAAACAGCCCTGATTCTGCCCCTCTACCCCCTAATCACCATCTGGCTGATCTCTGGCATTATGCCTCACATTTTGGGGAAGTGGTGTCTCCAGAAGGAGGCCAAAAAAATATGAACAGCTTAATGGGTTAAACCCCCACGTGAGCCCATATGTGCTGCTATCTCCCCTGGATGCAATGGAGATCATGAAGACCTCTTGGTTTTCCCCTCATTTATTTAGGGTACTGCTGACTAATGACCAGACTGGGACCAGTGGGAGAGGGGCAGAGGAATGGTTACAGGAGAGGGAGAAGTGACTGAGAAGAAATGAAATCTAATTTTATTGGTCACATACACATTTTGCAGATGCTATTGCAGGTGCAGCAAAATGCTGATGTTTCTAGCTCCAACGGTGCAATAATACCTAACAATACACACGTCAATTAACTTCTTATGGCTGGGGGCAGTATTGAGTAGCTTGGATGAATAAGGTGCCCAGAGTAAACTGCCTGCTACTCAGTCCCAGAAGCTAAGATACACATATTATTAGTAGATTTGGATAGAAAACACTCTGAAGTTTCTAAAACTGTTTGAATGATGTCTGTGAGTATAACAGAACTCATATGGCAGGCAAAAACATGATAAAAAATCCAACCAGGAAGTGGTAAATCTGAGGTTGGTCGATTTTCAACTCGGCTCCTATTGAAGATAGTGGGATATTGGTCATGTTGCACTTCCTAAGGCTTCCACTAGATGGCAACAGTCTTTAGAGCCTTGTCTGATGCTTCTACTGTGAAGTGGGGCCGAATGAGAGGGGATTGAGTAAGGTCTACCATGAGCTGAACATGTGCTGACCATGCACGTTCATGTGAGAGCGAGCTCTGTTCCATCGCACTTCTGAAGACAAAGGAATTCTCCGGTTGGAACATTGTTGAAGAATTATGTTAACATCCTAAAGATTGATTCAATACTTAGTTTGTCATGTTTTTACGGACTGTAATATAACTTTTTTAACTTTTCGTCCGTACTTTCCGCTGGACTTGCCCACGTGTCGTGAGTTTGGAAAGTGTACTGAACGCTAGAACAACAAGGAGGAATTTGGACATAAATTATGGACATTATCGTACAAAACAAACATTTATTGTGGAACTGGGATTCCTGGGAGTGCATTCTGATGAAGATCATCAAAGGTAAGTTAATGTTTATAATGTTATTTCTGACTTCTGTTGACTGCACAATATGGCGGATATATTTTTGTCTTGATTGGGCTCTGAGCACTGACCTCAGATTATTGCATGGTTTGCTTTTTCCGTAAAGCTTTTTTGAAATCTGACATAGCTGTTGCATTAAGGAGAAGTGCATCTAAAATTCCATGCATAACACTTGTATTTTCATAAACATTTATAATGAGTATTTCTGTAAATTGATGTGGCTCTCTGCAAAATCACCGGATGTTTTGAAACTACTGAACGTAACGCGCCAATGTAAACTCAGATTTTTGGATATAAATATGAACTTTACCGAACAAAACCATACATGTATTGTGTAACATGAAGTCCTATGAGTGTCATCTGATGAATATCATCAAAGGTTAGTGATTCATTTTATCTATATTTCTGCTTTTTGTGAATCCTCTCTTTGGTTGGAAAAATGGCTGTGTTATTCTGTGAATAGGCACTCACCTAACATAATCGTTTGGTTTACTTTCGTCGTAAAGCCTTTTTGAAATCGGACACTGTGGCTAGATTTACAATAAGTCTATCTGTAAAATACATGTATGTTTGAGGAATTTTAATTATGGGATTTCTGTTGTTTTGAATTTGGTGCCCTGCAGTTTCACTGGCTGTTGAAGAGGTGGGACGCTACTACCCACGTACCCTAGAGAGGTTAAAGTGACCAGTGTTCAATAACTATGTACCTCGGGCAGCTGGCTAGTAAGTGACTAAGGTTAAAGGCAGGGTACTGGGCGGAGGCCAGCTAGTGATGGCTATTTAAAAGTCTGATGGCCTGGAGTTAGAAGGTTTTTCATTCTCTCGGTCCCAGCTTTGATGCACCAGTACTTTCCGTCTTGTAGATGGTAGCGTGTTGAACAGGCCGTGACTCTGGTGGCTGAGGTCCTTGATGATTTTTTGGGCCTCCACGTGACACCGGGTGCTGTAGATGACCTGGAGGGCAGGCAGTGTGCCCCCAGTGATGCATACATTCATGATAATTTTATTTTTTCATTACCAGGATAGGTTGGTTAGTGGGTTAACTCTGGAGTGTTGCCCTAGGGCAGTCATTTAAGCTCACTTTGTTCAGCAGCAATTCTTCTCTTTCTGCCAAACATATGGCATGCTAGGCTACTGGTTCTCCTACACATTCAAAGGATGCATTCACCAAGGGTTTGAATATTTCATAGTCTCCCCAGCACAAATGTTTCTCTGTTGGCCAGGTTTCAGCTGGGCTGTGGCCTGTCTGGCTAACAGCGAACGTCTCCATTGTCTCACTCTCTACCTGCCGAACCCTCATGGCTAATGACCTCATTCAATATTACATTTCTCAGTTCTTCTGATATAAAAACAGACATGATTTGAGTGTCGTATTTTCCTGGAGTCTTCTATTACAAGAGTTGACTTACTTCTAAAGATAGGTAGGGCCTTACTGAAATTACCTCGCTGACCTGAATCAATGAACATCGATTCATTGACAGAGTGAGAGGACTTTATCTTTTAGACGTCCTGTGAATATATCCAGTTTAATTCTAGAGGTCTTTGGACTCCTCTACGACAGTTGATGATGAGTCCAGTTTCAAAACAATGAACAGGATGAGAGGAGGATGCTGAAAGGGTGTTTGAAGGTCTTTGTTAATGACAGCAGGTCATTAGTTAATGACAACAGGGTCTATGGTAGCTTTTGTTTTTACTGAGGGCTGAGCTTTTTTCATGTTAAGGTGAAAGGTTTACCGAGTCCCCCTCCCCTCTATCCCTGGGATTATCATACAGGCAAGTAACCCTCCTTACCTGACCATCTGTGAGGGTCTTCTTCAGGGCCTCGGACATCTTGCAGCTTATCTGACCACTTTGATAAAGCCGGTTACAAATTAGTCTACACGTTTTAGTCCCATGTTTGGTCTTGCATTGTGTTCCAATTTCCGTTTAGGATTTTCTTTTTTGAGTTTTAGCACAATGGAGAACACAAGTCGTACAATTTGAAAGGTACAACTAGTCTTGTATACCATAAGATAACAAAACATATATGTATGTTCCTGTCATAAGAGCATTTCAGCATACCCTAATACACACAGAACATTTCCTCAACACCCTCTTTAAGTCAAAGCCCTTTTTTTATTCTGTTGACATCATCCAGTCAGTTTCAGATGATGTCATTAACGGCCTTGTCCTTACAACTGACCCATTTTTTAATACAGCAGCTTCTGCAGTTGTTGCCATCACTGCAATGTTCAGATCACAACCCTCCTCGATAATCAAAGAAGCTCTTCCTGATGGTGACTTTGTCAGTATGGCCATGGAGCCCTATTCATTCTGGGAAATGTATTTAAAGCAAATGTCAACATTTATGAAACTGTCAGGTTAGATCAGTGCTCTTGGCGGTCTTCAGGACATTCTTAGCTACTTCAGTTGGGATATTGTTTTCTGAAGGGATGATGTCATCTGCGTTGACTTGCAATTCAGTGGCCTAGCTAGCCTATGTTAATCCGCGAGCGAACTCCCCCGATGAATGGGCAAGCTGCCAGTCCTGCCTGCCGCAGCTTAACGGGCACAATCACCCTATAGGAGACCTAACTCGATGCCGGCTCCCTTTGACAACTTTAATTTGGTTGCCTCAATTTCAGACTTTAATAAATCCACTCATTTTTACTCCCTATCAGAAGTGTCGACTGTCTCAAATATATATTTTTTTGACAAGACAAACTTCCCAGCAGCCTCTAAGTGCGTGCTGTGGTAATATACTGATCAAACCAGGATGAAGTGGTATTGGCAGGTGTCTCCTCAGTTCACACCTAAAAGCCGGTGAGGGGCTTTCCTGGCGACCCGTCATCTTCAGGACAACTCTTCTTGAAGGACATGGGTTGGAGCCTAAATGATGTACGCTACACTTAGGCCTAATCCTGCCTGAATGCACCTACTCCCATGGAATACAAGGCCCATTTCTGATGGAGAGGCACCGAATGAAACCTTCAACTGACAGGCCAATTGAGACACAAAGGGCTCAGCAGGAGAAGTTAAATGAATGAGAAGTTGGTAGTCTCTGGGGAGAGTGGAGCAGACCCCGTTTGGCAGGAGAGCAGGGTTAAAATAAAAAGCTTATGGCCCCATGTGCTGACTTACAGCCCCTTTACACTTATGTTAGACTCGTGCAGCTGCTCCATGCTATTGGTAAATACGCGAATCACCCCCTCAACTCACTAATTCGCACACACTCTACAATCCACTGTGAATGCAAATCAAACACATGATGTACACCGACTGCAGCTCCGTCCATGTGCCACGTGCTATCTGTAGTATTGTGATCGGTGAGGGTGTATCGTCCATGTCTGGAATAGCCCCTGATCCTCTTAAATGATTACTGATCCCTCATCCATCTGTGTATGTTTATCTTCAGGACTACTGAGAGGCTTGGCTAATGTCCCTCTACTTCATTAAACCTTCCCATTTACTCCCTCAAAGGGAGACCCACCATTTCAATTCATTTAAAGAGCTATCTTGGTAGGAATCCGATTTTTGTTTTGTAATTTTACATCCTGGTTCTATCAGAAGCAAAACGCATGAATCAACATCAAATAAAATGTTATTTCACATGCGTCGTCGACGAACAGTGAAATGCTTACTGGTCCTTTTCCAACAATGCGGAGCAAAGAACATAAAGAAATCTAATTTACCCAACAATGTGCCAATGTATAATAATGTACCAAACAAGGTTTACATTGTGAAGCAAAAACTAGCTCAAATGCATATTCGTTCAAACGTGCATTTTTTCGGGACCCAAAGGTCATTGTTGGAAGACCAGTTTTGATTGAACAGGGCTGCCAAGAGCGAACAGGCATTGTGCAAGTGTTTCAGCAACCACTAGAGAATGTGCGAGGCTGCGGCCCTTGTCAAGTGGCGAGCCTTGCCCTTTACTCAGACACTCGCACATTCACTTCAGCCAACCCAGCAGGATAAAACACATTCTGTTTTTGAATGCCTCTTTTCATTTCTCGCTCCCTCCCTCGCATTGACTTTTGGTGGTGGTGTGGACGCGCATGCTGCCCTTTTGGTCCCCACAGGGAGGCATTCTCTCAGCTCGCGCATTGGGGCCCCAGATGCAGCACATTCTAGAGACGAGTGCTCCCTTTGTCCTCTGCTGTTAGCCCCATACGCCTCCCTACTCAAATTGAAAGTCACCCCATTCTTTCTTTCTCCCCCTCTTTGTTTGTCTACTGTCCAGTAGTTTAGGCCTACTGATCTCCTCCAGGAGCAAGTCTTGCCAGGGTTCTAACTATGGCAGTGCTTGTCACCTTTTAGCAAATCAGGACTTGTGCACTGGCCTAGGCACCCGTATAAGCATTAGACAATGCTAACTTTGGGACAGTCACAATGTGTAATTTGAACCCTGGCCCTTGCCCTTTTCTCTTCCGTCTTCCCCACACCAAACTTTCCCCTTGCTATCATGTTTTTTTGGGTGGTGGTTGGGGAAGGAGGATGAGATGAGGAAGTGGCTGGTTCCCCTGCCCCCTAGCCCTCCATTTCCATTAGCTCCTCACAGGGAGCTCCCAGGGCAGGCTGCAGAGTTGGGATGATGAACGTGTGGGGTGGCTGGAGGGGGGTGTGGTGTGTAACAATGGGTGCTTTGTGAGAGGAGGACTGGCCGTGGCAGGAGTGGGGGGCCTCCGCAGCGCTGAGCAGAGCCACTTCATTAGTCAAGGCTCTCCCTCCTCCCTCCATTCTCTCCTCCCTCTGTCATTCTCTCGCTCGCTGTCGACATTACACACTCTGAAGTCTGGAACCAGCCAGTAGGAGCCTGCATGGTTTGTGCTGCGCTTTCTGCTTTCCAGTCAGAAGCAGGGTGGAGACGGGTTTTTCCGACTTTCTGGGGGTTCTACGCAGCTCTTTTCGTACATGACTACGGTCTTCCTCCTGTCCTAAGGTAATTCTGCTTGTCTGCACTGCTGTCATCTTGTCCTCTGCCGAGAGCAACGCATCACAGATGAGACATGGATTGATTTCTCTCACGCTGTGTCAGAGTAACTGAATGCATAAAAAAATGTGTGCACGTAAAGAGCTTTCTTTGAAATGACAACAGCGTATTAAGTAGCTGAAATGTGGATCTATGATTAGGGTTGCAAAATTCTGGGAACTTTCAATAAATTCCCTGGTTTTCCAGATATCCTGGTGGAGGATTCTGGATTTTCTTCTTCTTCCCTCCTGACTTTGCTAATCCTCCATCTGAGATTTCGGGGAAAACCAGGGAATTTATTGAAAGTCCCCGGGAATTTTACAACCCTATCTATGACATTGAAATGCGGTCATAGTGCTAGGGTCTTAGTTTGTGCTGTCTGCTCCTTGGGTCTATGGTGACATTTGTTTGAGTACTGGAGCTCAGCCCAGTAGAGAAGTTAAAATTCTCAGTCTCTATCCTATAGAACAGACTGGGAAGGGGATTTGGGTGGATTGCTGAGGGAGAAAGGGAGCAATTTTGGGGTGTGTATGTGTTGGGGGGTAAGAGCTGTGTTTTCTTGTTGACTAAACTGTCAGTGTCAGAGGCTAGTATAGCTCATTATTGTCTCTCGCTCTCCCTCTCTCGTTCTCACACACACACATCCTTTGGGCCAAGGGGATGGTTCTGGGTAATCCCCTACATCCTGGGAGGAAGAGGGAGAGCTTTACATTTTTTAAACATTCTGAATTATATATAGTTTTGTGTATATATACAGTTGAAGTCAAAGTTTACAGACACCTTAGCCAAATACATTTCAGCTCAGTTCTTTACAATTCCTGACATTTAATCCGAGTAAAAATTCCCTGTCTTAGGTCAGTTAGGATCACCACTTTATTTTAAGAATGTGAAATGTCAGAATAATAGTAGAGAATTATTTATTTCAGCTTTTATTTCTTTCATCACATTCCCAGTGGGTCAGAAGTTTACATACACTCAATTAGTATTTGGAAGCATTGCCTTTAAATTGTTAAACTTTGGTCAAACGTTTCGGGTAGCCTTCCACAAGCTTCCCACAATAAGTTGGGTGAATTCTGGCCCATTCCTCCTGACAAAGCTGGTGTAACTGAGTCAGGTTTGTAGGCCTCCTTTCTCTCACACACTTTTTCAGTTTTGCCCAGAAATTCTCAATAGGATTGAGGTCAGGGCTTTGATGGCCACTCCAATACCTTGAGAGAGAGATACATATATATATATACACTGCTCAAAAAAATAAAGGGAACACTTAAACAACACAATGTAACTCCAAGTCAATCACACTTCTGTGAAATCAAACTGTCCACTTAGGAAGCAACACTGATTGACAATAAATTCCACATGCTGTTGTGCAAATGGAATAGACAAAAGGTGGAAATTATAGGCAATTAGCAAGACACCCCCAATAAAGGAGTGATTCTGCAGGTGGTGATCACAGACCACTTCTCAGTTCCTATGCTTCCTGGCTGATGTTTTGGTCACTTTTGAATGCTGGCGGTGCTCTCACTCTAGTGGTAGCATGAGACGGAGTCTACAACCCACACAAGTGGCTCAGGTAGTGCAGTTCATCCAGGATGGCACATCAATGCGAGCTGTGGCAAAAAGGTTTGCTGTGTCTGTCAGCGTAGTGTCCAGAGCATGGAGGCGCTACCAGGAGACAGGCCAGTACATCAGGAGACGTGGAGGAGGCCGTAGGAGGGCAACAACCCAGCAGCAGGACCGCTACCTCCGCCTTTGTGCAAGGAGGTGCACTGCCAGCGCCCTGCAAAATGACCTCCAGCAGGCCACAAATGTGCCATCTCCTGATAGCGCCTGCATGCTCTGGACACTACGCTGACAGACACAGCAAACCTTTTTGCCACAGTTCGCATTGATGTGCCATCCTGGATGAACTGCACTACCTGAGCCACTTGTGTGGGTTGTAGACTCCGTCTCATGCTACCACTAGAGTGAGAGCACCGCCAGCATTCAAAAGTGACCAAAACATCAGCCAGGAAGCATAGGAACTGAGAAGTGGTCTGTGGTCACCACCTGCAGAATCACTCCTTTATTGGGGGTGTCTTGCTAATTGCCTATAATTTCCACCTTTTGTCTATTCCATTTGCACAACAGCATGTGAAATTTATTGTCAATCAGTGTTGCTTCCTAAGTGGACAGTTTGATTTCACAGAAGTGTGATTGACTTGGAGTTACATTGTGTTGTTTAAGTGTTCCCTTTATTTTTTTGAGCAGTGTATATATGTGTGTGCTTAGTCATAAAAAACATGTAAATCTTTGAGTCATAATCTCTTAAGGTAAAGCACAGTGCTTTACAGCTAATCTAGATAGTTTCATTCGTTTGTCACTAACCTATGTCATTTACTTGGCACATGGTCCTTGACTCATGTCCTTTTCAATCAAATCAAACTTTATTTGTCACATGGGCCGAAGACAACAAGTGTAGACCTTAACGTGAAATGTTTACTTACAAGCCCTTAAAACAGCGCAGTTCAAAAAGAGTTAAGAAAATATATAATAATATTTAATAAACTAAAGTAAAAAGTAACACAATATCAAGGCTATACTCCCTATATATAGGGAGTACCGGGTACAGGTTAGTTGATGTAATTTGTACATGTAGGTGGGGGTGAAGTGACTCTGCATAGATAATAAACAGCAAGCAGCAGCAGTGTACAAAACAAATTGAGGGGGGGTAAATGTAAATAGTCCGGTGGTCATTTGATTAATTGTTCAGCAGTTTTATGGCTTGGGGGTAGAAAGCTGTTAAGGCTGGAAGGTGTAATAGATAACATGGACTGATGCTGAATCAATATTGTCCCATCCCATTCTGGAACTTTCCAGGCTACATGCTAAACAACCCTTTAGCTGAATGTGTTTGAAAAGTGTTCTTACCTAGACGAGAGGGAAGCTCTACTATTAAGTGAGCTAAGTTACAATGACAAAATATACAGAGATGGTTGCTACTGCCAGATGTTTCTCAGCCCTGTGGACTGTATCATCCTCACCATGTGTCATCTGCAGATGTTTCAGATGTTCTGGTAGTGCTGTTTTTGTCAGCACGTGGTGGATAGGACATGATGATGCGTGAGCCACATGTATCGAATGTGAATGCCTGAATGTGTTGCCATAATTGGTATATCATCACAAAGCAAGATCAAGAAGCCAGCAAACTCGACTCTATTTCCTATAAGAATGGTGATTTGATACCCTCAGTGCTGTGGCCCATGTTCCAATGCTGTTCTCTAGATATTTTATACTTAATAGCCTCATGTCTGTTTCAGGATGAAAAGGTGAATCTCCTCTGATTGCAGCGATGGCAGTGCAGGCTGGCATACAGGTAAGAAAATGACTTATTATCATGCACATACAAGGATTTTTGGATTGTTTGTTTTTTGTTCAGAAGGGGGTAACTCCTTTTTCCTCAAAGGCCCAGTCCAAATAATTCTTCTCATACCGTGGCCCCTATCCCTGCTGTGTTTACATATCTAAAGGATAGGAGTAGCAGTCAGGTGTAAGCAAAATGGCTTGGATACAATGGCAAAGCAAAATCGTGATTTTTTTTTTTCTTTTTTTCCCGTCAGTTTAGGACCCCCTCACAAGTCATTCAAAATCTCTAACGCTTTCCTGGTTTAGCTAGTCTATTCAGGAGGCGGACTGACACCAATCCAATTGCTTTACTGTTTTTACTGGTCTCATCTCCAGCAACATGATCTATTTGCTCTCAAAGCCGTCTGATATCTGAGGAGGCCAATAAGACCCTGTGGGAGGGCCGTAACTACATATGAGGACACAGAGGTCTGGATCTCGTACATTTTTTGTTGAATAAAACAAATTAAATAAATTATTTGGTTTATTTTGGGGGGGGCACACAGTCAAGGATCTCTTCTTTCTGTTGAGTTAGGATAGTGGAATACACTAAGTGCAATTATGTTACTCACTGATAGTCAGTAAAACATGTTTTGATTGGTAAATTAGTTAATTTAGCCAGCTATCTAAACTTGTAGTAATCATGGCTGAATTACCGACAGGGCACGTGCCCAGGGGCCCTGACCTCCAGGGGGCCCCTATGTATTTTGTTAGTCACTCTCACTCAGATATTATATTAACATGGCGTAAGTTATGGCAAAATGTGTACAATTGCAGAAAATGGTCTGTAAAACTAAAATAGAAGTTCTGTAAAGCAAACTCATTTGTCTACTTTTTGTTAATAAAATAGTTTTGCTGCAAAAATCCCTCCTGTAACGTATTCAATTATAGTTTTTAATCACGGTGCTGGGTTAATGTTTAGCAGCTAATTGTATAGCTAATAGGCTATGTGTTTGTAGATGACTGAAGGGAATGTGATTATGGCTAGGGTTATTTTTGCTGTTTTTCATATAGCATTTGGGATTTTTTAAATGGTATAGAAATGCAGTAAATGAGCTTCGTCTTTCCCCCCTGTCCAGACCTCACTAAAACTCAGACCTTGGTTACGGCCCTGCCTGTGGGGGTTTCTACTCTAGGTCAAAGGTCAACGAGAACCATGGGAAGATTTCACAACTAGGAGGAGCATAAAGGACTAGCAGGTGTAACTCTGGCCCTGTTTGAAACCTTCCTTTCTCTCGTCCTTGAAGTTATCACTGATCTGATGTAGGGCTGGGAATTGCCAGGGACCTCACGATACAATATTATCATGATACGTCGGTGCCGATACAATGTATTACGATTCGCTACTATGATTTGATTTTGCTTTGATGTTCCAAACATATTGCTCACCCTATGTCTGCTGCAGAGAGACAAGAGAGAGACACGAGAAAATGAGTGTTGATCAGTCAGGGAAATAAAAGTGCTGAAAACATGTTGGCTCACTATTTTAAAAAGAAGATGGAGAACAAGATATAGGATGAAAAATACTGGAGTTTTGGCGCAGGTACAGCGCAAATAAATATTATCGCGATATGTAACTGTAAACATATTTTTCCCCCATCACTAATCTGATGTGACATTATTAGTGAAAGCAATATAGTGGATACTTAGTTTTTTTGCACTCAAATCATGTGATTCCGTTAAGGAAGGGTGAACGGATGCATTTGAGAAGTATTCAAACTCATTGGCTTGGTGTCTGTCTTGTGATCACACCAACATGCAATCAAGAGGCCTAGTATGTGTACATCTATGCGATCCACATCATCCTGAATGGCTATTTGGTGGCTTCATTAAGAACGCATTAGGAATGTAGATTTGCTGTTTTTAATCCCTTTCCTAACTATGTTCCATTAAGAGGGAGCTTTAAAGTCCAATGTTTAAAACTCTTACAATCTCCCTCTGTTATGTGCCAGATTTACCAGGAGTAGGCGGTATTTGTTTCCACAGTTAGTCTACTTGCCTGTACTCAGGCCACCCCTACACCCTTATTCTGAAAACTAAACATATACTTGGGAGGAGTCTAAAGTTTTCACCGTACCCAAAACCATTTAGCAATTTTATTTGGACACAAAGGGTGTAGGTATTCTACTGCACAAGTACTACCATAAAGGATCAGTTGAATTGATGTCTAACTAGAATAAGCCTACGGTGAGGGCTACTAAAGCTTTCATTTCTGTGAAACCTGCATCCAGTCAGGTGACGCTGGAGAGGTCACCACGGGTAATCCCCAATGGTATGGTGGTAATCTCCACATGTTAATGTAACTCAAACACTCCCCTCCTCGTCGCCTTTTCTCTAATTAGCTATATTTGGTGCGAGTAAGACGGAAAACAACATATGTTGTGGACTTGCCTTGCCCAGAACACCAGCCAGGCACCTTATCCTTAGAACAGTTATGTAAGGGAGAGGGGGTTGGGGAGGAGGAGTTGTGAGAATTTCTTCTAATTTCTGTGTTTTAATTAAATGCAACTTTTTTTGAGAACCAGACAGAATTTTAAATACTTTCTACTGAGCAGGGCCATTTACACTCAATCTCTTTCTATCTCACACCTACTTTCTCTTGTTCTCTTTCTCTCTCATACCCTCTTTCTCTCTCATATTTTCTTTCTCTCTCATACTCTCTTGTCAGTCTGGGATGCTTTCTGTGACATCTGATATCTCCAGCAGTGATAACTTGACTCACCCCCGTTCTCTACCCCCACTGAAGTTTGGGAGTCACTCAAATGGGGTCGTGGAAAAACTCCCAAAGAACAAACGAGACCCAGGGAAAGTCTCAATCATGATATACCAGTGAGGGTGTGGGAGAGAGGCAGCGATAGCGGATATACTGTCAGCTGTGTGTGTGATTGGAGGTTGATCTGATGTGACTGTAGGATACAAGGCTTGTTCCAGCCTCCAGGCATTCTCCTCCCCTCAGCTGATTTCCTTTCCCTCACTGCGAGTGGAATATCACCACAGACATCTAGTAGGCCGTCTCAGAGGACTAGGTTGTCTCGACAATATCCTATTTCTATTCTTCCATTTTAGAGTCATACAAAACGCTGCTCATTCTCCAAGGCAACCTTTCCTCCGTCTATTTGCACTTCAATCTTATTAGTGGAGCTGGATAGTTTTTTTTTTTTTTTTTTTTTTTGTCCAAATGTCAAAATTGTATACTGATATGAAAATTGATATCCTTCAATCATGTTATTCTTGCCCTGACAAAAGCACAGTCTGTGTGCCAGGGGCTGAGTTCTAGTAGCCTGTGTGAGTGAAGGATTTTGGATTTCTCCCCCTGGTCTATCCCACTGCCAACAGTGTCTAAACCCATTCCAGTGATCCGTGCAGCTCCTTTAGTCTACGAGCATTTGGATACAATCACTACAGTGCTGAAATCCATTCTGAAAATGACACATTTCCTTTGCCAGGCTGACACCACTTGTAATATAATGGAAGGGTTGAATGACAGATGAATGTAAGCGATATGCTAGGAAGATTTAATTGTCAGCCCCCAAAACCTTTTTCTGCCCTCTTCCCATAGTAACTACACCAGCTGGTGGTAGTTTGTCACTCAATGTGTTTTTTCTATCTTTTTTCTCCTCCCCCCACAGATGTGGTTCGGGGAGAAGTTTGACACGCCTCTGCAGAGTCCACGCAGTCCTTTGACGCTGCGCCATGGGCCGGGCTTGGCCGATGTCTTCCAGTATGACCAGTGGCTGGCCGTGCGCCACGAAGCCACATTGGTACCCATGCAGGAGGACCTGGCCATCTGGCTCACCGGGATGCTGGGTAAGACCAGGAGGGTCATGGGGGAAAATAATTCAAAAAGTGTGTCGTTGTCTTGTTCCTGTGGCATTATTTGTACTCTGAACCTGGCAATGGAAGTTTGTTGGATTTGCAGCCTAGAATTCTTCCTTTTTTGTTAATAATTTGGCCTTAAATGTCTCGCCCTGTCACTCACCCCTCACTCCCAATAATACACACTAACACACTCATGCTAATATTTTCCTTTGTCTCTGATACACAGGAGAGGAGGTGAGAGCGGAGAGCTTCATGGAGGAGCTGAACAACGGGGTGAAGCTCTGTCGGCTAATCGGAGCTCTGCAGAGCAGGATCTCTCAGAGCGGGGCCTCAGATATGGGCAAGGTGAGCTGTGATGAGAGGAATGGCAGGGGGAACAGGATATTAAGGAAAAGTAGGGGAGTGGGGAGAGTGGTAAGGATAGGGTAGTTTGAGATGGCGGTCTGTTTCCCATCTGAGAAGAGTTGGTGCGTTTGGTTCTGAAATTATTTGTTTTTCTGTCCATTTGAAAATATTACCTAACCAAGAATGGTCATATGTCAACTGTGATGCAATACATGTGTGGTTAATTTGTTGTACTATTTGAATGCCTTTCCCTGCAGTTGTTTCCCATGAAGAAGGTGGCATGTAAGTGCAATGCCTCTCCAGGGTCCTTTTTCGCCCGTGACAACACTGCCAACTTCCTGGGCTGGTGTCGCCACATAGGCGTGGAAGAGACATACCTGTTTGAATCGGAGGGCCTAGGTACGTGTTTTAGTTGGTGGGGAGGCTGTACTGACCAGTAAGCACAGCAAGTAGGAACTAATCACAAACGGCCATCGTTCCAGACAGTTTTTAAGTGTATATTTGGGTTATTTTTTCTCGGCAGCCTCTAGTTAGCTTAGCATTCTAGGACGAATGTCCACAGGTATCAATCAAACCAAAACCCATTCCGTCTTGTGTAATCAGTAGAGCAGAACCATGGTTGTACAGTTGAGGTAGGGTCCAACTCCATTCCATCCCACCACTCTTGTAACATTACTACATTATCCTTGGAGTTAATTACCTAGGAGTTGATTAATACATTACTATGTTGCCCTTGGTGTTGTTTGATACATTACGACATTACCCTTGGAGTTGATTAATGGCTTCTTAGCTTAATCGGTTCAAAGGAACATGGGCTGAGTTGTAAGCCTTTAATGACTGAACGGAGCAGGTGCCTCCACTGCAGCCATTGTCTGGCTTTTGTTTAAGCCATCCTCCTTAATGACATAATAGGATCCACCATAGAGAGCAATTAACATAAGTTCTTTATGTGAACACCTCATTAAAAGTAATGGGTTTGTGACACTGCTGCGATACTATACAACCATGGCGTCTCTCTACAATATGTATTTTCTCTATCTCGCAGTTCTGCACAAGGATCCCAGGCAGGTGTGTCTGTGTCTACTAGAGATCGGCCGCATCGTCTCCAAGTAAGTTTCCCTTGGTTGATTGATGTACAGTACCAGTCAAAAGTTTGGACATGCCTACAGTGATTCCATGTGTTATTTCATAGTTTTGATGTCTTCACTATTATTCTACAATGTAAAAAATAAAGAAAAAACCTTGAATGTGTAGGTGTGTCCAAACTTTTGACTGGCACTGTATGTGCTGTAGGGGTTGCACTGTGACAAATGTAAGATAGGATCATTCTAGAACATGACCACCACATTTTGTTTTGACCTTTCACTGATCCTGTAGTTATGCAATGTGGTATGTTGCAGCTGTGTTGGGGTAGAAAGATGGACAATGCAGCAAATGTGTGGCATCTTTTTTCCTATCCTAACAGTCCCTTTAGAGCACTGAAGTGATCTGTTTTTCTCCATAGGTATGGGGTGGAGCCTCCGGTACTGGTGAAACTGGAGAAGGAGATTGAGCTGGAGGAGACCCTGCTGAAGACTACAGAGCCTGCTTCTGCAGTCAAAACCTTCACTGTGTGTTGCCAGCATGGGGGCCTCTACCAGCCTGGGGTAAGTCACTCCAAGAGTTAAAACTGCTATTGTCAAATTTGTACTGACTAAATAGGGACTCGGCTCCACTTTCGTCTCATCTCTTGTTCTATTAAAATAGTTAGTTGGTGACCCAGTTCATCAGATCCAAAATGGCGGCAGCAGTGGCTCTAGTTGCCTCGCTGCTCAGGGCTGTATGAGTCATTATGGTCCTTGTGCTGCTCCATCCATCCGGGGTCATGTGACTCTGTAGCCTGTGGCACCAATGCAGCGCAGTCACAACATCAACGAACATCAGAACGCTTCCTGTGTCCACAGCCTAAGCTGCATGACTCTTAGCCTTTGATTAGTGTGTTTGCCAAAGCGGTCCTCTTCAACTACAGTATTCAGAGGCTGCTACTGAATGCTATTCTATAGCCTTTCAAGTCTTTTTTTTTTTTTTTTTTTTTTTTTTTTTTACCTTTATTTAACTAGGCAAGTCAGTTAAGAACAAATTCTTATTTTCAATGACGGCCTAGGAACAGTGGGTTAACTGCCTGTTCAGGGGCAGAACGACAGATTTGTACCTTGTCAGCTCGGGGATTTGAACTTGCAACCTTCCGGTTACTAGTCCAACGCTCTAACCACTAGGCTACGCTGCCGCTTTGCAACTTAAAATTGGTTCATTTGAGTTCATCGGTTCATTGGGTTTTCCTGTTAGCAACTCCGCTTTATCCTTAGGCGATGGATAATGAAACAGGGTTTCTCAATGTTTTAGAGAATTTCTTTCTCATGTTCTTACTTACTTATCCAGGACTCTATAGGCCCATGTTAATTCTCCATCTCTGTGTTACAGGAGCAACATCTGACGGACGAGCCTCCGTGTAACTGCTCCCAGAGAGTATCTATTGAATACCTGTCAGAGGGCCGTTACAGACTGGGAGACAAGACCCTCTTCATCCGGGTGAGCAGCACACACTGTATAGTGACACACTGAACACTCCCAACCAAGTACTGAACACCAGTGTTGGGGTCAATTCCACTGCTAAGTGAGCATTAGACCTGTAGCTAGTGACACACCCTTTCTGTCCTCTGCCAAGAGACCAGGAAACATCTCTCCACCATAACCTCATTCATTACCTGGCCACTAATCCAAATGTTCAGTCTTGGTACCTGGCACACGTTTGGCTGTGTCAGCACCGTATAAATTAAATTACTACACATGACGTAATTCTATGGTCAGTACTTGTCTGGTCCTTTATACCTTCACATACTATAGACTGGATAGTCCTGTAGACTTGAGACCAACCTGCTATATAGACTAGGTAGACTTGAGACAAACTCTACTATATAGACTAGATGGTCCTGTAGACTTGAGACCAACCTACTATATAGACTAGGTAGTCCTGTAGACTTGAGACCAACCTGCTATATAGACTAGGTAGTCCTGTAGACTTGAGACAGAGACATTTTGGGAAAGTAAGCTTAGTACCGATGTTGGGTATTTAAGGCTGATAAAATGGTGATACAACTGGAAAGTAAAAAGCCATGTCAAGTGTAAAACCCAGCGGTGTAGGATAAAGGAAGGAGGAAAGGTCTGTCTGTTGCTCACGGTTCTACACAGCAGCAGATCACACCCTAAGCTCATTAGGGAAGCAGAGTGGATCTTGTTAGTACTGGACCTACAGGAGGGATTACATCATTATTGGCCAAGGTACAGCGTTAACACTTCCTTCAAACAGCAGCTGAAAAATAGATGGTAGCTGTAGATAGTAGTTGGCAGCACTGTAGATATTAGTTGGTGGTAGTAGGAGTGAGTAGTGAGCGGTTAGTTGTGGTGGTAGTAGGAGTGAGAAGTGAGTGGTGAGAAGTGAGTGGTGAGAAGTGAGTGGTGAGAAGTGAGTGGTGAGAAGTGAGTGGTGAGAAGTGAGTGGTGAGAAGTGAGTGGTGAGAAGTGAGTGGTGAGAAGTGAGTGGTGAGAAGTGAGTGGTGAGAAGTGAGTGGTGAGAAGTGAGTGGTGAGAAGTGAGTGGTGAGAAGTGAGTGGTGAGAAGTGAGTGGTGAGAAGTGAGTGGTGAGAAGTGAGTGGTGAGAAGTGAGTGGTGAGAAGTGAGTGGTGAGAAGTGAGTGGTGAGAAGTGAGTGGTGAGAAGTGAGTGGTGAGAAGTGAGTGGTGAGAAGTGAGTGGTGAGAAGTGAGTGGTGAGAAGTGAGTGGTGAGAAGTGAGTGGTGAGAAGTGAGTGGTGAGAAGTGAGTGGTGAGAAGTGAGTGGTGAGAAGTGAGTGGTGAGAAGTGAGTGGTGAGAAGTGAGTGGTGAGAAGTGAGTGGTGAGAAGTGAGTGGTGAGAAGTGAGTGGTGAGAAGTGAGTGGTGAGAAGTGAGTGGTGAGAAGTGAGTGGTGAGAAGTGAGTGGTGAGAAGTGAGTGGTGAGAAGTGAGTGGTGAGAAGTGAGTGGTGAGAAGTGAGTGGTGAGAAGTGAGTGGTGAGAAGTGAGTGGTGAGAAGTGAGTGGTGAGAAGTGAGTGGTGAGAAGTGAGTGGTGAGAAGTGAGTGGTGAGAAGTGAGTGGTGAGAAGTGAGTGGTGAGAAGTGAGTGGTGAGAAGTGAGTGGTGAGAAGTGAGTGGTGAGAAGTGAGTGGTGAGAAGTGAGTGGTGAGAAGTGAGTGGTGAGAAGTGAGTGGTGAGAAGTGAGTGGTGAGAAGTGAGTGGTGAGAAGTGAGTGGTGAGAGGTGAGTGGTGAGAGGTGAGTGGTGAGAGGTGAGTGGTGAGAGGTGAGTGGTGAGAGGTGAGTGGTGAGAGGTGAGTGGTGAGAGGTGAGTGGTGAGTGGTGAGAGGTGAGTGGTGAGTGGTGAGAGGTGAGTGGTGAGGGGTGAGAGGTGAGGAGTGAGTGGTGAGGAGTGAGCAAGGAGGCGTGAGTGGTGAGGAGTGAGTGGTGAGCAAGGAGGCGTGAGTGGTGAGCAGGAGGCGTGAGTGGTAAGGAGGAGGCGTGAGCGGTAAGGAGGAGGCGTGAGCGGTAAGGAGGAGGCGTGAGCGGTAAGGAGGAGTGAGTGTAGATGCGAGTCTCAAGAAATAGTTAAGTAAAAGATATCCATGTTAACCCTTTAAAGAGACCAACTGCAATGTCTCACATGTGTCCCTGTCACTCTCTCTCTCACTGTGATAGATGCTGCATGGGAAGCATGTGATGGTGCGTGTGGGGGGTGGCTGGGACACCCTAAGGGGTTTCCTGCTCAAGTATGACCCCGGCCGGGTGCTCCAGTTCACCACTCTGGAGCAGAAGATCCTGGCATACCAGAAGGGTCCACCGGGCCACGGCGGCCATGGCTCTGCAGCAGCAGCCCCTCCACCTGACATGGACCCTCTCGCTGCAGTCAACCTCATCCCCTCGTCTTCTTCCTCGTCTTCCTCTGGTTCGGCCTCCAAAGCCACCTGCACCCCCGTCTCGACCCCTACTCTGCCCAGGAAAGCAGCCGCAGCACCCAAAAAGATCCTGCAGATGCCCCTTCCCTCCCCCAAGAAGCCCACCCAGAAGCCCTTGCCAATCCCCAAGAAGGTGGCTGCTGTGTTGCCCACCCTGTCTTCGCAGCAGGGCCCAAGCCCTTCCATTCACAGTGGCAAGAGCCAGCCGACGGCGCCTCTGCTCCATTCCTCTTCTTCCTCAGCTGTGGCTCCTTCTGCCCCCAAGCTGAAGCTCAGGCCGTCCCCTCGTGGCGCCCTCTCCCAGCCTCGTAGCCCTGTGTGCCCCGAGCCCTCCCGTAAATGTCCTAAACCCTCCTCCACTCCATCCACCCACACCTCCATCACAGTGCCTCGCCCCGCCACAGCCCCATCAAGGGTCCCCTTCCAGAAAGAGGGCCGACCCCCAACCGGCGCCACTCAACGCCGCCTGTCTCAGAGACGGCCCGCCTCCCCGGCCTCGCGCCTTCGTCTGGATGCTGCCAGACGGGTCCGTCCAACCCCCCGTGTGACTGTGCCAACACCCAGGCCGGCAACAGCCCAACCCGCCAGGACACTAACCCCTACCTCCAGGACTGCCACAACAGCCCTGCCCAAATCCACCATCTCACTCCCCAAGAGCAAAGACACCACAGCCAAAAGCCAGGCCCAAACCAGGGCCATCCCCAAAGTGGTAGTGCCTCTATGTGGCGGCACCCCTGGGCCGTTACCAGGGGCCTCTAGTGGCTCTACTGCTGTTGGCAAGACCAACCAGAGAACGGTACCAACTGCCCAGAGGGCAGTACGGAGGCAAGCGCCCTCTACCATCACCCCCTCTCTCAAACCGCAGCCCACCAAAACGCCCCCCCAAAATACCAGCCCCAACATCAAAGCCCTCCCTTCCCAAAAGAACACTGCTCTCACAAAGAAGACCCAACTCAAGAACAAAAGCGAGGACCCTTATTTTGAAATGAACGGTAGAAGGCATCAGAAGACGTGAGACGTAGTTGGGGGGCGTAGTAACGTGACGGGGAGGGACTGTACTGTCCTACTGAACATTAGTGCTTCCATCACGGTATTTGTCTGAATAAGTCCCCAACCAGGATTCTGCAGAACACCAATGTCCACACAAATATATACCCAACCGGTTACAGATGCAGCAACTGTCAAGACACAAGCTAGTGTGTAACTTTCAAAACGCCATTTGCACCGCTACCATCTTTACATTTGTTTCTCAGTTGGTACGATTTTCTCTGTTACTTAACTTGTCATTTTATTGTCCTGTTGTCGAAAGCTCATGCTTCAATAGCATTTGACAATAAGTATGTTTTTATACTGTCTTTGAATGGGTTGAGAAGTGAGTGATACTGATTTTATCTGAGGTCAGCTCAATTCAGTCTTTAGCCTAACACAGAAACACTGAGGTCAGCTCAATTCAGTCTTTAGCCTAACACAGAAACACTCAATGGATGCGTTGGAAACCAACATCCCATCAACAGCCTTTTGTTTCCTATCCTTTTTCCATCATTTTGAGTGTTTTTTGAAAGCTTTCTCATGTCTATTCGTATGTCTTGAGGTTCCCTAGAGGGCTCTACCTTTGTCCATCTGATCTGATACATATTTTTCTCTGAATATAAAAGTTATACTTTTTAAACATTGGCATTTTCTTTTCAGAAAGGGTCATTTCTGTGCAGAGCTAACTAAGGCAGCACACTTTGAAAATGTTAATTATTCATTACAAAGCAGGTTATTGTAACTGAATGTTTGACAGGAAGTATAACTGGACTGAATGTTTGTGCTCGGTGTGGATAAGCTTTTCATTGATGGAGGTTTGATTGAATATAGACGTCTGTTTCTTTGTCACAGACTGGATGATGAATGGGGTGTTTTCCATTTTAGAGGTCAAATTAAGCACTGTTGGAATGTTTCTCGTGTGCCTTTAGAAATGACTGTTGCTGAGTGGCGTTAGAATGTACTAGAAACTAGGGTTTTAATATTTTTTACAAATGAGAATTGCACAAAGTACAAGCGCTCGGACTGAGTTTTTAAATTTTTTTATTACATGGTCAAATCTCAAATGAGTTACTACTGATAATATGCCTGTTACACATCCTTTGAACACGTCGAGGGCAACTAAAGGACAAGCAAAGCCATTAATCATTTTCCAGAGGGGGAAGTTATCGTGAGGTAGATTTTAATTTTGTTTTGTCATCTGAGTCTTTTCATTGATCATATTTTTACTTTTCTATGTGGTCTTCATGTCTAAGTTACTTTGTCTGTTTTCTTGGTCAGCACTTTATGAAAACCTCTTGGTGTGTTTGTCACTTTGAATGTTGATTCTGTTGATTTGTGTTGTCTGATCTACCTTTGTTACATTGTCCAATAAAAGGCCAAACGTTGGCAGACTTCCAGCAAAACATGTCTGTGCTTCATAATTGACAGTAACATTTGAAGTCAGTGGAAATGGTATTGATATTGACTTCCAGGAACTAAGCATACTCATACCCTTTTCACACTCTTGTGCTAACCCCAACCGTACGGAGCTGGCTTTCACATGGTCCTTTCCAGCACAGTTTTAGCAACTACAATGGATGTGTAACCAGGCTGGCACAGCAGAGCTTGGCTTGGCCTAGAATAATCCTAGGGTTTGGCTCAGTAGTATGAAAAAAGGTATGCGTAGATGTACAGATATGTGCAGTATAAAGTACTAGAAGGTCTTTGAAAGTTGAGATCTGTGCCGTCAGAGTAGAGCCATATACTTAGTTCAATAGGGATTCATATAATTTTCACAACAGTCCTTGGTTACCACTTCATTTACTTGATCAGCTCAGTGATTACTGCTTTGAGGAACATTTTTACTTAATGTGATGGTTGGTTGTCTCAGCTGGGGACCTTAAAGCAGCAATCAGCAGTTGAAACAATAACAAATCGTCCTCCCCGTTTTGGTAAAAAGCTGACTACTGGGGCTGGAGAAATGTAACCACTGAAATTCATAGAGCTATGGTTGCAAGGACTGACCTTCCATAATATACAAATGCTAGTTTTAACCATGTTTTGAGGCTATATGGTGTTTATACTTTGTTTACAAAGTAAAACAAGCTTGTATTTTGGATTCTGATGGGGTATGACAGTTGAACTAAGCTCATGAGGTATTTACACTGAGTGTACAAAACATTAGAAACGCCTTCCTGATATTGAGTTTCACCCCCCTTTGCCCTTAGAACAGCCTCAATTCGTCGGGTCATGGATTCGACAAGGTGTCAAGTGTTCCGCAGGGATGTTGACTCCAATGCTTCCCACAGTTGTGTGAAGTTGGCTGGATGTCCTTTGGATGGTGAACCATTCTTGAAACACAGGAAACTCATGAACATGAAAAACCCAGCAGCGTTGCAGTAGACACTCAAACCGGTGCGCCTGGCACCTACTACCATACCCCGTTCAAAGGCACTTAAGTATTTTGTCTTGCCCTTTCACCCTCTGAATGGCAAACATACACAATCCATGTCTCAATTATCTCAAGGGTTAAACATCCTTAAAGTGTTGTCAATAAGGGATCATAGATTTCACCTGGTCAGTCTGTCATGGAAAGAGCAGGTCTACCAAATCCATTCATTTTAATATGTTGATTACTTCTCCTTGCCATTATCATTCACCTGATAAGACAAGATGTGTTGCTAATGTAACAGATGTGAAATGGCTAGCTAGTTAGCGGGTACGCGCTACTAGCGTTTCAATCAGTTACGTCACTTGCTCTGAAACCTAGAAGTAGTGTTGCCCCTTGCTCTGCAAGGGCTGCGGCTTTTGTGGAGCGATGGGTAACGACGCTTTGTGGGCGTCAGTTGTTAATGTGTGCAGAGGGTCTCTGGTTCGCGCCTGAGGTCGGGGCGAGGGGACGTACTAAAGTTATACTGTTGCATTGGTGCCGTGACCCGGATCACTGGTTGCTGCGGAAAAGGAGGAGGTTGAAAGGAGGGTGAGTGTAACGGATGTGAAATGGCTAGCTAGTTAGCGGGTACGCGCTACTAGCGTTTCAATCAGTTACGTGACTTGCTCTGAAACCTGAAGTAGTTGTTGCACCTTGCTCTGCAAGGGCCGCGGCTTTTGTGGAGCGATAGGTAACGATGCTTCGTGGGTGTCAGTTGTTGATGTGTGCAGAGGGTCCCTGGTTCGTGCCCGTGTCGGGGCGAGGGGACGGTTTAAAGTTATACTGTTACATTGATGCTGTTGACCCGAATCACTGGTTGCTGCGGAAAAGGAGGAGGTTGAAAGGGGGGTGAGTGTAACGGATGTGAAATGGCTAGCTAGTTAGCGGGTACGTGCTACTAGCGTTTCAATCAGTTACGTCACTTGCTCTGAAACCTAGAAGTAGTGTTGCATCTTGCTCTGCAAGGGCCGTGGCATGAAAAGGTTAAAGATCCCTGCTCTAGATGTCTCTGTGTACAATGTGTTATGTCACTATATTTATTCCCAGTAATTATATCTAATAAAACTTGTTTTTAAATATAATTTGTTGAGGGAGACTGTTGTGTTACAGCCTGAATTTAAAACTGATTAAATATAGATATTTTGTAACTGGCCTACAAACAATACCCCATGATGTCAAAGTGGAATTACGTTTTAACTGAAGACCTGAAATGTCTTGAGTCAATAAGTATTCAACCTCTTTGTTATGGCAAGCTTAAATAGGTTCAGGAGTAAAAATGTGCTTAAAAAGTCACAATAAGTTGCATGGACTCTGTGTACAATAATAGTGTTTAACATGATATTTGAATGACTACCTCATCTCTGTACTCCATGGCTGTGATAGGAGAAAACTGAGGATGGATCAACAATATTATAGTTACTTCACAATTTTTATTTTATTTTTTTAACCTTTTTTTAACTAGGCAAGTCAGATAAGAACAAACTCTTACTTACAATGACGGCCTACCAAAGGCTTCCTGCGGGGACGGGGGCCTGGGATTAAAATAAATAAATAAATAAATACAACATAAATCTAGGACAAAATACACATCACAACAAGAGAGAAAACACAACACTACATAAAGAGAGACCTAAGACAACAACATAGCAAGGCAGCAACACATGGCAACACAGCATGGTAGCAACACAACATAACAACAACATTGTAGCAACACAACATGGTAGCAGCACAAAACATGGTACAAACATTATTGGGCACAGTCAACAGCACAAAGGTCAAGAAGGTAGAGACAACAGTACATCACACAAAGCAGCCACAACTGTCAGTAAGAGTGTCCATGATTGAGTCTTTGAATGAAGAGATTGAGATAAAACTGTCCAGTTTGTGTGTTTGTTGCAGCTCGTTCCAGTCGCTAGCTGCAGTGAACTGAAAAGAGGAGCGACCCAGGGATGTATGTGCTTTGGGGACCATTAACAGAATGTGACTGGCAGAATGGGTGTTGTATGTGGAGGATGAGGGCTGCAGTAGATATCTCAGCTAGGGGGGAGTAAGGCCTAAGAGGGTTTAATAAATAAGCATCAACCAGTGGATCTTGCGATGGGTATACAGAGATTACCAGTTTACAGAGGAGTATAGAGTGCATTGATGTGTACTATAAGGAGCATTGGCGACAAATCTGATGGCCGAATGGTAAAGAATGTCTTGCCGCTCGAGAGCACCGTCACCTGCCGATCTATAAATTATGTCTCCGTAATGTAACATGGGTAGGATGGTCATCTGAATCAGGGTTAGTTTGGCAGCTGGGGTGAAAGAGGAGCGATTATTATAGAGGAAACCAAGTCTAGATTTAACTTTAGCCTGCAGCTTTGATATGTGCTGAGAGAAGGACAGTGCACCGCCTAGCCATACTCCCAAGTACTTGTATGAGGTGACTACCTCAAGCTCGAAACGCTCAGAGGTAGTAATAACACCTGTGGGAAGAGGGGCATTCTTCTTACCAAACCACATGACCTTTGTTTTGGAGGTGTTCAGAACAGGGTTAATGGTAGAGAAAGCTTGTTGGACACTAAGAAAGCTTTGTTGTAGAGCGTTTAAGACAAAATCCAGGGAGGGGCCAGCTGAGTATAAGACTGTATCATCTGCATATAAATGAATGAGAGAGCTTCCTACTGCCTGAGCTATGTTGTTGATGTAAATTGAGAAGAGCGTGGGGCCTAGGATTGAGCCTTGGGGTACTCCCTTGGTGACAGGCAGTGGCTGAGACAGCAGATTTTCTGACTTTATACACTGCACTCTTTGAGAGAGGTAGTTAGCAAACCAGGCCAAAGACCACTTAAAGACGCCAATACTCCTTAGCCGGCCCACAAGAATGAAATGGTCTACCGTATCAAAAGTTTTGGCCAAGTCAATAAAAATAGAAGCACAATATTGCTTAGAATCAAGGGCAATGGTGACATCATTGAAAACCTTTAAGGTTGCAGTGACACATCCATAACCTGAGCGGAAACCAGAGAATACCCGAGAGAATACTATAGACATCAAGAAAGCCAGTTAATTGGTTATTGACAAGTTTTTCCAACACTTTTGATAAACAGGGCAAAATAGAAATAGGCCTATAACATTTAGGATCAGCTTGATCTCCCCCTTTAAATAAAGGACGAACTGTGGCTGCCTTCCAAGCAATGGGAACCTCCCCAGAAAGGAGAGACAGGTTAAAAAGGTTGGAGATAGGCTTGGCAATGATAGGAGCAGCAACCTTAAAGAAGAAAGGGTCTAAACCATCTGACCCAGATGGTTTTTGGGGTCAAGTTTAAGGAGCTCCTTTAGCACCTCAGACTCAGTGACTGCCTGCAGGGAGAAACTTTGTAGTGGGGCAGAGGAAAAAGAGGGAGAAGCATCGGGGATCGTCCCATTAGAAGGGGTGGGAGATGAGGAAATGTTGGACAGGCAAAGAGGCATGACTGAGTCAAATAGGAATCATGACTTAATGAAGTGGTGATTAAAGAGCTCAGCCATGTGCTTCTTGTCAGTAACAACCACATCATCAACATTAAGAGACATGGGCAGCTGTGAGGAGGAAGGTTTATTCTCCAGGTCTTTAACCGTTTTCCAGAACTTTTTGGGGTTAGACCCAGAGAGAGAGAACTGCTCCTTAAAGTAACTAACTTTGGCCTTCCGGATAGCCTGAGTGCACTTATTTCTCATTTGCATGAATGAGAAATAAGTCAGCTTGAGTATGCATGTGCCGAGTCTTTCGCCAAATGCAATTCTTGAGGTGGAGTAACTCTACAAATCACGGTCGAACCAGGGGCGGAACCTGTTTTTAATTCTAATTTTCTTTATGGGGGCATGTTTGTTAACAATACCACTGAAAATATCAAAAAAGAAGGTCCAAGCGTCTTTGACAGAGGGGAGATCAAGCTGATTCTATACCATTTTACAGAGGCCAGTTCATGAAGGAAGGCTTGCTCATGAAAGTTTTTTAGCAAGCGTCTATGACAAATCTGCACAGGTCGTTTCACTGAGCAGCCATTACGAACACAGGCTATAAAACAGTGATCACTAAGCTCATTACCGAAAACACGAGACTGATACCTATCACCATTATTTGTGAGGATAACATTGAGGAGAGTAGCCTTTTCTGGGTGTTTGGAGTCATACCTTGTGTGATTGGTGAAAATCTGAGAAAGATTTAGGGAGTCCCATTGCTTTAGGACTTGGTCAGGTGGATTAAGCATGTCCCAGTTTAGGTCACCTAGCAGGACAAATTCAGACTTAGTGTAAGGGGCCAGGAGAGAGCTTAGGGCAGGTAGGGTACAGGCCGGTGCTGATGGAGGACGATAGCACCCAGCAACAGTCAACAAAGAGCTAAACTTAGCGAAATAAAAAACGTCCCTTTTTCAGGACCCTGTCTTTCAAAGATAATTTGTAAAAATCCAAATAACTTCACAGATCCTCATTGTAAAGTGTTTAAACACTGTTTCCAATGCCTGTTCAATGAACCATAAACAATTAATGAACATGCACCTGTGGAATGGTCGCTAAGACACTAACAGCTTACAGACGGTAGACAAATAAGGTCACAGTTATGACAATTTAGGACACTAAAGAGGCCTTTCTACTGACTCTGAAAAACACCAAAAGAAAGATTCCCAGGGTCCCTGCTCATCTGCGTGAACGTGCCTTTGGCATGCTGCAAGGAGGCATGAGGACTGCAAATGTGGCCAGGGCAATAAATTGCAATGTCTGTACTGTCTGTACTAAGACAACGCTACAGGGAGACAGGATGGACAGCTGATCGTCCTTGCAGTGGCAGACCACATGTAACAACACATGCACAGGATCGGTACAGGATGGCAACAACTGCCAAAGTTACACCAGGAACGCACAATCCCTCCAGCAGTGCTCAGACTGTCCGCAATAAGCTGAGAGATGCTGGACTGAGGGCTTGTAGGCCTGTTGTAAGGCAGGTCCTCACCAGACATCACCGGTAACAACATCGCCTAAGGGCACAAACCCACCGTCGCTGGACCAGACAGGACTGGCAAAAATTGCTCTTCACTGACAAGTCGCGTTTTTGTCTCACCAGGGGTGATGGTCGGATTCACGTTTATCGTCAAAGGAATGAGCGTTACACCGAGGCCTGTACTCTGGATCGATTTGGACGTGGAGGGTCGTTCATGGTCTGGGGCGGTGTGTCACAGCATCATCGGACTGAGTTTGTTGTCATTGCAGGCAATCTCAACGCTGTGCGTTACAGGGAAGACATCCTCCTCCCTCATGTGGTACCCTTCCTGCAGGCTCATCCTGACATGACCCTCTAGCATGACAATGCCACCAGCCATACTGCTCGTTCTGTGCGTGATTTCCTGCAAGACAGGAATGTCAGTGTTCTGCCATGGCCAGCGAAGAGCTCAGCTCTCAATCACATTGAGCACGTCTGGGACCTGTTGGATCGGAGGGTGAGGGTTAGGGCCATTCCCCCCAGAAATGTCCGGGAACTTGCAGGTGCCTCGGTGGAAGAGTGGGGTAAAATCTCACAGCAAGATGTGGCAAATCAGGTGCAGTCCATGAGGAGGAGAAGCACTGCAGTACTTAATGCAGCTGGTGGCCACAATAGATACTGACTGTTACTTTGATTTTGACCCTCCCCCCCTTTGTTCAGGGACACATTATTCAATTTCTGTTAGTCACATGTCTGTGGAACTTGTTCAGTTTATGTCTAAGTTGTTGAATCCTGTTATGTTCATACAAATATTTACACAGTATGTTGAAAATAAATGCAGTTGACAGTGAGAGGACGTTTCTTTTTTTGCTGAGTTTATTTGAAAGTTTAATGCTTAAAACCAGCAAATCAAATTGTTTGGGGACAGACTTGATGGAGACAACCGAGCACTGAAGGTGATCCTTTGTCACGATCGTCTATAGGAGAGAGTGAGGACCAAGGCGCAGCGCGTGAAAAGAACATCTTCTTTTATTAAGAAGAGAACAAACACAAAACGAAACCACTTTAACAAAATAACAAACAGACGACCGTGAAGCTAAGAATGAACTAGTGCATACATGCAACATAGAACATCGACATAGACAATTCCCCACAAACAGCTAAAGCCTATGGTTACCTTAAATATGGCTCCCAATCAGAGACAACAATAACCAGCTGTCTCTAATTGAGACCCAATTCAGGCAACCATAGACTTTCCTAAACACCTACACTCAACCATAGACACAGCTAGACAACTATACTAAACATAAACCCAACTACTCTAAATAAACCCCCTAAACCTTACAACCACCCTAGACACTACAAAACCCACATAAATTACCCATGTCACACCCTGACCTAACTAAAATAATAAAGAAAACAAAGAATACTAAGGCCAGGGCGTGACATAACCCCCCCCTTAAGGTGCGAACTCCGGGCGCACCAGCACATAGTCTAGGGGAGGGTCTGGGTGGGCGTCCTTCCATGGCGGCGGCTCCGGTACTGGTCGTGGTCCCCACCCCACCATAGTCACTACCCGCTTACGTAGCCTCCTCCAAATGACCACCCTCCCCCTCAACCCCACTGGATTAAGGGGCAGCACCGGATTAAGGGGCAGCACCGGACTAAGGGGCAGCACCGGACTAAGGGGCAGCACCGGACTAAGGGGCAGCACCGGACTAAGGGGCAGCACCGGACTAAGGGGCAGCACCGGACTAAGGGGCAGCACCGGACTAAGGGGCAGCACCGGGGTAAGGGGCAGCACCGGGGTAAGGGGCAGCTCCGGACTGAGGGACGGCAGCTCCGGACTGAGGGACGGATCCTGGCTGGATGACTGCTCTGGCTGATCTTGGCTGGACGGCTCTGGCGGATCCTGGCTGGACGGCTCATGGCTGGCTGACGGATCTGGCTGATCCTGTCTGGTTGGCGGCTCTGGCAGATCCTGTCTGGTTGGCGGCTCTGGCAGATCCTGTCTGGTTGGCGGCTCTGGCAGATCCTGTCTGGTTGGCGGCTCTGGCAGATCCTGTCTGGTTGGCGGCTCTGGCAGATCCTGACTGACGAATGGCTCGAAGCGGCTCCTGACTGACTAACGGCTCTGACGGCTCGGGACAGACGGGCGGCTCTGACGGCTCGGGACAGACGGATGGCTCAGACGGCGCTGGGGAGACGGATGGCTCAGACGGCGCTGGGGAGACGGATGGCTCAGACGGCGCTGGGGAGACGGATGGCTCAGACGGCGCTGGGGAGACGGATGGCTCAGACGGCGCTGGGGAGACGGATGGCTCAGACGGCGCTGGGGAGACGGATGGCTCAGACGGCGCTGGGGAGACGGATGGCTCAGACGGCGCTGGGGAGACGGATGGCTCTGGCCGGAATAGGCGCACTGTAGGCCTGGTGCGTGGTGCCGGAACTGGAGGCACCGGGCTAAGGACACACACCTTCAGGCTAGTGCGGGGAGAAGGAACAGGGCATACTGGACCCTGGGAACGCACATTAGGCCTAGTGCGTGGTGCCGGAACTGGTGGTACCGGGCTGGGGACACGCATCTCAGGGCTAATGCGGGGAGCAGCAACAGGATGCACAGGACTCTGGAGACGCACAGGAGGCTTGGTGCGTGGTGCCGGAATTGGTGGTACCGGGCTGGAGACACGCATCTCAGGGCTAATGCGGGGAGCAGCAACAGGGCTCTGGAGACACACTGGAAGCCTGGTGCGTGGTGTAGGCACTGGTGGAACTGGACTGGGGCGGGAAGGTGGCGCCGGAAATACCGGACCGTGCAGGCGTATTGGCTCCCTTGAGCATTGAGCCTGCCCAACCTTACCTGGTTGAATGCTCCCTGTCGCCCGACCAGTGCGGGGAGGTGGAATAACCCGCACCGGGCTATGTAGGCGAACCGGGGACACCATGCGTAAGGCTGGTGCCATGTAAACCGGCCCAAGGAGACGCACTGGTGGCCAGATATGTAGGGCCGGCTTCATGACATCCGGCTCAATACTCAATCTAGCCCTGCCAGTGCGGGGAGGTGGAATAACCCGCACCGGGCTATGCACACGTACAGGAGACACCGTGCGCTCTACTGCGTAACACGGTGTCTGCCCGTACTCTCGCTCTCCACGGTAAGTACAGGGAGTAGGCGCAGGTTTCCTACCTGACTTCGCCACTCTCTCTTTAAGCCCCCCCCCCAAGAAATTTTTTGGGTTTTCTCACAGGCTTCCTACCGCTTCGTCGTGCTGCCTCCATACGCCGGTATCCCTCCTCGCACTGCGCCAGAGAATCCCAGGCGGGCTCCGGCACTCTCCCTGGGTTGATCGCCCACCTGTCGATCTCCTCCCACGTAGTGTAGCTCAGATCCTTTTCCTGCCTCCGAGCTAGCTCCTGTTGATAATTCGTTTTACTGGAGACAGGAGAACAAGAGGAGACATATGACAAGGTGTATAATTTCATAATAAGGCAGATTTATTCAAGTGTAAAAATATTAGGCAAAGCGTGCGGCACGGCTCTTTCTGTCTGATTCGTATGAAATCGTCCGGAAAGAGGTAGTTTCAACAGTTGTACAGTTTTATATAGACAACAAGCAAAGTAGGTTGATCTGGAAGTCTGGCCTTCCGATTGGTCGATCTGGGTCTTGGGTAGTCCTGAACAGGCCTGGTGTCAACGTTCCATTGGTTCCTGAGATAGTTCTTTGTCTTGAGCTCCAACCTTGAGTTGTGTGTGTCTGTGGTTATCATGGGGGAGGGGAATTATGTGTGTCTGTAGTTGGTGTCTTAATAAGTCCAGCATATGTCCAAGAGAAATGAGGAGTATGTGTATTTTGTATAAAAGATGACTTATGTTGAAATGTTGTTATTACTAGTTTCCAGTCTCTATTACAATTTCTTACACTCCTCATATCGCTGCCTCTCTGCTTTCGCTCAGCTTTGGGGCGGTTATATTCTCCTGGTTCTTCCCGGTCCAGAATTTCCTCCCATGTCCATGAATCCTTGCGCTGCTCCTGTTGCCGCTTTTCGCGCTGCTTGATCCCGCATAGGTGGGGAATTCTGTCACGATCTTCTATAGAAGAGAGTGAGGACCAAGGCGCAGCGCGTGAAAAGAACATCTTCTTTTATTAAGAAGAGAACAAACACAAAACTAAACCACTTTAACAAAATAACAAACAGACGACCGTGAAGCTAAGAATGAACTAGTGCATACATGCAACATAGAACATCGACATAGACAATTCCCCACAAACAGCTAAAGCCTATGGTTACCTTAAATATGGCTCCCAATCAGAGACAACAATAACAAGCTGTCTCTAATTGAGACCCAATTCAGGCAACCATAGACTTTCCTAAACTCCTACACTCAACCATAGACACAGCTAGACAACTATACTAAACATAAACCCAACTACTCTAAATAAACCCCCTAAACCTTACAACCACCCTAGACACTACAAAACCCACATAAATTACCCATGTCACACCCTGACCTAACTAAAATAATAAAGAAAACAAAGAATACTAAGGCCAGGGCGTGACATCCTTGGTAAAGATTGCTACTCCCCCACCTTTTGAAGATCTGTCTTACCGAAAAAGGTTAGAACCAGAAAGGTTAACACCAGTATTCAAAACACTCTTTCTTAACCACGTCTCTGTGTAACCAGCAGAGAGTCAGAGTCCCGAGTGTGGGAACAAACATAGTCTGTCCCATGGTTGGGTAAAGAAAGTTTGTAGTCAACAAAGTATGCAGGAGTCATGAGGCAAATAGCAAAATGCACAAGAAAAAAGGTAATATTTAAAGACTTGGGGCTAGCCATTGTAAGTTCAAGTCAGTCGCCCCAACAGTGCGTGTGTGCTGGAGGTGAGCGAAAGCTCGGGCGAGACGGGTGAGTGTGATGGAGGTACCTGTACCAGACAGGGGGAGACAGGCCAGGGCAGATGGTGAACAGATCGCCAGGTGGAATCCAAGCAGCAGTGCAGCAGGCAATGGGAGTAGGTGTCACAGTAGGTGTCACACCCACTTGGAAGAAGCTTTCTTGTAGAAAATGCCAGTGAATGGTCTTTGGACAGCAAGACGGGGCTTCAGAGGACGCTTCAAGGACTCCTGACACTTGTTGGGCCCAAAGGCCTTTTACTTCACACCTTAGTGCTAATTGAATTTGTATCTAGCTCAGTTCCAGGTTGGAATGGTGTCCTCAAGTCTCTGCTGTTTGTTGGCTAGAGCATCCTCCCAATACTAAATGACAAAGTGAAAAGAAGGAAACCTGTACAAAATAAAAATATTCAATATCCCTTTGAGCATGGTGAAGTTATAAATTACACTTTGGATGGTGTATCAACACACCCAGTCACGACAAAGTTACAGGCCTTCCTTACTCACTTGTCAGAGAGGAAGGAAACCACTCAGGGATTTTATCGTGAGGCCAATGGTGACTTTAAAACAGTTACAGTTTAATGGCTGTGATAGGAAAACTCTGAGGATGGATCAACAACATTTTAGTTACTCCACAATACTAACTTAAATTACAGTGAAAAGAAGGTAGCCTGTACAGAATAAAAATATTCCAAAACATGCATCCTCTTTGCAGTAAGGCACTAAAGTAATACTGCAAGGAATGTGGCAAAGCAATTACATTTTTGTCCTGAATACAAAGTGTTACACATTACTGAGTACCACTATTCATATTTTCAAGCATAATGGTGGCTGCATCACGTTATGGGTTCGCTTGGAATCCTTACGGATAGGGGAGTTTTCAGGATTAAAAACTAATGGAACTAAGCACAAGCAAAATCCTAGAGGAAAACCTGGTTCAGTCTGCTTCCACGAGAGACTGGGAGATGAATGCACCTTTCAGCAGGACAATCACCTAGAACACAAGGCCCAATCTAAATTGGAGTTGCTTTCCAAGAAGACGGGGAATGTTCCTGAGTGGCTGAGATACAGTTTTGAGTTAAATCTACTTGAAAATCTATGGCTTGACCGGAAAATGTTTGTCTAGCAATGATCAACAACCAATTTGACAGAGCTTGAAGAATTTTGAAAATAATAGTGGGCAAATGTTTCACAATCCAGTTGTGGAAAGCTCTTAGACTTACCCAAAAAGACTTATAGGTGTAATCGCTGCCAAACATGCTTCTACAAGGGGGGACTCAGAGGTGTAAATACTTATGTAAATTAGATCTATCTGAATTTCATTTTCAACAAATTTGCTACAATTTCTGAAAACATGTTTTCCAGTTATGGGGTATTGTGTGTAGATGGGTGAGAAAAATGATATATTTAATCCATTTTGAATTCAGGATTTAACACAACAACGTGGAATAAGTGAAGGGTTATGAACACTTTCTGAAGGCACTGTATGTGATGGAAAGAGCAGGTGTTCCTAATGTTTTGAACACTCAGTGTATAAATTATATTCTTCAAGAATCAATAGGTACATATCATTAATAGTTCAAAAATTGATGTAGCAATTACATATTTTCTATGGCTGTAGAAGATGACCCCTTTAAGATGAGTGCACTAACTGTAAATCGCAAATGAGATTGTCTGCTAAACTAATCAAATGTTATGTAAATGTAATACCCAGTGCCATTTCTTAAAAGGGATGAGATTCAATCCATCCACATTTGCTATGGTATGCATGTCCTAATGAATATTACCGTGATAACCATATAATACTCTTGCAAACTTACATAGCGTAAAACAACAGACTGTCTGAATCAACCCAACTGAAACAAATTTACAGGGCAATCAATGCCAAAATGCCTGTGCTCCAACTCCAGCTTTTAAACTCCCAATTGTAAGGTTCTATATGCGGTACACTCAGGCCTCCTGGTGGCTTGAATTGGAGGTGAAACAGGACACAAATTGTGACAGAAAAATGTAAAACACAAATTCATATTTATCATACTCCAAAAATTCAAACATATTGTACAAAATATTATTTTACATAAATAATATTACTTATTTTCCCCATAAACTGTAGCTGGGTCACATTTGACCCAAATATTCTCATGGGTCATTTTCCACAAAATTTCCTCTTGGCTCACTGAAGTTAGGATATGTACTTACAGTGCCTTCAGAAAGTATTCATACCCCTTGACTTATTCCACATTTTATTGTTTTACAGCCTGAATAAAAAAATGATTGCCTTGAAAACATGTTTGTAGAATTTTTTTTCACATTTATTGAAAATTAAATGCCAAAATATGTAATTTATGCAAGTATTCACACCCCTGAGTCAATACTTTGTAGAAGCACCTTTAGCAGCGATTACAACTGTGAGTCTTTCTGGGTAAGTTTCTTAGAGCTTTCCACACCTGAATTGTGCAACATTTACCCATTATTCTTTAAAGAATTCTTCAAGCTCTGTCAAATTGGTTGTTGATCATTGCTAGATATTGAAACAAACATTTTCAGGTCTTGCCAAAGATTTTCAAGTAGATTTAAGTCAAAACTGTAACTCGGCCACTCAGTATCAGTCAGTCTTCTTGGTAAGCAATTCCAGTGTAGATTTGGCCTTGTGTTTTATGTTATTGTCCCTCTGAAAGGTGAATTCATCTCCCAGTATCTCATGGAAAGTAGACTGAACCAGGTTTTCTTCTAGGGTTTTGCCTGTGCTTAGCGCCATTCCGTTTCTTTTTTATCCTGAAAAACTCCCCAGTCCTTAACAATTACAAACATACCCATAACAAGATGCAGCCACCACTATGCTTGACAATATGAAGAGCGGTACTCAGTAATGTTTTGTATTGGATTTTCTCCAAACATAACACTTTCTATTCAGGACTGTCACGTTCCTGACCTATTTATGTTAGTTTGTTATGTGTGTTAGTTGGTCAGGAGGTGAGGTTGGGTGGGCATTCTATGTTTTCTGTTTCTGTGTTGGTTTTGGGTTGCCTGGTATGGCTCTTAATTAGAGGCAGGTGTTTGGCGTTCCTCTAATTAAGAGTCATATTTAGGTAGGCGTTGTCACAGTGTTCGTTGTGGGTGATTGTCTTCCGTGTCTATGTAATTGTTTGCACCATACGGGACTGTTACGGTTTGTTCGGTTTGTGTAGTCTAATTGTCCTATTCGTGCGTTCTTCTTGTTTTATGTGAGTTCGTCGTATAGGTCTGTCTACACCGTTTGTTGTTTTGTTAGTTTAGTCATTTACGTGTTTTGTTAAATAAATTATGTCGTTAAACTCCACTGCGCCTTGGTTCGATCACTACTCCTCCTTTTCGGTAGAAGAGGAGGAGGACCGCCGTTACAAGGACAAAAAATGTAATTGCTTTGCCACGTTTTTTTTTTGCAGTATTACTTTAGTGCCTTGTTGCAAACAGGGTACATGTTTTGGAATATTTTTATTCTGTACAGGCTTCCTTCTTTTCACTGTCATTTAGGTTAGTATTGTGGAGTAACTACAATGTTGTTGATCCATCCTCAGAGTTCTCCTATCACAGCCATTAAAGTGTAACTGTTTTAAAGTCATCATTGGCCTCATGGAAAAATTCCTGAGCAGTTTCCTTCCTCTCCGGCAACTGAGTTAGGAAGGCCTGTATCTTTGTAGTGACTGGGTGTATTGATAAACCATTCAAAGTGTAATTTTTAACTTCACCATGCTCAAAGGGATATTTAATGTCTGCTTTTTATTTTTACCCATCTACCAATAGGTGCCCTTCTTTGCGAGGCATTGGAAAACCTCCCTGGTCTTTATGGTTGAATCTGTGTTTGAAATTCACTGCACGATTGAGTGACCTTACACATATTTGGATGTGTTGGGTTCAGGGATGAGGTAGTCATTCAAAAATCATGTTAAACACTATTATTGCACACAGAATGAGTCCATGCAACTTATTATGTAACTTGTTAAGCAGATTTTTACTCCTGAACTTATTTAGGCTTGCCATAAAAAAGGGGTTAAATACTTATTGACTCAAGACATTTCAGCTTTTCATTTGTAATTAATTTGTTAAAAAAATATATATACACTCCCGTTCAAAAGTTTGGGGTCGATTAGAAATGTCCTTGTATTTGAAAGATAATTAAAAAAATTGTCCATTAAAATAACATCAAATTGATCAGAAATACAGTGTTGACATTGTTAATGTTGTAAATGACTATTATAGCTGGAAACAGCAGATTTATTATGGAATATCTACATAGGCGTACAGAGGCCCATTATCAGCAACCATCACTCCTGTGTTCCAATGGCACGTTGTGTTAGCTAATCCAAGTTTATCATTCTAAAAGGCTAATTGATCATTAGAAAACCCTTTTGCAATTATGTTAGCACAGCTGAAAACAGTTGAGCTGATTAAAGAAGCAATAAAACTGGCTTTCTTTAGACTAGTTGAGTATCTTGAGCATCAGCATTTGTGGGTTCGATTACAGGCTCAAAATGTCCAGAAACAAAGAACTTTCTTCTGAAACTCATCCGTCTATTCTTGTTCTGAGAAATGAAGGCTATTCCATGCGAGAAATTGCCAAGAAACTGAAGATCTCGTACATCGCTGTGTACTACTCCCTTCACAGAACAGCTTTAACTGGCTCTAACCAGAATAGAAAGAGGAGTGGGAGGCCCCGGTGCACAACTGAGCAAGAGGACAAGTACATTAGAATGTCTAGTTTGAGAAACAGAACCCTCACAAATCCTCAACTTGCAGCTTCATTAAATAGTAGCCGCAAAACACCAGTCTAAACGTCAACAGTGAAGAGAAGACTCTGGGATGCTGGCCTTCTAGACAGAGTTGCAAAGAAAAAGACCTATCTCTGACTGGCGAGGGGAAGATTGGGAAAAAATGTTATGGACAGATGAATCTAAGTTTGAGGTGTTCGGATCACAAAGAAGAACATTCTTGAGACGCAGAAAAAATGAAAAGATGCTGGAGGAGTGCTTAATGCCATCTGTCAAGCATGGTGGAGGCAATGCGATGGTCTGGGGGTGCTTTGGTGGTGGTAAAGTGGGAGGTTTGTACAGGGTAAAAGGGATCTTGAAGAAGGAAGGCTATCACTCCATTTTGCAACGCCATGCCATACCCTGTGGACGGTGCTTAATTGGAGCCAATTTCCTCCTACAACAGGACAATGACCCAAAGCACAGCTCCAAACTATGCAAGAACTATTTAGGGAAGAAGCAGTCAGCTGGTGTTCTGTCTATAATGGAGTGGCCAGCACAGTCACCGGATCTCAACCCAATTGAACTGTTGTGGGAGCAGCTTGACCGTATGGTACATAAGAAGTGGCCATCAAGCCAATCCGACTTGTGGGAGGTTCTTCAGGAAGCATCTGGTGAAATCTCTTCAGATTACCTCAACAAATTGACAACAAGAATAGCAAATGTCTGCAAGGCTGTAATTGCTGCAAATTAAGGATTCTTTGACGAAAGCAAAGTTTGAAGGACACAATTATTATTTAAATTAAAAATTATTATTTATAACCTTGTCAGTGTCTTGACTATATTTCCTATTCATTTTGCAACTTATTTCATGTATGTTTTCATGGAAAACAAGGACATTTCTAAGTGATCCCAAACTTTTGAATGGTAGTGTATGTATATATATATATATATATATATCATTCCACTTTGAAAATATGGGGTATTGTGTGTAGGCCAGAGACAAAAAAAAATCTCGATTTATTACATTTTAAATTCAGGCTGCAATACAACCAAATGTGGAAAAGTCAAGGTGTGTGAATACTTTCTGAGGGCACTGTATCTGTTTCATAATTATTATTATGTTTTTTTTGATCAGATATTGTGCATTTTACCTACATTTCCCCAAAATTCTCATTACCGTAACAGTCCAAAAAAGTAATAAACCAATACCATTCTAATATTTTGTTCACATTTCTCGCCAAATAAAAAAGCCTGAGTTAATCATAACACTGAAAATAAATGTAATTATAAAAAACCTATACAATTATATGAGACTTTTTCCCAGTTTGAGTGTTTTAGCCGTTTTTGTAATGAGAAGGTCAGTTGCGGTAAAGTGGGTGATTGAGAATAAGAACTTCATTCTGAAGGCATTTAAATGAATACATTTACTTAACCTCTACAACTCTAAATGATGCATCATAGGTAAATAAAACTAAATATGATAGTTTAATGTAAATGTCAACGTGTATTACATTTTATGATTTATGGACAAACTACAGCAACATATTTTGTGTTTTATTCAAATAAGTTTGGTTTTTCTAAAGTAAAATTGTATACAATTCTGGACACGAGAATTTAGTCTGGATGCATTTCGATAATGAGAATTTGGTATGAAAATTTACAAAATTCTGTAGAAAGTTAAAAACGGATTCAAAATATACACGTTTGCCAAAAACGATACATCTTAGTCCTTAGAATGATAGTTGATTTATCAGATGCATCATGGTTTTGTAACTCAATTTGCTACAGATATGTTTAAAACTGGTTTCCTGGTAATCACCCAGTTGCTGTTTTGTTCGGTGATTGGACAAATGTAAACCCAGCACGAGGTTACATTCTATGCGCTCTGGAACGCCCGCTAGGACTAGGGACTGGGACCTGCCCAGTTTGTTTTGACGTCTCCTGGAGAAAGGAAGTGGCTTGCAGCAGTTGACATTCGTAGTACGTTTGAGCGACCGGACATGGTTGGAGTTGTTCCGCGGAAGCAACAACAGCAATGAAAACGAATTTGTAGCCACATTATGTTGCACTGGCCTGTAGCCTTTATTGAATATCTCAGCAACTGTGTTGCAAGTGAATGTAGCAGACTAGGAAGTAGGAACGTGGGCCTGAAGAAAATGCCGTCCTCCTGGCTAATGTACATATTTTTATATGTCTTGGTCTGTGATGGAGTTGTAGCACAAGTGGAAAGTAAGTCGTGCTTTTAATATTTTAAAATACAATTGGCAAGAGATTAATTTGTATAACTTTCAGATTACATGAAGGTTGCTGGCTGAAAGCCAATCATACTCTTGCTAACGTCTTATTGTTTTATATGAAGAAGATATATACGCCTTCTTTGAATCAGAGATATCAACTCCACAAACTTAATGAATTGTTAACCATTCCTATGTTTGGAGATGTTACCTATTGTTGCAGTTAGTCTTCACATTGAGGCTGGAGAAATATGAACCACTCTCAAATTCATAGATGGAACTGTGGATGCACGGGCTGATAGTCCATAACATGGACTAACGTTAACTAGTTGTATTTTGAAATGGCATTGTTTGTTTACAAAGACTCATATCAACAAAAACAAACAATGGAATTAAACCTCCTTATTGTTTGGGTTATGATGAAGTGAAGACAGTTGTACGAGTTGCTGGGAAAGTGGAAGCAAAACACTTCAATATGTCTTCAACAGTGAAATAGTTATGTGGAATTAGTCTGGGATTTCAAAAAAGGCTATTATTGTTCATGGTAAAAATATATATGTTTTATCTTTCACTCCATTTCATACCCAGGTTGTATAGGCTATGCAAATGCTACACTAAACATAGGATAAAATGCTGATTGTATACACCCACTCTTGCCATGCCAATATGCACAGCATTCAAAAATAGATATTTCTCTCATGGAATCTAATTCCTTTACTACTACATATAATTGAAATGTAGGGCTAATTACACTGCAAGTGAAATGGTCGCTAGTGAGGCGTCTTTGGATTGGCCCTAGTGAACAGGTTGGATGCCATTGACATATTTAATGCTTGAGAAAGCAGCAGGCATTAGGAATTGTCTGCTTACGTTTTTTTGTTAAACGAATGTTAAACGAATGGAAAAGAACCCATCATGGCAGTCATGCTTCTTTTTCAGTCTCACCTTTAAATCGGTCACGATGAGAATACAGTATACCCATGTGCAAATTACCCTTGTACCCTGACAAACCATCACATGTGTTGGAAGATTCAACAGAGAGAGAGAGAGAGAGAGAAAAGAGACCGGTGAGAAAGACAGGTGACAATTCAGGAGGTATGGACAGACAGAGAGACCAGAAAAGTAGACAGAAGGCTGTACAAAGGATGGGGAAAGTATAAAGTGAAAAAGCATGTGTAATACACAATCAGTGAGAACAACCAGTCGTCTATTTGTTGTCACAATAGTTACAATACAATAATCTGGCCTGCCTTGTTTTTGGTATATGTTGTGGATTAAAGGTGTCATTCTCAGATGTACTTTACTATAAGCTCACATCCTGGATGATGTTGTCACAACCACAGGGGTAACCACATAGTCACGGGACCCTGTGCGAGATTTATCAGTGGGCCGTCAACGGAAATCAGAACAGCAGAACTGGAAAGACATTCCTACTTACGGGTGGCCAACTCATAAAACATTTTAGAAAAAAGCTCAGTGCTGTTATCCTTGCAAGGTGAGGTATTGAGTGGTATTGAAAATAGCGGTGTCAATATTTTTTACCACTACCTTTTTGAGAAAAAAGTGTTACTAGTTAAACAGAATCTCTTTCTCTGAGCGATTGTATTAGTTTAAAACAATATAATTTCCAAATTTGTTGTGCATAGAATATATGTACTGTAGCTCAGTATTTGACTTTTCGATTTTATACAGTCATTTTGGCTCATCTTTAACGGTGTGAATAATTTAGGAATCACTGTATATAATTGAACCTAGTAACAGGTTGTGGATAGCCTGGGAGGATAATGCTGTAACATATATTTCCTCTCTCAGATCGGGTGGTTTTCCTGTTCAACACCTTTCAGAATGTGAATGTGAATGAGAACGAGACAGTGCAGGCAGTGGTCTCCAGAATCCCCCCTGAAGTGGCCTTTATCACCCTCCAGTTCCACACACAGCACAGCAATGCTACGCTGTCCTACACCAGGGTAAGACACTGGCTCACGCACAAACACACATGCTCACAGTAAAATAGATTTATGTAATAGTCTAATTCAGGTCAATGTTCATTCATTCAATATGACATATTACCCTATCAAACATGTACAAACAAACACACACACACACGATTGGCACTGATTGGTCCACTGACTTGTGGAGGGAAGTCAGATGATGTGGAACCAGACGTGTTGCTCATCATGGGAGGAAGATGGGGCATGAGGCAAGGGTAAGATGGCCAATCCTGGCCTTGGTCCCAGATATCCTAAGGATTGGGTGAAGAAACAATCGCCAATCACCCTATCACACACACATTTCTAGTGACCCACTTGCGGCAGAGTCTTGTGAGATTTTCAGACACTCTGAGTAGAGCTGTGGTCATGTGTTAGGCTGGTCACAAGCTCTTTGGTGCTGACGGAAAACTTTGTGAACGCCTTTCCCTCTTTCTACTGAAAACGCTTTGAACTAACTCAAAGTAGTCGTAACTCAAAGTAGTTGTAACACAAGTAATTCAAAGTAGTCGTAAGTCAAAGTAGGTGTAACACAAGTAAGTCAAAGTAGTCGTAAGTCAAAGTAGTCGTAACTCATGGTGGGAATAGGCTAAAGCAGTAAACTGTAGTGAAGTCAACAATGAAAACTGTCCCCAACTGTTAAGGGGCAAATGTACCAAACACAGCATAGACAGTTAATGAGTGTCGTCTGGAAGTGAATATCACTACAAGTCCTTTCTCCACTGTCTGTCAAAACCATCTGGCAGGTATAGCCTACAGCTCGGTGAGAAGAGGTGGTCAGTCGGGCGTCTGTGCATATTTCAGTAGTACTTTACATTACAGCACTGAATAAAGCAGTAATAACATGGTGGTAGTATGGTAACTACTACGTTAGAGTTACTCACAATGGAGACATTATTTGCCAGGATACATAGAAAATTGAGAGCAACTGAAACTTTCAGGCAAATCAGTGCATTGAAATCAACTTAAGATTGACTTAGAGCTTTAGAACACGGGTCTTCGTGGGATTTCAGGCTTTGGTTTGGCGACTGAGTTGGATGGATTAGGGCTGTGTTGTTGACTGACTATTTGAGTGATTTTCTGGTTGTCTGGTTGACTACTTTGGGCAGATGCCAGGGCTGGGCCTCTCTCTAACAGCGGTGGACTCAGGCCTTCTCTCACCCCTGATTCCCGGTCAGACCAAGCTCTCCTGGTTCCTGCTGGCCCCTGATGGGGACTCTGTGGCTGGCACTGGGGTCATCCTCCCCTACACCAGCTCTGGTATGTATGCCCTTCCATCATCCATCTCCGCTTCCCAAAATAATCCACCAATTCCTCTCAATTTTAGGTGGCCTCCCACTATCTGTCAAGGGGCTACAGTATGTTGCCTTACATCACTGTTAGCATTCCAGGATATTTTACCTCTCACTACTCACCCTCAATCCACCATTGTTTTAACCACTCCATATACCATGTCAAAACAATAGCAAGAGTATCTAGTAGATGTGGAGCCTGTTTCAAACAAACCCCAAAACAAAGAATGTCAGGTAGATTATTGAACAAAACAAATAGTCAACTGAGAACAAATTTCAAAGCTGTTTTGTCTTCCACCAAAATGATTGTATCTGTGTAGAGTAATCTGCACTCTACAACTTCTCCACAGTCACCAGTAGGCCATCTGCATAGACCAATGGTACAAACTCTCAACAGTCTGCTACTGCTACTACTGCACTGTCAATGGACTTCAAGAAAAAACAGTGACTTGATTGGCTGGTTTTAATGACATGTTTTCTCTCTCTCTGCAGACCCAGTCCCTGGAGCTTGTAATCTGGAGTTTGACCTGGACATTGACCCAAATGTCTATCTCCACTACAACATTTTTGAGACTACTATCCGCTTTGCACCTGCAAATATTGGATATTCAAGGTAACAACACACTAGAGGGTTTATGTATGAGCATCTTGGATTTAATCACTTCTGTCTCACTGCAAACAAATGTGTGGCAGGGCACTGCATATGTTTTTGTTTATACGTTTTAAAGTTAACCCTGGTGAAAAGTCAACAATTAGCCAAATAAATTGTCCTGTGCCTGAAAGACAATGCATTCTAATGAGTGCATTATGTGCTGTCCTACATTTGTGTGGCTTTCGTTGTGGTGGAAGCAGAGTAAGAAATGTTTTAATGCCAGGGCTCTGGCTAGGAATGTGCTTTAGTAGAGAAAATAGATTTACCCACAAGTGGAGAGGTACAGTGATTGCAACCCAACCGCTTCAGCATTTTGGGAGAGGGAAATCATTGATATTTTCTTATGTAAATAAAGAAAATACGTTGTTGCTATTAATCAGGCTATGGTGTGATAATGATCATAAGAGTTGGCAAGACAGCCCAAACAGATCTGGTTGACCAGGATATGGGAAGTGCTGGCTTTTAGTATTTCCACATACAGTACCTACTCACTCGCATTACACGGACCGCAGAGTGGAAACACACACAAAATTCTGTCAGGGCCAAGCAGACTGCAGAGAGGAAAACACACTTCCTGTTGTGCATCAAGCAGCTATAATTTAACATTGGCCTGTGGTCTGTAGACTGAACTGTATCTAAATTTACCAGGAACAAAAATAAACAGATTTTGAAAAGCAGTGACTCAAAAAGCAAAAGACCAAAGAGGTCTAGGAAGGTCTGGGGTAGTCTGTGGTGAAACAAAAAAAGAGTCACAAAGATTTGGAATGAGACAGTGATGGGGACACTTATTTTGTGTAGTCTCTAAATTGTATTTAAAAAAAGAAAGAGACTCCGGCCCTTTCTGTTGCAGTTTCATATTGCTGTGTTATTATTATTTGTGATGGCTTTTCTGAGCCATCTTATTTCATTGTGAAAAATGTTGAATTTTTTTAAATAGAAAAAATCTACAACATTTCTGTTTAAAGCTAGAATCCTTAATAGGCGAAAGTGCCATGTCCGTTTAGGATATTACAACAACAGAGAAGTTACTGTAAACAACCACTGTTTTTCTCCTTTGACATCACTGTATACGCGATAGAACAGCCAAATATGCAGTGCATTCTTTTTTACCCCACTGCCAGACTCTTCTCTGCTCTGTTTTCACCAACAAAACAATAACAAAGGCACTGGGGGGCAAACAGTGGTGCTGTTTCCCCAAATGCGTATTCGTACTTTAAAGAAAACTTTCAGAATCCATTGTGAACTGACCTCTGTTTTCACCTCCTCAGGGGCTCCAATCCGCCCGCCTGTGACACTGAAGTAGGTGAAAACACTCGATGGCGCCTGAGGTATGACATCTACCAGTACTTCCTGCCTGAGAGCGACCTTTCAGAGCAGAGCCTCATCACCAGCATCCAGAGTGTGGCCAATGTGCAGACCATGAGAGAGCATGGGAAAAGGGTGAGTTGATAGATAAGTGTGAATGTAGTGCAAAATGGACATGTATAAAAATACAGATTAGGATTGTAGACTGTAAACTTGCTGGTTGTGGTGTAATGGTATGGTGAGCTTTTCTCATTTTTTTTCTCCCTGTAGCTCATGACACTATCATCCAATGATAAGACAGAGGTAGTGTTTAGCTCCATCCCGGGCCAGGGTGTTATCTACTCTGTCATAGTCGGAGACCCAGTGCTTAACACCTCTTCCTCGTATATCCCTGTCCACACCTACGCCTGCAGCTTCTCCTCCACTCTGGATGGCTGTGACACTCTGGGTAAGTGGGACAACCAGCACTGGGCCAAAGGGTCTTTTTGCAGGGAAACGTCAGTCAATATATGTCTATAATGGAGACATTTCCAAAGATATCTGAGTATTCCTGTCTGAATTCCCGGGGCCTTATTCAATGAGACTTGTTGTTGAGTGGAAGAAGAGCATAATGTCATTCTACACAGAAGACGTTTACTGTACTGCAATTGTTCTGGCTGAGACCTTGAGGGCTATTTCCGTGGAAATCTTATGGAATGCACCTTGAAGGACAGCATGCATTTAAGACCAGGGAAGATCAACACCAGTCCCCTGGGAATATGTTGTCAGCTGATTTCAGCCTCTATTTTGATTGGCAACTGACTTATGAACCAATATGTCAACTCTTGTCAACAGTAACACACTGTATTTGAGCAATAAGAAATTTCAGAGCAGGAGAAAAAAGACAAACAGTTGACACAGTGTCTCTTGTTTGACCAACAACAAGTTAGACCAACTATGGGGAAAGACAGAATGACTAAAGGCTGATGTACTTTCTTTTCTTCTAGGGAAGATATCCACAAGGATCTTCTTCACCATCGCTGGTTTAGCTGGCCTCTTCGTGTGCTTCTGTGGGCACCGCTTTTTCAAATGTGGTGAGTAGGGGGGAAACAAGTGTTGACATACCAAGTTTTCCACTACATCATTGGAAGATACGTCTGGGAAGTCCAGGGCTTTTCCTCCCTGTAGAACACCAGTAATAAATAGCCGCTCCCAACTAGCTGCATCCCAGTTATTTATGGTTTGTGAAAGTCCAACTCTCATTTAAAGTTCATGCCAGCCAGCTAATGAAAATATGGGCTGGAGGTTAAAGGTCTTTTTGTAAACTGTGGCTCCCACATAATGGGCAAAAATAATGTGAAAGAAAAATAATAAATAGACCTTTCGCTGGTCATGTTTTTAGTCCAGTAGCACGTTTAATCTGGGTCTGGGAAACCAGTCGTAGATGTCATGCTAGAAAATATGTGTTTACTGTGTTGCTCTCCCGTATGAAACTTTCCTCCCTTGTTCCCCTCTCTATCTTCCTCTCTCTTTAGAGCTATTCTGTATGGGCTTTGGCTTTGCAGCGTTCCTTTTTTTTGTCCTGATCACAAGAACTACAAAACTGGACTATGACAGTAAGTTTAAGTGATTTCTAATGAACATAAGAAGATTGTTGACCTTGTCAGCCAGGTTGATAAGGATATTAAATATGTTTTTTTTTTCTATAGTAAACATTGGCTTCAATTTATTTGGTCATATGCTTGTTCAGTTATCTCTGTACTCCCTCTGTAGTTTTTAATGCGTCATGCTTGTTCAGTTATCTCTGTACTCCCTCTGTAGTTTTTAATGCGTCATGCTTGTTCAGTTATCTCTGTACTCCCTCTGTAGTTTTTAATTCGTCATGCTTGTTCAGTTATCTCTGTACTCCCTCTGTAGTTTTTAATGCGTCTCCAAAGCATACAGTATTTTGGAATGAAATTAGCCATACAAACTGGCTTTGCGGCCAGACAAATTGCATTAATCGTCACAGGTCTTTCAGAAATGCGAATTAGATAGTCATGCCATATCAATATGATTTCCCCCCAAAATTATCCTATTTTAATTTGGAAGCTCCAGTCGGTGCCCCCTGAAAGCATAGAGTTTTTCTGTGATTCAATCAGGTCAGCTCAGTTGAAAGAAACTCCTGTTGGTCTCCTTAACTGGGAAATGCAATCAGATTAGCCAGTGCTAAATCAGTACAGTTGTTACAGTGATATTTCATTTAAAAAAATGTATGTAACCTTTGTTTAACTAGGCAAGTAAGTTAAGAAACTTATACAAACTTATTTACAATGACGGCCTAGTTCAGTGGCAGAACGACAGACCTTGCCAGCTCGGGGATTCGATCTAGCAACCTTTCGGATACTGGCCCAACACTCTAACCACTAGGCTACCTGCCGCCCCACATGCCATCTAAAAGGCAGAGCAAAACATGTCACGTATGCATTTTATGCTTATGTTACAGTTTGTGTATTTTGATTTGGAGAAACCTAGAATGGCTTGCATGGGTGTTTGTGCTCCCCATATGCAAGGTGATGTCAGTGTTGGCTTGTATATGTGTTAGTCATAGAGGATGGCGGTGAGCGTATGAATTCAGAATTACACACTCGAACCCTAATGTGATTTGGTCAGTGGTGGAGCTGATGGATGGGTGGCAGAATTCATCCAGGATGCAATGGGAAACTTCCCCAGTGCACAACACACAGTTCAGTGTGAAACAACACATTTCTGCATAGAACAAACATCTCACTGTAAAAGCACGTTCCAGTAATTAAGTTGGCGCACGGGTTCCATCATGCTGAAGAGCACATGGTTTAGTGTAAAGACAATTTAAAGAATGTTAATCTATCTGTAGAGCAGTTGAGTTTAGAATTGATGGAGAAATTCCTGGACTTGCTTTCATTTATTTGGGGTCAGTCTGAGTTGGACCTCTTGCCAGAAGCTCAGGTTCTCATTCTTCTATAGCTCTATGAAAAATAAAGATATTTTTCCAACTCCCTCTCCGTCTGACCCTGACAGAAGTGTCTGTGTTTCCTCCCTGCAGTCCGTCTGACCCTGACAGAAGTGTCTGTGTTTCTTCCCTGCAGTCCGTCTGACCCTGACAGCAGTGTCTGTGTTTCCTCCCTGCAGTCCGTCTGACCCTGACAGAAGTGTCTGTGTTTCCTCCCTGCAGTCCGCCTGACCCTGACAGAAGTGTCTGTTTCCTCCCTGCAGTCCGTCTGACCCTGACAGAAGTGTCTGTGTTTCCTCCCTGCAGTCCGCCTGACCCTGACAGCAGTGATTGGCGTAGTGGGGGGAGTTATCCTGGTGATGAGCTGGTGGCGCTTCGGCTCAGTTATGTCCTGTGTCGTCGTCGTCGGTCTCATGTTGGGGTTCCTCATCTCCTCCATTGTCTTCTTCACGCCTGTCGGTAAAAGAACCAAAAAACACCTATGTCAGATTATTATTTATTTGATTGACTAGTTCAAGCAGGATAATGCTCAATCAGATGAATGTTGTATGACACAGAAAATATTGTGACAACGTTGTAAAAAAAATTCTCATCACTTCCATAGGTGACATACAGGTGTTCCGTTCGAATGTGGTGTTCTGGGTGACGTTCAGCTGCATCGTGGTGGGGGTACCACTCTTCTTTGTCCGCTGGCCAAGAGAGGTAGGCCCTGATCCCTGCCCTTCTGCACTTTCTTTACAGTGGTTGTCCAATTCAACGCCATAGTCCCCTCCCACTTTAAACTCAAGAAGGGCTTAGAACTTTCAAAGATTTGTGAGGACAAATATGGAAATGGAGCCTCTGGGTAAAATTGCTGTGTGGGTGTTGTCTGTCTGCAGGGTAACATCACTACGTGTGGTGTAGCTGGAGCCTATGCTGTGGTGCTGGCTGTGAATGCTTACATCTATACCAGCCTCTCCTACATCACCCTTAACATCCTCAAACGCTTCCTCAACGACAACTTCAGCAAGGCCTTTACTGATGTGCCTTTCCAGGACATTGGTGAGTAAAATCACTTCAGAGAGTTTTCTTTTATTTAACCTGCAGGCAGGCCATATGTTGTGCACCCGATTTTGACCTTTCAACCTAACATACTGTTGTCCTCTTGGTCTTCCAGATTTCATCATGATCACAGTGTGGGTGGTTCTGGGTGTGTCTGGTATCGTGCTACAGCTCTACCGGGAACGCACACGGCCCTTCTTCCCCCCCAGCCCTTACCTCATGTGGCTGCAAGAGCGGGAGCGACGCAAGACCAACGTTCTGGACCCAAGCCACCACACGTCCTCACTCCCTTCCCGTCTCCTCGCCCGTGCCCGACAGCTGACTGGCAGGAGAGAGTCCGCTGGCGAGTGCACACCCCTCCTCCTTTAAACCCACCCACTCAACTTAGACCCATTTTACCCAGCAAGGTAGACAGATTCACCCCACTAGGAGGTTGCTATGGGGCATGGGCTCTCTATCTACAGGGGAAGCACCATTGCGTTTGGAGTCTTTCTATGCCAGATAATGGATGTTTTCATTCCTTTGATGATGGTAACAGTCCATTAAAGTAGTGTTTATATGCCTGGGGAGGAACTTTGCCACAGAGTGCACACAGAGAATTTTCAAAGCATTATTTTCGAGCATGATTTGTTTAACTTCCTCAGTCTTGTGGTATATGGCTGCATGTTTTTAGACGGTACTGAGGAAGTTGTTACCGCTGCAACTTAATATTGTGCCAAAATAGTTGGGCACTATCTCCCCTAGTACATCACAGTGCCTTTAAACAACAAGGGTTACAGCATACCGGTATGGGCAACATATGTGTTTTAATACCACTAAAAAGCACAAGAAAACATTTGGAACAGTAAGATGCAGACACATCATGCAGACACTCTTTTTGAGATGGCTTTGACAGCAACATTTGGTTGGTAGGTATTCATTTTAGTGTACAAGTAAGTATACTTTGTTTATCTTAATACCACTCAATGAAATTGGAGGGCATATGTCCCCCGAGTTTTAATGAGTATGACACCACTGTCAGGGAGTTCTGGGTATGCCCATTTTGGCTCCAATGGCTTAATTGTTTTTAATGTTTTGTCAACATTTTCGTACGCAAAATGGTCACTTTTACACCATGTTTTGTAAAACTGTGTATTTAGAGGCCACTATTTTTTTCTTTTCTTTTTACAAATATGAACAATTACATTTTTAAGAAATATGAGATGTTTATATTAAAATATGCATGTGTTTTGGGGCCCCTTTTTGCGAAACGTAGTTGTTGAATCGAACACTTAGTGGTATGGGTGGGAACTTGCAGCCTAAAATGTATCCTCTTGATTTCATGGACATGTTTGATAGCACTCTAAAATCATAAACCACAAGTGGTAGGTGGATCCTGAGCACTGATGTTTATAGGAAATGGTGATATAGCTAAGCAATTCATGAGTGTTTTTTACAGTAGCAGGAAGAGCAAACTACAAGTGCCACAGCCTCTATTGCTCTGTCAGGTGGCCTAACGCTTCATTAAAGTGGGCCTGCTGTTTATGTTCTCTATTGCCAGCTTTCGTTTGGTAAAGCATTTTCAGTGTTTCCCCTGACTTTTTTTAGCAGTGGTGCAAGGGTAGCTGGGTGGGTGCATTGCTAGTATTGTAAGCACAATGTCCTGCCAGCTGTTCCCATAGACCTCCAATCATTGAGCCAATGACTATCCCTTTAAAAGCGCGTCTCAGCAATTTATTACAGCGGTGGCAACAATTTAGCAGAGGTGGGCCACCGTTGCTAAATGAACCTAGGGGAAACACTGATTTTAAGGCAGTCCAATATGTGTTTTGTGGGACTTTTTCTGTATGTTCTTTCTCTCTCATTACCCACCCAGTATGTGATTTGGTATGAAAAGCTGGCTTATTGAGGCATTAATGATGTGTACAGGAGTTTGCCTTCAGTCACATGACATGGTTTATTAATGCATTCCATGACCAATGTCAGTTTTTCCTCCAAATGTTCAGTAATATTGAAACTTAAGTGGATAATTTAAGAGGTTATTTTCCCTCTTGTGCAAAACAGCAAGGTATCATCAGATGCAGTGTAATATCCCACCAGTGATTTTGTAAATCCTCGCCATTTGCACACGACGGGATGTTGAATTAAAATTTGACAGGGAATTTATTGATCTTTTATGATTAGCAGAATCACCTGACAGGATTCAGATTAGGATTACAATGTCAAGGATGGGATAGACTGAAATGCAGGTAGAACTGGCCATTGCTACTTTTCTCAGAGTTTCCAAACCAAAACACACAGGGGTGTGAGGGCGCCGACATTGTAAAATTATAGCCATACTGTTGAAATTCCTCACTAGGAAATGCTTCTATGCACTAAGATTACTGATGAAGCTTTCTTAAAGGTCAAGGTTACCTTTCAGTATTTTTCACTACAGCTCTTAGGTACTTACCTTTATGTGCCATGTCTTGTTTTAAAATGGGCTGTTTGTCTATAGTGTTTTTGTTGTGTGAGAAATTTGATAAATTGTTTTTCCTAAAAATCACTTGTTCGTTTCTCTGCTCCTCGTCCCAAAGTTTGTCATCAGTTAAGTTGTGATGTATCATGCTGCAACCATTAGGTCCAATTGACAGTCTACATACAGTAAGTTGTGCATTCCAAAGAGTCCTGTTCACGCATACGGTATTTCCACCACTGGGTTTCAGCTGGAGAGCACTAGCCAAACTTTAACATGTTTCTTTCAAGTGTTTTATTGTCATTCAAGAGCAGCACATTCACTCATTCACACTTTAAAACCCCACAGGCTCATCAGATAGCACAATGCGTGCCAAGACAAAAAATGCATGTAATTTTTTCCCATTTGTCTCAGAGGCTTCCTACTGTATACCTCCATTGTAGCATGACAGGTGGGAGGCAGTATGACCTGGGGCATCGTTCATTGTCGAGTTCCCTCTGTGTGGCTGTAGGTGATTGGGGGGTATGGTCTGTACAAGGTGGGGGCGCATATATACACACACACACACTCCAAGCTAGTGCTGGTGTGGGCCTAACTCTTCCGGAGGCTGATGTCGGCGCTGGTCAACAGGGCAGACAGGGATGTGCTATCTGAGGCCTCCTCTCTTGTCAGAAGTAGGAAGGCCTCTCGACTGATCCCTAGCAGCTCACGAAGACCACTGTTCTCCAGCTGCCCAAAAAAAACATGCATACATTTTTAACAGTATGTTTGAAATAGTAGTACTGTTAGTACTCAGTCAATGCTTTTAGTAAACAGTGAGAATAGAGACAAACTGTGTGACTCACCTCTAGTTGCTTGATCCTCTCCTCGTCTTCACACAACCTCCCCTCATCCACTTCGATGGCCTTCCTCATCACCGTAGCCATCTCGTTGATCTTGTCTATGTGCGCTTGCATTTCCTGCAGTCATAGAATATAAACAATATAAATATTTGCTTTGAACTTCCTCAATACAAGAAGAAAGGGTAGCTCCTGAGTGTGATGTGACACTAGAAGAGGGTGGGTCACTCACAGTGGTGTGCTGCTCCTTTAATTGGTTGACGATGGCTGGGTTGTCCTTCTTACTGGCCATGAGGAGTCTGAAGACCTGCTCCCTGTATTTTGTCATGATGAGCTCTATGGCCGACTGGTGTTCCTCCAGGGAGGTTCTCAACTCTGCAGGGAGAGAAGACATAAATGCACACATTTCTATGGATTTACCCAGACAGGGTACTTTTTCAACTGGTAATATACCTGTTATGAAACCAATAAATAGAGTAGCTTCCTTTGTTTTTCAGCTTATCACACTCACTGCTCTACCTTTGTTTTCCTGCTGTAGGTCACGGATCTGTCGGTTTTCCTGCTGGATGCCCATGACGAGGCTGGAACGGGGCCGATGCCGGGCTACCTGGTTCAGCGATTCAATCTCCTCCTGATACTGCAAACAGATACACAGAACTCCAGTCAACTCAACAAAGGTCAGTTAAAGGCAAGTGTGTACCCTTTTCAACACCAATCAAAAGAGCTGCACCACCAGTGACATTGGCATTACCTGTTTCATGGCCTCCACCCTCTTGTTAAGGGACGTTGTCTGTTCGATAAGTACTTCCGCTGCATTGTCATGGTTGCGAAGTCTTTCCACCAGCGACTTGGCGTCTGACAATACATTTTCTAATGAACACGTCATCTCTGTTTGAAAAATTACACTGGAAGGAAAATAAGGTTAAGATGCTGCTCCAAAGCCTCACCAAACATGAATACATCATTCAATTTCTCCCCCTTATCCCTAGAGGGTGCACTTGCTCACTGCCCCTCAAGGATTTGAAAGCATTAGATTGGTATAAGTATGTGCTAAACTTGAGGGAGATCCAACCATATTTATCAAATCAGTCCTAATGTAACTTAGAGGAAGACTTAAGATCTTAGGCAAAGTTGCATCTTGGCATCCAAGGCTACATCTTGGCATCCATTACATAAATACTTGGCATATGAGCTTGTCAAAATGCATGGACTAAAATCCTGACAGAGTCACCATATCCAAACAATACTAAAACATCATGATTTGACCTGGACCCTCATTCATGTACCTTTACTGCCTAAGTAGCTCGCTAACTCGTATAATTTCCCGGTCAGCAGGGACGTATTCATTACGTAAACCGTTTACCCTTTAAGAAGCAAACAGAGAAAAACAAGAGTTTCTACTGGACAATATAAGGAAGGTCCAGCCCCGTTTGCTTCCGTTTAGGAAACGTTTCACAATAGAATCGGCGTAATGAATACGCCCCTGGTATACAGCTAACCTTCAGAGTTTCTGACTCTTTTTCCAGTGACTGACCAGTGGACACCAAAAGGATGTTTGCAAAGTATTCGAACAGGGTACTTTAGCTAGTTGATAATTACGACAGCCTACCGACTGTCGTGATCGGAATGATGTTAGGCAGTTGTCAGTCAGATACTAGCTAGCGAATCAACAAGGTTAGCTAGCTACCGTAGCTAGGTTAAATGCTACGGAAATCAGGTGAATCGGTCACTGAAAATACAAGCAAACAAAAGCTGCAAGAGTCTCATGTTGGTATTTTATTTTCTGAAAAGTTGCTATACTTAGCTGTCAGAAGAAAAGTGAAAATACACATAAAACGAACCAATACTCGTAGATTTACCTTAGCGAGAAACTCCTTAGCCAAGCGGTACACTTCCTGTTGTTACTGCTGCAGTCTGGGAAATGTATGGGCACGTTCCGGATTCTTTAGATTACAAGCGCTGCGGTCAAACTGAATAGCCTCCCCTCCTTCTATATTCCTGTTAGGATAGCTAGGTCTATCAGACACTTTCCCCCAATCAGTTACTGATTACATTACTTAACATCTCTGATGCTCCTTTTCCAGTTTTGTTTTCTTTCTTTGATTTTCTTTCACTGGGCTGGGTGCGTTGTGTACTCCAACCTGTGGGTGGCAACAACACGCTAAGAAACGTTTAGTCTGCCCGGAAATCCAAGGAGTAGGAGAAACAACAAAGATGGCGGACAGGCTAACGCAACTTCAAGATGCAGTCAATTCGGTATGATCCATTTTTTCATTTAGCTATTAGTACACCCCACAATTTTTTTCATGCTCAGCAAATTGTCATGGCACGTTTAGATTGACGTTTAGATTGACTGATTTAGTATTTGAGAGCGGACTAGGCTAAATAATGACAGCTAGCTAGTTGGCTAAGTTCTCTTTATCGGTTCTCGGTTGCAAGGTTTCCCGAGTTAACTAACTTTAGCTACCTAACAAACAATCACGTTGTTTAATGTCTTATATTTGTGTTAAGTCAATATGCTCTCATGACAATATTTTTCTGACGTGGTTTTGATGTCTTTCAGCTTGCTGATCAGTTTTGCAATGCAATCGGGGTGCTGCAGCAGTGTGCGCCGCCAGCTTCGTTCAACAACATACAGACAGCAATCAACAAGGACCAGCCATCGAACCCCACTGAGGGTAAGGACATGTCAGATATTAGATCGAAGTGGAATACCATTGGGGGCTGTTTGCCTTTGGGCCGGGCAACCTGAGTTCAAGACTTACACCCATCGTTTGCTACAAAGCAAATGTTATTTGCGCCGAATACAACAGGTGTAGATCTTACAGTGAAATGCTTACATACAAGCCCTTAACCAACAATGCACTGGTGTCAGAAGTGGGTTGTACTCCACAGAAATAGAATCCTTGATTCTATTTCTATGATGTACTCTCATTTGATGCTGTTGGAGGCTAGGATGGACATAGGAAGGCACTTGAAAGAAAGTTGGAATGCTTCCACTTCTGAGGGGTTTGTATAAGGAACCTAGCAAATGTAAGTCTTTTACGACTTTCCCCAAGTTGGAGTAGTGGACAGTGGGTTTGCCTTCGGACAGGGTGACCCAAGTTCAAGACATACCCTTGCCATTCGCTTACATTGTTAGCCACCAGCAATATGAAAGTCATTTTTGACATCTTGCTGATACTAATGTAATCTTATGTTGCATAAATATAATACAATTTGACGGAAATAACGACTTTGACCGGACAGCGCTATTTGCATATGAAAAGTTTACGGATTACACCTTTAATTTGAAATGGGGTTGTTATTTCTTTCCCTAGAGTATGCCCAACTTTTTGCTGCACTGATTGCCCGGACAGCTAAGGATGTGGACGTGCTGATTGACTCACTGCCTAGTGAGGAGTCCACGGCAGCTCTACAGGTATGGAGGCTGAATTTACTCATGCGATTCAACAGGAGTGGAAAACCACCAACTAGAGTGCCATTCCCATCTTGAAAATTATTATAGTACATTCTTTCAAGTGAAAGCGATAGTTCACTTCTAATTCTTTATTGCTATACTCTTACTCTGGAAATAGTATATGGAGCCAGGGGAGGACTGGCTGGAATCTGTAACTACTTTGGTTGCAATCCAAGTCAGACTTGTAAGTGGCTATCCTTATTGGTTACCATAGCCCTGTCCCGGACATACAAACAAATAGCTTTGGTAAATCACTTTATAGGAAGTGTAGATGGAAATATTTACTCTCCACTCTCACTTTGGCACACATTACTTCAATGAGTTCATGCTCAAATAACTACAGTTTCTATACATTTTGTATTGAGATTTTATTGACTTTCTTCGCTCCCTCTTTTTCCCCTCGCCCCCTCTCATCTTTCTTGTCTTACTCCCTGCCCCTCTCCCTAGGCGGCCAGTCTGCGGCAGTTGGAGGAGGAGAATCATGATGTAGCGGCACGTCTCGAAGAGGTGGTATACCGAGGGGACTTGCTACTGGAGAAGATCCAAAGCGCCCTGGCTGATATTGCTCAGTCACAACTTCGTACTCGCAGTGGAGGACCCAGCCAGACCACACCGCCTGAATCATGACCCCCACACATGGGGCAAAGACATTCTCACATCACTTTCTCACATAAATACACCAGAGGGCGCAAATGTGTACAGAAAATCAAATAAAGAGCCCACTGGGTGGACCTGAACAGCTGACCTCTCAAGGATGTGAATCTATGGAAAATACTTCTTGCAATATGTGAGTGGAACATTGGGAAGTTGGTGCTTGGGGAATTCAGTGAGGCAAGCCATGAACCCACATGGTCCTTTACACAAGGACCTTGAGTTCTGCCAGCAAGGAACTGTTTACTCTGTCCTTTTCTTAGCACACTCTATTTTGGATTAAAAAACACTGCTCGGGTGTCAACATCTGCTGTCATTTTCTTAACCCTGGTTATTTTGAGGATGCTAGTTAAGGGTCTGCTGACTGCTGTTGGTAGCCATTTTTGTACATACTGAAAGCAGCTGGTAAAAGGAACAACAATCCTAAATTGATAGAAGCCCATGTTACATGCTGCATGCCAACAAATAATAGCCCTTTACAAGCAAGCCCTGTTGTTTTAGAAAGCCAGGTTTTGTATTATACCAACAAAAAAAATTCAACAGTTTATTTCAAGGCATAAATGGCATTTTAAAAGTAAGTTGACTGTTTGCATTTCATGTGGAATGTTAGTGCTTTTTTAATGTTTTGTATTTTGATATGCATCAGACAAACCTTGGCCCCACAGAAAGATGGCTTTCAGAATGCCCTTGAATTGAAAGTGTTTTTTAAGTCTTATATACTAAGGGGATTCGATTGAGCAGCCCGGGTTGAACCGGCTATATCTCCTAACGTGACTGGGCGACCTCTTGAGTGAGGTGCACCCTGCTCAAATCGAACGGTAATTTGCACAGCTCGTGATATTGTCAACATTATGTATCATAAAATATGTTTGAATTCAACTAGTTTTCATTGGGATGGCAGATAAAGCCTTTTAATCAAAAGCAATCCATTTTGCATGTGAAAAGACAATCCTACTCATTACTACACATGCTTAACCTACATCCCTTTTGTTTTCAGCAGCCCCGTTCCAAAACGAATGCATCAAAGCTAACCCGATTCACCCGGGACATTGATAAAACTCCCTCACTAGCTGGGAAACCGGCCTTCAACGTTTAATTGAAGTGAGAAGTGTTCCAGAGGCTGACTACATTGCAGTCCTATCATCGTTAAACCATTCCCTGTAATGTACTGTATTTTCAATTACTACAATGTAGGCGGCCTGGAACGCAACCATGCTCAGGGTAAACCGGTGGACCGACATGAAAAAAAAGGCATATTACTTTCTTCTGATTGGTAGATAGCTAGGTTACGCCCCCCAATATTTCCACGACCGATTGCTTAAAATAAGCATTTATTTCATTTTATCTTCTATTGGCTAATCTCGGTGTCATTTCTGTAGCATGTACTTGCGTGGAGTAAGCGTTATGTTTTTAGTGCATCCATTCTGGGACTAATTGGCTATTTTACTATTTACAGGGAGGGTTGAGGTCGAAGATGGATGAATGGAGATGAGCAACGCTTACCAAACCCTTGTACTGTTAGTCTTGTTAAATATCAAAAATAGTTGTCATTGACTCAAGTCTTTTATTTTCTCCATACACAGTCCGTGTTTGCAGTGTGTGTATCTAGTTAACGTTAGATAGCTAGTAACGTTACATAACGTCGAGTCTTTCCCCTCAGTCCCTAGCCAAATTTACGGACCTAAATTCTGTCATATTGGAGCAGGGCTGGGCAGCTAGCCTAGCCATCAATTGAATCTGGAGCAGGATACAGAGGTGGGTAAAAGCTATTAATAAATCCAAGTCTGGATAGTTTTTACATTATGGTCAACGTCGATCAGCAACTATCAAGACATAGACAGCCTACACCTAGCCTAGATGTCAAATTGCAATGACAGCATTCAATACAGTTAGTTATCTTCTCGTTGGCAGACTTGTTTCGTTGCATGCATACCTGTGGGTTTGTCATGTTTACGTCTGTTACGCAACCCAATGCACAAATCATGGCAATGACGTGTTCATCATCACCTGCTCGTACAGTCCTTATTATTAACACTGGCGCCACATAAGCAGCGTCCTCATCATGGGCATCTTATAGGCCTTGAGTAATTGGAATTGAGTGAAATTAACATGTCCTTACATTCCAATGTTGCGTCTACGTCCAATCGTTTTCTATTTTGGATCTATCTATGTATCAAATTCAATAGTTAAACATTCTCAAATAACAATGGGACCTCTGAAGCACTGGTTTCAAATCAAACATCACAATTCACAAGCTTTGGTAAGGCCATCAGAAATATCCCTATTTCAATCATGCCTGAATAGTGATGAGATACAGAATGTCTGAAATCCACAAAACAAAGGACATTACTACTAGTACTAACTACTAGCTTAAATCTCAGGAAAATACAATATGTCGTTGTTGCTAAATTGATATACCTGATAGTATAATTAAAGATGGCCTTTGCATAGGTAAAGCAGAAGAAATTTCAAGGGTGAAGTTTTAGGCAACCGGAGTAGGAGCCTGGTGCACAACTCATGAAAACAGGCATTGGACATTGTTGTGATTCATTGGACTGGTACATGAGCTCAACCCTATGGACCAGTCCCCCAAGACACTCTTCCTCACTGCCTATTGAGATGTTTCTGAGGGCTTGGAGCTTGGTGTTGTTCTTGGCTGTGTGTATGTGTCCCAGACAGTCCCCCTCCCTCTGGCATCATGACTGGGTCTTTTCATGCTGAAGGGGAGTTGCTTCCTGTCTGGTGCTGACTCACAGGGTGGAGACCACTTGGTTTCTTGATTGCATGTTTAACGTTCCTTTTTTTGCACTGCACACAATGGCCCCTCTCTCTCTCTCTGCACCTGTCTTTCAAGAAAGAGTGAACTTGCATCAAATCAATGTTTTTTGGTTACGTACACAGTTTAGCAGATGTTATAGCAGGTGCAGCAAAATGCTTATATTACTAGCACCTAAAAATGCAGTAAGATGTCAAGCAAGAACATAAATAATACAAGATTTTAACAAGCAATAAAGAAATATCCGAATGGATCCAATTAACCTAACAACCCAAATAGCACTGTAACAGTAATCCAAATGAACAACCCAAATAGCACTAACAGTCATCCAAATGCAATCTATACGCATCTGCACCGGAGGAATTTACATAAGATATACTAAGAATAGGTACAGCAGTAACATTAGATGTTTTAGTGTGGGCATAACTGGTCTGTATTATGCAAAGACAAGTTAAAACAGGCTCCTCACTGCTAGTAATAGACAGTAGCGATACAATGTCTCTCAGATATTACTCAACTGGAACTAAAAACTATTGGATGTACAGTAGGCTTATGTTGAATATCAGTACATGTGTATTGGGCCTCAGTCACTCTGTGTTGTCATTGTTTCCCTTTGCTCTACAGGATAGTATGGCCATGACGGGAGGGACTGCAGCTGCCCTTCCCATGAGCAACCACACCCGGGAGAGGGTGACCGTGGCCAAGCTGACACTGGAGAACTTCTACAGCACTCTGCTGACACAACACGAGGAGCGAGAGACCAGGTACGTGTCTCCTATAGGCCACCCATTCTCCTATAGGCCAACCATGCATGTGACAGCCAGGTGTTCCAAATATTTGCATTTGGCAACGCAAGCTTGTTTGGGCTACATTTTAAGAGGACCCAAATAGTGGGTTGTTATGTTGAGAGAATGAGAGAGACTTTGTTCTTTATAAAATTACTTGGGTTTATTCCAACCTGATCGTCCTCACGTTTGTGAGCTAGCATCACAATCACAACTGTTTAGCCAAAGTACTGTGGCTCCTGTAGGACATCTCTACTATGGTGGGTGAAACCGTAACACACAACAATAACTCTCAGGGTAGGCTATATAGCGTCCATAACATTTGGAGTAGAAATTGCACTTTAATCATTAACAATCATCACAGTTTTATGTCTGAAAAATGTTGATAGATGATCATGAAAGACAACGCCACCACGGCCTAGACTGGGGAAGACTGTTTCAGAATAACTAGACTGGGGAAGACTGTTTCAGAATAACTAGACTGGGGTTGACTGTTTTCAGAGAAAATAGACTGGGGTAGACTGTTCAGAGTAACAAGACTGGGGTAGACTGTTTCAGAATACCTGCATGTTCCCCTCTGTTTTTCCAGGCAGAAGAAGCTGGAGAAAGTCATGGATGAGGAAGGCTTGATAGATGAAGAGGTAAACCTCCACTCGTGTGGAACGATGGCTTTAATTCCAATAATGGATTGGAATCAATGTTGTGGGTAGCACTTTCTTTGCATGTTTGTCACATCTACTATTTTAGAGGAAACCAAATGGAACTGATTATTGGTGTCTCTGTGCCCGTGTTTCTCAACAGAAGGTCATGCGACGTTCCCAACACGCCAGGAAGGAGACAGAGTTCCTGCGGCTGAAGAGGACCCGGCTGGGCCTGGACGACTTTGAGTCACTAAAGGTCATTGGTCGAGGCGCCTTTGGAGAGGTAGGTTATTATATATCTCTCTTCAGTTTATTTTCTTTATATGGACCTTTTGAGTGTATGCTGGTATTGATTGTCGATTAATATGGTCTTTACTGAAGCTTTCAAAAAAGTTTGCAATGCATGGTTTGGTCTGACCACTCATTTTATAAAGCAGTTAGCAACTAATTGCACTTAAGCCTCTGAAATGTGGCATACTCATGTGTGACTCCTACGTTTGTTCTCAGGTCCGCTTGGTGCAGAAAAAAGACACCGGGCACATATATGCCATGAAGATCTTGAGGAAAGCTGACATGTTAGAGAAGGAGCAGGTGGCTCATATTCGGGCAGAGAGGGACATCTTGGTAGAGGCGGACGGGGCCTGGGTGGTCAAGATGTTCTACAGTTTCCAGGATAAGAGGAACCTATACCTCATCATGGAGTTTCTACCTGGAGGTGGGTTTCTCTTGCTGGACACAGTCTGACTCCACAAATTACATCAAACCATTTAAAAAAAAAAAAAAAAAAAAATTTAATTTTTTTTTAAAATTTTTTATCCCCTTTTCTCCCCAATTTTTGTGGTATCCAATCGCTAGTGATTACTATCTTGTCTCATCGCTACAACTCCCGTGCGGGCTCGGGAGAGACGAAGGTCGAAAGCCATGCGTCCTCCGAGGCACAACCCAACCAAGCCGCACTGCTTCTTTAACACAGCGCGCCTCCAACCCGGAAGCCAGCCGCACCAATGTGTCGGAGGAAACACCGTGCACCTGGCCCCCTTGGCTAGCGCGCACTGCGCCCAGCCCGCCACAGGAGTCGCTGGAGCGCGATGAGACAAGGAAATCCCTCCCGGCCAAACCCTCCCTAACCCGGACGACGCTAGCCCAATTGTGCGTCGCCCCACGGACCTCCCGGTCGCGGCCGGCTGCGACAGAGCCTGGGGGCGAACCCAGAGACTCTGGTGGCGCAGTTAGCACTGCGATGCAGTGCCCTCGACCACTGCGCCATCCGGGAGGCTAAACCATTTTTTATTAGATATAATTATTAGGAAGAAATATAGTGACATTACACATTGTACATAGAGACATCTAGAGCAGGGTTCTTTAACCTTTCCCATCATGTTAGTAATAAAAACAATTTTCACATCTTGTCGGGTGAATGATAATGTCAAGGAGAAGCAATCAATGAATAGATTTGGTAGATAGTTTTTCATTATTTTAGCCTACCCACATGATAATTGAAAGAGGGAAGTGTAAACTTTAACATAGCCAAAAATGAATGTCCAAGTTAAGAAAGTTTTACCAGCAGCTCCACTGAGTGTAGTTAACAACAATGAGTGTAATTTGGTCTGAGGAATCCCGGTTCTTGTTGCGTCATGCTGATGGCAACGTCTGGTTTTGGCATAAGCAGCATGAGTCCATGGACCCATCCGGCCTGGTGTCTACGGTACAGGCTGGTAGTAATGTGTGGGGAATGTTTTCCTGGCACACGTTAGGTCCCTTGATACCAATTGTGCAACGTCTGAATGCCACACCTTGTACTATCCATGCCCCGATGAATTCAGGCTGTTCTGGAGACAAAAGGGGTTCTACCCGGTACTGGATGGGTGTAGCTAATAAACTGGCCAATGAGTGTATACTGTTATTATATACTTTAATTTAATTGGTCATCTGTTACACACGTGTAAAAAAACGGGGTTAGTGGCATAGTGTCATTAATATCAATTCAATGTGCAGGTGACATGATGACCCTGCTGATGAAAAAGGACACCCTGTCTGAAGAGGCTACCCAGTTCTACATAGCTGAGACAGTCCTGGCCATCGACTCCATCCACCAGCTGGGTTTCATCCACAGAGACATCAAACCTGATAACCTGCTGCTAGACTCCAGGGTGAGACATGGGCCTGGTCCAGGCCTACCCCTGTACACAAACAGACACATGCTCAGAGACACGCACACAGAGAAGCATTCACTTAGATGGCCAATTAAAGTATATAATAACCGTTTGTATTGAAGGTGTGATCGGAGAGTCCTTTTCTTCTCCAGGGCCATGTAAAGCTGTCTGATTTTGGTCTGTGTACGGGACTGAAGAAGGCCCACCGTACAGAGTTCTACAGGAACCTCACGCACAACCCTCCCAGTGACTTCTGTGAGTCACTCTTTACAACCTGTGAATCATTCACTTTTATTTTCATTCAGACAAAATATAATTTGTTTGTTCAGTTGTTTTTATGGGAGAACACTGCCATGTCTTTGAACTTGCAATATTCCACAGCCTTCCAAAACATGAACTCAAAGAGAAAAGCAGAGACGTGGAAGAAGAACCGGAGGCAACTGGTAAGAGTTTGTGCATGTGAGAGACTATATATTTTACCGCCCATTATATCTTTGGTACCTCCCTTCACAATGGTCCTTTGAGTAGTATCCCTCTCAGGGATCTCATCAGTGTTTTTGTTAAGGATCCTCTGAGCACCATGGACTGTGAAACAAGCACACCCAATACTGTAGCCTTTGGGTTGTATTCTCTTACTAGTGTCTCCCCATCTGTTTGTTTAACCAACAGGCCTACTCCACAGTGGGAACACCAGACTACATTGCCCCAGAGGTGTTCCTCCAGACGGGATACAACAAGCTCTGTGACTGGTGGTCTCTGGGGGTCATCATGTATGAGATGCTGATAGGTATGTCTATGTAACCGAGTCAATTACAACATGCCCAAGTATGTTTCATTATGAACTCAAAGATAGGACATTTTTTCAGAAAGTTAGCTGGCTAACTCATTGCTCCTACTTTGTAACATACTGACATTCTCCCCTGGTGTCTCTCAGGGTACCCCCCGTTCTGTTCTGAAACACCCCAGGAGACGTATAGGAAGGTGATGAACTGGAAGGAGACCTTGGTCTTCCCCCCTGAGGTGCCCATCTCAGAGCGGGCCAAGGACTTGATTCTCAGGTTTGTGGTCATATGAAACCTTATAGGATAGCCGCTTGTGTGTATGTATCAACGTGTATTGTCCTCTTAGTAAAAAAGTATTGTAACACTTTACTGGTAAAAATGTTTTATTTTTTATTTCACCTTTATTTAACCAGGTAGGCCAGTTGAGAACAAGTTCTCATTTACAACTGCAACCTGGCCAAGATGAAGCAAAGCAGTGCGACAAAAACAACACAGAGTTACACATGGGATAAACAAATGCACAGTCAACAACACAATAGAAAAATCTATGTAAAGTGTGCACAAATGTAGTAGGATTAGGGAGGTAAGGCAATAAATAGGCTATAGAGGCAAAATGATTACAATTTAGCATTAACACTGGAATGATAGATGTGCAGATGATGTGCAAGTAGAGATACTGGGGTGCAAAAGAGCAATAAAAACAAAAACAATATGGGGATGAGGTAGTTGGGTGGGCTATTTACAGATGGGCTGTGTACCTGTGCAGTGATCCGTAAGCTGCTCTGACAGCTAACGCTTATAGTTAGTGTTTTAATACTTGTTATAAAGATGTGTGAGCCTTTTATAATGTCTTATATTTTAGGCCTACATTTGCTAGATTGGGTGAACTCAAAATAGCTGTTACTCATGATCATTATGAGATGTTAATGACGAAGACATTTATAAGGTGGTCATACATGTTAATAACATGTCTTATAATGCATTATAACTGGATCGTAAGTCACATCTGCAGGTTGAGTTACCAAAATGATCACATCCACAAAAACACGCCGTATCAAACTGCAGTAAAGTAGACATTTTATTTCAGCGCAATGGATTTCCTCTTGTGAAACAAAGGCTTTGGTGCTCCAACAACATGAACCCATTTCAGGTACTGTAATGACGCTGAGAACCGTGTTGGTGCTGTGAGTGTTGAGGAGATGAAGAGTCACGCCTTCTTTGAGCCTGTGGACTGGGAACACATCAGGTATGTGTTTGTTCTTCAGTACATACGTGTGTGTGTGTCTAATCATGTATGATGGCAATATCTTAAAGGAGGTATAAGATGCAATCACAGCTCAAACAAAAGCCAAGTCACTTAGCTTTAATTTGGTTGTCTTTGGTGCGTTTCAGCAAAATGCATTAGGAAAAAGGTTTTAAATAGACCAACGGCTCACATTTGCCTTCCTTCGATAGGGAAAGACCAGCCGCCATCTCCATTGAGATCAAGAGCATCGATGACACATCGAACTTTGATGAGTTCCCAGAATCGGACATCCTTCAGCCAGGTAATAATAATCACTTTGTCTCTTACTACTTTGAGCTGCATTTCATGTATGAAAAGTGTTTCACAATAAGCATGAAATGAATGATAAAATGTAAAAACTATTAAAGCAGAAGAAACAATGTGCTGCACTGCAGGTTTGCTTTGGTGTACAGGAATATTTGAGACATCATCTACAATTTAGATTAAATAGGACCCATAGTCCTGTTGTTATTCACACATTCCTACAGTTCTGAGATCTAGATTAATTTCCTATTCAGTTTTGCCCTCTAGTGGCAAGGAGGAGACAATAACACTGGTATTAACCTTAATACACTGTTGTATATAATTTACAATCTTGTTTCAGTTTCCAACGTGACGGAGCCAGACAAATCCAAGGACTGGGTGTTCCTGAACTACACCTACAAGAGGTTTGAGGGGCTGACTCAGCGAGGAACCATCCCCACATACATGAAGGCCTGAGATGAGGAGGCCATGAAGGAAATGGGAGAGACAATGTAGACACAGGGTTGGGCGGTAAACCCCTGCTGTGCTGAAAGCACAGGATCAAGAATGATGATGAGGAGGAGGTTCTTGGCATTATGCTTCACCGGGGTTTTCCTGCTTGGCCACATCCATTGGGGCACCAACGGCAAGGGATATAAATAATACATGTATGTATTTTGTCTTAGGCCTTGCTTGGGCTGTTAAAGGGGAAGTTTGTGTTTTACAACTTGATGTTAGATGGTTCCTCAACCTGAAAAAAACTGAACTTCCCCTTTGAAGTGACTACTACTAGGTGACTAAATCAACGGGCGCGTTCTTCTGCCCAGGCGTTGCTGAAGTGTGCCAGATCTTACAACACTTGGATAGGTATTTTACCTATTGGGTAACCACATGTTATAGCAATCTGGTGTCCGAAGGCATAGTCGATGACGAGGTACGCAACCATTGGTTGATGCAACGTCTGAGCAGGGGAACGTGACCATCATATCTGCATGTTTACACACTGATTTGAAGGGTCTAAAACGCTGGAGAAGGACTGCCCCACACACAGGGTATTCGTTTGAGGTTATCCTAGTGACCTCATGTATGACTGCAGAAAAATGCATGTAGTTAATGTTAAGTAAACGTTGTTTGCTGAACTTGTAGGTATAAAAAGTTCTAACGTTTCAAGTCTTTTATGGTTGCTATGTTAGCCAAAAAGTTTCATGCTAGTTACAATGCAAATAGTAATCCTTCCGTCATGGAACGTTCGCTGCTAACATGGAATATGGTGAGCCGTCCGTACATGTATCTATGGCTCTGGGATTAATCCATTGTGGTGTCTATTCAATGCCTTGATAATCTGGAATTTAATAGCTCTAAATTATTTAATGTAATGTAGAAGCAGATTTGTTTTTGCAAGTTAGAAGACAAGTCATGGATGTCAATGAAAATTCAATGCTACTAATACTTAAAGGTTGCAATATGATGTCGATGCAGAAAGTAAACAGTATATTGGATCAATTTCCGCAACAACTAAGAGCGTTGAAGCGTGATACTCAACTTCTCTGCTTTTTTTTTGGTCGCGTGGCTACCACGCTGTATATGGTATGAAGCGAACCCGTGTAGATGCTGTGTGTGACTGCGGGAGAGCAACATTACATAATTTTGCTGAGTCTAACTTTACATTAGTTACATTTATGTTCAAATTTATTGACAAAGATATCAGATGGCACCTTTTTTTTTTTTTTTTAAGAACATTGGAAATCATGTTTGATCTCCACTTCACATCGCTCCCCAAAATGCATCCATTTAAGTTAGGAACTACATTTTCAATTACATGTACTTTTTTTATAGTAAACATTTACTCAACTTTAGTGACCACCCACTGTGGGTGATGTCATAAAAATAGATATTCAAACGTAAGGGTCAAACGTTTCAGCGATTCCGATTTAGTTGTGCACCTCAGCACAACTTGCATATCCAATAATCTAAACTTGTGTAATGTTGCCCTGGCTACAGTTCCTTGCAAAAGTATTCATCCCCTTAGAGTTTTTCCTATTTTGTCGCATTACAACCTGTAATTTAAATTGATTTTTATTTGGATTTCATGTAATGGACATACACAAAATAGTCCAAATTGGTAAAGTGAAATAAAAAAAATAACTTGTTTAAAAAAATGTCAAAGTGGTGCGTGCATATGTATTCACCCCCTTTGCAATGAAGCCCCTGAATAAGATCTGGTGCAACCAATTACCTTCAGAAATCACATAATTAGTTAGATTGCAAACATGTGGACTTTAAGTGTCACATGATCTGTCACATGATGTCAGTATATAGACACCTGTTCGGAAAGGCCACAGAGTCTGCAACACCAAGCGAGCGGCGCAATGAAGACCAAGGAGCGCTCCAAACAGGTCAGGGACAAAGTTGTGGAGAAGTACAGATCAGGGTTGGGTTATTTAAGAAAAATCTGAAACTTTGAACATCCCACAGAGCTCAATTATTAAAAAATGGAAAGAAAATGGCACCACAACAAACCTGCCAAGAGAGGGCTGCCCACCAAAACTCGGACCAGGCAAGGAGGGCATTAATCAGAGAGGCAACAGAGACCAAAGACAACATTGAAGGAGCTGCAAAGCTCCACAAAGGAGATTGGAGTATCTGTCCATAGGACCACTTTAAGCCGTACACCCCACAGAACTGGGCTTTATGGAAGAGTGGCCAGAAAAAAAACATTGCTTAAAGAAAAGAATAAGCGAACACATTTGGTGTTCGCCAAAAGGCATGTGGGAGACTCTCCAAACATATGGAAGAAGGTACTCTGGTCAGATGAGACTAAAATGTAGTTTTTTGGCCATCAAGGAAAAATACCTCCCATCACCCCAAGGACACCATCCCCACAGTGAAGCATGGTGGTGGCAGCATCATGCTGTGGGGATGTTTTTCATCGGCAGGGACTGGGAAACTGGTCAGAATTGAAGGAATGATGGATGGCGCTAAATACAGGGAAATTCTTGAGGGAAACCTGCTTCAGTCTTCCAGACATTTGAGACTGGGACGGAGGTTCACCTTCCAGCAGGACAATGACCCTAAGCATGCTGCTAAAGCAACACTTGAGTGGTTTAAGGGGAAACATTTTAAATGTCTTGGAATGGCCTAGTCAAAGCCCAGACCTCAATCCAATAGAGAATCTGTGGTATGACTTAAAGATTGCTGTACACCCATCCAACTTGAAGGAGCTGTAGCAGTTTTGCCTTGAAGAATGGGCAAAAATCCCAGTGTCTAGATGTGCCAAGCTTATAGAGACACCCCATGGGACTTGCAGCTGTAATTGCTGCAAAAGGTGGCTCTACAAAGTATTGGCTTTGGGGGGGTGAATAGGTATGCATGCTCAAGTTTTGTTTTTTTGACTTATTTCTTGTTTGTTTCACACACACAAATATTTTGCATCTTCAAAGTGTTAGGCATGTTGTGTAAATCAAATTTATACAAACTCCAGGTTGTAAGGCAACAAAATGGGGTAAATACTGTCCCAAGACACTGTATCTGGCACAGGTCAAAGTTCAAATGCTATGTGATCTGGAGCAGGTGTAAATTCAATGTATTAAATTATTTATTTTGACCCTGAACAAATTGATAAATCTCCAAATGTTAACACCCAAACACACCACAAATTAGGATGCATCATGTGTTAATGAGCAATTAAAGTGTTGATAACTAAAACGAAATACCTCAAATATAACAATGCTAGAAGATACCCGTAGACTTCCAGTCATTGCGCTAACGCTAGTTAGCATTAACTTGCGAAACTACCTCTAACTTCCTTCATACTGGACACAGACATAAAAAGGGTATCCAGGACTTCATCTGACTCTGGGTAAGTAGATAAAGGTCCTCATTGCCAAAATCCCGAAGTATCCCTTTAACTTGTAAATGATTCAAGAATGGAAATAAAAACGAATTGTTTACATAGAGAAGAAGAGTTAAGGTAACTTTTTCATAAGTAGTTTAACTCAAATTCATTATTTGATGCATTTGTTCATTAACTTGATTTGTCTTTCACCGGAAAATGTTACAAATATATTAAAGGGATAGGTCACCCAAATTACAAAATTGCACATTGGTTACCTTACCCTTAAGCAGTCTAAGCTTTGGTTTTAATTTCCTGGCACTGTTACCAAATGTTAATGTTTTAGTATTTGTGGCACAAATAACTGTAATTTGGGTGAACTATCCCTTTTTATTTAACTATGCAAGTCCAGTTAAGAACAAATTCTTATTTACAATGACGGCCTATCGGGGAACAGTTGGTTAACTGCCTTGTTCAGGGGCACAAAGACAGATTTGTATCTTGTCAGCTCGGGGATTCGATCCAGCAATATTTCGGTTACTGGCCCAACGCTCTAACCACTAGGCTACCTGCCGCAAGATTATTATAATTTTTTTGTGAAAAGGCACCCAAGCATCGATCATCATGTCACCAGAATAAAACCCTCAGTGTCTATTGGAAAGGAGCATCAAGCTCATCACTGTTCACTTTCACTACGGGTGGAATTCATCCTAATTTATTTCATCTGTAGCGTATAAACTGCATGTTTTCCCGAGTCGTGGTGGGAGGACCACACAATATCATCGCGTGACTCCAAATTTACTTCGAATGATGTTTATTATAGCAATACGTGCCCATAAAGGAGTTTCCACCGCCATTTATAGCATAATTCATTTTATCTGCAAAGATCGCCTATTGTCTAGTGTTTTGTTGACATGTGTCGTCACATTTTTTATTCAACATGTACTTTACTCGCGTAAAAAGGTTGGATGGAAACCTGGTTAGTAACATATTATTTCCCACCCCAAAAAATCCTGTGAGGTATGTGCAAGTGTTTTAATGAACCCTGTTTTCTATTCCTGGGAAAGGAGATTGCAAGAGGATTTCCTTGGATGGAAGACTTGATTTCCATCAGAGTAAATCATTAGTTGTAATATCTTTCACAGCAAACAGCAGTATATTCCATAGATACAATCTCATAATATAGGCTACTCTGAATTATGGTCTTGAAGACAGTTGGACTAAGCGATTGTAGTGGATATTGTATAACTGCAATATATACTTGCAATAGATTGCTTGTTTGTTACATTTATAATCACTGTTTTTATTAAATAGTTAGGGAGCCACATAGAGGATATGACTGAACTGGAAGCCTAACGTGATGTATATATTTCACTAGGGGATGAATGGTAATGACTGAGTGTACCTCGCCAAAACCAAATGAACTTGATCTAATGACCTCTGTCAAAGAAGGTCTTACACAGGCAGGCCAATTCTGATAATTTTCCCACTAATTAGTCTTTTGACCACACACATTAGATATTTTCACATCATATATTTATCAGAGATGATCTGATTGGTTAAAAAAAATACATGTGTGAAAAAATGATCAGAATTGGTCTGCCTGTGTAAACGCAGCCTTATTTTTATAGATGTGTTTTATTCAATAAGTTCTAATCTTAGCATTAATCGGCCATTGTTTTGCATGCCCATTAATTGTTGCCTCAGGACAATGATCCAGTGTTACTGAATGGTAAAGGAAATAACTGTCAGTGAACACTGACCAATGATGTCTAAGTGTTTTATGTTGTTTATTTGTAATACGTATAGTAAGGATGGATGGGGTAATTGATATATTCACTGTAGAACTATATATGTACAAAACTTTTTGAATATTTGAGTTCACTCACACTCAAAATAAACGATTCCAAAACTACAAAGCCCAGAATGATTTAGAACTTTGAGAACCAGGCTCCTATTGGTACAAAATGGATCCAAATGGATAAGTCACTACATCGGTTGACTATCTTACTGTGTTAGGTACAAGGAACTACACTGCTCAAAAAAATAAAGGGAACACTTAAACAACACAATGTAACTCCAAGTCAATCACACTTCTGTGATATCAAACTGTCCTCTTAGGAAGCAACACTGATTGACAATAAATTTCACATGCTGTTGTGCAAATGGAATAGACAAAAGGTGGAAATTATAAACAATTAGCAAGACACCCCCCAAAACAGGAGTGATTCTGCAGGTGGTGACCACAGACCACTTCTCAGTTCCTATGCTTCCTGGCTGATGTTTTGGTCACTTTTGAATGCTGGCGGTGCTCTCACTCTAGTGGTAGCATGAGACGGAGTCTACAACCCACACAAGTGGCTCAGGTAGTGCAGTTCATCCAGGATGGCACATCAATGCGAGCTGTGGCAAAAAAGGTTTGCTGTGTCTGTCAGCGTAGTGTCCAGAGCATGCAGGCGCTACCAGGAGACAGGCCAGTACATCAGGAGACGTGGAGGAGGCCGTAGGAGGGCAACAACCCAGCAGCAGGACCGCTACCTCCGCCTTTGTGCAAGGAGGTGCACTGCCAGCGCCCTGCAAAATGACCTCCAGCAGGCCACAAATGTGCATGTGTCAGCATATGGTGTAACAAGGGGTCTGAGGATCTCATCTCGGTACCTAATGGCAGTCAGGCTACCTCTGGCGAGCACATGGAGGGCTGTGCGGCCCCACAAAGAAATGCCACCCCACACCATGACTGACCCATCGCCAAACCGGTCATGCTGGAGGATGTTGCAGGCAGCAGAATGTTCTCCACAGCGTCTCCAGACTCTGTCACATCTGTCACATGTGCTCATGTGCTCAGTGTGAACCTGCTTTCATCTGTGAAGAGCACAGGGCGCCAGTGGCGAATTTGCCAATCTTGGTGTTCTCTGGCAAATGCCAAACGTCCTGCACGGTGTTGGGCTGTAAGCACAACCCCCACCTGTGGATGTCGGGCCCTCATTCATACCACCCTCATGGAGTCTGTTTCTGACCGTTTGAGCAGACACATGCACATTTGTGGCCTGCTGGAGGTCATTTTGCAGGGCTCTGGCAGTGCACCTCCTTGCACAAAGGCGGAGGTAGCGGTCCTGCTGCTGGGTTGTTGCCCTCCTACGGCCTCCTCCACGTCTCCTGATGTACTGGCCTATCTCCTGGTAGCGCCTGCATGCTCTGGACACTACGCTGACAGACACAGCAAACCTTTTTGCCACAGTTCGCATTGATGTGCCATCCTGGATGAACTGCACTACCTGAGCCACTTGTGTGGGTTGTAGACTCTGTCTCATGCTACCACTAGAGTGAGAGCACCGCCAGCATTCAAAAGTGACCAAAACATCAGCCAGGAAGCATAGGAACTGAGAAGTGGTCTGTGGTCACCACCTGCAGAATCACTCCTGTTTTGGGGGGTGTCTTGCTAATTGCCTATAATTTCCACATTTTGTCTATTCCATTTGCACAACAGCATGTGAAATTTATTGTCAATCAGTGTTGCTTCCTAAGTGGACAGTTTGATTTCACAGAAGTGTGATTGACTTGGAGTTACATTGTGTTGTTTAAGTGTTCCCTTTATTTTTTTGAGCAGTGTATGAGCATGCAGTCAGATTTCTGCTGCTGAAAGTATCCCAGTAGGGTGCGCCATTGACTTGCGCTAAAACAATATCAGTTGAGCACAGACAATTCAATAAAAAAACAGTCAACTTGTTTCTGAATGAAGTAGAAGGTAGTTTTCATTTGTCATGTGCTTGTGAAACATGTTACGTATGTACAGTTGAAGTCAGAAGTTTACATACACCTTAGCCAAATACATTTAAACTCAGTTTTTCACAATTCATGACATTTAATCATAGTAATAAATCCCTGTTTTAGGTCAGTATCACCACTTTATTTAAAGAATGTGAAATGTCAGAATAATAGTTGAGAGTAATTTATTTCAGCTTTTTTTTTCTTCATCATATACCCAGTGGGTCAGAAGTTAACATACACTCAATTAGTATTTGGTAGCATTGCCTTTAAATTGTTTAACTTGGGTTGAAAGTTTTGGGTAGCTTTCCACAATACATTTTGGCCCATTCCTCCTGACAGAGCTGGTGTAACTGAGTCAGGTTTGTAGGCATCCTTGCTCGCACACGCTTTTTCAGTTCTGCCCACAAATTTTCTATAGGATTGAGGTCAGGGCTTTGTGATGGCCACTCCAATACCTTGACTTTGTTGTCGTTAAGCCATTTTGCAACAACATTTTTTTTCTGAGGTCTTGGCTGAATTCTTTTGATTTTTCCATGATGTCAAGCAAAGAGTCACTGAGTTTGAAGGTAGGCCTTGAAATACATCCACAGGTACACCTCCAATTGACTTAAATGATGTAAATTAGCCTATCAGAAGCTTCTAAAGCCACAACATCTGTTTCTGGTATTTTACAAGCTGTTAAAAGGCTCAGTCAACTTAGTGTATGTGAACTTCTGACCCACTGGAATTGTGATACAGTGAAATAATGTCTGTAAACAATTGTTGGAAAAATGACCTGTGTCATGCACAACCGACTTGCCAAAACTATAGTCTGTTAACAAGAAATTTGTTCAGTGGTTGAGAAACAAGTTTTAATAACTCCAACATAAGTGTATGTAAACTTCCGACTTCAACTGTATGTATGTATGTATACTGAACAAAAATATAAACGCAACATTTCAAGTGTTGGTCCCATTTTTCATAAGCTGAAATAAAAGATCCCAAAAATGTTCCAAATGCATAAATCGTATTTCTCTCAAATTTGTGCACAAATTTGTTTACATCCCTGTTAGTGAGCATTTCTACTTTGCCAAGATAATCCATCCACCTGTTGTGGCATATCAAGAAGCTGATAAAACAGCATGATCATTACACAGGTGCACCTTGTGCTGGGGACAAGAAAATGCTACTAAAATGTGCAGTTTTGTCTCACAAAACAATGCCAGAGATGTCTTAAGTGTTGAGGGAGTGTGCAATTGGCATGTTGACTGCAGGAATGTCCACCAGAGCTGTTGCCAGAGAATTCAATGTCAATTTCTTTTCTTTTTCACTTCCCCATTAAATCGAGTTAAGGAGGAAATCGACCTCAGCAGCCTTAATGGAGAATAGAAGGCTGCATATATTCCCTTTGGACAGTAAAATGAAATTACTCTATATTGCATCGACCGGTCTTTTGGCTACACTACTACTGAATTATTAGCGCTTATAATGCTTTTAAATGTTCACAAATAACTAAATGCATGTATTAATGCTATATACATTATTAATTACGCTTATTATAAAGTATTACCAATATATTTCTCTCCCCAAAAAATATTTCGGGAATATATACAGTAGCCTATATATCCTATTGATGGTAGCCTTTGTTAATTTCCAAACATTCATGTAGGAAGTTCGCATGCACTTTCAGAGACGGGGCGGATCTTAGCCACTGATGACTTTTTATTCAAATGACGGATGTTGTGACATCGCATGTTTAACTACAATGCTATGGCTACACAATAATAAATGTCTCACGGTTGTAGCCTATGATTTCCCCGTCATTGGATTTACCTATTGTCACTCAGAGACATAGGCCTATTATATTCGCCAAGGCAAGACGTTTTGCCAAAACACAGCGTATTTTACAGATATGACAATATTTTGTAGGCTAGATAGTAGCGTAAATACATGTAGGCAAACTTGTGGTTCAATGTATTTATTCGCAGTGTCTTGACAATTTAAGATATCACAGTGACCAATGGTCATACGTAAAAGGCAACTCGTTATAAATGTCCTCAATCCATAATGTATTTATTCGCAGTGTCTTGACAATTTAAGATATCACAGTGACCAATGGTCATGCGTAAAAGGCAACTCGTTATAAATGTCCTCAATCCATGACGCTCAAGACTAACCTATACAATTTCACTTTTTCCCCCACATTTATATAACGTTGTGTGCGGGGCTGTAAAGTGTTCTCGGACGCACGTTTACTTTCGTTGTAGACGGGTGTATTCAATTCCGCCGATTCTGTTGCAAACCGTTTCTTAAACGGAACGAACGTGGAGTGACTTGCCTCAATTTGTCCAACAAAAACTATCGTTTTAGTTGCCAAACGGAATGCAACTGTTTGGACTAATGATTACACCCCGGGCTTCAGACGGGTTAACGAGACAGCTGCTACACGTGACGGTTATATGGTTGTATAACGCAACAATATTTAGGTCAACGCGATTCTTGTTTGGCACGTGCACACTTACATAAAGTCTCGTGCAGAGGTCTCGAATAACACTGAGGTGAGAGACAAAAAACATGTTCGAACGAGGGGGAAAAACACCACTCGAACGAGTTGACTTATATATATATATATGGTAATTTGTCAGGTTGGACACGGATATTTACAGAGAAAGCAGTACTCACTCACAACACGAAACCATTCAATTATAGGGAGCATGTGTCGTAGCCTATATAGACAATCACTTTTCCCTCAAATACATGTAAAATTACACTTTGTAGCCTATCATTTTAGAGGATAAAATGAACGCATCTTTGTGTTTCATGAATGTTTGTCCTACTTGCTCTGGGCTAGACTATAGCATACGAAACGATTGTGTGTGTGTGTGTGAATGCAATGGACAGAGTGTCCCCTTCACGTGTGGTTGAGTGAATGACTGGGAGTGTAGTGGTGATATATGAGACAGATTGACCTCTTCCGCGTTTTCCTGGAGTTGTGTCCTCATTACCCAGGAGGCTACTTTATCCTTGCACGTGTAGGTCTACGTTTTTATGTCTACCCCCTCCCCGCCTTAGTACAGAGAGAGGAGGAAAAAAATAAAGTACGTTTACAACCCCCCGCCTCTTCTACAGTAGGCTACTTCTACTACATTTAGGCTACACTACCACTTCCTCATGTTCTGCGGCGCCGGGCTGCTGCTGACCGGCTCCAGCCATGTCCAAAGAGAATTTAGCCGGCGGCGGCAATGACGGGACCGCAGACAAACGAACAGGTACTGGTAGACAAACGAACAGGTACTGGTAGACCTACTTGTACCGCGTTCAAGACAACTTGGAACTCGGAAACTCGTAAGCTGAGCTCCGGGTTTCACGTTTGAAAATGATCAGAATCAACCAATAGGAACCTCTACGCAAAAACCGTACGCAAATTTTCACTTGGAGGTTCTGATCTTTCCGAGTTGTCTTGAAAGCACCACATGTGAGTTCTCTAGGCTATGAGGTGATAATAGTTGATTGTAGTCGATGCTATGCGCCGGGTGGGATTTGAGGGGAGCTGTTTCTTTCGCTTTGAAAACAATTCTGGTTCTTCCCCAAAATGTAGGTCAGTAGATCAGTGGAGCAAACGCACACTCGAGGAAGTCCTGGGACGCGCTCGTGGAAATTTTATGATTTTGGCCATATTTGTGGCATTCTACCATGTAATTTCGCAGGTAGGATTTGGCGTGATTTTATAACAATGTGTGCATGGTGGAATTGTATTTATGGTAAACCTGGTGTAAAACTATGCAGCTGCCTTTTCATTGGCGGTCAATAGATCTTCTGTTCATCCCTTTGGTATTTTTGCCTAGACTAATAGTCTATGTCGGTTAGCCTGTTAATCAAATAAAATGGCACCAATCACGTAATTTATGCGTGGATAATGCTTGCACCATGTCCTGTTCAGTCGCACGTATTGCCTAAACTGTGTTTTATATATGTGTTTGGGTAGCCTAAAGTCATAGCCTAGCTTACAGGTTTTCATAGTTGTAGAATTTCAATGTATCGCGGCAAGTTTGTACTTTTGGTGACGAGAATTTCCGATGTCTAAAGCATTCTGATGCATTGCCACATGTTCTCCATGACCACATTGTGATTTTGACGATGCATGGTAAAATGTTAAAGAATATTTCCAAGAAGTGGGTTATGAAACAGTTTCCAAATTCTTAAGGTGGGTGGGTGGATTTATTGGAACGCAGCCCAAAACAATTATTGTTCCTTTCCGAACGTGCTAAGCTAGGCTAATATGCTGCATTCATGCTTAATAACACAATTTTCCATTCTGTAATTTGACCATAACATCCAATAACGTACGTGTTATGAATGTAGTTGAATATGGTCACTCAGGACGCTCCTTTGAAAATAATACCTATTTGCAGCATAAAACATTAGTAAAAAATTTGTAGGCCTGCCTGACACATTTTAATTGGGCCTATATGCTACATCAAATAGGCTAGCTGCGCTTTGGCCAATATGACTGTAGTAACTTGTTTAGGCTATGTAGGCCTGTGTTCAGTTATTTTGTAAAACACCAGAGCCTATAACTTGATAACTTTTCAACACAAGCTGCACGTGCCAAATATGAGGCAAACATTTTGACATTGGTTTACAATTCTTAATGGTGTTGTCGGCTTAACACTCAATTGCTATAACAATATTTATTTGTTCCTGACGTAATAATTATTGCACTTAAAGTAGTATTAGACCTAGTATTAGTTCTAGGATGACAAACGTTACACAGGACTGGATAAATAGGAAATTATGTATTACATATCACTCTGTTAGGCAACCAATTGTTAAAACCGTATTGCCCAACAGTCAACTGTACTTCACCTGAATAGCATAGATTCCCCAATTACAAGATGTATTCCCTCTGTTTTGTATATTGAATAAACAAAATGTATTCTACTGTCAGCCCTCTTTCTTAATATTGTACCTCATCTCATGTATGCATGTGTCCAACATGGCATTGCCATTTTGCCTGGTCCCTAGTATTATTCAAAACCAGTGCAGAGGTTGGTGTGGGGATGGGGGCGATTCCTGTGGGAGTGAAAGGGGAATGGCTCTCCTCAGGTGAGCTAGTCAGATTGGCCAGTGTGACCGGTGTAGAGTTGCCTTTCTTTTGTTGGCTTAAAAGACGGCCAAAGGATTGGATCTATTTTCAGATAATAAAAACAAGCATCCTTAAATTAAGTGAAGTGTAAAGCTCAGATTCCTCTGAAAGAAAATGTGCAAACACAAGGAGGTATGATTAGCCATGAATGATTAACCCATAATTCATTCTACGCTTTTACATGTACGATTGATGAAGAAGTTTGTGCAGGACAACTTCACTGGAACTTTCCTTTTTCCATGGGGGGGTGGGGTTATGATGGGGAGATGAGAATAAAGTGCATAATGTAAACCTGGACACTAATAACTAGCCTATCGGGTCTCTACAATATTCTACAAGTATAATATAGAATTTGAATGGAGAAAGGTGTGTGTAACGCAAACAGGGGTACTTATACTAATTACTAGCTTATCAGGTAATAAACTACATGCTTTTCCCCAGTGAATATAATAGGGAATCTGAACTCGGATACTGACCAATACTGCCATAACGTCATACTGCCTTAACTAGATACTGCCATAACATCATATTGCCATAACTTTATACTGCCATAACATCATACTGCTGTGCTGTCTAATCAACTTTTAGACATGAATGTTCTAGTTGTACCATAGACCCTATCGACACACTGGGGTTCTTGTGTGAGAGCGACAGGTGAGTAGTGAGGAATAGGGGAGGTTGATTATGAGGCACCAGCACCAGTAGAACCAGCCACAGGAAGCTCATCTGATGAGGGAGAGTCCTTTTGAGGGTCCATTTATATGGCTGTGACTGCCAGGGTCTTCATCATTATCATCATCTGCTGAAGACTTGGACCAATGGAGTAGTGCGATCCTCGCCACATTTATCCAGCCATGAGAGAGCATCATCCATGGAAGGTTCAGCAGCTGCATTATCGAGCTCCAGTGCACAGCCTTCTCACTCCATCACACAGCCCTTCCTTACTTGCCATACAGTCATCTCTTAGGAAGCCAGGACCAGAAGTGTAATTTAGTGTCTCATTCAAGGTGATTCAATTGACCTGGTTTCTGCACCACCCACTCATGTCCTGCACAACCAGGGAACTTGTTGATGTCTGGTTCCCAGTTGTCAGTGAGTTTGCGTTTCCCTCTGCATCTCCTATTAGCGTCAAGAACTGGATCAACATTTAAGAAGAGTACTGTCAATTTCTTCTTTCAGAGAACAGAAATTAGTTTCTGCTTGTATCCCAAGACACACACACCCTAAGGGGTCGAAAGCACTCTGAACATTTAAGGGTTATTAACTGCTTTGCTCAAAGTCACAACAGCAGGAGATGACATGGAGAGAGGCTGGCCTAGCCAGGAAATGACTGCTGCTTATTTTCCAGAGGTTGCTCCGGTCCCCTGATGAACTTTGATCCAAACTGGGTCAACGAAACGGATGTGTAGCACAACCATTTCCCCACATAACTACCTAATTGTACACTGCTCAAAAAAATAAAGGGAACACTTAAACAACACAATGTAACTCCAGGTCAATCACACTTCTGTGAAATCAAACTGTCCACTTAGGAAGCAACACTGATTGACATTAAATTGCACATGCTGTTGTGCAAATGGAATAGACAACAGGTGGAAATTATAGACAATTAGCAAGACACCCCCAATAAAGGAGTGGTTCTGCAGGTGGTGACCACAGACCACCTCTCAGTTCCTATGCTTCCTGGCTGATGTTTTGGTCACTTTTGAATGCTGGCGGTGCTTTCACTCTAGTGGTAGCATGAGACGGAGTCTACAACCCACACAAGTGGCTCAGGTAGTGCAGCTCATCCAGGATGGCACATCAATGCGAGCTGTGGCAAGAAGGTTTGCTGTGTCTGTCAGCGTAGTGTCCAGAGCATGGAGGCGCTACCAGGAGACAGGCCAGTACATCAGGAGACGTGGAGTAGGCCGTAGGAGGGCAACAACCCAGGAGCAGGACCGCTACCTCCGCCTTTGTGCAAGGAGGAGCACTGCCAGAGCCCTGCAAAATGACCTCCAGCAGGCCACAAATGTGCATGTGTCTGCTCAAACGGTCAGAAACAGACTCCATGAGGGTGGTATGAGGGCCCGACGTCCACAGGTGGGGGTTGTGCTTACAGCCCAACACCGTGCAGGACGTTTGGCATTTGCCAGAGAACACCAAGATTGGCAAATTCGCCACTGGCGCCCTGTGCTCTTCACAGATGAAAGCAGGTTCACACTGAGCACATGTGACAGACGTGACAGAGTCTGGAGACGCCGTGGAGAACGTTCTGCTGCCTGCAACATCCTCCAGCATGACCGGTTTGGCGGTGGGTCAGTCATGGTGTGGGGTGGCATTTCTTTGTGGGGCCGCACAGCCCTCCATGTGCTCGCCAGAGGTAGCCTGACTGCCATTAGGTACCGAGATGAGATCCTCAGACCCCTTGTGAGACCATATGCTGACACATGCACATTTGTTGCCTGCTGGAGGTCATTTTGCAGGGCTCTGGCAGTGCACCTCATTGCACAAAGGCGGAGGTAGCGGTCCTGCTGCTGGGTTGTTGCCCTGCTACGGCCTCCTCCACGTCTCCTGATGTACTGGCCTGTCTCCTGGTAGCGCCTCCATGCTCTGGACACTACGCTGACAGACACAGCAAACCTTTTTGCCACAGCTCGCATTGATGTGCCATCCTGGATGAACTGCACTACCTGAGCCACTTGTGTGGGTTGTAGACTCCGTCTCATGCTACCACTAGAGTGAGAGCACCGCCAGCATTCAAAAGTGACCAAAACATCAGCCAGGAAGCATAGGAACTGAGAGGTGGTCTGTGGTCACCACCCGCAGAACCATTCCTTTTTTGGGGGTGTCTTACTAATTGCCTATAATTTCCACTTTTGTCTATTCCATTTGCACAACAGCATGTAAAATGTATTGTCAATCAGTGTTGCTTCCTAAGTGGACAGTTTGATTTCACAGAAGTGTGATTGACTTGGAGTTACATTGTGTTGTTTAAGTGTTCCCTCTATTTTTTTGAGCAGTGTATTTGATATGACATTGTCTTCCCCTTAAGTTAGTTACTGCAAAATAGGGGTCTTCACTCTTCCCTTTACAATTGTGTTGGATTTTATGAAATGTCTGATGTTCTAATTTATATCAATTTTCAGTGAATGAATGTTAATGTACATTCTAAATTTACCTCAACCCTGAGCTGCTCACTGTCTTAGTCAAACATCCAAAATCCACAATGTTTCTACTTGATTGGGCAACAAACTTTGTCAGATTTGTCTTAACTATTTTCATGAAAATGAATAAATAAATAAATGGAGATTAACCCTACACGGTGATACAACTACAGAATTAGCTAAATGATTAAAATTACCATAGTTCCACTACCATCTCTCTACCTGTGGAATATTTCCAGTTGTTTTTGCTTTTATGCTACTACAGTTTCTCATGCTTGGTGAGATGCCTGCAGGAAAGGAAGAGAGAGGGCAGGGCTGGAATATTGTTCTGCATTCCACCTCTGTCAGAAATGACCCCAAAATTCCTAGACATAGCCAAGGTTAGTTCATTCATTATTCGTAAACATTTGTTTGCATTAGAATCCCAAAAGATCTTCCCCCTTTTAAACAATATTTCATATAAAATATCACCGCTTATAGTATAATGGGGAGTTGTGTAGGAAGTATGTCAATGTTACAGCATTTATATAAGCACTGAAGTAAGGCGATAGCAGAAACCATCACGTGCCACATGCTGGGGGTAAACTGGGATAAAGCCAGTGGTTAGACGCCCTCTTATGGTGACTTTTACTATCTACATGGAAACTCATCACGTGCTGCGTGACAGCCGGGAGAAACTGTCAGTGCCAGAGGTTGGTGTCTAGTAAGCTGATTTAGGTTGGAGAGTTCATTCACCTCACCTGTCAGGTTTATGGTTTTCAAGATGACTAGTTACAAGCTGGACGGTCATTTCCAGTTAGCTGAACTGAACTGAAACTAATTTACACTGAGGAACATTTGTCAACGGCCTTACAATTGAGAGTTTATTTACAGTCCTCTCAAGTGGATGTTAGTTAGTGCATACACACTTATCATGTGACTGATCACCACAATAACATTTATATTTATAAGATGGTTTAAAATAAATTTTATTTTGAAACTTTTTACACAATATTAAGTTACACTCCCAGGCAGCTTGTAATGATACAAAGTTCCAACCATGTGTATGGGATGCTTGAGGTCAACATCCATTGAGTTGGTATTTGTGCCATAGAAAGCAAGTAAGCATTCATTATTTTATTTTCTCAGTCCTCAGTTGAGGGTTTCAGTTGAGGATCGGGATATGTGAATGTTCTTCATGGAGGTTTTCAACATCGGCAAATATAAAAATCAGGGGAATTAAACAAAACACCAACCCATTTTGTCTCAAGGCCTCCATAATGGTGTCAGTGCTACAATAATGCATCGATTTGACCGTGGGTGAATTACAAATGATGAGAAATCAAAACTAATGTGTCCGTTTTGTATGGTTCTTGTGCCTGTGGTTTAGGATCCTTGCAGTTAGGAGAAACCAATAGCCTTCCTGTTTCTCGGCCTGATGTCATAACACACCACCTGACAGGAGCCATGCCAATCCAAGAGCTGTCTAGGAAACGGAAGGGGGATCTAGACAACAGGTAAGAGCAAAGAGACCTCACCTTTCATAAAGTAGCATAAAAATAACAACATTCTTATTTTTGTATCTTACCTGGTGGACTTATATTTTATGTTCTCCATGTCTTGCAGGGAAGATGGTGATGCTGAAATAGAGGAGGAACAGAGCAGGTATTTGAAGATTCTTTAGTAATTAATTTTATTTCAGCACTAATCTTGGCAAGATCTTTCAGGGCCAGGCCAAGTGTTGAAATGAATCATTTTAAATAATCATAACTATTTCCCATTCCAATTCAGATCGGAAGACGATGATCAACAGGTGAAAATAAAATGCTTCAGGTAAGAGCCTGGGCATACATATTCATTTGGTATATTGAAAGGGAGTTAAAGGCCCAATGCAGACGTAAAAAAAAAATCTCAATATCAAATCACTTCTGGGTAACAATTAAGTACCTTACTGTGATTGTTTTCAATCAAAATGGTCAAAAAGAAACAAAAATAGCTTCTTAGCAAGAGCAGTTTCTCAAGCAAGAATTTCGCTAGGACTGTCTGGGAGTGGTCTGAGCGGGGAGGGGAAAACTGAAAAGCTGTTTGGAACTCTCTTATTGGTCTCTTAACTAATTTATCGCCTGGTGATGTGACCAGGTAGACCAAAACTCCATCCCACCAAAACTGGCTGAAATTTCAGGCGGTCATTTCAACAGCTCTTACACTAAAAGGACATTATCATAATTTTCACAATTTCACAGTATTATTCCAACATCATGTGAAAATATATATAAAACACAGGAAAATCACATTTTTGACTGCACTGGCTTTAAAAAAACAGGAGGATACTTTAATATTATATATAATCTAATACTCTAATACTACAGTTGAAGCTGGTGGTATGATGCGAATGACCACATCAATGTAACGCCAATAATAACAATAACACTTTCATGTGTTGTTGTTATTATAAATGATATCATGCTGACTTGATAGCAACCCATCAGACACCTGTATACTTAAGTGTGTGAGATATGTGTGAGAGAGACAAATAAGTGTATTTGTGCCCTCACTCAAAGGGAGCCACACAGCCAAATTGAAAAGCGGCGGAGGGACAAAATGAACACCCTTATCGACGAGCTGTCAGCCATGATCCCCTCCTGTAACCCCATGGCCAGAAAGCTTGACAAACTCACTGTGCTGCGAATGGCTGTGCAGCACCTCAAAGCCCTGAAAGGTAGGCCTCATCATCCCTAAACTGTCCTTACAACACAGTACCACACCAGGCAATCTGTGCAGCACCGCACATCTCTTTAAGTTAGGTCTCATGAAGCTATACTAATGCAGTTAGATCCTACGACACATGATGGCGGAAAAATACACCGCTGTGCACAAATAGCTATTGTTCATTGCTGATAATATACAGTACCAGTCAAATGTTTGGACACACCTACTCATTCAAGGATTTTTCAATATTTGTACTATTTCTACTACATTATAAAGTAATAGTGAAGACATCAAAACTATGAAAAAACACACATGGAATCATGTAGTAACCAAACAAGTGTTAAACAAATCAAAATATATTTTATATTTAAGATTCTTCAAAGTAGCCACCCTTTGCCTTGGTGACAGCTTTGCACACTTGGCATTCTCTCAACCAGCTTCATGAGGTAGTCACCTGGAATGCATTTCAATTAACAGGTGTGCCTTGTTAAAAGTTAATTTGTGGAATTTCTTTCCTTCTTAATGCGTTTGAGCCAATCAGTTGTGTTGTGACAAGGTAGGGGTGGTATACAGAAGATAGCCTTATTTGGTAAAATACCAAGTCCATATTATGTCAAGAACAGCACAAATAAGCAAAGAGAAATGACAGTCCATCATTACTTTAAGACATGACGGTCAGTCAATGCAGAAAATGTCAAGAACTTCAAGTGCAGTCGCGAAAACCATCAAGCGCTATGATGAAACTGGCTCTCATGAGGAACGCCACAGGAAAGGAAGACCCAGAGTTACCTTTGCTGCAGAGGATAAGTTCATTAGAGTTAACTGCACCTCAGATTGCATCCAAAATAAATGCTTTACAGAGTTCAAGTAACAGACACATCAACTGTTCAGAGGAGCCTTCATGGTCGAATTGCTGCAAAGAAACCACTATTAAAGGACACCAATAAGAAGAAGAGACTTGCTTGGGCCAATAAACACGAGCAATGGACATTAGACTGGTGGAAGTCTGTCCTTTGGTCTGATGAGTCCAAATGTGAGATTCTTGGATTTTAACCGCCGTGTCTTTGTGAGACGCAGAGTAGGTGAAAGGATGATCTCCGCATGTGGGGTTCCCACCGTGAAGCATGGAGGAGGAGGTGTGAAGGTGTGTTGCTGGTGACACTGTCAGTGATTTATCTAGAATCCAAGGCACACTTATTCAGCATGGCTACCACAGCATTCTGCAGCGATACGCCATCCCGTCTGATTTGCGCACAGTGGTACTATCATTTGTTTTTCAACAGAACAATGACCAAAAACACACCTCCAGGCTGTGTAAGGGCTATTTGACCTGGCCTCCACAATCCCCCAACATCAACCCAATTGAAATGGCTTGGGATGAGTTGGACCTCAGAGGGAAGGAAAAGCAGCCAACAAGTGCTCAGGTTATGTGGGAACTCCTTCAAGACTGTTGGAAAAGCATTCCAGGTGAAGCTGGTTGAGAGAATACCAAGAGTGTGCAAGGCTGTCATTTAGGCAAAGGGTGGCTACTTTGAAGAATATATTTTGATTTGTTTAACACTTTTTTGGTTACTACATGATTCCATATGTGTTATTTCATAATTTTGATGTCTTCACTATTATTCTACAATGTAGAAAATAGTAAAAGTAAAGAAAAACCTTTGAAGGAGTATGTGTGTCCAAACTTTTGACTGGTGTTGTATAAAGATTTAATATTCATATGTATTTTTAACTCAAGTTATGATAGAAATGTTGAGCTCCTAAGTGGCAGGTACAACACAGACTAACAGCTCAGTGCTGTGTTCGTCTCCTCAGCAGGTGCTAGCAGTTCCTTTACTGACGTTAACTACAAACGCAAGCCTTCGTTTCTGCCTCAGGATGATCTCAAGCACCTGGTGCTCACGGTAGGCCGCCCTTCAATCTGTCTCAATCTCTTTCTCCAATCAACCAAAATCAATCCCATTTGGTATTCTGGCAGCAGTCACAACAGTGGGGTAGGATTATGTGGTGTGTCGATTTATAGTTTTTGTGTGTTGGGTCTACTAGGCTCCAAAAATAGCTGAGAATTTGGGAAATATTTGGGATATGGGAAATATAATATTAACCAATAATTAAGTGGTCTAGGGTTATTCCTTTATGATTACAATAATGAGGTCAAATCTATTTTCAAAGTGCCAAATTTTATCCAAAGTTATGAGAGCGTGGTGGACATGTTTCTTAATCAGACTTTAAGTCTACACTTTATTTTATGGACAGTACCACAGGTATACCCTCTGGGTTTGCTACAGTATTTTTCCATTCAGTCGCTAACTAACTTTACTCTGGGAAATCCCTAATTAGAAAAGGATGTGTCAACTGCTCAGTTCAATGTAGAATTAAATATAGAAGTAGCCGGTTCTTTCCCCTCGCTTGGAGTGTTCTGTTGTATAACCTTTGCCAGCTCTGTTCTCCCACAAGTGTGCATGTTTGTCACACAGTCTGCCATTTTAGAGTAAACAGAGAGAGTGGATACACACTGATGGTTTCAAAATACTGTAGCAGTGTCAGTGTTTTCATGGATCCAGATTGAAATATATTGGGGTCATGCCGTGTCTCATTTCCCCAGGCTGCAGATGGGTTCCTGTTCGTGGTGAGTTGTGACAGGGGGAAGATCCTCTTTACCTCAGAATCCGTCTCCAAGTTCCTCAACTACAGTCGGGTCAGTGAACTGGTTATACTTAAGCAATACAGCCTGAGGGGGTGTGGTATACGGTCTGATATACCATGGCTTTCAGACAATCAGCAATCAGGGCTCAAACCACCTAGTTTATAATATACAATAAGCAGGTCTGGCAGTCTTAATTTACTACTTAATTCTAAATTGAGCTAATTATTGAGGTGGATTCCAACAATGTCCCCATCACTCAATCCCATCTATTATCCACTTAAATACTCTCAATGACAACTTTAGGAAGAGGTCATTACTTAACAGTGCTATCCCATTCATTTAGTTCCATGGTTTGGTTTTATTTTGCCATTTGTAACAGGCACCCCATGCCCCTACCACTCCCATTGATTTTTAGCTAGCGGTGGCTAAAGTTAGCAGATGTTTGTAGTGGCTGTCTAAAGAAGACTGAACCATGTATTCTCCTGGCCCATTGACTACTTACAGGGTGAGGAACTATCTAACATTAAATTGTAAAATACTGAAATTCTCTTTTAGTACCTTGTAATTTCTGTACCATATTAAAGTTATACCTGAATCTGTTTCATGCTTTATATTGTGGAGGTGATGCTTGAAGTGGAGACCGGATGTTTAACCAGAAAGTTTAGGTGGTTCTGAAGTGGGGATCTGAATCAGTTGTTTCCCCTAGTTCAGAACTATAGTTGGCTAGCTAGCTAGCTCACACAAAATTTGGTTCCGGGTTCTGAAATTAATAGTTTGGTTCTGATAATTAAAGTGCTGTTTTTGTTTACAGTTGGAACTAATTGGACAGAGTCTTTTTGATTATGTCCACCCGAAGGACATTAGTAAAGTGAAAGAGCAGCTGTCAGCCTCAGGATTATACCCTCGCGAACGGCTCATAGATGCCAAAAGTAAGTCTGCAAAGACTTTATTTAAATGTATCTGTTTCTGGGATTTTCATATCTTTTTCTCTCTGTGTTTTGATTTGTTTGTGTCTTGTTGAGATGCAGTTAAAGCTATGTCACCACTATAACGGTATTACTTTAAAGAAAGTTGCAGCTTTTATCTCAGTTCTATTAGCACAGGGGAAAGAGCAGAGAGTCTGGCTTCTGTTTGTTGTTGCTTTACTGGTTTCCACTTTGCCCTCATTCTCTTTTGAGGTCACAGATTCGTAGTTTTTATATTCTGTCTTCAATGTGTTTTTTTATATTGCAAATATAATAAGATGTTGTTGGATCATAGGCTCTCCTGGTTCTTTAGCAGGGTTACAGGTGCAGGACCTTCCTGTGGGAGCAGTTCAACTGTGTACAGGGGCACGGCGCTCCTTCTTCTGCCGCATGAAGCACAGCAGAACAGTTATGAAGACAGAAGACAAAACCATCCAGCCCAGCAGCTCTAAGAAAAAGGGTGAGAGAGCCATGCAGAAAGAACTTTCACTAAATACATCGTAAGAGCAGAGAGAAACGTGGTGGTCATCAACCCAGAAGCACAATTTATTTTTCTTGATACCATCTCACTAAGGTTAGCCCTGATAGGGCCATGATTGGAATTGCATGTGGGGGTTAATTGTAAACATGTGTTTTATGTACACTATCTCCCCCTGTAGAGTCTCAACGATACTGCACTGTCCATTGCACTGGTTACATGCGGAGTTGGCCTTCCACCCAGCTGGATGCTGAGAGCGACGATAACGAGTTCTCCCATCTGTCCTGCTTGGTCGCTGTGTGCCGCGTTCACCCTAACAATGCCTGTCAGCCCTCACTAGAGGTCAAGGTCAAACCCACCCAGTTTGTCACTCGCTTTGCAATTGACGGCAAGTTCACCTTCGTGGACCAACAGTAAGTTGTGCCTCTTGTCCCCTCCACAAACCTTTTTGGGATTTTCGCTCATTATTAAATATTCTTGGCAAGTGTTGGCATAATTTTGAACCAATACTGTTCATAAGGGGGAATTGTGGGCATATCCTTCACCTGATGAAAAACACTGGGAGGAAAATAAAACTGAATCTATACCCTGTGAAAGTACCGCCCTTTTCGTTTTACTTCTGGATCAAGTCCGCTAATCTTTTGTACAGGCTTCACGATTATATAATCAAATTCGTAATATATATATAAAATGATATATGTTTTTACTGAGTTTTTGCATTTAAGACCATTGTGCTACGTTTTTGCCCATTGAAGACCATTCAAAAAGCCTACAAAAGTTAAACAACTACAAGGCTGTGGGGCAGTCACTTCCTGGTAACTTTCATAGCGTATTGTTCTCAGTTTTTTGTTCATATTCGATCTCTTTCAGCTGAGTTGAGTATGTTTTGATACATACTGTAATGTTAGCCAAGGCTACGGTAAGTTAAATTGGCCTTGGCTAACATTACAGTTATACCCTGGGTAACCCAACCTGTGCTTGTATTAACAGCGAAAGAAAGAAACAAATAAAGAGAAAAGCAATGACGTTGGTTAAGGCAGGCCTGGCAGGCAGTCATCTTGGATAGGGTTTGCCATGGCACCCCCTACCCATACCACAGTGGCTGTAAGTGTAATGGGGTTACCCCAAGTTTTTCGGCAACTGGTCTAAATGCATTCCAAGGGAGACAATATACCCCTTGAAGAGATGACTGTACTGATTATTTCAAGAGATGGCAACAGTACAATACTAGTACTATTGGTTTGAAATACAGATTATAAATTGAAAAATGTTTACTTGGAACATTGTGTTGGAAATATTATTTTGCATGTCAAGATAAGACCTTTTTACTTATCGGTTGTCAAATAGTTAGCTCCAACAGGAGCCCTTTAACGTATGTGAATTTGTTATTGTGACTCAGGCTGTCCTAGATGAAGGACAAAGGAAACCGCACACTGCTCTTGATAGTATCACTGATATTTAATAAGCTTACGTATCGGCCTCGCGGCCTTCGTCAGAGCTTTTGTGAATTTTTTAAAACTACTAGTTGGTATCAAACCAGACTGGTGAGATGTTTCATCACTCTGAACTGGCACACAGCCCTGGACTCACTGTGTCTTTGATGGTAATGTTAGGATCCTCCTCATTGGTGCTGAACACTGTGAGGCCAGCAAGGCTGTCACCAAGGTTGGCAAAGTGTATAAATAAGACGTATTAAACACGTCTGTAAAACCACAATGAGGACATAGCAAGTTTTCGAGGTTTTTCGTATGATGTACCCAATGACTAATGAAAACTTGCTATGTCCTCATTGTGGTTTTACAGACGTGTTTAATACGTCTTATTTATACACTTTTGTAATATTTATGAAATGCATATTGATATATTTGGTAGCACTTATTTGTTTTTCCTTTGCCTCCAACCCCCTTCGATGTGTGGAACGGATGTGGGTGAGGCTAGGTCTACATAAGGGTGCAAATTTTTAAAAATTCACAAAAGCTCTGACGAAGGCCGTGAGGCCGATACGTAAGCTTATTAAATATCAGTGATACTATCAAGAGCAGTGTGCGTTTTCCTTCATCTTGTTCAACTGTTGCCATGCACCTGCAAAATAAGATTGCTCAGATGTGCGAGTGCCTTTTGAATTTTGACCTAGGCTGTCCTAAAATGTAACACTGGTGGTGAGATCTTCTGACCAACAGCAGAGTGTGCATTGAACGCGTCAGTCCAATTTGATTTATGTTTACAGTATAATTCATATTATCTGTAAGTAGTTTTCTTTTTGTTGCTTTTGAGTGAGATTCTTTCTACTTTGCCATTTCATCCCAATTCTGGGAACAAGAACCCAGCTCACTTTACCGGGGTCAAATGTTTGACAACCATTCCATTTACTCTTTTCCATAGAAACAGAAAGGCTGCATCATGTATATTGATGATTATAGTTAGTATTTATTGTGCCATTCTGAAATGATGTACATAGTTAGAGCTGGTAAGTGGACAGAAGATATTAAACCTGGGACTGTAGTAGATTTAGAGAGAATAACAGCCTCCTTGTCTCTGTCCTTCAGAGCCACTACTGTTCTGGGCTACTTGCCACAGGAACTACTGGGGACATCTTGTTACGAGTACTTCCACCAGGACGACCTGCAACACCTCGCAGAGACACACAGGAAAGGTAATGGAGAATAGTTTGGTTGTCTATCGTATCTACGTACAGGTGAGAATCATATGTTCTCCAGATGTGCACGGTGCTCAAACAGATATGAATTATATTTGGGTTGCAGAAGATTACCAGGTTCTTACCTTCTTCGCATGGTAAAATGGTGATTACACCATAATAACCTGTTCATTACTTGTTTTTTATTGGGGGGGGGGATTCATGAATAAAACAAGCACATTGCAGTGATAGAAGTGGCATTTTGTGTCTCAACAGTTCTCCGCAGTAAAGAGAAGATTGAGACCAGCTGCTACAAGTTCAAAACAAAACATGGCTCCTTCGTCAAGCTTCAAAGTCAGTGGTTTAGTTTTATAAACCCGTGGACCAAAGAAATTGAGTTTATTGTGTCAACAAACCGAGTTTTGTAAGTGCCTTTTCACATTAGGTCTAGATTGTGGGTTGAACAATCCATAATGATATTCAGTAAAATACATTTATTTAATAATCTGCTTCCTAATCAAGACACAAGTTCAGTCAAAATTGTCCCATTTTGGTTCCAAAATGTAGCTGTTTTTCGAGAGTCCTCAGCGTTGTACTAATGACATCATACAAGGGATGTACAATCATTTGTCATCTGTACCCTCTCCACACACAGGGGACCCGGTCACACAGAAGCTGAACAGCCGAGCAGCTCCAAGCTGTTGGACGGTAAGGAAAGGAATATTTGTCCTGGTCATTCTGGATGTTGTTTGGGTGTGTGGACCGACCTCCGCTCACTGTCCTGACCCCTCCCTCTGTTACAGAAGAGAGCAAACGTACTATCCTTATCCCTGGCATCTCCAGTGGCATGGCCACTATGATCTACGCTGGCAGCATAGGGACCCAGATAGCAAACGAGCTCTTGGACTCCAACAGGTGTGTTACGTGTATTATGGCATTGTTTTACAGAGCTTTGTTTGACCACCAGGAGGAAGCTGGTACTTGTACAGTCGGCTTACATCGTTTTTTGTTTTATTGGCACATGACCTTGAATATGATGATGACGGCCATGATGTAGATGATGTAGTCCCGTGTAGCTCAGTTGGTAGAGCATGGCGCTTGCAACGCCAGGGTTGTGGGTTCGATTCCCACGGGGGGCCAGTACAAAAAGGTGTGAATGTATGTACTTGTAAGTCGCTCTGGATAAGAGCGTCTGCTAAATGACTTAAATGTAAATGAATATTTTGTTACATTAGTCCTGCTTTCTTTCACCGCCAAAATGTCTCTGTTGCATAGACGATGTCTCTGTGTCTGTGCAGGGTCAATTGTTCTCCATCCAGTGGAACCTCCAGTCCCTTCTGTCCACCTCAGGACAGGTCTCCAATGGTCTCCTCTCATGCCAACGTGAGTCACCTTACCTACCTCACCTCTCATCCTGCAGTGTCTTTAGGGCCATAGGCAGTAGTTGCATGTTGACTATATTTTTTTAAACTATTTTCATTACGGCATAAAGGGAGAGAGTATGGTGCTTTTTACATGCAGGTCGCAACCATAACCACTTGAGTTCTCCCTATGGACACATGCCTTGCATAGATTTAAAACTTTTCAACTGATTGTAATATTTTGATGTACTTTAACTTATCAATAACCAGGGTAAATATTACACCTCTTAATAGTTGCGCTTGAAGAGTTTTGTAAATGGAACTTTGTATCAAAAAATCTATAGAGCAAAGATGTTCTGTATTATTATGTACCCACTTGTCCTCTTCCAGATGCCAAATGAGGAGGTGACTGACTCAGATACAGTGAGCAAGCCTAGATTACAGTCTGCTTCAAAGGGGGCCACATACGCTGGCAGCAACACACATATGGACACAGGTAGTTACCATTCAAAGTCCTATACAAAGTAATCTCAGAAGCAATGCATTTACATGATCTTTCGTTTACCTAGGCTGTTATCAATCAGACGGTTTTAAGTGTATGTTTGGGTTACTTAGTTATACTTAGAGTTATCCTTGGTTAGCATATGACTAACATAACTTTGTGTATTGGTCGATTTTGATGACAGCCCGTTCTCCCCCAGGAGAGAGCTCCCAGATGGACCTGGACAGCATGGTGGGACCAGGCCTCGGTATCCTGAGCAACGATGAGGCTGCCATGGCCGTCATCATGAGCCTGCTGGAGACTGATGCCAACCTGGGGGACGCAGTAGACTTTGACAACATGCACTGGTCTCACTAGTAGAGATTCAAATGCCATGAATTCAGGAAAATAATTTAGATTCCAATTCAAGAATTGAAAAATGATATTTATTCTTATCTACATTACTTGATTTATTTATTTAAGCATTTTCAAAGAGGATTTCATTCAATTTATGAATTGGGATTTCAATTCATGACCAGAATTGAAATGGAATTGACCCCCAACTCCATCAGTCATAAACTCTGTAGTTTATGGTTAGACAAACTACATCCAGGGACAATTTTCATGTGCTCCGCTACCAAGGAAACAGATCTATGTGCTTCTGAGGACTTCTACAGCTCTCTGTTTAAGTTTCAGCAAGAGAAATCTAGCCTGCGCTAAAACCAGCAAACTCTTTGGTGGCTTACACAGCTGGTTCAATTGGTGGGGATTTTTTTGATCAATGTTTCAATGTAACTGAATGTGTACTAAAACCACCCGAGTTTGCCTATATCTGGGGGGTCACGGATCGATAGCAGTTCGGTACTCTTGGGGTTCCCGCCGGTGTGAAAGTGATCAACTCAAATTCCAAGGTAGTGGACGGAGGCATAGGTTAATCAATTGCAAAGTATATTAACACTGATCACTTGTGTGAATAACTTGAAATGAAAACATTACAAACGTGTCTTCACTCAAATTGTCATTGTCTGTTATTACAAAGTGAAATTGTATATTGTTCTGTCTTTTTGCTCTTGCATTGTAGGCTTCTGTGTAGGTGTCTATTGTAAAGACAGCAGCACTCCTTTTTCTGAAGTCACTCAAGAGGTAGAGCCGCTTCTCTTGAAATTATTTCATTTACACTGAAACAGAACACCCTGAAGATGCACCTGCAGGGATGTAATGGAGGCTAAACGCACAGAACACCTTTTAGTTTGGGAAAAGCATTTACACATTTATTCCGCAGCGTTGGCTTTGTTAGCAATAGCGTGTGCGTTGCCTATCCTAGAGGAACACAATGGAAATAAGCTCTCAGGCTTTATTATGTTTTGTCCTCAATGGTTTTAAATATCTGTTCTTCAACTTTTGAATGATAAAATAAAATACTCACTGCCCGTCATCACAACCAGCGTTCAGCGCTTACCCACTTTAATCCTTTACCACTACATCCCTGTGCATCTGCCTTATACAAACACATCCTAGTTGGTTTGAAATGTGGAGGTGTGAAACTAATCCAGACAAGGAAAATAATGCTTGCAAACAACCTTTTGATCCTCGCTTCAACAAACTATTGTGAAAGCCTCTTTAGTCCCAGAACCAATCTCAATACGGTGTCTGCTTTTGCTCTGAATAGAGCATTACTTTCTCTCTGTGTGAAGTTTGCACACCTTCCAAATACTAATAAGTACTTGAAAATAAGTGAAGTCTGTGTTGCTGGAATTCAATCTAAATGCACTGTACATTTTGTTCTGCAATTTTGGTTGCAGAACAAAATGAGGGACAAAAGGGAGAAATATCAGTGAATCCATAATGACTTGAATTGTAATGCCTGTGTGCACTCCTGCAGTGTTGATTATTATGACACTTTTTGGGTGAGGGAAGATCATGGCTTCATGTGCAAAGAATCAAGTAATCTGGCACAGAAAAGCAAGTTAATTAACTGCATGTCAAACTTTGATATTCTTTGGCTCTGACCAATGCATCCATGCAATGCAAATAAACATTCAAAACAAATCTGAACCCATTAACAAAGTTTAATATGAAACTTATGTTTTTATCTTGAAAGTTTGCAAACGTCATTTAAGTCATTTGACTTAAATATAGAAAATCTGGACACTGCATTTCAACTCAGATGGAATATAAAAAAATATGTATGTGAATGGAATAGTTATCACGTGTAATTGTCCCTAGGAGTACTATGGTCCTTACACTACCCTGTTCCTTTAAAAAGTGGGTCCCTCTGCTTCACTCTCACAAGTCCCTTGTGCCCGTACTGATGGGAAATCATTTTTATGACCTCTCAGCAGCGCTATCCCACTTCTGACACCCAATGTAGTTAATTCAGGGGGTACCGACCAAGATTCGATCCCGGTCCCTGTGACTGTCAGTTCAACACCTTAGCCAATACTGCATGTCATCCATAGAGATTCATATTTGTTGACTTAACAGAGAATTTAAAAAGAGTTGTCTAAGTTGGCAGAGCATGGCGTTTGCAACACCAGGATGGTGGGTTTGATTCCCGGGGCCACCCATACCTAAAATATATGCAAGCAAGACTAAGACGCTTTGGATAAAAGTGTCTGCTAAATGGCATATATTATATTACTATAGACCAGTCAGGGGTCAGAGGTGTGATGCAGGTATTTCCTTATTATCGAAATCAAAGGGCAAAGTCCATTGACCATTTAGAGTGGCATTTTTGCATTATTCTTTGGCTTAAGTTACGGTAAGCCATATTCCATTTCCTTGTTGTAATAACACAGCATTCCTCTTAGTGTCATAGTCTCTGAGCACACTTGAGGCTGTATCTCGCTACAAGAGGTAAGCATTCACACTTCTTCCTGTTTTTAGGATCCTATTGAATCAGATGTGGTTGCTGACTTACTTTGTTTTCTCTGTATAGAATCAAGATGTCTACGGTACAGTACCTAATATCTGACAATGGATAAGAGTCCAGTCTTTAAGTACAGGCAATGCCCTCTCTAAAGATGAGCTTTACATAGCCAAAGCTAACACCTGTACACAGATCTCATACAGTTGTAGGTAACTAATAGCCAGCATATATTTTGGCAGTTCAATGATCTAATACTACAGTCAAATTGAATAATAGAATTTTAGTTTCAAACCTTAAATGTGTAATTTCTCCAACCCACTAATTCAAACGGTATAATATAAATAGTTTTCCATTTTATTATAATATTATTATTTTTTCTAATCTTGAAATATTGGTATGGTTGGTATGAAAAACAAGTGGATGCTACCACTACAGTGACGGGGGAGCTCAACCTAGCCTATCTACACTGTAGTGCAATCTTGCCTGTCCAAAGTGCACTTAAGCTCTTAAGGTTAATTGGAGAACTCTTGCCCAATAAATAACCTTTGAGTTAAGTGGGGAGTTCTTGATGTGGCATCCACAATTCTTCAGAATTCTAAAACATACTTACTTGAAATGTTTGGAAGCTAATTACTTATGGTTTTAATTTTTCAGTTGAACATTTATAGTGTTGATTCAGGAGTTAAATTAACACTAAAGAGTTAAATGAACACCCAGAGTAAAATATCCCCCGTGTGTCACGTTCCTGACCTATTTATGTTAGTTGTTATGTGTGTTAGTTGGTCAGGACGTGAGGTTGGGTGGGCATTCTATGTTTTCTGTTTCTGTGTTGGTTTTGGGTTACCTGGTATGGCTCTTAATTAGAGGCAGGTGTTTGGCGTTCCTCTAATTAAGAGTCATATTTAGGTAGGCGTTGTCACAGTGTTCGTTGTGGGTGATTGTCTCCTGTGTTAGTATGTATGTTCGTGCCACACGGGACTGTAGCGTTTGTTTGTTTCGTTTCGTTTCGATGTCGTCTGTTTCCTGTACGTGAGTTTATGTTTAGTTATGTAAGTTTATGTTCAGGTTTCGTCAACGTCGTTTTCTTGTTTTGTAGTTTGAAAGTGTTTTGTTTCGTTTCGTGTTGCCATCTTATTTTATAATAAAGATGGCTTATTTCCCAAATGCTGCGTTTTGGTCTGAAGATCCTTCTCTCCTCACCTCGTCCGAGGATGAGGAGAGCACCAGCCGTTACAGAATCACCCACCACGCTAAGACCAAGCGGCAAGGGAAAAATAAACGGAGTAAGGGACAGGAGAAAAACAAGGATTTCTGGACATGGGAGCAGATAATGAATGGAGAAGGTCCCTGGGCTAAGGCAGGAGAAAATCGCCGTTCTCAGGAAGAGAGGGAGGCAGCTAAAGCCCAGGAGCGGTGGTTTAAGGAGGCAGCAAGGAGACGTGGCTGGAAGCCCGAAAAGCCATGGGAGCAGCTGGAGGCACTGGGGAGTGCAGAGGCTACCGGAGAGAGGAACCGGAGCTATGAGGGAACGCGTCTGGCACGGAAGCCCGAAAAGCCCGTAAGTAATTCCCAAAAATTTCTTGGGGGGGGGGCTAGGAGGTAGTGGGCCAAGGGCAGGTAGGAGACCTGCGCCCACTTCCCAGGCTTACCGTGGAGAGCGGGAGTACGGGCAGGCGCCGTGTTACGCAGTAGAGCGCACGGTGTCTCCTGTACGAGTGCATAGCCCAGTGCGGGTTATTCCACCTCCCCGCACTGGTAGGGCTAGATTGAGTATTGAGCCAGGTGTCATGAGGCCGGCTCAACGCGTCTGGTCTCCAGTGCGTCTCCTCGGGCCGGCATACATGGCACCTGCCTTACGCATGGTTTCCCCGGTTCGCCTACATAGGCCGGTGCGGGTTATTCCACCTCCCCGCACTGGTCGGGCGACCGGGAGCATTCAACCAGGTAAGGTTGGGCGGGTTCAATGCTCAAGAGTGCCAGTACGCCTCCACGGTCCGGTATTTCCGGCACCACCTCCCCGCCCCAGCCTAGTACCTACAGTGTCTACACTACGCACTAGGCTACCAGTGCGTATCCTGAGCCCTGTTCCTCCTCCACGCACTCTCCCTGTAGTGCGTGTATCTAGCCCGGTGCCTCCAGTTCCGGCCCCACGCACTAAGCTACCAGTGCGTCTCCAGAGCCCTGTACAAACTGTATCTTCTCCCCCTACTAATCCTGATGTGCTTGTCCTCAGCCCGGTGTCACCAGTGCCGGTGCCTCGCATCAGGGATAGAGTAGGCTTTGAGAGTACAGTGTGCCCTGTCCCTGCTCCCCGCACTAGTAGGAAGGTGCTTATCCTTAGCACGGTGCCTCCAGTTCCGGCACCACGCACCAGGTCTACAGTGCACCATATCCGGCCAGAGCCATCCGTCTCCCCAGCGCCATCTGAGCCATCTGTCTCCCCAGCGCCATCTGAGCCATCCGTCTCCCCAGCGCCATCTGAGCCATCCATCTCCCCAGCGCCATCTGAGCCATCCGTCTCCCCAGCGCCATCTGAGCCATCCGTCTCCCCAGCGCCGTCTGAGCCATCCGTCTGCCATGAGCCTGCAAAGCCGCCCGTCTGCCATGAGCCTGCAAAGCCGCCCGTCTGCCATGAGCCTACAGAGCCGTCAGCCAGACAGGAGCCGCTAGAGCCGTCAGCCAGACAGGAGCCGCTAGAGCCGTCAGCCAGACAGGAGCCGCTAGAGCCGTCAGCCAGACAGGATCTGCCAGAGCCGCCAACCAGACAGGATCTGCCAGAGCCGCCAACCAGACAGGATCTGCCAGAGCCGCCAACCAGACAGGATCTGCCAGAGCCGCCAGCGAGCCATGAGCAGCCAGAGCCGTCAGAGAGCCATGAGCAGCCAGAGCCGTCAGAGAGCCATGAGCAGCCAGAGCCGTCAGAGCGCCATGAGCAGCCAGAGCCGTCAGAGCGCCATGAGCAGCCAGAGCCGTCAGAGCGCCATGAGCAGCCAGAGCCGTCAGAGCGCCATGAGCAGCCAGAGCCGTCAGAGCGCCATGAGCGTCGAGAGCCGTCAGCCTGCCATGAGCGTCGAGAGCCGTCAGCCTGCCATGAGCGTCGAGAGCCGTCAGCCTGCCATGAGCGTCGAGAGCCGTCAGCCTGCCATGAGCGTCGAGAGCCGTCAGCCTGCCATGAGCGTCGAGAGCCGTCAGCCTGCCATGAGCGTCGAGAGCCGTCAGCCAGCCATGAGCGTCGAGATTCGTCAGTCAGCCATGAGCTGCCCTTCAGCCTAAAAAGGCTAGATACCCAGAACTGCCCATCAGTCCAGAGCTGTCTCTCTGTCCGGAGCTGCCTTTCAGTCCGGAGTTGCCCCTCTATCCTGATCTCCCTCTCTATCTTTATCTACCTCTATATTCTTATCTATCCCTCTGTATTGATTTATCTCTCTGTCCCGGTGTTGTCCTTATTGGGTATGTTATTAAGAGGATTTTGTGGGGGAGAAAAGAGGGTGGACATTCTTGGAGGGAGGAAGCTAGGATGGATTATGGTGGGGTGGGAACCGCGCCCGGAGCCTGAGCCACCACCGTGGTTAGATGCCCACCCAGACCCTCCCCTAGTCCTTGTGCTGGTGCGTCCGGAGTTCGCACCTTGTGGGGGGGGTACTGTCACGTTCCTGACCTATTTATGTTAGTTGTTATGTGTGTTAGTTGGTCAGGACGTGAGGTTGGGTGGGCATTCTATGTTTTCTGTTTCTGTGTTGGTTTTGGGTTACCTGGTATGGCTCTTAATTAGAGGCAGGTGTTTGGCGTTCCTCTAATTAAGAGTCATATTTAGGTAGGCGTTGTCACAGTGTTCGTTGTGGGTGATTGTCTCCTGTGTTAGTATGTATGTTCGTGCCACACGGGACTGTAGCGTTTGTTTGTTTCGTTTCGTTTCGATGTCGTCTGTTTCCTGTACGTGAGTTTATGTTTAGTTATGTAAGTTTATGTTCAGGTTTCGTCAACGTCGTTTTCTTGTTTTGTAGTTTGAAAGTGTTTTGTTTCGTTTCGTGTTGCCATCTTATTTTATAATAAAGATGGCTTATTTCCCAAATGCTGCGTTTTGGTCTGAAGATCCTTCTCTCCTCACCTCGTCCGAGGATGAGGAGAGCACCAGCCGTTACACCGTGTTTGTGTTAATAACCAGACTTGAACCAAAACCAGGCAAATCATTATATTTCCCAGCATGCTCTATTGCAGGTAGACTTTTTATTTTCAAATATCTATGTTAATTAATCTTATGCTACCCCAATTATAAATAACACTTTTTTCTTAGCTAATCCAATCTGTTACTTGGACTTGTTGCAACCATTAATGGTTGTTCCAGTTTAGAAGTGTTAGGAAGTCTCATAACTTAGTCTTCCCAACCCTGGCATTCCTTCTGAATATAGGTTAGGTGTGAATAAAAATGTAAAATGTTGGATATACCTGGCTGGATTCCAATAGGAATTACACATCACTTTGAAAGCCAGCATAATGTGACTTGCAGGCCTGATGTGATCAGTGATTAGGCCACTGTACTCGGGTTAAATGAGGCCTTCAAAATAATAGTATTTTAATGATTATTATTTGTATTTGTTTTGGAAAGTTTTTATTTATAAACTTCCTTAAAAACAGCTGTCATGACGTTGCCCTCTTTGGGTACAGCGAGCACCATCCCCCTCTCTGTCTCCTACACTCAGGCTGCTGCGACCTCAGGTCGTAAATTCCTGGAGGAGATTATCTCCTCATGGCCGCATGTATAGAGAGAGAGTGAGTTTTCAGAGAGAACAAAGGAATTTCTTCCACCTCACAGAACTTGAGGTCCGAACAACATTTATGTTCTGGAGAAGGTATAAAAGATCGGTGAAGAATCCAGCTACAAACTGGTCTGTTTGGTACAATTTTGTGAAACTCATGAGAGACAATACGGCCACATTAACATAACGCTGTTTATACAATAGCCTCAGAGATGAGGCTTACATCTAATTGTTGTATAAGATGATTGAGTGTGGATGATACTGTTTGTGAAATTGTGTAATGTGATTTTGGACTGTTTAATGAAGGAAACTCCAATTCCCTTTGGAGTTTAACTAAATCAGAGGACCGCCCATGAGCACAGTTATGGTCGGGCATCCTGGGACAGGCCCTTTTCTGCTCTTCCGAATAAAACCCCCACCCGGGTTTTCTATCACCAGACCGAGCTTCCCTCAATTACGAGAGGGCTAAAGGTTGCAGACCAGCTGACCTCGATAACGAGAGGGCCAAGGTTTGAGAGGAGACCATAAACCTGAGTATAAGCTAAGGTTTGAGTAGATGGCTGAATCTTTTAACCATACCACGTGATTAAACTCTTAGACTATCGATACCGACAGAATAAGAACAAGTCTTTGATATTAATTACTAGTCTGCAGCTAGGAATTCGGTATCATTGAACGCGAAGACCGACAACCGCCGAAACATCTATCCTATAACGACATGAATAAATGTCACTCTGAACTATACATTCTAACCACGACAGAGAGAGAGAGAGAGAGGACGGACAGACTCTCCAACAGAAACATACTTTTTAACAGAGATCCCGACGACACACTGAGCGTAAATATATATATTGATTGCAATTATTCCCGAATGAGTGAGCGTTCATGTGCAAAGGATCAGCATTTCAATTGTTATAATTATCAACTTTGTAGTGTCTCATCTCAGTTGACCCCCACTTCCCTTTTTGTCCACCAAGCCGCGATACCGGTTTATCCCACTAGGGAAACGCCCTTATCATTTCCTTGTAACTATCTACTGTTTGTTTATGCATTTCTGTAAATTACTTAGTTAGTAAATAAATATTTTAAGACAATTAATGTATGGATGACTCATAGTGAAGACTGGGTTTGTGCAGATAACCAACAACTTACGACGTTTGGAATGAGACTAACAGGAGGTAAATAATAATTCATTAATTTGAAGACTAAGTGATCAGATATTCAAATATCTGAAAGTTATATTAGGAAAATTATAACTTTATAATCTGAATATTTTCCTTGGTGCCCCGACTTCCTAGTTAATTACAGTTACATGATTAATCAGTTTAATCGCGTAATAATAATTACAGAGAGTTATTTGATAAATAGTCTTCAGTTTTAATGATGCCAAAGACACGACACAGCTCATATATTTATACATCATTTTTACATATAAAAAATATATAAAGGCACAAAAAACAGCATTTGAATATTACATTTATATTTGTTAAAAAGTACAAGTTGTTCATTTAAAACAATAAAACAACCATCAATAAAAGTACATTTTCTTGTAAAAGCCATTTAAAATGTGCACAAATTATTTAACAAAGGTAAAATATTTTTAAGACATGGAAAAAAAGCTGTCTTCAGTCCTTTTGTCACGTTCCTGACCGGTTTTCTGTTATTTTGTATGTGTTTGACGGTCAGGGCGTGAGTTTGGGTGGGTAGTCTATGTTGTGTGTTTCTATGTTTGTTAAGGGTGACCTGATATGGCTCTCAATTAGAGGCAGGTGGTTTTAATTTCCTCTGATTGAGAGCCATATTAAGGTAGGTGTTTTCACACTGTTTGTTTGTGGGTGGTTGTCTCCTGTGTCTGTGTCAGTGTATGTTATGCCACACAGGACTGTTTTCGGTTTTGTTTGTTCGTTCGTTTTATGTAGTCAGTTTTCCTGTTATTGCGTTCTTCACGTTATATGTAAGTTCGTGTCCAGGTCTGTTGACTGCGTTTGTTATTTTGTAAGTTCTCAAGTGTTTCGTGTTCGTCTATCATTTAAATAAATTCATTATGACTGCATACCTCGATGCGTATTGGTCCGACCCATGCTTCTCCTCTTCAGACGAAGAGGAGGAGAGCAGCCATTACAGAACCACCCACCAACAAAGGATCAAGCAACAAGGGAAAAAGCAGCAACTACAAACGCAGGATTACAGGAATAAGGAGGATTTCTGGACATGGGAGGAAATACTGGACGAAAAGGGACCCTGGGCGCAAACTGGAGAATATCGCTGCTCTCGTGAGTGGAAGGAGGCAGCCACAGCCCAGGAGCGGTGGTATGAGGAGGCAGCAAGGAGAAGTGGCTGGAAGCCGGAGAATCAACCTCAAGACCGGAGATATGAAGGTACACGGCTAGCACGGAAGCCCGTGAAGAAACCCCAAAAATTTATTGGGGGGGGGGGGGGCTAAGAGGTAGTGGGCCAAGGGCAGGTAGGAGACCTGCGCCCACTTCCCAGGCTAACCGTGGAGAGCGTGAGTACGGGCAGACACCGTGTTACGCAGTAGAGCGCACGGTGTCTCCTGTACGTTTTCATAGCCCTGTGCGGGTTATTCCACCTCCCCGCACTGGTAGGGCTAGATTGAGCATTGAGCCAAGTGCCATGAAGCCGGCTCTACATATCTGGCCACCAGTACGTCTCCTCGGGCCGGCTTACATGGCACCAGCCTTACGAATAGTGTCCCCGGTTCGCCTACATAGCCCGGTGCGGGTTATTCCACCTCCCCGCACTGGTCAGGCGACGGGGAGCATACAACCAGGTAAGGTTGGGCAGGCTCAGTGCTCAAGGGAGCCAATACGCCTGCACGGTCCGGTATTTCCGGTGCCACCTTCCCTCCCCAGCCCAGTACCACCAGTGCCTACACCACGCACCAGGCTTCCAGTGCGTTTCCAGAGCCCTGTTCCTCCTCCACGCTCTCTCCCTATGGTGCGTGTCTCTTCAGCACACTGCCTTCAATTCCGGCACCACGCACCAAGCCTCCTGTGCGTCTCCAGAGTCCTGTGCATCCTGTTGCTGCTCCCCGCACTAGCCCTGAGATGCGTGTCCCCAGCCCGGTACCACCAGTTCCGGCACCACGCACTAGGCCTAATGTGCGTCCCCAGGGTCCAGTATGCCCTGTTCCTTCTCCCCGCACTAGCCTGAAGGTGCGTGTCCTTAGCCCGGTGCCTCCAGTTCCGGCACCACGCACCAGGCCTACAGTGCGCCTCATCCGGCCAGAGCCATCCGTCTGCCCAATGCCATCTGAGCCATCCGTCTGCCCAGTGCCATCTGAGCCATCCGTCTCCCCAGCGCCATCTGAGCCATCCGTCTCCCCAGCGCCGTCTGAGCCATCCGTCTCCCCAGCGCCGTCTGAGCCATCCGTCTGCCCAGTGCCGTCTGAGCCATCCGTCTGTCCCGAGCCATTAGAGCCGCCCGTCTGTCCCGAGCCGTCAGAGCCGGTAGTCAGTCAGGAGCCGCTAGAGCCATTCGTCAGTCAGGATCTGCCAGAGCCGCCAACCAGACAGGATCTGCCAGAGCCGCCAACCAGACAGGATCTGCCAGAGCCGCCAACCAGACAGGATCTGCCAGAGCCGCCAACCAGACAGGATCTGCCAGAGCCGTCAGTGAGCCATGAGCGTCCAGAGTCGTCAGCCAGCCATGAGCAGCCCCTCAGCCCGGAGCTGTTATTTATCCAGAACTGCCCCTCAGTCCAGAGCTGTCTCTCTGTCCGGAGCTGCCCTTCAGTCCGGAGTTGCCCCTCTATCCTGAGCTACCTCTCTATCCTGAGCTACCTCTCTATCCTGAGCTATCCCTCTGTCCTGAGCTACCTCTCTATCCTGAGCTACCTTGTTCCGGAGCTGTCCTTTATCTTGGTGTTTCCCCTTAAATTAAGTGGGTGGAATAGGAGGGTGGTCATTCAGAGGGGGAGACGTAAGCTGGGATTGACTATGGTGGGGTGGGGACCTCGCCCTGAGCCTGAGCCACCACCGTGGTCAGACGCCCACCCAGACCCTCCCCTAGACTTTTGGTGGTGCGTTTGGAGTACGCACCTTGAGGGGGGGGTTATGTCACGTTTCTGACCGGTTTTCTGTTATTTTGTATGTGTTTGACGGTCAGGGCGTGAGTTTGGGCGGGTAGTCTATGTTGTGTGTTTCTATGTTTGTTAAGGGTGACCTGTTATGGCTCTCAATTAGAGGCAGGTGGTTTTCATTTCCTCTGATTGAGAGCCATATTAAGGTAGGTGTTTTCACACTGTTTGTTTGTGGGTGGTTGTCTCCTGTGTCAGTGTATGTTACGCCACACGGGACTGTTTTCGGTTTTGTTTGTTTGTTCGTTTTATGTAGTCAGTTTTCCTGTTATTGCGTTCTTCACGTTATATGTAAGTTCGTGTCCAGGTCTGTTGACTGCGTTTGTTATTTTGTAAGTTCTCAAGTGTTTCGTGTTCGTCTATCATTTAAATAAATTCATTATGACTGCATACCTCGATGCGTATTGGTCCGATCCATGCTTCTCCTCTTCAGACGAAGAGGAGGAGAGCAGCCGTTACACCTTTGTACAGGAACAGGGTGAGTCCTTATCAAACTCGCCTCCTCCTGCTCTTCCGAATCAATTACCTTCCTGTTCTTCAGGGCCCAGAGCAGATCCCATCCCTAGGCGCATCACCCTTGGCGCTGTGGCCGCCGGGACCTTGGGTGTTGTGGGGGACCTTTCGCCTGGGGTCGAGGCCCCGTTTCTTCTGTACCACCCCAGGGCTTCCGTGGCTTCCATGGCCACTGACTGGGGGTGGTCTACCAGCAGGTTGCGGGAGGACCACAGTGCATCCTTCAGACACCTGAGGGTGGGCCAGAGCTTGGTGAAGGCCTTCGGTGGAATATGCCTTTGGCCCACCCCATATAGCACGAGCTGGGGCGTTAGGTCCTCCCCTGCTGGCAGACACGGGGAGATCAAGGGGCCTGCTTCCTTCCACAGGTCCCTGGCGGCTCTGCACTCCTAGAGCAAGTGCCTCACTGACTCATCTTGGCCGCAACCTGGTCGGGGGCACACGGATGTCCTCGCCATGCCCCGGGAGTGCATAACGGCGCTGACCGGGAGGATCTTGTGGGTGTCCATCCAGGACAGGGCCCGTTGCCGATTCAGCAGAGCAGGATGGGCCACGTTGCACCAAACCATTGTGGGCTCGCCGATAGCAAGCCCGCGCACTGGACACACTGGTTCCCACTCCTGCACAAGAGAGAGAAGAGAGCTGTGTTTAGTTAAACCCGCGATTGCCTGTTTTTCCAGTTTAAAATGTTTTTAAAACTTTTGGAGCTGGACATAGTGTGTGGGGAGCAGGAAAGAGACTGGGGCTTGCATGTCAACTGGGATAAGCCCTAGTCCTGAGGTAAGATCCCAGCCAGAACCGTGCGAGGGCCTGGGTCTTGTTGTTGACCGGGGAGATGGCAAGAGGGAGATGTAATGTTGTGTATCAGCTGCCCAGGAACAAGTAGACGTCAGGCAAGCCTTTCCCCCCCTTGGACCTGGGCCTCTTAACCACCTCCCTCCTCAGCCTCTCCCACTTGCTTCCCCACAGGAAGTAAAATAGCATCTGCTCCAGAGCTAAAAGAGTTGTATGTGGAGGGATCTAAACAGAACTGATTAATAAAATATCATATTCACTTAGGATCTCACTTGGTGAAGGTCACAGGACTGAACAGGAATGAATGTAACAACCATGTCTCTGTCACTAGCAAATAGTCATAAGTGGTACGCGTAACTCTAAAATTCACTTGGAAGGCACACTGGGAAATATGCAAATAAGGCTCAACACCCTACAGCGTTAAAACAACACCCAATTGCATGTATCAATGCAGTTCGGTAAAGAACCATCAAATGTTTTTTGTAGAACCTTACATTGATTTGTGTACGGTTCTTCAAAGAACCATCCCATTTAAGGTTTTGGCATCGCTCTGAATAACATTCCAACTGGAACCGTTATTTTTAAGAGTGTAGATGAATAAGCTACCCTAACCTGTAATAGTAGGCTACAGTAGGAATGTGAAAGTAAATTAGACTATAGCCTATCAGCATTATAGGCCTATGCAACGGCTGCAGGAGGAGTGAAGCATGTTGTTGTTCTTCTTCTTGTCTCTATACACAGTAGGTCTATACGTGTTTATCCTACGATGGAGGATGTGGACCAAAAGTCCTTGGGACTTGCTGAGATTTACCAACAGAGTTTACAATTTTTCAAAATCATGGAAGGTTCAGCAAATGTGCCTAACTTTGGTAATGATCTAAATAATATTTTTTTTTTTACATGAGGTAATGCAATACACAGATTTACAGAATCATTATTATTGTGAAATACTGCATAAGCCTTTATGTTGACCTTATTGGCAACTCACATACCTATTAAAAGTTTAGAATGTCATGCTTTGTTTATTTAACTGTATTGCTGCATTTTGGTTTAATGTGGTCTTCAAATAAATGGCAAGCTTACTTCGCAACCTAACGTGAAATTAAATGTGAAATCTTACATTTTCCACAGAAAAGAATTACATTTGTCATGACTTCATTTTTGGACGCTGCTCTCAACAAGGTACAGTAACTGCTTGCTTAACAGTATTGCTAACTTTCTCACGAGTCCTTACCGGTTAGTGAACTCAAATCCTCTGTCTTGCAAACACAAGTGACGGCCCTCTTGACAACAATTTAGCATGTTGCGCAACCAAAAAGTTAGGCATTCAATGGAGTGAGGTTTTCAATCCAACTTAGTTACAAAAGCACTGGTGTATTATCTTTACAGTATTGTGAATAACACAATGTTGTAATTCCCCAGACTTAACAGCAAGATCTATTGAACTGATATTGATTTCTATTTAAGCCAAGTGCATGGGTGTTCATTCTACTATGCCATACCAATGGGAGGTGGAGAATGGACGTGGCTGGTCATGTATCCCAGACAATGAGGGCGTTGAAAGGGACTACTGTGACCCAGCAAAGACACAGAGGTATGTGTGTCCACAACATGTGGTTAGGATGCTGTGAGACAATGGGGATGTGTAAAAATGAAATAAAAGCATTGAAGATGTTCCTTTGTCCTACAGTTGCAGGATACCACCGGTTAACTTTATCACCATGACTCGTGGACACCGCAAAGTTCGCCGCCTTGCTACGGTTTCCTCCCTGGACCAGCCAGATGCTGTCTTTTTTACCAAGTGGACCTGGTACTGGGAGGAAAACCATGGTGGCTGGACTCCATATTTGTCACCAGTATGTAGTGATGATACCTAATTTCTCCCTCTAATATGGCACAAAGAAAATAAGAAAGTGTCTATAGTGTGTGTGTGTGTGTGTGTGTGTGTGTGCGTGCGTGTCTCCTAAGACTGTGGAGAACCTAGAGAGGATGTACATGGATCCCTCCCGTGGCTCACTGATTGAGTTTACTGCTGGACGATTCACCTATGAAGTCAATTTGGAAGGTAGGCAGGTATCAGATGTAATTCAGTATAGTGTAGGTACAGTACAGTTAAAATACTGGTCATAAAAACAGGTTTACAGAACACTAAAGATTGAACAATGAAACATGTTGTCCCATCTGAAACTCACAGGATAGTCAAAGTTGATAGGGAGTACCTTGTATGTTATGTCTGTAGGTTACTCATCCATTTTTGTATACCCGTTTTAGTCTCTGAACTGAGAAATATATATTTTTAGTCATGATCCAGATAAATACAAGCTCACACACCCAACGACTGGTAAGAAGACGACCGATGTTCAAATCATCCATAGATGTTCAGAGAACTACTGGGTAAGAGTGAAATTCAGCTGACTCAATTGATGATAGATTTTCTAGGGGAAGGATACAACATTATGTAATTAGATTTTGGTTCACTGAGTATGATATTGGGTCTCTGGATTTGTATTATCTTTGTGGTATGATGAGGACCATATGTTTGTTGATGACACTCGGAATGCCCTCATTTCTTTCTTAAGCACATCTAATACCACCACTTCTTCTGTGCCACCTTTTTGGGACCAGTCTCGGTTGCCTGGGATTGGCTTTGAGGTAATACAAAACACTGAGCATTGTGTCAATACTCACTGACTGGGAGTCTGACGTTACATTGAAAGAACATTGAATATGAATGAGCTTATGAGGACTTTGTCTTACTGTAAATCTGTCTTCACAGAGAGTTATGTTGCCAAACTCAGCAAAGGAATACAAAGACATCAAGGCCATTTTTGATAAAACAACAGTGGGGTTCAACATACGCACCATCGAGAGAGTGCAAAATCCTATCCTATGGAAGTTCTACGTGCTGTAGGTTTCTAAAAGACAGTTCTATTAAAAACAAATGTATTTCGTTTTTTCTTTAGTTGGGGTTTAATTGACCCAAGTATATTCCTTTTTAGGCAAAGAGATCAGATGGAATCCTCAGGGACAAGCATCAATGAGAAGCAGCTTTTCCATGGAACTGACTCCAAACATGTTGACAGCATTTGCAGAAACAACTTTGACTGGAGGCTATGTGGAACAAATGGAACTTCATTTGGAAAAGGTTGGATGCCAGTATAGTAGTATACTTTGTGTATGCAATGTTTCAGTGAATCCAAATGAATAGCTGTTGTGTTGGCAAAAACAAAGGCTGTCATGCCTGTGAATATCATAGCCTATTAGGGTATCCCCAATGGATAAACAATATAATTTAAAAAGTTTTGCTCAAATGGCCAATTACATATTCTTATATAGAAATATGTCACAACTGGTTTAATAAGGCTTGCAATTGCCTTCCCTTACTGTCAGTAAGAACAAAGGCACTTTATAGCTAAGATTAAAAAAAATGAAAGCATCTAAACACTGAGCTAAACATGGTCAATAAATCTTATTTTCAGGAAGTTACTTTGCCAGGGATGCTAAGTACTCACACAGCTACACCAGCCAGTCAGGAGCAAGGTCCATGTTTGTTTGTCGTGTGCTGGTGGGAGACTACACTGTGGGAAACTCCAGCTATGTGAGACCCCCTCCTAAAGAAACCGGAGGATCCATCTTCTATGACAGCTGTGTGGATAACAACCAAGACCCCAAAGTGTTTGTAGTTTTTGAAAAGTATCAGGTTTACCCCGAATACCTCATAGAGTACAGTGATACTGCTTCTCCACCAAACCCTGCTACTCAGCCAAATCGCATTGTTCAACCAAACCCTACTCACCAGCCAAATCCCGTTGTCCAACCAAACCCTACTCACCAGCCAAATCCCGTTGTCCAACCAAACCCTACTCAGCAGCCAAATCCCATTGTCCAACCAAACCCTACTCCCCAGCAAAATCGCAACGGCTCAGATTCAGATGACCCTGTGTTTAATGTATGTTGTTTGTGTTTAGTCTGGACTTTATGTTGCCCATGTGGCATCTACTTTTATTTTTGTCACGATGATGATTGACCAGGCCTTGGTGTATACAGGTACCCTCTAGCAAGGCACTTAAGCCAAATTGCTCCAGGGATGCTGATATGGCTGACCCTGGCTCTGGTCCCATCTCTCTGAGGTTCAGGGTTTCTGTTAGCTGATAAATGCCAGCTTTTGGCCGTAAAAAAATTAAAAGCTGGAAAATAAAATTGTTGCTGGACAAATTGACCCAGAGAAAAAACAACGGTAGGCAGGCTATCAGCGGGTCACCCACCACTTTACAATGTGAGCTGGAGGCAGTATGCATTTTGAAAACATACACAATTGTTTCAAACCTGAATGTTTTACTCCATATTATGAGCCGGTCTAAGGCACTGCATCTCAGTGCAAGAGGCGTCACTACAGTCCCTGGTTCGAATCCAGGCTGTATTACATCCGGATGTGATTAGGAGTCCCATAGGGTGGCGCACAATTGGCCCAGCGTCATCCGGGTTTGCCCCGGGTAGGCTGTCATTGTAAATAAGAATTTGTTCTTAATTAACTGACTGGCCTAGTTAAATAAAGGTTAAATAGAAATAAATGTCTTACTTTGCTTGAAAAACCTGACCATAGAAATGTGGAAGCAATTATTTTATAAAGACTTCATAGGCATTATGTGAGTCTCAAGTTTGGGGAAGCATAGGCATACAATTTATCCTACAATTTCTACCAATCTGGGTGTCAGTTATGATTTTCATATGTGCATTTTCGTGGAACAGTTTAATTTCAATAATAGTGTTTTAATTTCTAAAAATCATTGTCAAGTGGTTAATGATGAAATTCTTAATTAAATTGATACAATATACAAGTTAAAATTCAACTAATGCTAGAGTACCAGCCTCTGCCATATTATGGACACATTGATACACCGTGATCATTGGCGGCTAGATAGCCTAAATGAGCGCATTATACTCAGAGATGGCCAATGCAACCGTTGGCCTCTAATTTCTAGTGATCGGCATTCCGGCTCTTTTCAGTGAGCCGGCTCTTTTGGCTCCCAAACGGCTCTTCAAAAAAAAATACGTTTTGTATTTTTTCAAGTCTAACAGTTTGCGACAGTTTGACTATGATTGGTGTTAAAACAATTCTAATTAAATTATTAAATGAAACCATACTCTACCTTAACCACAATGTATTTAAAAATGCATTGGTTTGTTATGAAAAAGAATGCTATTAAACCTTTGCATTTAAAGTATAACTTTTGAATGTATATAAACAAAGTGCATATAAATCTGACCATTCAAAACGAATACAATCTGAACAGCATAATATAATATTGCACCATATCAAAGAAAGAATAAATAAAAATGTGCAAAACTGCAGCATCCCACTTAAAACATTAAACTTGTCCCTCTTTTCTCTCTCTTCTTTATTGCCATGTTATAACCAGCAGCACACAGCAATATTTTGCTTTTATGAGAGATTTGCATTCAGAAATGCAAGCTGCCCCACTTGAGGGGCTGATGCGGTTTCTTCTCTCAATAATTATTTGTCCCATTTTCGAGAAGACCCTCTCAGAGGGAACGGATGTGGCCACTATGCAGAGTCTCCCTGTCATGACTTTAGTAAGCCGTGGGTAGACAGAGGCCTTGTTCTTCCACCAGCTCAGAGGATCTGCAGATCTTTAGAGGGGCTCCTCCAAATAGGATCGGACCTCCATTATGGATACATCTCCACATGAGGATGTGCTGGCTCCACCACTATCACTAGCAGGCCCGCTAGTTTCTCGAGTCTCCGCTACATTTAGCTTCACAGTTGGGTGCATAGTTCGCATATGCCGGTGTAGGTTGTGCGTAGAACCGGCTTTATGTGAGATTTTGTTTTGGCAAATTCTACACTGTGCTCTGACATTGTCTACATTATTAAAATGCATCCAAATGCTACTGTGCTTCAGACTCATTTTCCAGCTGTTGTTTTCACAGCTGTCCTTCCTCTCTATCCTCGGCTGCTAAGTGTGTGACTGTGAGTGAGTTGGCTCGGCCCTCCCTCAAGCATCTTTGGTTCATTGGTTGTCACTGCGTGTCTGATTGACAGGAACAACAGGTGAGGCTGTTAGTCTGAGCAGACAAGTCAGAACGAACGTTTGCGCGTGAGCATTTAGGCCTATATTATTATTATTTTTTTTTCGTTCTTTGAATTAGTTCATTCTATTCATTTAAATCTTTTGACTATTCATATCTTAATTTTTTAAATATTTTTCTTCTTATGTGCGAGCTGGCTCCCAACGTTCACCTACAAGAGCCGGCTCTTAGAGCCGACTTGTTCGCGAACGACCCATCACTAGTGTAAAGCCATAACGCATACGTTTTTCCAGAAGCAGGCTATGATCGATTATGTCAAAAGCCGCGCTGAAGTCTAACAAAACAGCTCCCACAATCTCTTTATCAATTTTTGTCAGCCTATCACCAGTAATTTGTGTAAGTGCCGTGCTTGTTGAATTCCCTTCCCTATAAACATGCCGAGTCTGTTTTTCAATTTGTTTACAGTAAAACGGCATTGTATCTAGTCAAACACAATTTCCCCCCATACGTTTACTAAGGGTTGGTAACAGGCTGATTGGTCAGCTATTTGAGCCAGTAAAGGGGGCTTTACTATTCTTGTGTAGCAGAATGACTTTTGCTTTCCTCCAGGCCTGAGGGCACACAGGTTTAGATTGAAGATGTGGCAATATCGCCCAATATTATCCTCAGTCATTTTCAATCCAAGTTGTCAGACCCTGGTGGCTTGTCATTGTTGATAGACAATACTTTTTTCACCTCATCCACACTTACTTTATGGAATTCAAAATTACAATGCTTGTCTTTCATAATTTTATCAGTTATACTTGGATGTTGTGATGGAAATGTTTATGTTTGTGCTTTTCTAATAACCAATATCTGTGTTCTCTTTGTGCTTTTCTATAAACCAATTTCTGTGTTCTGTTTGTGCTTTTCTATAAACCAATTTCTGTGTTCATGCAAGTGGCTGACTGAAGGAATCCTCACTATCAGTATCTGCAATTTGGCAGTACGCCCAGAACCTTGTTTAGAAAACGAGAACAAAAGATGTCTCAGTTTCAAAGTCTCAGCTTAGAGAGAAGAAGCCTCGTGAGGTATTGGTCTGTTACATGCATGACCCATTATTGGTCATCACATGAATGAAGCAAACGTTAATGATGAATGATGAATAAGCTAAATCATGCAAATATAACTTGTCTGTACATAAGGGAACTAACGGGACTGCCCCGTTAGAGCTCAACTTCAGAACGGTACTTTATGCATCTAAGTTTGACAGTGACTTCGCCAGTACGCTGACAATAAACAATGTTTGATTTAAGATTGACTTCAAGTGTCCCTGTGTAAGAAATTCCACAACAATGTGTTTCGCTTCCCCACCCGCCATTTTTAAAAAGACCCGACGGAGCTCATTGCCTGCTTGAATTATGCAGAAACGGGCAGCGTTTGGGTCATGTAATTGATAATGTTGGAAAGGGGGGAAATTGTGCTTTACAATGGTATTGACATTACAGTTGATCTAGAAGTATTACGTTTTTGGGGCGCTAAAATAAGGGCAGTTGTACGGACCAAGGCGATGTACGAGTTTACGTGAGTTTACGTTAGTATTTTTCATCAAACCTGAAATAGTTATACGTCAAAACATATTCAGCCAGCTCTAGAATAAAGTTTGTTGGTGGGTATTTGCTAGTATCTCGGTCTCTCAAATAGTGAGCTAGGCCTACCAGCCCACCTGTGTGGGGAATGCTGGTATATAGAATGTCGAGTCTTCTGTTAATCCCGTTATTGGTGAGATCTTATTTATGAAGTCTATAGTCTTTCACATATGATGGCAATGCTTACACATGAGATTTAATAAAATAGTCTACAAAGTTTGATAGGACTGGTCTGCCTGAATAATTGCCTTGTGTTTTAGGTTTGTGTAATTTAGGCAAAATGTACAGGCATGGAGGTATGGCACATTTGCAGCAAAGGTATTCATATTCAGGTTTTGAGATAAGGTTGTTTAATATGGCTTGCTCCACTTGTGTGGGAACAACACTCAGTTTTCTATAGAAAGGTTCATTACTGAGTTGTCTCAGAATCTCTTATTTGTATTTTTCATAGTCTAAAACGACCACAGGTTTGATAACCAAAGATGAGTCTTTCATTAGTTCATTAAGTTCCTGTTTTTCTGTCCTGGTGAGGTTCTTCTGAATATGGTTTGTTTTTCTCGTATATACTGACATGGCTTCTTGTTCGACTAACCTACAATAGGTATTAATCGAGGAGTTGTTAACCATAGGACAGAATTTGCTTTTTGACTTAAAATGGGTAATGTTGATAATGGGATATGGAGAAGGGTGAGCCGGTCAAGGATCGATTCAGACAAGGTGGTAAATTGTATGACAAGCGACAGTTTATTTAAGAGTAAAGATATTTGGCAAAGCGTGCAGCACGGCCCCTTTCTGTCTGATTCTTATGGAATCGTCGGAGAAGAGGCCGCTCTAAACAGTTTGTACAGGTTATATAGGCAACAAGCAAAGTAGGTTGATCTTGTAGTCTGGCCTTCCGATTGGTCGATCTGGGTTGTGGGTAGTCCTGTCCGGGCCTGATGTCGACGTTCCATTGGCTCTTCACACAGTTCTTTGTCTTAGTCTCATCCTTGAGCAGAACGCATGTGCGTTTGTTTACACAGGTGACAAAGTGTGGGGGTATAGTGGGGATGGGTGCATGTTGTGCCAAGTATAGCTTGTGTTGAGAATTTTGTTATAACAAGTTTCCAGTATCTATTACAAATTCTTACAGTAACAGTTCTTTGTTGGGTTTCTAGGCCAGAAACAGTGTTTAAGTTTAATCTTTTTTTTCTTTTTTTTTACAGTCCTGCTACAGCTACGTGTCCACGGTCTGTGTTCCTGGTCCCTCCTTTGACTGCTTGCCTCTCCTACATCGTTTATTTTCTTTCGTGGAGTCTTGTACTGCTTTTCAGTCTGTGTGCGATGGTAGCTGGAGTCGCTGTCTGTAGGGAATTCGCTCTCAGTGGATGCCTCTATGTCTGCATTTCCGTGTCCCCCCGCTGCTGCGTATCTGTGTCCTCCGGTCAGTGGTGTGTTGGTGCGTTGCTACGTCGGCCTCTCGGTGCTCTTGTCCTTGGACCTTCCATTGCGTAGACCTGGTTGAGCTGGTGGTCCTCTGTGTCTCGCTGATATTTATTGAGCTTTGTTCCTTGTAGGAAGTCGCTGTATTTTCCAATGGACTGGTTGATTGAGACCTCTACGGCTGTGAAGTCTGGGCCTAGAATCTCCTTCGTTATAACCTCTTGTTCACTGATCTTCAACTTCTTTTACTTCCTTCGACACATGTTCAACGATTAGTAGTTTTAAATCTAAATAACATTTGTTGAGGATTATATTTTTAAAAGATACCACTGTATTCCTATTGTTCTCATTCAAACCATGTTAATGTATGCAAAGTTCAAAATTCAAAAGGCATGCATACATCTGAGCCATCTTTGCTGCAGGCGCATGGCAACAGTTGAACAAGACGAGAAAAAAAGAAGAAACCCACACACTGTTCTTGCCAGTATCACCGCCCTTTATTAAGCTTTACATATCGGCATTCAAGGCCTTCTTCAGAGCTTTTGTGAGCTTTATAAATTTGCACCCCTATGTAAACACAATATCATTTGGGATGTATGGTCTTTCCATTTTATTTCAGCAAGCCATGACAACAACCATCTCAGATTAAACACAAATAAAATAAGCATTCCTGCAACATTATTTTGTTGAATTATTTTATAGTCTTCCAAGTATGAATCCCATTTCTACCAGTATTCCTGGCCTCTCTTTCTTTGTCAAGGCCAAAGGTCATAGTTCAACTCCTAGTAACAATTAAACTTGATAACTAGGCAATTGCATTCACATACAGATTTTTTTTAAATATTCAGATTCAGAGTTGAAATGTAGTTTTCAGAAGTTAAATATGAAAGTAATTCCTTGTAAATTACATTTACAAACATTCAAAATAAAAACATCAGCTTCATATTCAACTTTATTGATGGATAGAAATTCGTTTTTTCATCTTCCCCATAAAACATACAACATGAAATTACCGTAGGCCCTAAAGGTACTAAAGGAGGAGAAGTAAATGTTGGTGGCATGGGAGGAGACTAATGGACACACCTGACAAAGGTCTGTTTAGATCCAAAGTTTGTTAAAATTATCCTGGAACATTTTTCAGAACTTCACATTGACCATTTTATGACATTATCTGTCCTCTATCCAAACTTATTTGGTACAACCCAGAGTCCTATTACCAGAATTTAGTGCATGGTAGTTGTATTACTAAATCTTCTTTCAGCACTGTTGGTGATGGTGTCAAGGTAAGAAATAGTAAAAAAAAAAAGAAAGACAAGCAAGCGTTTATTAGCGTACTGTATGCACTGTGAACCCAAGAAAATGATCAAACTACATTTGTGTAGTTTCCCTACTTTATATTTTACACATAAAAATAAACTATACTATGAAACAAAGATAAATGATATAAAGAATGATAGTAAGAAGCTTTGGAGCACCTTAAATGACATGTTGGGGAAAAAGGCAAACAGCTCCATCATTCAGCGAATCATTCATCAAAAAACCCACTGATATTGCCATTTACTTTAATGATTTTGTCATAGGCAAGATTAGCAAATCTATGCATGACATGCCAGCAACAAACGCTAATACTACTAATGCGTGATGGTGAGAAGGAGAGATGTTGTGTGGGGAAATTGCTTTTTTTCACTCGATCTGTCCAACTTATCACCTTATCGCCTCTAAAATGTAAATAAAACACTATAAAGAGTTTATATAATGTGTCATTACATACCTATTTGAAGGTTTGTGTCGAATTTGAATCGGGTTTTTAGGGCGGTGCTAAAGTGATCTTAGAAGTAAACAGCGGCTTTGAGAATTATAAAATGACTAGGTATCCCCCCTTACTCCCGTCACTGTCCATGTCTTGTCTTTAAACGATGAGAGAAGTGCTACACCTGGTGGAGAGAGATTGTAAGACGGAAATAGTTGCTTTATGCGTGCTGTACGTTACGACATGACACGTCACGATGTAACGAAGGGTCCGTTTTTTCAACTTTTCTCCAATACTATAGAGCCATTACCATGTTGATCAACGCTTGAATAGAAACATAGTTCACACCCCCGATTTTGAAGTCAACACAGTCACTACAGTCCCATTCGTTTTCTTTGTAGCCTCGCACATTTGTACGGAATGAGGTGAGTTTACGTTACCTCCAAACGAATGGAACATCGATGGGGTCCACATTCGCTCCTAGCTATGCTAACCTTTATGTGGGTAATTTTGAGCATAAAAACAACCAACCTAAAGCTATTAATGCACCTAGCAAGCTAACGTAGCACTCCTGTCAGGTAGCTAGCTACAGTTAAAACATTAAAAGGAGAGCCGCACACTAGGAGCTCAAATGCAATAATTTAATAACCTAATATCCAACGTATCGACAGACATGCTGTCTTCATCAGGGTATACCGTTACCCATAGCTGGCTAGCTAGTTTTATAGTTATGTAATTTATTCCAATACATTTCAGAATTCCCAAAAATATGTACAGTGGGGAGAACAAGTATTTGATACACTGCCGATTTTGCAGGTTTTCCTACTTACAAAGCATGTAGAGGTCTGTAATATTTATCATAGGTACACGTAAACTGTCAGAGACGGAATCTAAAACAAAAATCCAGAAAATCACCTTGTATGATTAAGTAATTAATTTGCATTTTATTGCATGACATAAGTATTTGATACATCAGAAAAGCAGAACTTAATATTTGGTACAGAAACCTTTGTTGCAATTACAGAGATCATACGTTTCCTGTAGTTCTTGACCAGGTTTGCACACACTGCAGCAGGGATTTTGGCCCACTCCTCCATACAGACCTTCTCCAGATCCTTCAGGTTTCGGGGCTGTTGCTGGGCAATACGGACTTTCAGCTCCCTCCAAAGATTTTCTATTGGGTTCAAGTCTGGAGACTGGCTAGGCCACTCCAGGACCTTGAGATGCTTCTTACGGAGCCACTCCTTAGTTGCCCTGGCTGTGTGTTTCGTTTCGACCCAGCTACGACCCATCTTCAATGCTCTTACTGAGAAAAGGAGGTTGTTGGCCAAGATCTCGCGATACATGGCCCCATCTATCCTCCCCTCAATATGGTGCAGTCGTCCTGTCCCCTTTGCAGAAAAGCATCCCTAAAGAATGATGGTTCCACCTCCATGCTTCACGGCTGGAATGGTGTTTTTGGGGTTGTACTCATCCTTCTTCTTCCTCCAAACACGGCGAGTGGAGTTTAGACCAAAAAGCTCTATTTTTGTCTCATCAGACCACATGACCTTCTCCCATTCCTCCTCTGGATCATCCAGATGGTCATTGGCAAACTTCAGACGGGCCTGGACATGCGCTGGCTTGAGCAGGGGGACCTTGCGTGCGCTGCAGGATTTTAATCCATGACGGCGTAGTGTGTTACTAATGGTTTTCTTTGAGACTGTGGTCCCAGCTCTCTTCAGGTCATTGACCAGGTCCTGCCGTGTAGTTCTGGGATGATCCCTCACCTTCCTCGTGATCATTGATGCCCCACGAGATGAGATCTTGCATGGAGCCCCAGGCCGAGGGTGATTGACCGTCATCTTGAACTTCTTCCATTTTCTAATAATTGCGCCAACAGTTGTTGCCTTCTCACCAAGCTGCTTGCCTATTGTCCTGTAGCCCATCCCAGCCTTGTGCAGGTCTACAATTTTATCCCTGATGTCCTTACACAGCTCTCTGGTCTTGGCCATTGTGGAGAGGTTGGAGAAGTTTGATTGAGTCTGTGGACAGGTGTCTTTTATACAGGTAACGAGTTCAAACAGGTGCAGTTAATACAGGTAATGAGTGGAGAACAGGAGGGCTTCTTAAAGAAAAACTAACAGGTCTGTGAGAGCCGGAATTCTTACTGGTTGGTAGGTGATCAAATACTTATGTCATGCAATAAAATGCAAATTAATTACTTAAAAATCATACAATGTGATTTTCTGGATTTTTGTTTTAGATTCCGTCTCTCACAGTTGAAGTGTACCTATGATAAAAAATTACAGACCTCTACATGCTTTGTAAGTAGGAAAACCTGCAAAATCGGCAGTGTATCAAATACTTGTTCTCCCCACTGTATATGAAGCTAGCTACTTTTTATAGGCTCCTCACAATTAGACTAAGACAATTTGAGCATCATTCCTATTTGCCAACGCTAAAATCAATTCAATCTATATATATATATTTTTAGCAAGCTATTGTCAAGCTCACAAATGGCGAAAATGCAGCCATGTTGATTAAGTTGGACACTGCACGGCCACCGGACTTTGACACGTGACTACAGTTTTTACTGAATTGTGGGTCATATTAACCCCACAAGTGATCAAAGTTCTTCACTTGCTCCCTCTAGCTAAATCGAGGGTAGAGGGGGCAACGTTTGTGAATTAGACCTCCACTTAAAATGGCAATCAAACTGCATCCGGTTTTGATGGGGATTCTCCTGAGGGAAAGTGGCTAGCGCGAGAGCTGAGGGGGTAAAAATTACGTGTTTGGACTGCAGCCTATGTCAAGACCAAAATAAAAATAAAAATAAAATCTTACCAAAAGAAAAGAAAATGATTGGTGATGCAAAAAGTTTTATAGTTTATAAAGTCTAAATATAATCAACCTGATCTATTGACAAGCTGCACATTTTAACACTGGTTCTTTTTTAAATGGTTCAAGAACATTGGCAAATCCAAATTTGACCTTTGAAGTCTATGGAGGTTTTATGCTAATTTATATGGTTATATTTCAAAAAGTACAAAAGGCATCAACAATCTAAGTTGAGTCAGTCTGTATATGTCAATGTTGGTTTGGTGTTTGCATCTTTAAGGATTCAAGAGCAGTGGCTAATCCAAATACCTCACATTTAAGCCTTTGGAGCGTTTATGCAAATTTTAAATGGTTATAGTTAAAAAAGTAAAAACGGTATCAAAAAGCTGTACACAAGCACACTATTCCAGACCGGTCTGCACGTTTTAAAGTTTGAATGGTATTTCTATGTTTAACGGTTGAAAACTAGTAGCGACCAGAATTTTCCCCATTCAATCCAATGGCCATTGAAACATTGGAATTCATGCAAATATGGTTGTAGTGTGGAAAGTATAAGTAGTTTCCAAAAGTTGTTTTCAAGCAAAATTAAAACAGTCAGCATGCACATTTTAAAGTTGTTTTGATGTTGGTAGCTTTTACGGTTTTGGCACTACAGATGGCAGAGGAAGGCAAATAGGATTTTTTTTTTCAGCAAGCACACCTAATAAGAGTATGTAAGAGTGCAAGAATGGCCTTGCTTTCAGCAAGCACACCTAATAAGAGTATGTAAGAGTGCAAGAATGGCCTTGCTTTCAGCAAGATACCTTGCTGAAACCTAATAAGAGTATGTACGTTTTTTTTTTGAGTGGTCTTGCCTTCAACAAGCACACAAAAAACGGAACTAAAAAGCATATAGCATACTGTACAGTATCTTACATAAGCTTGTAATATTATAAATTAGCATATGATGACTTTGTCTTACTGTAAATATGTTTTCATCAGAGAGTAATGTGGTCAAGGTCAAAGCAATACAAAGCTGTACACAAGAACATTTGAGAAAATGACAGTGGGGGTTCACAAACCCACTGTTGGGAGAGTGCTAAACTCTGGCCAATAGAATGTATACACTGTAGGTTTCTTAAAGAGATAGTTATATCAATATTCACTTATGGAATTTACCATTTGAATTGCACCTTTGTTAGTCTTACTAATTGTAAATGATTCCACACTGAAATAGGTTAATTCATGCTCAGATGATCAAATCCTCAGGAAGAAGCATCAATGAGAAACAGTTTTTGGGGGATTGACTCAACATGTTGACAGTATTTGCAGAGACACCATTGACTGGAGACTATGTGGAGCAAATAGAACTGCCTACAGAAAAAGTGGGATGCCACTACAGTGTATATGCAATATTTCCATTAATTCAAATGAATAACTATTGAATTGGCACAGAAAATGTGCTTGCTTATGTCTGTGAAGATCATAGATCATAATGGGGCTAAAAACAAGTTACTGTAAGGGATGCTAAGTTCTCCCACAGCTACACCAGCCAGTCAGGAGCAAGGTCCATGTTTGTTTGTCATGTGCTGGTGGGAGACTACACCGAGGGAAACTTCAGCTATGTGAAACCACCTCCTAAAGAAACAGAAGGATCAATCTTCTATGACAGCTGTGTGGACAACATCCAAGACCCCAATGTGTTTGTAGTTTTTGAAAAGTATCAGGTTTACCCCCAGTGCCTCATACAGAACAGTGATGGTAACTCCACTATTAAAGCTCAGACAAATCATACTCCAAAGCCTGGATGTATACCTCGGCAAAAGCCTGGCCCTGCCAGCCAAACCCAATTTTTTTATTCTGCCGTTGTTTGCCTTGGATTGTTCGTTGGCCATTACACATTTGGAATCATTGCTGTTAAGGTTGAATACAGTGGCACTATTGATGAAGTTGACTGTTTGTTTACCAATAAAGGCATGTGTTAGAGCACGTGTATGAGCCCTACTGTACTACTTCACATTTACCAGTTTAGGACGTCTTCATTTGATCACTCTTTTGTTGCTGAGAATGGGTCTAATAGACTAGTCGTAACATAGTATGATATGTAACCATACCAAATGTAACATAAGATAGAAGTTACATTAAGGCAAAATCGAAAGGAGGGTGGTTGGTCTGGGTGAATGGATGGATGGGTGTATAACGCAAATGTTTAGCAACCCAAAAGTTGTGTGTTTGAATCTCATCACGGACAACTTTAGAATTTTAGCAACTACATACAAAGTTTTAGCTACTTTGTAACTACATAGCATGTTAGCTAACCTTTCCCCTAACCCTTTAGCCAGCTAGCTAACGTTAGTGCTAGCAACCTAGCTAACCTTAGCCACAACAAATTGGAATTCGTAACATATATGTTTGCAAATTTGTAACATACATTATATTTGGAAAATGTGTAACATATTGTATGAATTGCATTTCATAACATATTATATGTATTACAATTTGTAACATATTGTACGAATTGCAGTTCATAACATATCATGTGAATTGTCATTTGTAACAGATCACACGAAATGGATGATCGACATCCACAAATTAATACATACCATACGAAACGTAACATATACTAAATGGAGTGTCTCGGATTTACGTACAGAATAATATGAAATGCTCTGAGACCACGTTGGCAAGAAATTGACATTTGTAGAGTATTTGAGTTAATAAAATGCTTCTAAACTTTTTAATTTCCAATTTGAAAATTCAAACTTGATTTGCACTAACAAAAAATGTATCAAGCCCTACAAAAATGTCCATAATTATAATCCATGTAATAATTCACATTTCCTATTGCTGCAGGATTATTTTCCTGCTGTAGAAAACTGGCTCAAATTAAGATTCTACATCTGTACAGTAGGACTCACACGTTAATCCTCTTCGTTAGGTGATCCTTTGTGCCCAGCAACCCCTGATCAGGTGATATGCGTTTGACTTCATATACTATTTGTACTGTATATAAAAAGTGTTTCTGTGGTGTCCAAATGTATGACCTCCATTTCAACTGCTATGGTGGCAGAGAGGAATGGTCACTGCACTGTAGAGAAATGATACTTTCGCTTTGTTTCTTTTGAAATTCTGTCAGGGTATAGCCTTGAGATATCCAGTATGTCAGTCACAAAACATAAGGACTTTGCACAATAAACACTTTATTCATTTCTATATTAGAAAGTTGATAAAAACATATTAGAAGCGCAAATGTTGTGAGTTAAAATCCAGCCAAGGCTGCGCTCTTCTGATATAGTCTAGGAAACACATGTAACTATCAAGATATCATGAAATTCTAACAACCAAAGCTTTGGTGTGGTGCAGAGAGATAATGTTCCTGTCAAACAGTCTCAGTTTTCTCCTACCTCCAAGGGTTCAAATCCTGACACATGTACGTACTGTATATCTTGTCAGTATGATACAGATGTAGGATCTTAATTTGACCAGTTTCTTCACAGCAGGAAAACAATCCTGAAGCAACAGGAAATGTGGATTATTATTACCTTTTGTCGGGGTTGACAACTTTTTTTGATTGGGCAAGTCTGACATTTTAAAGTGGAAATTACAAACTTTAGAAGCCCTTTTAAACCTCAACTACAAGTTTGCATTTGCTGCTGTGATCAAATTAAGATCCTATATAGCAAGTTGCACTTAAACAATGAGGCTAGTTTTATATGCATCTTCTACATATTATTGATAGATTAATCAATAAATAATTTCAGAAGGTCAAGGTAAAAAAACAAAAACTACTGTAAATTGCGGGGACTGAGTGACTCTGTAGAAGCATGGACTGGATGAAGATGGATGCCAAGAGTGTGCAAAGCTGTCATCAAGGCAAAGGGTGGCTACTTTGAAGATCTCAAATGATAAATATATTTTGATTTGCTTAATACTTTTTTGGTTAGTACATGATTCCATACGTGTTATTTCATAGTTGATGTCTTCACTATTATTCTACAATGTAGGAATCAGTAAAAAAATAAAGAAAAACCCTGAAATTAGTAGGTGTCCCCAAACTTTTGACTGGTACTGTATGATTTCTGCAAAAATTCATCTTCGCCTGGCTGATGGAGGAGCTTTGGTTGTTTTTGGTTGATGTGGAGCTGGTTGAGAGGATTTTGATTGGTGTGTAGCTGGTGGATGCGGTTTAGAAGATTTTGATTGCTGTGGAGTTGGTGGAGGCGCTTTAGAGGATTTTGATTGCGCTGGAGTTGGTGGAGGCGCTTTAGAGGATTTTGATTGCTGTGGAGTTGGTGGAGGCGCTTTAGAGGATTTTGATTGCTGTGGAGTTGGTGGAGGCGCTTTAGAGGATTTTGATTGCTGTGGAGTTGGTGGAGGCGCTTTAGAGGATTTTGATTGCTGTGGAGTTGGTGGAGGCGCTTTAGAGGATTTTGATTGCTGTGGAGTTGGTGGAGGCGCTTTAGAGGATTTTGATTGGTGTGGAGCTGGTGTAGGTGGTTTAGAGGATTTTGATTGGTGTGGAGCTGGTGTAGGTGGTTTAGAGGGTTTTGATTGGTGTGAAGCTGATGAGGATGGCTTAGTATGGCTCTTGGGTTTGGTCTGGACAAAGGGACGTGATTTTAACTTGAAGTTGCAGAGCATTGAAGGGGTCACTTGTGAGTGTACTATGATTGGCTGCAAATGGATGTAGTGGGTCTCTCTTTGGACAACATTGGGGGCCGGGAAATATGTTTGTGGGGGAGGGGGTGGTGGAGGAGGATGACATACAGGTCTAGAGCCTTCCTCATACTGAATGGCCTGGATGTTGCGGTAGGTGTACAACATGGATGCCACCAGTTCATTAGGTACTCCCCTCTGCTGCAGGGTGTTGAGCGGGTGGGGCTCGTTGAAGTCGTGAGACCTGCCACAGTCCACGTCTGCAGCACAGGTTCCTCTGATGTAGCGCTCACAGACGTGGAGTCTTCTGCAGCTCTCCTTGTCAGGACAGTATCCGTACTCTCCACTACCTTTGTTGTATGTGAAGCAAACCTGGAGACAAACACAGACCACTCTAAGTAGGTGCACATCAAATGTATTAAACTTCTTTACTCTGGATATCTACATGCTCAATTTAGAGGATATATAGTATTAGGTCATTATATTATGATGTAAATATGAACAAGACTCAAGAGAATGAAGTAAAGAAAACACTACTGTTTGCTGCCAGTTGGTTACCAACCCATCCCATGTCTAGCTAAAAAATATGTTTTGTCATGTATTTAAGATGCATTAATACATTCTCATATGAACCCATTTTACTTACGAATGTTAATTTTTTTATTCCAAGTAAGAATAAAACATAATTTATCTTCTGAAAGTATGTTTCTGTTTGTGCTTTTAAATTGCTTCCAATAAGTTGCAAGGAGGCTGAAAATACGAGCTTACTGGGGGTAAGAGAGTGTTGTCATTCTGCTGCAGTAACACACACAGCTCCCTCCTGTCCAATTTCTCCAGGTGATGCTCTCTCAGGACTCTGATGTTGTATTCTGACGTCAGCTCATGACAGAAGCGGCATCGTTGTCTGAAAATCAAAGTTTAGTTTATTAATTGGACCATTTAAAATAACAAGCACACATAAAACTTGAAAAAGTCATACATGCACATGAGCAAAATCAGAGGATAACACAAAGTCTGGGACTTATTTCCACTGTGGTCCTTGAGACAAGATGGCTAGACAAGATCGAACACAGTTAAACACAGTATGGCAGTGAAATAATAAAACAAAAACAGAGAAGAACATCTATCTCTTCATTGCAGTTACATCATATGGGCACAGAAGACATCAAACATATTTTTATTTAAATGTTTAAAGCTGCCCAGAGAGGACATTGTTTTTATGGGCAGAGGCAACTCATTCCATTCTGAGGCTCCAGTATACAAGAAAATACCTTTCCCTGCATTACTCCTGAACCTGTATAAACACACATCAGCAACACCTGACCTGGTGCTGTGATTGTGTGCATCCCTAACACGAGGAAAGTAATCACTTAAATACTGTAAACCAAACCTTGTCTAATCTGGGACACCCTATCCTCAACAGGCAGCCAGTTTAGTTCCTGAAAGCAGCCCCTGCCTATGTGAGTACGTGGACTCACCTTCAATACTACCCTGATCAGTTTATTCTGGGCTATCTGGAGAATCCCCTTCATAAATGTAGATAAGCTCCGAAACCAGGAAGTATTAGCGTAGTCAAAATGGCATTGAACGAGGGCAGTGGCTAGCAATTTCATTGAGTCCTTATCAAAAGAAAGCAATAGTTTCCTAATAGGCCTACTGCCCTTCTTTTTTTTTTAAAACAGCATTTTGAGATTGATAATACTAAACGGGAAAATGTTGGCGAAAGCATATAATATCAAATGAAAAAGGGAAATGGCTATTGAGCAGCTGTATTGCTTTATAACACGCCCCAGCTTTTATGGCCGTGTTTTAGCTAGAGTAAAATGCCACAATTTTGTTTGTCTTAATTACATTTCAGTAACGTTTTACAGTTTCTAAAATACATACTGAAACCTCTAAATCTTAATATTTAGAACCACATTATATAGAAAAAAAATCTACAAACAATATTAACCGGACTACTGCCACTACTACCAACTGTTCACAACTTGCCATTTAAGTTAGCCTACATGTTGCATAATACAATACCATTTTTTATATAGAACATTTCAAAACAAGGCAATTAATACGTGACATCCCAGCAATATGATTAAAAAACTGCATATTAGGGAGTCTGACAAGGCCTATTGACCAAAGTAATAACAAGGTTTACCCCTCATTGAATCGACACGTTCCATAAAGGTAGAATATACACAGATGTAAATTGCTGCAGCCATTACATTCCTTGTCTCTGCATAACCGCATCTTCGTCTTGGCAAATATCAGTTCGTTTCCCTCAAAGACAGCACTGGTAAACATATCCTGATTCCCTAAAACACTCTCCAGGTCATCTTCTGGCGTGCTAAAGTTGGCACGCATTTCTTCCAGCTCAAAATACCCATTATGGGCACAGAGTATCTTATAGACCAGAGCTGTTGTATCCATTTCCGTCACCGTAGATCTTCTGCCTTGACGGTTCAAATCAGTGTTGCCAACAAATTTTCAGGGGAAGTTGCTAGAGGCAAGTCGATTTCTTGCGAAAAGTTGTTCAATGACGTTGTGATGTCATTGCCTGATGACGTCATTACGTAATAACTCACCTGCGTCATTACGTAGGATACACAATAACGTTCCTCAAATTGACTGGCCATCTCGGCGAAAAATATGATTTGACATTTGTTAGTTTAGATTTTTTATTTTTAAACACAACACATTGAATTATTGAACAATTACACATTATTGAATAATTACATTTTATTTATTTTCTTTTTAACTAGTAAACCTACACATTCTTTAGCATTTCCTTAACACTGAACAAGGCCATGTGTCGCAAGGCTTCAAGGTTGTCTGGGAGCCTTGCTTGCAGCTCCTTGCTTAAAGCAACAATGTAGTTGATGCACTGTCTCCGAATGACCTTTTGTCTTCTGGCGCAAGACTGAGTTGGTACACCGTGCTCTCTAAAAGGTATGGTGATGGACTGAGATGTCCATCAATGGTATCCTTCAGGAAATACATTTTTGCCATAGGGTTGACTACTCTGCTGCAAATTGATGTTAAGAGGTGTACCAGATTCTTCAAAAACTTGACAAGATCTGTTTGCTCTCCCTCAAATGACTTCACTGCAACTTGTACGTTGTGATCTGCATTTTGCCTAAATTACACAAACCTAAAACACAAGGCAATTATTCAGGCAGACCAGTGGTTGCAGGAATAAGCTCAATGCTAGAGCCAGTATCAAACTTTGTAGACTATTTTATTAAATTTCATGTGTAAGCATTGCCATCATATGTGAAAGACTATATGTAACAGTTGTAACTTTACGTCGTCCCCTCGCCCCGACACGGGCGCGAACCAGGGACCCTCTGCACACATCAACAACAGTCAACCACGAAGCGTCGTTACCCATCGCTCCACAAAAGCCGCAGCCCTTGCAGAGCAAGGGGCAACACTACTTAAGTCTCAGAGCAAGTAACGTAACTGATTGAAATGCTACTAGCGCGTACCCGCTAACTAGCTAGCCATTTCACATCCGTTACACTCACCCCCCTTTCAACCTCCTCCTTTTCCACAGCAACCAGTGATCCGGGTCAACAGCATCAATGTAACAGTTTAACTTTAAACCGTCCCCTCGCCCCGACCCGGGCGCGAACCAGGGACCCTCTGCACACATCAACGACGGTCGCCCACGAAGCATCGTTACCCATCGCTCCACAAAGGCCACGGCCCTTGCAAAGCAAGGGGCAACCCTACTTAATGTCTCAGAGCAAGTGACGTAACTGATTGAAATGCTACTAGCGCGTACCCGCTAACTAGCTAGCCATTTCACATCCGTTACACTCACCCCCCTTTCAACCTCCTCCTTTTCCGCAGCAACCAGTGATCCGGGTCAACAGCATCAATGTAACAGTATAACTTTACACCGTCCCCTCGCCCCGACACAGGCGCAAACCAGGGACCCTCTGCACACATCAACGACGGTCGCCCACGAAGCATCGTTACCCATCGCTCCACAAAGGCCACGGCCCTTGCAGAGCAAGGGGCAACACTACTTAAGTCTCAGAGCAAGTGACGTAACTGATTGAAATGCTACTAGCGCGTACCCGCTAACTAGCTAGCCATTTCACATCCGTTACATATAGACTTCATAAATAAGATCTCACCAATAACGGGATTAACAGAAGACTCGACATTCTATATACCAGCATTCCCCACACAGGTGGGCTGGTAGGCCTAGCTCACTATTTGAGAGACCGAGATACTAACAAATACCCACCAACAAACTTTATTCTAGAGCTGGCTGAATATGTTTTGACGTATAACTATTTCAGGTTTGATGAATAATACTAACGTAAACTCACGTAAACTCGTACATCGCCTTGGTCCGTACAATTGCCCTTATTTTAGCGCCCCAAAAACGTAATACTTCCAGATCAACTGTAATGTCAATACCATTACAGTCCACATCAGTGGGCTCATCCAAAAGGAGACTGAACTTCTCATCCCCCACATCTGATGTTACCCTTTTGAGAAAAAAAGGAGCCAGTACTCCCCTAATCATTTCTGTGCACTTGGTGCGGTGCATTTGGAAGTTTGTTGCTGCCACAGAATCTGAAAAGGCAGCTTTGCAAGCCATACCTAAATGGTTGCATGCTAGCAGCGAACAATGCTCCGCAATGGCCATTTCCATAGTAGCTTCTGCAGTTTTGCAGTTATCCACTTTCTTAACCAACTGTGGTAATGTCGACTGCGTTGTGGGGTTGTCGGTTTTGATTTATTTATATGCTCTGCTGTAGCACAATGTTTTTTGATGTCATACATTTTTGCAAGCATATCTGATTTGCAGTACGTCAATCATCCCCATTACTGGCTTCAGCCACCCTTTAAATTCAGGTACAGTACAGTTCTGTACTTCTGGCGGTACAATTTTGATTGAGGCATGTTGATTGATGTTGTAAGTTCTGTTCAAGATCAAACATTTGTGACCAACTATATTCACTGGGTTTGTTTCGTTGAACGCATACTACTGCTGCTGCAGTCAGCCAACAATGATTTGCAATTTGCTGAAATTGCTGCTGGCCTTCTGCTGCTGAGCGCCTGCTGCTGACGTCACTCACAATTCACTTTTGCAGCCAGGCACGTGTGTTGTGACTGTGTGTGACAGAGAAAACCGGTTGTGTGTCATTTAGAGGGAAAATACATTTTAACGTTTGAGTCACTTTTCAAAAGTTGCTAAAAGTTCCAAATACATTTTTAAAAGTAGCTAAATTTGTTGCTAGGTGCTGTTTGAAAAAAAAGTTGCTAGGGTACTCTGAAAAGTTGCTAAATCTAGCAACAAAATTGCTAAGTTGGCATCACTGGTTCAAATGCATGACTGTACATATTGACCGCAAACATTGACAAAGCTGAAGTAGAACTTTCCTTTGTATTCAAAACAGGTCCCTGCAATAAACCACTTCTACCTATGTGAAGCTAGCCACAATAAGGATTAGCCACATTAGTGGAATTTGCGGGGCGCCTTCAAAATAAAAGTTCCTCATTGAAAGTGATGCAAATGGTTGCAAATTGTGGAATCATGCCATATTTGGAATGTTGTTATATAAATTCAACAAAACACAATAATTAGCTACCTGGCAAAAAATAAGTTGAAACACCACTGTGGATGTATTAAACTCCCAAATAATTTGTGGCATACTTATATTTCACTGTACAGCCTTACCGATGGATTGTGGTTCAATGAAATGGGGTATCAGTCCACTCAGTGTCACCCACAGAACACAAATGTAAAGAATTTCCATAAATATTAGTGTTGTAACTGTTATTGTGGGGAATGACCTCCGCAGTCAGCCTATTGTGTGTTATGACATACAGTACCAGTCAAAAGTTTGGACAGACCTACTAATTCAAGGGTTTTTCTTTATTTACTATTTTTTTACTATTTTCTATTTTTTTATTTTTTATTTTTTATTTCACCTTTATTTAACCAGGTAGGCTAGTTGAGAACAAGTTCTCATTTGCAACTGCGACCTGGCCAAGATAAAGCATAGCAGTGTGAACAGACAACAACACAGAGTTACACATGGAGTAAACAATAAACAAGTCAATAACATGGTAGAAAAAAGAGAATCTATATACAATGTGTGCAAAAGGCATGAGGTAGGCAATAAATCGAATAATTACAATTTAGCAGATTAACACTGGAGTGATAAATCATCAGATGATCATGTGCAAGAAGAGATACTGGTGTGCAAAAGAGCAGAAAAGTAAATAAATAAAAGCAGTATGGGGGTGAGGTAGGTAAATTGGGTGGGTAGTTTACAGATGGACTATGTACAGCTGCAGCGATCGGTTAGCTGCTCGGATAGCAGATTTTTAAAGTTGTTGAGGGAGATAAAAGTTTCCAACTTCAGAGATTTTTGCAATTCGTTCCAGTCGCAGGCAGCAGAGAACTGGAAGGAAAGGCGTCCAAATGAGGTTTTGGCTTTAGGGATGATCAGTGAGATACACCTGCTGGAGCGCGTGCTACGGGTGGGTGTAGCCATCGTGACCAGTGAACTGAGATAAGGCGGCACTTTACCTAGCATAGCCTTGTAGATGACCTGGAGCCAGTGGGTCTGACGACGAACATGTAGCGAGGGCCAGCCGACTAGGGCATACAGGTCGCAGTGGTGGGTCGTATAAGGTGCTTTAGTAACAAAACGGATGGCACTGTGATAAACTGCATCCAGTTTGCTGAGTAGAGTATTGGAAGCTATTTTGTAGATGACATCGCCGAAGTCGAGGATCGGTAGGATAGTCAGTTTTACTAGGGTAAGTTTGGCGGCGTGAGTGAAGGAGGCTTTGTTCCGGAATAGGAAGCCGACTCTAGATTTGATTTTGGATTGGAGATGTTTGATATGAGTCTGGAAGGAGAGTTTGCAGTCTAGCCAGACACCTAGGTACTTATAGATGTCCACATATTCTAGGTCGGAACCGTCCAGGGTGGTGATGCTAGTCGGGCGTGCGGGTGCAGGCAGCGAACGGTTGAAAAGCATGCATTTGGTTTTACTAGCGTTTAAGAGCAGTTGGAGGCCACGGAAGGAGTGTTGTATGGCATTGAAGCTCGTTTGGAGGTTAGATAGCACAGTGTCCAGGGAAGGGCCGGAAGTATACAGAATGGTGTCGTCTGCGTAGAGGTGGATCAGGGAATCGCCCGCAGCAAGAGCAACATCATTGATGTATACAGAGAAAAGAGTCGGCCCGAGAATTGAACCCTGTGGTACCCCCATAGAGACTGCCAGAGGACCGGACAACATGCCCTCCGATTTGACACACTGAACTCTGTCTGCAAAGTAGTTGGTGAACCAGGCAAGGCAGTCATTAGAAAAACCGAGGCTATTGAGTCTGCCGATAAGAATATATATGATTCGGCTCCATGATTTGAGTTGGGGGGGAAAAATGCTGCGCTCATGGAATGGCATGCTTTGAGCACTACTGAAAAGTGCTATTTACATGTGAAAAATGAATACCATATGCTGCATTTGCTAGAGGCCTATTGTTTAACTTTTTGTTGGTGACCCTTTGATATCTTGATAATATGCAGCTGTTTAAAGGGGAATTCCACAGATGAAACAATAACAAAACGGTTGCCCTGCCTCTGTTTTGGTAAAAAGCTGAGGAATGGGCCTATTTGTTATTTGGAGCGATTTAAAACAATCCACCATTTATTTTTAAGGCTAGGGGCAGCTAATGATCCTCTGTGGCCAAAACATGCTTTAGTATCCTATTTTGAATGATTTTTAAATTCTGTATAGACAGGAGTATGCTATATAATTTTGACAATTTTATTCAATTTACTTAGGGAAAGCTGCTTCCCATAGCCTTATGCCTTAAGTGCAGGAGCTGTCTTTTTCCAAGTCTTTCCATTAGACCAGTGGTTCCCAAACTGTTGGGTGAGGGGTCGGCAGGGGTGGCGCGCCCCCCCCCCCCCCACACATTTTTTTATACTTTTGTCTTTATAAAATGATTCACTCATTCAATGAATCAGAGATCAAATGGATAAGGTTGGCTACTTCAAAAGCAAGGTATCTAACTAAACATATTTATATATAAGGCTAAAATATTCATGTTTTGCGGGAGATCTACACACTGCAAATTATTTGCCAATCAGGCTATTCTTAGAATATTTTTTACGTTGTTGCAATTACATGGCTACTGTTTAATAGAGGGAAATTCATTTTAATTTGAGAATCCCATCTTTCCAATAGTGCAGATTTGTTTAGGCTCTACAGTGCTGGTGGAAAGGAACAACAAAACGTATGCATAGTTAGCTATAGTTAACTCGCGAGAACTGCTACAAGTTATGTTTTGAATTGTTGATCTAGTTCGTCTGTCTTATTATTTTATACACCTGCTGCTGAAATGTTGCGCTCTCTCTACTTGAGCAATGGCCCACTCGCACTGGCACACACACAGCACCACAGACATGCACTGAACATCACTCTGATAATGACTGATATGTATACTAAACACAAATAGAAACACAACATGTAAAGTGTTGGTCCCATGTTTCATGAGCTGAAATAAAAGTTCACTGAAATTTTCCATACACACAAAAGCTTATTTCTCTCAGATTTTGTGCACAAATTTGCTTACATCCCTGTTAGTGAGCATTTCTCCTTTACCAATATTATCCATCCACCTGATTAAACAGCATGATCATTACACAGGTGCACCTTGTGCTGGGGACAATAAAAGGCTATTCTAAAATGTGCAGTTTTGTCCCACAACACAATGTAACAGATGTCTCAAGTTTTGAGGGTGCGGGAATGCAGGAATGTCCAACAGAGCTGTTGCCAGAGAATGTAATGCTAATTTCTCGACCAAAGTCATTTTAGAGAATTTGGCATTACGTCCAACCGGCCTCACAACCACAGACCACAAGTAACCAAACCATCCCAGGACCTCCACATCCGGCTTCTTCACCTGCGGGATTGCCTGAGATCAGCCACCTGGACAGATGATGAAACTGAGGTGTATTTCTGTCTGTAATAAAACCCTTTTGTGGGGAAAAACTCATTCTGATTGGCTGGGCCTGGCTCACAAGTGGGTGGGTTCCGGACAGCTCCGGCCCAAGACATGTACTGATAATACTGTATGTAGTAAAACCTTCAGGTTTCAAACAATGAAGTAGCAATATGTTTTCAAAATGCATACTTCCTCCAGCTCACTGCAAAGTGATGAAGCCTGCCTTCTGTGCAAATGGGAAGCATGCTTCAATTACCAGTTGAGAAATTCTAATATTTGCTATTTTTATCATGGCCAATTACCACTGCTGGCTTGCTTCTGAAGCTAAGCAGGGTTGGTCCTGGTCAGTCCCTGGATGGGAGACCAGATGCTGCTGGAAGTGGTGTTGGAGGGCCAGTAGGAGGCACTCTTTCCTCTGGTCTAAAAAATATCCCAATGCCCCAGGGCAGTGATTGGGGACACTGCCCTGTGTAGCGTGCCGTCTTTTGGATGGGACGTTAAACGGGTGTCCTGACTCTCTGAGGTCATTAAAGATCCCATGGCACTTATCGTAAGAGTAGGGGTGTTAACCCCGGTGTCCTGGCTAAATTCCCAATCTGGCCCTCAAACCATCATGGTCACCTAATAATCCCCAGTTTACAATTGGCTCATTCATCCCCCTCCTTTCCCCTGTAACTATTCCCCAGGTCGTTGCTGCATATGAGAACGTGTTCTCAGTCAACTTACCTGGTAAAATAACGGTAAAATAAAAATAAAAATAAAAAACATCCAATTGGTAGTTACAGTCTTCTCCCATTTCTGCAGCACCCCTACAGACTCGGAGAGGTGAAGGTCGAGAGCCATGCGTCCCCCGAAACACGACCCTGCCAAGCCACACTGCTTCTTGACCCACTGCTTGCTTAACCCAGAAGCCAGCCGCACCAATACGTCTGAGGAAGCACAGTCCAGCTAGCAACTGAAGTCAGCTTGCAGGCGCCCGGTCCCGCCACAAAGAGTCGCCAGAGCACGATGGGACAAGGTAATCCCGGCCGGCCAAACCGTCCCCTAACCCAGACGACGCTGGGCCAATTGTGCGCTGTCTCATGGGTCTCCCGGTCACGGCCGGCTGTGACACAGTCTGGGATCAAACGCGGGTCTGTAGTGACGCCTCAAGCACTGCGATGCAGTGCATTAAACCGCTGCGCCACTAGGGAGGCCAAAAAAACTATTAACACAGGATTGCATTTAGAATTGTTGCTCATTGATTGGGCTTATAAAAAGAGCTGCCTGACACATTTTCTGCTAAAAGGCCCTGTATCTGTATGCTGTGCATGTGATAAATAAGATACATAAGGAATATAATACACACATACCAATTTAATTCCACAAAATTATGCAAATTAAGACATAGACCAATAAGCATGACCGGTCAAATGTATTTCCATCAAATGGTATTTCCATCAATGAATAGGCTAAAAAGCATTATTTCCAATGGGATTTTTTCCTTCTCCCGGACAATTGTCAGGTGGCAATTTGACTTAATCTGCAAAAATATATATATATATATATATTAAAAAACAGCTATTACAGGCTAACTGGAAACCCTGTCTAGCAGTGGTGCTTGGAGAAGTGGGTATACTCTAATTTTGCCCCCCAAAATTCCAAAAAGGCTTGCCGGTGAAGGAAAAGGCACCCTGTGTGAAAAATGCTGTTTTCCTACAGTTTTTTTTGTTCTGTTTTACTATATTTTTTTCAGGTTTTCACTCAAAATCACACTTTTTAATAGAAAAACAACTAAGTCCACAACAATGCTTGAAACACATCAGGAGACCATTTTTCTGGTCTGGGAAAAATATAAATATTTGGAGGGTGTAGTTGCCTTTTAATTGAATTGCTCACCTATCAAGTGACCATTTGTCTAGCCGTGTGTTTGTACTGTACAATGTAGACCTAAATGGCAGAGTTTGCAAAACAAATGCCCTCCCGATTGATACAAATCATCATGATTTCATTCTGCCAGGTAACCCTTTACCAAGTTTTTTTTGGTGAAAACTATACAATTGTTCATTCAAACAGCGCTTGATGACTGAACTGTGCATTACAAATATTCAACCCAGACTTCAGACCAAACTTTTTCAATACCTGGTTCCATTGTTTCCTTAGTTCCTGGTAGATAAAAGTTGAAACCTCTTTCCTACAATACCAGCTACTGATGTCGTTCAATTCTGTGAGCTGCTCCAATGCGAAAACCAATTGAGCGTGGTTGCTGCCTGATATTCTGCAGAAATGAGCTATGTGTGTGCTGCGCATGTGAATATATTTCACATGCTTTGCGATTATGTAGGCTACTTTGTGCATGATGTCGCTATTGTACTACATAATTGATATGGCATATAACTTGGATATGCATCAGTGGGGATTAAGAATTAATACGCAATGCCCACTGAAAAAAAGTTGGTATACCTACGTATAGCTCCCACTACTATCTAGTGTACACTAGTTAGCACACACTACTAGCTAGTATACCTAGTACACACTAGCTAGCTAGTAAACCTAGTACACACTAGCTATCTAATACACACTAGCGCGCTAATACATGCGCCATCCTCTCTGGCAGCATTCAACCAGTCTGAGCCCGTATACCTCACAGCATCTGTGTCCTGAGAAGGTATCTGCTGGAGCCAGACCAAAGATACTGGAGTAATTCATAATGAGAGAATTCTCATTTTACCAATTACCAATTAAAAAGTTATAATATGTCTGACATGCATCTGATTACAATTAGCTTGCTTACAGCAGTTGATTTGGATTGGGAAATTCATATCAACACAAAATGTGTCACCACACACACTATCTGACTCGCTCGCACACACACCTATATGGGAGCAACTGAATCTGCAACACCAGGGAAATTAATTCTGACTATTACTATCACATTCTGCCTTCACAGGTATCCATGCTGTTCACATTTAGCCTTCACATGTATAAATGTTGTTGTTGCCAACAAAAGCCCCCCTAATTTCTCTCTTTATCTCAGTCACTAATTCATATTTACATGGTGAGGGTCAATGGTGAGCTCTTGTTTCTCAGTCAAATTTAAACCATAATGTCCCAGCACCAGGCTGTATGGTTTTACAGTTCTTAGCTCTGAGCTCTGGCTTGATAGTAAGGGGCAAACATTGCATCCCACATCTGCTTCAGCATCTGCAGCATCTGTGAGATCCAGGGGAAAGATGAGGGATGAGCTGTGGAGAGACCATATCAAAGAATCATCATAACATTTCTGCTCTTTGTGCTGATATCTAGTCTCTTATGTGTTTAAATACAGTAGGTAGGTTGGGTGCAATCAAAAGTTAGACAAAAGCTGTATGCTAAGTGCTAGACTAGTATTAACTAAAGCAACCACATTATTTGGATGTTGACAGTTTCTTTCAATGATTGAATAATAGGCTTACAACGTTATTTATTTTGTACCTGGATCCATTCGGACAAAAAGCATGTAGAGAAGGACCGCAGCCAGAAAGACTCTCCGAAGACGGAATAACCCACCACTGGCTACTGATAGTCCTCTGTTCAAAAGCCTAAGCAAGGCCTCAAGTTTCTGAATCCCAGCACCTACAAAGCACAAACACACAGTCAGTCACACTGTCTGGCAGCATTAAATTCAATACAAATGGTTAATGCAATTGTAAGTGAGATGCACCTTGAGGTGTGTTAAGTCCAGCAACCACCACCACAGGACTGGGGTTGGGATTAGGGCTTGGAGGTTGTTCTTGGCTGAGGTTCTCTTTATTCTCCACGATATCCAGTGCTGTTTGTTTCTGGTCCTCTGTGAATGCAATACCTCCCACCTCACCAAAAACCAACTCCCGTGCCTCTGTCATATGACCTAAAGGCACTAGAATATGCAGTAAATAAAGCTCTGCTACAGTCCCAAATCCTACCAATCTCCCATTGGATGGGCAGCACAGCCAAACATTGCCTGCCTCCTGCATCATAGCTTGCTCACCCACTTTGGTGTAGAGGAGTATGCTACAAAAAAGAAGAGGGACATGGAGAAAAACATGACTGCAGGGTGAATTGGGGTTATATATTTACATGCCAATTGAAAACATAAATCAATGTGCAGTGTCTGCAGTGTATAAAAATGTTATAATGGAAGAAATGAGCCTGAAAATTAACCATGTTACATTTTCCTCACCACATCTGCATTAATTTTGCAGATATTTTCTCAGGGCACTCATAATGCTGCAGAATCCATGCCAGTACACCAGGCCACTGATTGAGTTCAGCCAATGCTTGAATCCCCACAATGCAGAGTGCAGCCTTCAACTCCCCATACCTGAAAGTCAGATGGACAACGGTTTAGTCCAATAATGCAATGCAACAAGGACCCTGTCATGAAAGCAGAGCAAATTCTAAATACTAATACCCACCTGCTGTCCTCTTGCTCCGCTTTTAAAAGGCTCACCAGACCTCTCTCACATGTGTCAAAAGCAGCTTGGAAATCCTTCTGAACCATTAACTGCTCGGCAGCTGAGCCCAACAGTCCATGTGTCAGTGCAAAATTTGAACTCAACGGGGGGCTTTGACGGACAGATCCGAAGCTGAGAGTGTGAGCCATTGAGGTGGACGAGTTGCTCATCATTGTACTGTAGGTAGCTAACGTTGTCTATTTTAGTTGTTTGTGCCGATAAATTGTAAGACGAATCACCAACAGTCAACCAAACATTAGTAATGTTTTTAGCAATATGTTAAACGTGCCGTAAATTATGTGCTGGTGGTACCTGCCTTGTACAAATTTGTTTACATTCTGAGGCAATATGCACGCTATTATTTGGCTTCCGCACCCACCACCAATCATATTCGGAGATTACTCATGAACACAAGGCAGCCAATCACTTGCGTTCTTATTTCTACGTAACCCTCCAGGTGCGCTCGATTTAGCTTTAGCTCTCCCGGCGTGCCGGATGGGGTTCCAGTTGATCGTTTGGGACCTCTTTGACATCCCCCCAAAATATGCTTGCAATTCAAAGAAAAATGAATGTGGCCAAGCAGATTTCTCTATGCGACATTAAAGTATTAATTAATTAAGAAATATAACCACAGAATATGATAATTGATTTGTGGGATATCTGGAACAACAGAGCATTTGCAAATACATTTGCATCACTGTTTTTGTAAGACAAGGACAGAAAGTGATGAAGTTGTAGAACTCAAAATAACTCTATGCCATGAGCTGACTATACTGTGCAAAATAAGGTTTGGGTGTTAAGGGACTTTCATTAACTCCATATTCTGTTGAGAGACCGATTTAGATGGTTCTAAATATTAGACGTGATGTTTGATGTTGGACCTGCAGCAATTTGAAATACTTATTTTTCATAGCAGTAGGGATCTCTCCAAAACATCCTCACAATTTTCAGCTGAATAAACATGAAAATAAGACAAATAAATGCCATACTTTCCCTTTCTGTATTATTCAAGCCGCATAATGTGATTGTGTAGAGTGGTGAAATGTCAGATAAGTTATTGTGAATATGATCCTTAGTTTCCCGGAAATGCTGACACCCATTGTCAAGACATGCAATTACAACTAAACATGTCAAATGAAAATAAAGCAGCTATAACGCTGTTAACTGCTGTTAACAAGCGACGGATTAACTGAAATGGACAGCCACAGTCTCCCAAGCGTTAAGAAAAGAGAGACCAGATACATTTTTTCACAGTTTACTTTTGGATCCCTCACATGTGATCTCACGCTGAAGTTTCCTTGCTAATGACAAAAATACTTCACAGTTCACACACATGGACAAACTACATTACCTTGGTTTTATTCATCAGGCGTGTGTGCAGAGAGACATAATTGACATGCCAATTATTTGATGTTGCATTCAACCCCATTTTAGTGTTGACATTTGTGTCATATTGGATGTTATTTGGTTATGATTTGGTTATGAATGAATTCTACTGATATTTTGTGGATATTAGTGAGAACATCAATAAGGCCATCTGCTCCTATAGCACGTATACTTTCTCTGTTGTGAAGTTGTTGTTGAAAGTGACCCTCCTGTTATCTGTACAGCTGCCTCTACAAGGGGTGTTTGGGTTCTCTCCCCATGGTATTCCGTGTTTAAAGCTGTGCACACAAGCAAAACTTACACACACCGGCACACACACGCAAAGACCAACAACAACTTTAGTGCCTGCGCACACACATGCATGCACGCATGCACGCACACATACACACACACACAAACACATACACACTCATACTCAGTACAATGAATGCACCATGGCTTTGACCCGTCTAAACTGCCTTAATTACTCATGTTGTTGAAGCTTGGGAAGACTACTTGCTTTGTTTCCTGCTAGTGCAGGATTGGTGAGTTTCAATGGTTACTGATTGTGCTGATTTGCAAGAGCCAATGAGGGGGTAAAAAACAAGTTCAGGGGAGATGGTCTTGTGCAAGTGTGAGGGTTATACTCGTCTACCCGTTCAGCTCATACAGCTCCACTCGGCTTGTCTCGTCTCTTAGCTTATCTCGTCTTCTATGCTAGTCCTCTACATACAGCAATCTTCATTGGATAAATACAATCAGTTTCAGTATAAGAAGAGAGATATATGAATGTTATTGTTTATCCATAAAGGGATTGACCATACTTTTGTTCATAAAGAGAGAATACTTTATTGTTCACTTAAATCGACTACTTCTGTGTTTTCTTTAAACTGGAATGTGAAAGGATTTTTGCTGTTTAAAAATAATTTTTGGTATTTGATTTATTCACTGGAACTTGTTGATGTAAGGCTGGATATCTAAACAAGGTGTGTGTTCACACCTTCAAGGCTGCAGAGGCATGGGCATAGATGGAATTCAGTCGAAGGAAGAGGGGGATGAGGTGAAGGAGAAGAAAGAAGATGAAGTGATCCACCTGAGGAGGACAATAGGTCTGCTTCCGGCTATCTCCATCATCGGTACCGTGGTGGGCAGCGGCATCTTCATTGCACCAAAAGGGGTTCTGATGAACAGTGGTAGTGTGGGCCTGTCACTGGTGGTTTGGGCACTGTGTGGGGTTCTCTCGACCTTCGGTAAGCACCAACTGTCATTTTAAAAGAGGTAGTGTACCTATGAGAGCAAGAGGAGCATAATTGTGATGTTTGCGAGTGGTAGTTGCTAACACAATATCCGTTTTGAAACATTTTTATTAGATATTCACATCAGGCGGATTCAGTATTGTTAAGGTCCAATGCAGCCATTTTTATCTCAATATTAAAACATTTCTGGGTAACAATTAAGCACCTTACTGTGATTTCTTTCAATTAAAATGGTTAAAAAGATACAAAAATAGCTTCTTAGCAAAAAGCAATTTATCTCGCAAGAATTTTGCTAGGATTGTATGGTAAAGGTCTGAATGAGGAGCCTAATTGGAGGAGCCTAATGGGAGGGATATGTAACCTGAAAACTAGCTGTTATGGCCAGAGAGGTATATTATTATTATTGGTCTATTAACTTACATTGCCTGGTGATGTAGCAAGGCAGGGCAAAACAACCTGAAATATCAGGCAGTCTTTTCAAACAGCTCTTACATTAAAAGTGTATTATCATAATTTTCACAGTATTATTCCAACCTCATAGTGTGGAAATATATATAAAATACAGGTAAATCATGCATTTGACAGCACTGTCCCTTTAATTCACAGACAGCTTACAACATTCACTCCCTTAATGGAAATTTAGGCTAGCTCAGAGGTAAACTGTGCTGGAAGCATTCACTTAGCTGAATGATCTGGCCAAGGTCCACAATCCTCTGGTATTTGCACATGCGATCAACCTTTGCACCTACAGTTGAAGTCAGAAGTTTACATACACCTTAGCCAAATACATTTAAACTCCATGTTTCACAATTCCTGACATTGAATCCTCGTAAAACATTTGCTGTCTTAGATCAGTTAGGATCACCACTTTATTTTAAGAATGTGAAATGTCAGAATAATAGTAGAGAGGATTTATTTCAGCTTTTATTTCTTTCATCACATTCCCAGTGGGTCAGAAGTTTACATACACTCAATTAGTATTTGGTAGAATTGCCTTTAAATTGTTTAACTTGGGTCAAACGTTTCGGGTAGCCTTTCACAAGATTCCCACAATAAGTTGGGTGAATTTTGGCCTGACAGAGTTGGTGTAACTGAGTCAGGTTTGTAGGCCTCCTTGCTCGCACACGCTTTTTTAGTTCTGCTCACAAATTTTCTATAGGATTGAGGTCAGGGCTTTGTGATGGCCACTCCAGTACCTTGACTTTGTTCTCCTTAAGCCATTTTGCCACAACTTTGGAAGTATGATTGGTGTCATTGTCCATTTGGAAGACCCATTTGTGACCAAGCTTTAACTTCCTGACTGATGTCTTGAGATGTTGCTTCAATATATCAACAAAATGATGCAATCTATTTTGTGAAATGCACCAGTCCCTCCTGCAGCAAACCACCCCCACAACATGATGCTGCCACCACTGTGCTTCACAGTTGGGATGGTGTTCTTTGACTTGCAAGCCTCCCCCTTTTTCCTCCAAACATAACGATGGTCATTATGGCTAAACAGTTCTATTTTTGTTTCATCAGACCACAGGACATTTCTCCAAAAAGTACGATCTTTGTCCCCATGTGCAGTTGCAAACCGTAGTCTGGCTTTTTTATGGCAGTTTTGCAGCAGTGGCTTCTTCCTTTCTGAGCGGCCTTTCAGGTTATGTCGACATAGGACTCGTTTTACTGTGGATATAGATACTTTTGTACCTGTTTCCTCCAGCATCTTCACAAGGTCCTTTGCTGTTGTTCTGGGATTGATTTGCACTTTTCGCACCAAAGTATGCTCACCTCTAGGAGACAGAACGCGTTTCCTTCCTGAGCGGTATGACGGCTGCGTGATCCCATGGTGTTTATACTCGCGTACTATTATTTGTACAGATGAACGTGGTACCTTCAGATGTTTGGAAATAGCTCCCAAGGATGAACCAGACTTGTGGAGGTCTACAATAATTTTTCTGACGTCTTGGCTGATTTCTTTTGATTTTCTAATGATGTCAAGCAAAGAGGCACTGAGTTTGAAGGTAGGCCTTGAAATATATCCACAGGTTCACCTCCAATTGACTCAAATGATGTCAATTAGCCTATCAGAAGCTTCTAAAGCCATGACATCATTTTCAGGAATTTTCCAAGCTGTTTAAAGGCACAGTCAACTTAGTGTATGTAAACTTCTGACCCACTGGAATTGTGATACAGTGAAATAATCTGTCTGTAAACAATTGTTGGAAGAATTACTTGTGTCATACACAAAGTAGATGTCCTAACCGACTTGCCAAAACTATAGTTTGTTAACATGAAATTTGTGGAGGGGTTGAAAAACGAGTTTTAATGACTTCAACCTAAGTGTATGTAAACTTCCGACTTCAACTGTATAAAGTAACTCTGACTTATCTTATTTAATTAAGATAATAACAGTTGTCACGCCCTGACCATAGTAAGCAGTTTTTTCTCTGTGTTGGTTGGGGCGTGATAGTGACTTGGGTGGTCATCTAGGTGTTTTTTGTATTTCTATGGTGGCCTGATATGGTTCCCAATCAGAGGCAGCTGTTTATCGTTGTCTCTGATTGGGGATCATACTTCGGTAGCCATTTCCCCATTGGTTTTCGTGGGAGCTTGTCTACATTGAGTTGCCTGAGTGCACACCAGTAGCGTTTCGTTTATGCTTTATTGTTTTGTTTTGGTGAGTTTCAGTTTATAAAAAATATGTGGAACTCTATTCACGCTGCACCTTGGTCTACTCATTTCAAGCAGCGTGCCCAGGAGGAGGAAGTATCCTGGACTTGGGAAGAGCTCCTAGATGGGAAGGGATCCGGACTTGGGAGGAAATCCTGGCAGGACAGGATCGCCTTCCTTGGCGGGAGTCGCCTAGGCGCACGAGAGGACAGCAACGACTTCGGGGAGGAAGGCCACAGAAACCCCAAGAATTTCTTTTGGGGGGGCACATGAAGCAGTCGGCGGAGCCGAGGAGTGAACCAGAGCCAGTCAGGGAGTCGAGTGAGGAGCTCAACGCAAGATTCTGGAGAGAGGAGCTGGCGTTGAGAGCGCTGCAGAGTGGGCGTGCTGAGGTGCGTGTCATCAGCCCTGGTGCCACCTGTACCGGTCCCACGCATCAGGTCTCCAGTGCGCCTTCACAGCCCAGTGCGTCCTGTGCTAGCGTCCCGCACTTGCCGGGCTGGAGTGAGCATCCAGTCGGGAAGGGTTGTGCCAGCTCTGCGCTTTAGACCTCCAGTGCGCCTCCACAGTCCTGTGCCTCCTCTCCGCACTCGCCCTGAGGTGCATGTCATCAGCCCTGTGCCACCTGTACCGGTCCCACGCATCAGGTCTCCAGTGCGCCTCCACAGTCCAGTACGTCCTGTGCCTCTTCCCCGCACTCGCCCTGAGGTGCGTGTCATCAGCCCTGTGCCACCTGTACCGGTCCCACGCATCAGGCCTTCAGTGCGCATCCACAGTCTAGAGCTTCCGGCAACAGTTCCACGGTCCGGGAACCTCCTGAGACGGTCCACAATGCGGGAACCTCCTGAGACGGTCCGGGAACCTCTTGAGACGGTCTGGGAACCTCCTGAGACGGTCCACGGTCCGGGAACCTCCTGAGACGGTCCACGGTCCGGAGCTTCCTGTGATGATCCCCGCACCAGAACCGCCATGGAGGAAGACGTAATCTGCGAGCGGAGTGGGTACTTCGTCCCGCACCGGAGCCGACGCCCTGCGTCACCCATCATAGATGCCCACCCGGACCCTCCCCTATTGAGTCAGGTTAGCGGTGGGAGTCCGCAACTTTTGGGGGGGTACTGTCACGCCCTGACCATAGTAAGCAGTTTTTTCTCTGTGTTGGTTGGGGCGTGATAGTGACTTGGGTGGTCATCTAGGTGTTTTTTGTATTTCTATGGTGGCCTGATATGGTTCCCAATCAGAGGCAGCTGTTTATCGTTGTCTCTGATTGGGGATCATACTTCGGTAGCCATTTCCCCATTGGTTTTCGTGGGAGCTTGTCTACATTGAGTTGCCTGAGGGCACACCAGTAGCGTTTCGTTTATGCTTTATTGTTTTGTTTTGGTGAGTTTCAGTTTATAAAAATATGTGGAACTCTATTCACGCTGCGACCTCGTCTACTCATTTAAACTAGCGTGACAACAGTTCCCTGTACAGGTTATTGTCATATATGCCTCCACTATTATTTGTACCATTAACTTAATTTAAAACATTTATTATCATTCAAGTATATGAGTCCTTGCACAGATGTCCAAATGTTTACTATTAAACTGATGGTTTAATATACAGATGTAGGATCTTAATTTGAGCCAGTTTGCTACAGCAGGAAAATGAGCCTGCAACAGGAAATGTGAATTATTATGTGCATTATAATTAATGGCCATTTTTGTAAGGGTTGATCCATTTTTCATTAGAGCAAACCAAGTCTGAAATGGAAATTACAAACTTTAGAAGCATTTATAAACCTGAAATACACTACAAGTTTGAATTTCCTGCACAGATTCTAAGCAACAAAATTCTAAGCAACAAGTGATCAAATTAAGAGCTGTACTATTCATTAAGGCTGTTTATAGGGTAATAGCCTACGGCTGACCAAATAAACAGATCAAAAGGGTAGTATGGGCTGAAAGCATGGGGTGGATGTATGGCTGACCTTTCCCATGTATACCCCCAGTTTTTAACTTTATTATACCACAGTTACAAGCACAGCTATAACTAGTGATATGCACTGAATAATGAATATTTAAAAAAATGTTTCCTGAATGTATAGAGATAGTTATACAAAAGAAAATATCCCAGCCCACTGAGCAAAAACTTGAGTCCACATAATTTCAACCAACAAATTCAATGTGATGGCGTTGAGCCAATGTGGAAAACTGACTGTATTTGAAAAAGTCATCAACGTAAGGGAATTTAGTATTTTTTTCACTCAACTTTTCACCTGAATCCAATGACATGGTGAATTTTTTTTGTGATTTTACGTTGAATTCACGTTAGTTGACCACTCAACCAAATGTAAATCAAAACGTTGTTGAACTGACGTCTATGCCCTGTGGGAGATGTGTCATCTGTTTCTGTCCTTTGTCCAGGGGCCTTGTGTTATGCTGAGCTGGGAACCACATTTACAAAGTCAGGGGCCCACTACACCTATCTGCTGGAGACATTAGGACCCTTGCCTGCGTTCCTGCGTCTCTGGGCAGAGTTTTTATTCATCAGGTCAGCAGCCTGTATCTCTGTCTCTTTGCATACACTATTAGAATAGTTTAGGAGACAAACTTGTAGTAAACTATACTTTCTAATACTTTTACTGTACTCCATGTGGACTGTAAAGGCCAGCTGTAGCATCCTATGTGTCCCTGGCGTTCGGACGCTATGTGGTGGATCCCTTTTTCAGCCCTTGTGCTCCTCCCACAGCACTGATTAAACTGGTCAGCATCCTTGGAGTGAGTGAGTGATAAAATACAATCGATAAGACTTTGTGAATTGTTTGATTACTATGGAATACTATTTCAACGAGGTTTATCTTCCCCCTCTCCCTGTAGCATTTGTGGTGGCGATAAACTGCTGGAGTGTGACCCTGGCCTCTCGCACCCAGATCACGCTGACATTCATCAAGATGTTTGCCCTGGTCCTAATCATCGTTCCTGGCATCATGGCATTAGCCAGAGGTGGGGTAGTGGTTTTGGTAGAGTAACATGATACACAATGTACACAATATACCCAGGACCCTATTCAATCAAACCCTGCTAACTCGTTTTCCTCTCTCCCCTCCCCAGGACAGACAGAGAACTTTCAGAATGGCTTTGAGATTGATACATTAACACTGGATAAGCTACCATTGGCCTTTTATTCTGGTCTATATGCCTATGGTGGATGGTAAGCAGTGCACAAGAAAATCCCATATCATATACCAATTGTTGTGTTATCCATAAAGAACTGTTAACTGATAAATTGACATCTTTTACTTTCTTTGCAGGTTTTATCTGAATTTTGTCACAGAGGAGGTCATTAACCCAAATAGGTATTTTACATAAAAAACAACAATGTGATTGACCAATTATTTCCACACAAAAAAATCAAGTAACCTCACGTCTTTGTTTGTCTGCTCTATTTTGTCAGAAACATCCCACTGGCAATCATCTTCTCCATGGTGACGGTGACTGTGTGCTACGTTCTTGTCAACGTGGCCTATTACACCATGATGACAGCAGAGGAGCTTCTTGTGTCTGACGCTGTGGCTGTGGTCAGTAATATGGCATCAGATGGTCAAATCCAAGAGAAGGAAAATAACTGCATGTGAAATGAACTGCATGTCAGCCTTATATATGCTGTCTGTTTATCGCAGACGTTTGCCAATCGTGCGCTTCACGGCTTGGCCTCTGTGATTCCTGTACTGGTAGCTGTGTCCTGTCTTGGGGCGCTGAACGGTGGCTTCTTTGGAGCACCCAGGTAATAATGCTGCACTCTCGTAATTCAGAAACGTACACCTTGATGTAAGCTTGGCTGGTTCTATTCACGAGACGTCTGTCTGTCTGTCCGTGGTGCAGGATGCTGTTTGTGGGGGCCAGGGAGGGACACTGGCCAGTCCTCTTCTCAATGATCCACATCCATCAAAACACGCCTCTGCCTGCTGTTCTGCTGCTGGTATAGTCTACTACTACTGCCCATAGTCTACCTTGCCAACCCAATTAGTCTCTTTACAGACATTTGTATTGGGTTGATGGGGTAGGTCTATGCTTTGCTTTCATGGTCCAGTTGAGATGTTTGTTGTCCTTCCTGCAGTATCCGTTGGTGGTAGGGATGGTGGCCAGAGGAGAGATATTCCAGCTGATCAACTTTGCCTCCTTCTCCCGGTGGCTCTTCATTGCCATGGCGACCATGGGGATGCTCATCCATCGCTACCGCTTCCCCCTCCACCCAAGACCCTTCAAGGTTGCTATGACTACTATAATTAACTCATCAATCAATCAATCAAGTTTATTTTATATAGCCCTTCGTACATCAGCTAATATCTCGAAGTGCTGTACAGAGACCCAGCCTAAAACCCCAAACAGCTAGAATGCAGGTGTAGAAGCACGGTGGCTAGGAAAAACTCCCTAGAAAGGCCAAAACCTAGGAAGAAACCTAGAGAGGAACCAGGTTATGAGGGGTGGCCAGTCCTCTTCTGGCTGTGCCGGGTGGAGATTATAACAGAACTATGCCAAGATGTTCAAAAGTGTTCATAAGTGACAAGCATGGTCAAATAATAATCATGAATAATATTCAGTTGGCTTTTCATAGCCGATCATTAAGAGTTGAAAAACAACAGGTCTGGGACAGGTGGCGGTTCCATAACCGCAGGCAGAACAGCTGAAACCGGAACAGCAGCAAGGCCAGGCGGACTGGGGACAGCAAGGAGCCACCACGCCCGGCAGTCCCGACATATGGTCCCAGGGCTCAGGTCCTCCGAGAGAAAGAAAGAGAGAAGGAGAAAATTAGAGAGAGCCAAGATTTTCAAAATGTTCATAAATGACAAGCATGGTCAAATAATAATCAGGAATAAATCTGTTGGCTTTTCATAGCCGATCATTAAGAGTTGAAAACAGCAGGTCTGGGACAGGTAGGGGTTCCGTAACCGCAGGCAGAACCGTTGAAACTGGAATAGCAGCAAGGCCAGGCGGACTGGGGGCAGCAGGGAGTCGTCATGGCCGGTAGTCCTGACGTATGGTCCTAGGGCTCAGGTTCTCAGAGAGAGAAAGAAAGAGAGAACGAGAGAATTAGAGAAAGCATACATAAATTCACACAGGACACTGGATAAGACAGGAGAAGTACTCCAGGTATAACCAACTGACCCTAGCCCCCCGACACAAACTACTGCAGCATAAATACTGGAGGCTGAGACAGGAGCGGTCAGGAGACACTGTGGCCCCATCCGAAGATACCCCCGGACAGGGCCAAATAGGAAGGATATAACCCCACCCACTTTGCCAAAGCACAGCCCCCGCACCACTGGAGTGATATCTTCAATCACCAGCTTATAATCCTGAGACAAGGCCGAGTATAGCCAACAAAGATCTCCACCACAGCACAAACCAAGGGGGGGCGTCAACCCAGACAGGAAGATCACGTCAGTAACTCAACCCACTCAAGTGACGCACCACTCCCAGGGACGGCATGAAAGAGCACCAGTAAGCCAGTGACTCAGCCCCTGTAACAGGGTTAGAGGCAGAGAATCCCAGTGGAGAGGGGAACCGGCCAGGCAGAGACAGCAAGGGCGGTTCGTTGCTCCAGAGCCATGTCACTTGTGTGGTACTTACTAGTTGGCTGTTTCTTGACTGTTTACCTAGTTTTATTCCTATGATCAGCTCATAATTCTATTCTGTCTACTAGGTGCCGCTGGCCATTGCAGTCACTTTCACAGTGGTGTGCTTCTTCATCGTTGGGCTGTCTCTGTACTCAGACCCCTGGAACACAGGGGGCAGCTGTGCTCTCACCCTGTCTGGAGTCCCTGTCTACTACCTGACCGTGCACCGCTCACGCCTGCCCGCCCGATGGAGAAAGAGCTTCAGTGAGTCACATCCTTATCATGCCACTATAATGTTGTTGTCATCATACTGAATTACTGATAGCAGAAATGTCAGGTGAGGGTGGTGTTGTGTGGGATAGTTATGGCTGTTGTGAGTCACCGACAGGACTGTCTCTCTATTCTCCAGACTACTGCAGTAAGCAGCTCCAGATACTGCTGGAGGTGGCTCAGCAGGAAGTCCAGACCTACTAAAGACGCCTCTTTACTCACACACACTGACCAGACGAACGGACACCCATGGCTGTGCCCTCCATATTGTATATGGATGTGAATACCTAGGCATGTTACTTAGATTTGGAAAAGAATGAGCCGTTAACTCTACCGCATTCACTGCTCGGAAAGTTAGTTCTGCTGAAAAAACCCCAATGACTATTGTTTTTGTTTACTTGAATTAATGAGGTGTACTTTTTACGCTTTGAATACAATATATGTTTTGTGTTGATTATTTACATTTAAAATGACAATCATGAGAAAATGTTGACATACTGGTATTCAAAACAAAAAGAGAAACTGCAACGACGTATTCATTCATTCCATTTACATAGGATTCATAAAACAGACATGCTTTTCTTAAACATCCCAAAAGTTACCCATGTCAGTTTTTCCACAAACCCTGCTCTGGGGTCTGTTGTACCAGACATGTAATAAATACTGAACCAGAATGTAAAAGTTCTTGCATATTATGTGGTGTTCATGCCCCTTCCAGTTTATCATACCTTCAATTATAATATGGGACAAGAAACCCAGGACTGTGTGAATCTAGTTAAAGTTAAGACATCTAAGCCCACCCAATGTGAAAAGAAAAGTCACTGGGTTTCACTGTAGTCAGCACACCCACCCACCCAATGTGAAAAGAAGCAGCAAAGTCACCGGGTTTCACTGTAGTCAGCACACCCACCCACCCAATGTGAAAAGAAGCAGCAAAGTCACCGGGTTTCACTGTAGTCAGCACACCCACCCACCCAATGTGAAAAGAAGCAGCAAAGTCACCGGGTTTCACTGTAGTCAGCACACCCACCCACCCAATGTGAAAAGAAGCAGCAAAGTCACCGGGTTTCACTGTAGTCAGCACACCCACCCAAAAAGAAAAAAGTCATTTTAAACATTTACATTAACTACTTTCCAAGACACCAATACTCTAAAAACACGAGGCAAAGTGTAAGAAATTGAAATAGAGACTGGAAACTAGCAATAACTACACTTCAACATAAGCCATATATTATACAAAAACACACATACTCCTCATTTCTCTTGGATATATGCTGGACTTAAGACACCAACTATAGACACACATAATTCCCCTCCCCCATAATAACCACAGACACACCCAACCCATGGTTGGACCTCAGGACAAAGAACTCTCAGGAACCAATGGAACGTGGACACCAGGCCTGATCAGGACTACCCAAGACCCAGATCGACCAACCGGAAGGCCGGACTCGCAGATCTACCTACTTTGCTTGTTGTCTATATAGTACTGAACATTTCTGGAAACTGGCTCTTTCCCGGACGATTCACTAGGAGTCAGACTGGAAGAGCCTTGCTGCAAGATTTTACTAAGATATCTTTACATGTAATTAAACGGCCTTATTATAAAATTATCCACCTCGTCCTATTGTCTCCTCTTGTTCTCCTGTCAACAGTAAACGTTTTATTAACAGACTTGGTAAGCAGAGGATGGTCAAAACATATTTTAATTCGGCCCAATAGAAAATTCATAAGACAGGAGACGAGAGGGAGAAAGATTCCAGAGGAGAGGTGACCTTTGAGGGAGAATCGCGATTCAACCCACACAGGAAACTGATCAGAGAGCTCGAAACTAAAGAGGTGAGCAGAGACCCGTTTAACCGAAATCTGTATATTGTATTATAGCCAATATCTAAATTTAATGATCAGGAGTACTGTGGTGAGTGTGAATTGTTGCTAAATTTATGTGGAATTGTTTAGAATCTAAGGCATAGTGTAAGGATATCTGCGTTAAAAATGTATTCCAAGTAGTCTGATAACAGTGAGGAATTAAATGAATTTTGTCTGAAATGTATTCCAAGTAGTCTGATATACCAGTGAGGAATTGAATAGCGAACCTGAGTCTACTGGAGTTGGCATTCCAGTAGACAGAAGGCTATGCTGTATGTATTCCAAGTAGTCTGATAACAGTGAGGAATTAAATGAATTTTGTCTGAAATGTATTCCAAGTAGTCTGATATACCAGTGAGGAATTGAATAGCGAACCTGAGTCTACTGGAGTTGGCATTCCAGTAGACAGAAGGCTATGCGTGGTATTCTGTATGTATTCCAAGTAGTCTGATAACAGTGAGGAATTAAATGAATTTTGTCTGAAATGTATTCCAAGTAGTCTGATATACCAGTGAGGAATTGAATAGCGAACCTGAGTCTACTGGAGTTGGCATTCCAGTAGACAGAAGGCTATGCGTGTTATTCTGAATGTATTCCAAGTAGTCTGATAACAGTGAGGAATTAAATGAATTTTGTCTAAAATGTATTCCAAGTAGTCTGATATACCAGTGAGGAATTGATGAAATTAAATGATGAAATATGAAATAAGTTGCATGAGCAGAACCGAGACTAGTCGATAACGCCAAATCAATCTGGGTGATTGAACGTTCCACGAGACCGAATGCTACTAATTAGCTATATGCTAAGTTCAGGCTGCAGTTCATAGTGACCGCCGAGTCAGAATCTGTGGGCCGCGTTGAAGCAGCCATTTGCGGCTGATGAGTTGACCTGCTTTTCCCCTCTTGTGCTGTTGGCAAATCCCTAAGGGTGAGAATCAATTTGAAAATTATTATAGAAGCGCGTGAATTACTAGTATACTGTCCCCAAAGGAAATTTCTGAAATGTTTTGGCAAAGTATTTAATTAATCGGAAAAAGTTCAAATTAAATCGGAAAAGTTAATAGAAATAATATCTTTCGAATTATATATCATATAATTGCCATTCCAATTATATCAGGAGCGCCTGAATTACTAGTATATTGTCCCCAAAGGAAACTTCTGAAATATTTTGCCAAAGTATTTAATTAATTAAATTAGCGAAAAGCAACAATGTTTTTTATTAAAAGTACCTAAAACTGTCATTCCAATTATAACAGGAGCGCGTGAATATATTCGTATATTGTTTCAAAGAGATATAGCTGATATATTGTTGGAAAACGAAAATAATTCATCGAATACACGACAATAAAATCCTTTGTCCACGCGAGTCGGACACGAGACTGGGGGACGAGAGGGGAAGAAAAATACATCGCTGGATTTGATCAGTAACGGGCTAAAGTATACAAAGATAATAATAGACCCAGACATAGCTTAACGACAAAATGACCACGACTATCGTCCCCAAACACAAATTCAACGAATATTTAGATCAGAGAATGAAAGACAGAGCAGGCGGGAAATTACACTACAAACCCGTTAAAAAGATTTGGGAGGAAGTGAGACTGAGATGGACTCAAACAGGTTTTCTTAGTGGAGTCGCCCCATCAAAAGGGCAACTCCTCATTATGGAGAAAGAATTGGAGGAAGCAGTGAAGCAAGGGATAGAATGTGAAGTGGATAAGAATAAGAGTCACTTATTTAAAAAAAAGAAGGGACAAAGCAAAGGGAAAAGGCACAGGCTGAGATGAGAATAGGTTTATGGGCAATTGAGGAAATTAGGAAAGCTCTCCCTTACCGGAAACCTGATACGATGGGAGTGGTCACTGGAGCACCAACTGACACCAAAGAGGGCAGGCCCAATATTAATGATGGCCCACCTACCACCACAGCAACCCCATCGGCCCCCACCCATCTATACCCAGAACTGCCACAGGGAGAGAAAAAAGCACCACCTCCCTATTTTCAAAATCCATTCACTCAGCAATCACCTCCCCCCTTCCAGGGCATGTCTGACGAATATGCTCCATGGCCCTGAAGCTGCTCACCACTAACCTACACTCATCATTGACCTGGACTACTGAAGCATCAAAGGCTTTTGCACTCTTGAAAACAGATCTCTAAGTGGCAGTAGCCTTAACAGCACCTGACTAAAAAAAAAACAAGTTCCATCTGGATGTTTCTGAAAAGGAAGGATTTACATCATCCATCCTTTTCCAGAACCTAGAGGGGGAGAGAAGAGTGTTGAGGTATCACTCCTCCAAACTGGACTACATTGAAGAAGGACAAACCACATGCTCCAGGTATGTGGCTGCAGTGGCAAAAGCTATTGGAAAAACAGCCCACATGATAATGTGCCATCCATTGGAAATCCACACCCACCATGGGGTTGCAGCATATCTGATGAGCAAAGAATTCACGTTCAGCGCTGAAAGGAAAACGAAAATCCAGAATAAATGCACACAATCACACATCACATTTGTCAACACTGACAAAAACATGGCAGACGCACTCAATGCTGAAGGTCTACCCCACTCCTGTGCAGAAAGAGCTGCACAGGAACTGAAACGGAGACCTGACCTGGGGAATGAACCACTCACCAACACACACAGATATGGGGAAAGACAATGTGACTAATGGAAAAAGGTACCTGTTAGTTATGGTAGACAGGTTCTCTAAATGGGTTGAGGCAATACCAACAGCAGGGGAGGATGCAAAATAGGTCATTAAGTGGCTGCAAACCGAACTCGTGTGTTGTTTAATGACAAACGCTCCATGTACCAATAGGGTCGGATGTGTAAATGTCAACTGATTAATGTGTATTGTGTAATGACAAACGCTCCATGTACCAATAGGGTCGGATGTGTAAATGTCAACTGATTAATGGATGTTGTTTAATGATGGGGTTAGTGTACAGGTCACAATCTCATAAGTCTCGTGGAACGCGCCAATCAAATGTATGTGCAGGTTTGAAGTTGATTTGGGTTGAAGTCCTGCCCCTGGCGTTGCTGGCCATGATAGCCTCTCCAGGTGCAGGCACCCATCTCTCTCCTCATGAGACAATGGCTGGAGGAGTCATTCTGGGTTCACCAAGGAAGGGAGGTCATATGCCCGCCCTTGATGTACAACAAATTGTAATGTTTGATAATTGACGGAACTTTCTGCAGCTCTCTTCACACAGATTCATAAGGTCCAACGGGGAAGCAGAAGGGAGATCTGGCACACGGAAGGTAAAAATTGGTGACTGGGTGGGGTTAATGTCCACAAGAGAAAGTGGCTAGAACCCAGGTGGACTGGACAGTACGAAGTGAGGGAGGTTACTTCACACTCAGTCCAGGTCAAAGGTAAATCAGGCGCACCTTGGCACCACCTCACACATTGCACTCCAGCCCCAATCCCTTCTAGAACACTGACAGAAGTCAGAGCTGATTTAAACAGCTTAAATTCGATTCCAAATGAAGACATTTCTGACTCAGGTGATGCGGAATCAAACTCCGCCTCCCCTGATAAAGGAACCTCGCCCAGAGAGAGGGATATTTCTCCCTCCCTGGGCAAGGCTAGGGATATCTGGCCCCTTATTTGTGATATTCCTACTGACATTTGGGGTGTCCCTGGGCACTTTCACATGGTTAATAGAATAACTATAACCGGATCCCCATGGATATATGTCACGGACACTCTAGTCTAACTAGGTAATAATAGATTAAAAAAATTAAAAATTTAGATAACAATAGTTAAAATAAGAAACTAATATGGCTCAAATTGAGAAGGTTGAATAAGAGTGGGTGGAGAGCTATGCAGAGAATGGACAGAAGATGGCAGTATTGCAGCACCCAATGGTCTCCCAGCCGACTGGTTGAATGCTGGTGACATAATTTTGTTTTTTGGAGTAAACATTAAGGTTAAGGGTTTCCGTGTACCCAGAGATAAGATATCTTAAAAGAATACACTCATATGGGAATAGGAGTTTTACTTTCTGAGTTTTATTTAGGCAAGGGACTTTGAGAAGATAAAGGGTTCTTTTGGTATGTCTAGATATGGAACACGAATGTAGGTGTAACATTTTGACCTGTTTTCTGTTTCCATTGCATTTTCCGGCGACTTGATCACTCACGGGGAAATGTAGTGAGAATAATGAGATTGTGTCATTTGGGATACTAGTTTTGAGGTAAATTGATTATAATAGAGTTTATAACTCTTGACCATAAGGTAAGCATTTGTTTTGGCCATTAGAAGATAGAGATAGGTTAATTAAGGTTATGTTAGGACTTTAAAGATTGACACTATAAGACCTGTTGTTATTTTTAAATCCATGCAGATAAAGTCAAAACAGTGAGACACTTAGTTAATATTGTAAAGGAACACATAGAAAAAGGCAGACAGATGGGTCTACCCCGCACTGTTGAGACCTTGAAGGTTTGAGAGCAGAGTGGGGAGGGTGGACCAGGAAATGAGCAAGGTAGGCTGTGAAATAAGATAGGAGAGAAAGGGGTTAACATATATAAGCAGCACAGATACATTTCAAAGTAGATAAGTCACTTGACAGAGAATTGGAAAAGAATAGATATGAATGTACGCCCAAGGGAGAATTGGAAATGCGGGGAATAAAAGGGACGTTCCTAGAATATGATGTACTAAGTTATTATTTAGAGTAGGTAAGGTTGATACCTGGCCAGAGCCAGGTATCAAACGAAGGAGGGTACATTGTGGACTAGGAAAGGATGGGGCCTATTGGATAATAAACTTATTTAAAATTAAACATTTATAGCTAAAAAAATAAATAAATAATTAGGCATAGAAGTTAAATATATAATCAGAAAGAACAAATGAGGAACTGTTTGCTAACCAAACCTGTATGTCCAAGAGTTTATACATTGCAGGTGAATTAAGGGAGAAGGTGAATCACTCGACCTGGGGGCATATCGCACTTGGAGGGTGAGACACACCGACACTGCCGAATGATCACAGAGTTAAGGAGAAGAACTGTTGCTAATAAAGCTCAGGGGTCAACTCCTTAATGAAGAATTCCCTGACCCCGACCTTTCCTCACTGTGTTCGTTCATAGAAGTGAAAGTGTTGCTTGATCTCTGGCTGATGATGTGTTCTCTGAGAGAGGGTGGGGTTTTACAGGACTGCTTGTAGTCCTGAGCTGTCTGATAAGGATATGATGGGGAGGTTACCATCGCAGTGCTGCCGGAACCACCACCAGTTCCAACGGACCAGGGTTCAGCCGGCCTCCTCCACCACTTCAAGACCAAGTCCCACGCCATCACCTAAGCTCTCCAATCTGGTACAGATAATAAATATAAAAGACATCTCAGATAGTGAACATTTGGGGACTGAAACTGTTTGAGGAAAGGGAGAATATGTGTTTGGCCTACAAAACACTTAATAGAAAGGACTGTGTCGTATGTGGACATGCCAGACCTATTCTGGCTGCTCACCCATTTGTCCTAAGTAATGGGGAAGGTTGGATGTGCATATTGGAAAAGTTCGAGCCAAATTCAACCCTGTGTAAAACTCTGAGTCTTGTGTTCCCAGTGGTCCCTCCCCAGAAGGTACCGTGGGGAGTTAAGGCATATGGGGGATGTAACAGCTGTATCCCTGGCACAGGTAGCGGTATGGACTATGGAAGGCTCCCTGCTACTACCTGCATCACTAATACCACTAGGAACTAGAGGTGTTGCTGATGTATGGTGGATGTGTGGACCTGCCAGGCGGTTGACCCCATTTTTGAAAGGAAATTGTCGTTGCTCATGTGTTTTGGCCAGTCTGATACCACCGTTGCCTATTATGATAGCTAATCAACTTCTGGGAAGATACACAGGACACAGAGGCTTGGGACCAACCCAGGAGACGGCAGAAACGTGACGCTCCTTGGTCCGAGGGTACAGATAACATGCACACCAACCTGTTGGGGGTCCCAATAGGGGTCCCCCACGAATTCCAGACATTAACCAGGAATGATGGCCTGTGGCATCTGATGCCCATCCTTGGCCCAGCTATTGTTGATGTTAAAACAAAAGGTCTGGATCAATTATAAACACACCCACACAGGACTTACAGGGATGGCTGAACAATTGGATGCTGCCTCACAAACCAGTAGACACAATAGACTAACACTGGACATAAGTCTGGCCAACAAGGGAGGTGTAACAGTGTTGCACGTTTGTTCCTAACAATACTAGTCCGGATGGGAGCATTTCAAAGGCTCTGAGTGGGTTGGCAAGGTTATCAGTGGAGATGAAGGGTCTTGCAGGTGTGGAGGAGAGTGGACTGTTCCCCTGGCTGGGTGGTTGTTTTGGTAAGTACACTGCAATGATGATTACTGGATTTCTGACACTAGTTGTGGTTTTTCATTTCTGTGTTGCCTGTATCATACCTTGTTTGAAGAAGTTTGTTACAGATGTGTAAGGAGCCTCTAGTATGATGCCGTTGCTTGATGCTCCAGTTGGAGAGGCTGATACGAAAACGAGCTTCCGCAGGAGAGTGGGCTGACAGAGGAGGACCCTTGGTTTGGTGTAGTTGATGTTGAATGAATAAAAAGTGATGTTTGTCCTACCTGTTGTGAAGGTTTGAAGTTCCCGGGTGGCGACGAGCCCACCTGGTACAGGTTGCATAGAGGGATGGACCTGAGGGTTTAACATATTCTCGTTTTTTGGTTTACTAATGTGTGGTTGGCCACTCCAGGGGTAGTTATTGGAGTGGTCTCCTTTTTGGTCCTTGCTCATTTACGACTCAACTTACATTGATGCTATTGGTGTCCCTAGGGGGTGCCAGATGAATATAAACTGGCGGACCAAGTGACAGCTGGGTTTGAATCATCATTTGGTTGGTGGTGTACAGTTAATAAAAAATGTGGACAGAATTAACTACATTCATTTTAATGTCCAGAAACTGGGCAATTGGACTCAACAAGGCTTCGAGGCGGTCCATGGACAATTGGCAGCTACGTCCCTGATGGCATTTCAAAATAGAATCGCGGTTGATATGATATTGGCTGAACGGGGGGGGGGTCTGTGCAATGTTTGGTGCACAGTGTTGTACCTTCATTCCCAATAACACAGCTACGGATAGGAGTCTGACTGTAGCATTGGAGGGACTTCGTACCCTTAATGGTAAGATGAAACAGCATTCTGGAGTGGACACTACTATGTGGGACTCATGGATGGATGCCTTTGGTAAATATAAGACGCTGGTTTCCTCTATCCTAGTATCAATTTCTGTTTTTGCGGCCATTCTTGTAATAACTGCAGCCATAGACCCTAATCAGGAAAGGGCCCAAATGTTCCCATTGCTTGAGGATGGGGAAGCTGGACCTGTCTATCTATTTGAGGACTAAGATACTTCTATGTCACGTCTCTTGTGAGACGTGAAGAGAGGGAATTAAAAATTTGTCTTCTGACAAATTTTATCCCTTAGCTTTGTCTTTCCATACTTTTATGTCACGTCTCTTGTGAGACGTGAAGAGAGGGAATCAAAAATTTGTCTTCTGACAAATTTTATCCCTTAGCTTTGTCTTTCCATACTTTTATGTCACGTCTCTTGTGAGACGTGAAGAGAGGGAATCAAAAATTTGTCTTCTGACAAATTTTATCCCTTAGCTTTGTCTTTCCATACTTTTATGTCACGTCTCTTGTGAGACGTGAAGAGAGGGAATCAAAAATTTGTCTGACAAATTTTATCCCTTAGCTTTGTCTTTCCATACTTTTATGTCACATCTCTTGTGAGACGTGAAGAGAGGGAATCAAAAATTTGTCTTCTGACAAATTTTATCCCTTAGCTTTGTCTTTCCATACTTTTATGTCACGTCTCTTGTGAGACGTGAAGAGAGGGAATCAAAAATTTGTCTTCTGACAAATTTTATCCCTTAGCTTTGTCTTTTTATACTTTTATGTCACGTCTCTTGTGAGACGTGAAGAGAGGGATTTGTAAGAAATTGAAATAGAGACTGGAAACTAGCAATAACTACACTTCAACATAAGCCATATATTATACAAAAACACACATACTCCTCATTTCTCTTGGATATATGCTGGACTTAAGACACCAACTATAGACACACATAATTCCCCTCCCCCATAATAACCACAGACACACCCAACCCATGGTTGGACCTCAGGACAAAGAACTCTCAGGAACCAATGGAACGTGGACACCAGGCCTGATCAGGACTACCCAAGACCCAGATCGACCAACCGGAAGGCCGGACTCGCAGATCTACCTACTTTGCTTGTTGTCTATATAGTACTGAACATTTCTGGAAACTGGCTCTTTCCCGGACGATTCACTAGGAGTCAGACTGGAAGAGCCTTGCTGCAAGATTTTACTAAGATATCTTTACATGTAATTAAACGGCCTTATTATAAAATTATCCACCTCGTCCTATTGTCTCCTCTTGTTCTCCTGTCAACAGGAAACGTTTTATTAACAGACTTGGTAAGCAGAGGATGGTCAAAACATATTTTAATTCGGCCCAATAGAAAATTCATAAGACAGGAGACGAGAGGGAGAAAGATTCCAGAGGAGAGGTGACCTTTGAGGGAGAATCGCGATTCAACCCACACAGGAAACTGATCAGAGAGCTCGAAACTAAAGAGGTGAGCAGAGACCCGTTTAACCGAAATCTGTATATTGTATTATAGCCAATATCTAAATTTAATGATCAGGAGTACTGTGGTGAGTGTGAATTGTTGCTAAATTTATGTGGAATTGTTTAGAATCTAAGGCATAGTGTAAGGATATCTGCGTTAAAAATGTATTCCAAGTAGTCTGATAACAGTGAGGAATTAAATGAATTTTGTCTGAAATGTATTCCAAGTAGTCTGATATACCAGTGAGGAATTGAATAGCGAACCTGAGTCTACTGGAGTTGGCATTCCAGTAGACAGAAGGCTATGCTGTATGTATTCCAAGTAGTCTGATAACAGTGAGGAATTAAATGAATTTTGTCTGAAATGTATTCCAAGTAGTCTGATATACCAGTGAGGAATTGAATAGCGAACCTGAGTCTACTGGAGTTGGCATTCCAGTAGACAGAAGGCTATGCGTGGTATTCTGTATGTATTCCAAGTAGTCTGATAACAGTGAGGAATTAAATGAATTTTGTCTGAAATGTATTCCAAGTAGTCTGATATACCAGTGAGGAATTGAATAGCGAACCTGAGTCTACTGGAGTTGGCATTCCAGTAGACAGAAGGCTATGCGTGTTATTCTGAATGTATTCCAAGTAGTCTGATAACAGTGAGGAATTAAATGAATTTTGTCTAAAATGTATTCCAAGTAGTCTGATATACCAGTGAGGAATTGATGAAATTAAATGATGAAATATGAAATAAGTTGCATGAGCAGAACCGAGACTAGTCGATAACGCCAAATCAATCTGGGTGATTGAACGTTCCACGAGACCGAATGCTACTAATTAGCTATATGCTAAGTTCAGGCTGCAGTTCATAGTGACCGCCGAGTCAGAATCTGTGGGCCGCGTTGAAGCAGCCATTTGCGGCTGATGAGTTGACCTGCTTTTCCCCTCTTGTGCTGTTGGCAAATCCCTAAGGGTGAGAATCAATTTGAAAATTATTATAGAAGCGCGTGAATTACTAGTATACTGTCCCCAAAGGAAATTTCTGAAATGTTTTGGCAAAGTATTTAATTAATCGGAAAAAGTTCAAATTAAATCGGAAAAGTTAATAGAAATAATATCTTTCGAATTATATATCATATAATTGCCATTCCAATTATATCAGGAGCGCCTGAATTACTAGTATATTGTCCCCAAAGGAAACTTCTGAAATATTTTGCCAAAGTATTTAATTAATTAAATTAGCGAAAAGCAACAATGTTTTTTATTAAAAGTACCTAAAACTGTCATTCCAATTATAACAGGAGCGCGTGAATATATTCGTATATTGTTTCAAAGAGATATAGCTGATATATTGTTGGAAAACGAAAATAATTCATCGAATACACGACAATAAAATCCTTTGTCCACGCGAGTCGGACACGAGACTGGGGGAAGAGAGGGGAAGAAAAATACATCGCTGGATTTGATCAGTAACGGGCTAAAGTATACAAAGATAATAATAGACCCAGACATAGCTTAACGACAAAATGACCACGACTATCGTCCCCAAACACAAATTCAACGAATATTTAGATCAGAGAATGAAAGACAGAGCAGGCGGGAAATTACACTACAAACCCGTTAAAAAGATTTGGGAGGAAGTGAGACTGAGATGGACTCAAACAGGTTTTCTTAGTGGAGTCGCCCCATCAAAAGGGCAACTCCTCATTATGGAGAAAGAATTGGAGGAAGCAGTGAAGCAAGGGATAGAATGTGAAGTGGATAAGAATAAGAGTCACTTATTTAAAAAAAAGAAGGGACAAAGCAAAGGGAAAAGGCACAGGCTGAGATGAGAATAGGTTTATGGGCAATTGAGGAAATTAGGAAAGCTCTCCCTTACCGGAAACCTGATACGATGGGAGTGGTCACTGGAGCACCAACTGACACCAAAGAGGGCAGGCCCAATATTAATGATGGCCCACCTACCACCACAGCAACCCCATCGGCCCCCACCCATCTATACCCAGAACTGCCACAGGGAGAGAAAAAAGCACCACCTCCCTATTTTCAAAATCCATTCACTCAGCAATCACCTCCCCCCTTCCAGGGCATGTCTGACGAATATGCTCCATGGCCCTGAAGCTGCTCACCACTAACCTACACTCATCATTGACCTGGACTACTGAAGCATCAAAGGCTTTTGCACTCTTGAAAACAGATCTCTAAGTGGCAGTAGCCTTAACAGCACCTGACTAAAAAAAAAACAAGTTCCATCTGGATGTTTCTGAAAAGGAAGGATTTACATCATCCATCCTTTTCCAGAACCTAGAGGGGGAGAGAAGAGTGTTGAGGTATCACTCCTCCAAACTGGACTACATTGAAGAAGGACAAACCACATGCTCCAGGTATGTGGCTGCAGTGGCAAAAGCTATTGGAAAAACAGCCCACATGATAATGTGCCATCCATTGGAAATCCACACCCACCATGGGGTTGCAGCATATCTGATGAGCAAAGAATTCACGTTCAGCGCTGAAAGGAAAACGAAAATCCAGAATAAATGCACACAATCACACATCACATTTGTCAACACTGACAAAAACATGGCAGACGCACTCAATGCTGAAGGTCTACCCCACTCCTGTGCAGAAAGAGCTGCACAGGAACTGAAACGGAGACCTGACCTGGGGAATGAACCACTCACCAACACACACAGATATGGGGAAAGACAATGTGACTAATGGAAAAAGGTACCTGTTAGTTATGGTAGACAGGTTCTCTAAATGGGTTGAGGCAATACCAACAGCAGGGGAGGATGCAAAATAGGTCATTAAGTGGCTGCAAACCGAACTCGTGTGTTGTTTAATGACAAACGCTCCATGTACCAATAGGGTCGGATGTGTAAATGTCAACTGATTAATGTGTATTGTGTAATGACAAACGCTCCATGTACCAATAGGGTCGGATGTGTAAATGTCAACTGATTAATGGATGTTGTTTAATGATGGGGTTAGTGTACAGGTCACAATCTCATAAGTCTCGTGGAACGCGCCAATCAAATGTATGTGCAGGTTTGAAGTTGATTTGGGTTGAAGTCCTGCCCCTGGCGTTGCTGGCCATGATAGCCTCTCCAGGTGCAGGCACCCATCTCTCTCCTCATGAGACAATGGCTGGAGGAGTCATTCTGGGTTCACCAAGGAAGGGAGGTCATATGCCCGCCCTTGATGTACAACAAATTGTAATGTTTGATAATTGACGGAACTTTCTGCAGCTCTCTTCACACAGATTCATAAGGTCCAACGGGGAAGCAGAAGGGAGATCTGGCACACGGAAGGTAAAAATTGGTGACTGGGTGGGGTTAATGTCCACAAGAGAAAGTGGCTAGAACCCAGGTGGACTGGACAGTACGAAGTGAGGGAGGTTACTTCACACTCAGTCCAGGTCAAAGGTAAATCAGGCGCACCTTGGCACCACCTCACACATTGCACTCCAGCCCCAATCCCTTCTAGAACACTGACAGAAGTCAGAGCTGATTTAAACAGCTTAAATTCGATTCCAAATGAAGACATTTCTGACTCAGGTGATGCGGAATCAAACTCCGCCTCCCCTGATAAAGGAACCTCGCCCAGAGAGAGGGATATTTCTCCCTCCCTGGGCAAGGCTAGGGATATCTGGCCCCTTATTTGTGATATTCCTACTGACATTTGGGGTGTCCCTGGGCACTTTCACATGGTTAATAGAATAACTATAACCGGATCCCCATGGATATATGTCACGGACACTCTAGTCTAACTAGGTAATAATAGATTAAAAAATTTAAAAAATTAAAAATTTAGATAACAATAGTTAAAATAAGAAACTAATATGGCTCAAATTGAGAAGGTTGAATAAGAGTGGGTGGAGAGCTATGCAGAGAATGGACAGAAGATGGCAGTATTGCAGCACCCAATGGTCTCCCAGCCGACTGGTTGAATGCTGGTGACATAATTTTGTTTTTTGGAGTAAACATTAAGGTTAAGGGTTTCCGTGTACCCAGAGATAAGATATCTTAAAAGAATACACTCATATGGGAATAGGAGTTTTACTTTCTGAGTTTTATTTAGGCAAGGGACTTTGAGAAGATAAAGGGTTCTTTTGGTATGTCTAGATATGGAACACGAATGTAGGTGTAACATTTTGACCTGTTTTCTGTTTCCATTGCATTTTCCGGCGACTTGATCACTCACGGGGAAATGTAGTGAGAATAATGAGATTGTGTCATTTGGGATACTAGTTTTGAGGTAAATTGATTATAATAGAGTTTATAACTCTTGACCATAAGGTAAGCATTTGTTTTGGCCATTAGAAGATAGAGATAGGTTAATTAAGGTTATGTTAGGACTTTAAAGATTGACACTATAAGACCTGTTGTTATTTTTAAATCCATGCAGATAAAGTCAAAACAGTGAGACACTTAGTTAATATTGTAAAGGAACACATAGAAAAAGGCAGACAGATGGGTCTACCCCGCACTGTTGAGACCTTGAAGGTTTGAGAGCAGAGTGGGGAGGGTGGACCAGGAAATGAGCAAGGTAGGCTGTGAAATAAGATAGGAGAGAAAGGGGTTAACATATATAAGCAGCACAGATACATTTCAAAGTAGATAAGTCACTTGACAGAGAATTGGAAAAGAATAGATATGAATGTACGCCCAAGGGAGAATTGGAAATGCGGGGAATAAAAGGGACGTTCCTAGAATATGATGTACTAAGTTATTATTTAGAGTAGGTAAGGTTGATACCTGGCCAGAGCCAGGTATCAAACGAAGGAGGGTACATTGTGGACTAGGAAAGGATGGGGCCTATTGGATAATAAACTTATTTAAAATTAAACATTTATAGCTAAAAAAATAAATAAATAATTAGGCATAGAAGTTAAATATATAATCAGAAAGAACAAATGAGGAACTGTTTGCTAACCAAACCTGTATGTCCAAGAGTTTATACATTGCAGGTGAATTAAGGGAGAAGGTGAATCACTCGACCTGGGGGCATATCGCACTTGGAGGGTGAGACACACCGACACTGCCGAATGATCACAGAGTTAAGGAGAAGAACTGTTGCTAATAAAGCTCAGGGGTCAACTCCTTAATGAAGAATTCCCTGACCCCGACCTTTCCTCACTGTGTTCGTTCATAGAAGTGAAAGTGTTGCTTGATCTCTGGCTGATGATGTGTTCTCTGAGAGAGGGTGGGGTTTTACAGGACTGCTTGTAGTCCTGAGCTGTCTGATAAGGATATGATGGGGAGGTTACCATCGCAGTGCTGCCGGAACCACCACCAGTTCCAACGGACCAGGGTTCAGCCGGCCTCCTCCACCACTTCAAGACCAAGTCCCACGCCATCACCTAAGCTCTCCAATCTGGTACAGATAATAAATATAAAAGACATCTCAGATAGTGAACATTTGGGGACTGAAACTGTTTGAGGAAAGGGAGAATATGTGTTTGGCCTACAAAACACTTAATAGAAAGGACTGTGTCGTATGTGGACATGCCAGACCTATTCTGGCTGCTCACCCATTTGTCCTAAGTAATGGGGAAGGTTGGATGTGCATATTGGAAAAGTTCGAGCCAAATTCAACCCTGTGTAAAACTCTGAGTCTTGTGTTCCCAGTGGTCCCTCCCCAGAAGGTACCGTGGGGAGTTAAGGCATATGGGGGATGTAACAGCTGTATCCCTGGCACAGGTAGCGGTATGGACTATGGAAGGCTCCCTGCTACTACCTGCATCACTAATACCACTAGGAACTAGAGGTGTTGCTGATGTATGGTGGATGTGTGGACCTGCCAGGCGGTTGACCCCATTTTTGAAAGGAAATTGTCGTTGCTCATGTGTTTTGGCCAGTCTGATACCACCGTTGCCTATTATGATAGCTAATCAACTTCTGGGAAGATACACAGGACACAGAGGCTTGGGACCAACCCAGGAGACGGCAGAAACGTGACGCTCCTTGGTCCGAGGGTACAGATAACATGCACACCAACCTGTTGGGGGTCCCAATAGGGGTCCCCCACGAATTCCAGACATTAACCAGGAATGATGGCCTGTGGCATCTGATGCCCATCCTTGGCCCAGCTATTGTTGATGTTAAAACAAAAGGTCTGGATCAATTATAAACACACCCACACAGGACTTACAGGGATGGCTGAACAATTGGATGCTGCCTCACAAACCAGTAGACACAATAGACTAACACTGGACATAAGTCTGGCCAACAAGGGAGGTGTAACAGTGTTGCACGTTTGTTCCTAACAATACTAGTCCGGATGGGAGCATTTCAAAGGCTCTGAGTGGGTTGGCAAGGTTATCAGTGGAGATGAAGGGTCTTGCAGGTGTGGAGGAGAGTGGACTGTTCCCCTGGCTGGGTGGTTGTTTTGGTAAGTACACTGCAATGATGATTACTGGATTTCTGACACTAGTTGTGGTTTTTCATTTCTGTGTTGCCTGTATCATACCTTGTTTGAAGAAGTTTGTTACAGATGTGTAAGGAGCCTCTAGTATGATGCCGTTGCTTGATGCTCCAGTTGGAGAGGCTGATACGAAAACGAGCTTCCGCAGGAGAGTGGGCTGACAGAGGAGGACCCTTGGTTTGGTGTAGTTGATGTTGAATGAATAAAAAGTGATGTTTGTCCTACCTGTTGTGAAGGTTTGAAGTTCCCGGGTGGCGACGAGCCCACCTGGTACAGGTTGCATAGAGGGATGGACCTGAGGGTTTAACATATTCTCGTTTTTTGGTTTACTAATGTGTGGTTGGCCACTCCAGGGGTAGTTATTGGAGTGGTCTCCTTTTTGGTCCTTGCTCATTTACGACTCAACTTACATTGATGCTATTGGTGTCCCTAGGGGGTGCCAGATGAATATAAACTGGCGGACCAAGTGACAGCTGGGTTTGAATCATCATTTGGTTGGTGGTGTACAGTTAATAAAAAATGTGGACAGAATTAACTACATTCATTTTAATGTCCAGAAACTGGGCAATTGGACTCAACAAGGCTTCGAGGCGGTCCATGGACAATTGGCAGCTACGTCCCTGATGGCATTTCAAAATAGAATCGCGGTTGATATGATATTGGCTGAACGGGGGGGGGGTCTGTGCAATGTTTGGTGCACAGTGTTGTACCTTCATTCCCAATAACACAGCTACGGATAGGAGTCTGACTGTAGCATTGGAGGGACTTCGTACCCTTAATGGTAAGATGAAACAGCATTCTGGAGTGGACACTACTATGTGGGACTCATGGATGGATGCCTTTGGTAAATATAAGACGCTGGTTTCCTCTATCCTAGTATCAATTTCTGTTTTTGCGGCCATTCTTGTAATAACTGCAGCCATAGACCCTAATCAGGAAAGGGCCCAAATGTTCCCATTGCTTGAGGATGGGGAAGCTGGACCTGTCTATCTATTTGAGGACTAAGATACTTCTATGTCACGTCTCTTGTGAGACGTGAAGAGAGGGAATTAAAAATTTGTCTCCTGACAAATTTTATCCCTTAGCTTTGTCTTTTTATACTTTTATGTCACGTCTCTTGTGAGACGTGAAGAGAGGGAATCAAAAATTTGTCTTCTGACAAATTTTATCCCTTAGCTTTGTCTTTCCATACTTTTATGTCACGTCTCTTGTGAGACGTGAAGAGAGGGAATCAAAAATTTGTCTCCTGACAAATTTTATCCCTTAGCTTTGTCTTTCCATACTTTTATGTCACGTCTCTTGTGAGACGTGAAGAGAGGGAATCAAAAATTTGTCTTCTGACAAATTTTATCCCTTAGCTTTGTCTTTCCATACTTTTATGTCACGTCTCTTGTGAGACGTGAAGAGAGGGAATCAAAAATTTGTCTTCTGACAAATTTTATCCCTTAGCTTTGTCTTTCCATACTTTTATGTCACGTCTCTTGTGAGACGTGAAGAGAGGGAATCAAAAATTTGTCTTCTGACAAATTTTATCCCTTAGCTTTGTCTTTTTATACTTTTATGTCACGTCTCTTGTGAGACGTGAAGAGAGGGATTTGTAAGAAATTGAAATAGAGACTGGAAACTAGCAATAACTACACTTCAACATAAGCCATATATTATACAAAAACACACATACTCCTCATTTCTCTTGGATATATGCTGGACTTAAGACACCAACTATAGACACACATAATTCCCCTCCCCCATAATAACCACAGACACACCCAACCCATGGTTGGACCTCAGGACAAAGAACTCTCAGGAACCAATGGAACGTGGACACCAGGCCTGATCAGGACTACCCAAGACCCAGATCGACCAACCGGAAGGCCGGACTCGCAGATCTACCTACTTTGCTTGTTGTCTATATAGTACTGAACATTTCTGGAAACTGGCTCTTTCCCGGACGATTCACTAGGAGTCAGACTGGAAGAGCCTTGCTGCAAGATTTTACTAAGATATCTTTACATGTAATTAAACGGCCTTATTATAAAATTATCCACCTCGTCCTATTGTCTCCTCTTGTTCTCCTGTCAACAGTAAACGTTTTATTAACAAAAGTCAATCACCAGCAATCCCATGCCATGATATTAAACACTAGCAGACAGGATACTCCTCAAACTTTTACCTGAATGTGTCCACCACAAGCACAGCTAACAAACAAACCAAGAATAACTATAAAAAGCCATACATCGTTCAGAATTGGTCATAAGCAAATGATGCAGTCTTCCTTTCCATTAACAAAGAAACAACTATGACCCTTCGATCAAAATAAAACCATAATAAACTCATGCATTATGTTTAATCTTCAAGCCAAAAAACTTCCAATGACAATTCAAACATATATATATCCTGTCTAGGATCAGCGTGCCGCTAGCGGCACCCCCCCCCCCTACCCCACTGAAAAACCAGTGCCGCGAAATTCAAAAAAAATCTTTTTTTAAAATATTTAACTTTCACACATTAAAGTCCAATACAGCTAATGAAAGACACAGATCTTGTGAATCCAGTCAACATGTCCGATTTTTAAAATGTTTTACAGGGAAGACACAATATGTAAAGATGTACATCTATTACCTAAAAACACATTAGCATAATCCACCATCTTTTATTTGTCCACCAACACCAGTAGCCATCACCAATTCGGCTAAACTAAGATATTTATAGCCCCTAACCAACAAAAAAACTCATTAGATGACAGTCTGATAACATATTTATGGTATGGGATAGGTTTTGTTAGAAAAAAGTGCATATTTCAGGTAGATGGCATAGGTTACAATTGCACCCACCGTCACAAATGGAATAGAAAAACTACTTAGAGCAACGTGTTTACCTACTTACTAATCATCAAACATTTCGTAAAAATACACAGCATACACGAATCGAAAGACACAGATCCTGTGAATACAGACAATATTTCAGATTTTCTAAGTGTCTTACAGCGAAAACACAATAAATCGTTATATTAGCATAGCACATAGCACATAGCAGCCCAGCATTGATTCTAGCCAAAGTGAGCGATAAAAGTCAACATCGCCAAAAGATATTAATTTTTTCACTAACCTTCTCAGAATTCTTCCGATGACACTCCTGTAACATCATATTACACAATCCATATAGAGTTTGATCGAAAATGTTTATATTTAGCCACCAAAATCATGGTTAGACAATGTGAAATGTAGCTCAGCTGGTCAGAAAATGTCCTTGCGCCACTTAGACAGTGATCTACTCTTATACATAAATACTCATAAACGTGACTAAAAAATATAGGGTGGACAGGGATTGATAGACAATTTAATTCTTAATACAATTGCGGAATTACATTTTTTAATTTATCCTTACTTTTCAATAGTTTGCGCCAAGCGAAGCTACGTCAAAAAACATGGCGTCCTAAGCCACTAAAATGTTTCGACAGAAACACGATTTATCATAATAAAAATGTCCTACTTTGAGCTGTTCTTCCATCAGTATCTTGGGCAAAGGATCCTTTCTTGGGAGTAATCGTCTTTTGGTGGAAAGCTGTCCTCTTGCCATGTGGAAATGCCAACTGCGTTCGTTCGGGATGAACTGAAAAGCGTGCCCAGCTATTCACATCGTTTCAAAAATAAATGTCCCAAAATCGCACTAAACGGATATAAATTGCTATAAAACGCTTTAAATTAACTACCTTATGATGTTTTTAACTCCTATAACGAGTGAAAAGATGACCGGAGAAATATAACAGGCTAAACTAACTCTTGGAACAGGAGAGGGTCGGTGTCCTCCACGCGCGTGACGCACCAAGAAAAGACTTGCAAGCTACAGGGTTTTTTAATTTATAGGGCCTGTGAACGCGCAATCGACCCCATTGGAATCGTCATCACGTAAAGGCATCCAGGGGAAGACGTAAGAAGTGTCCGTATAGTCATAGCAATAACAGTGCCCTTTTAACTGACTTCAGAACAGTGGCCAACATTTCTGAAATCTGACTCCATGTCAGGGAAATTGCTGTAGAATGGGCTCTGTTCCACTTAGAGACAAAATTTCAACTCCTATAGAAACTATAGACTGTTTTCTATCCAATAATAATAATAATAATATGCATATTGTACGATCAAGGATTTTGTGGGAAGCCGTTTCAAAAATTACCCAATTAGCATAAATAGTCTCAACAGCGCCCCCATCCTCAACAGGCTAAATATATATATATTTTTTTATTCAAATATATTTCCCTTCTACAGACGGAGTAAGACAGGAATAGAAGACATCACCATACTACTTTATGCTTTTACATAGTTTCTCACTCACTACTACCACTCTTTAAAAGTTCACAAAGCAGATTGGACATTGTGTCATACCTAGAATAAGTTACAAAAGTGCACTAGAATAAGTGTTGACTTGGTCAATCAAAAATGGCATCTCCTTTGGGTGTAGACAGCCCTGGTTGTTTATTACTTTCTCTCATTGGTGGTTGATCCTCTGTACATCATGTTACATCCTTTCAGAGGTCCAATCAAATGGAGACTCGCTCACTTCAGAGGAGGCACCACATCTTATATTCTAGCATGGTAGTGTCGGTCTCACTGGATAGTTTGATGATTTATCTATGTATAAATGTACATTTTAAAAAGCAAAACATATTACAAAATGTGCAAATTAAACATACATATTCCATGTAGGCTACATACAACTCAGGCATACTTTTCGGTTCCCTAGAAGTTCCTTCAAGACTATCGTGGGAGACAGTGAATTGTAATCAAAATATGGTCACTTAAGCCTGTGGCATGAAACACAACCAAGCGAGAGAAAAAAAAGGAGAGGAAAAAGACTGCTTAGTAGTGACAAAAGCAACCAATGACAAAGGAAAAATCTAAGTTAGAAAGAAAACTCCCACATTTACAGATTGGAAGACGATGTGAGCAGCTTGGGTAATGATGAGACTATGGCATCCTCACCTAGCAAAGAACTTTGAAAGGGTTGCGCTCTCTGCTCAGGCAGTGGCTACTTGAGTTCAGGGATGAGCTGAGACCAGCTGATGTTCCCCATACCCAGATCATCATCCTCCAGACCAGAGAAGCTGATATCCACCAAGATCTTGCTCAGGCTGTCGTTCATGGTGTCCAGGACCAAGCCCTCCGTAAGGGAGCGGTTGGCTGTGGAGGGACCCCCGATCTGGAGCTCTCTGGAACAGCCCTGCAGACGCTCTGGCCCCGGGGAGCAGGTGCCGGTGGGACCAGCCGCAGATGTGGAGCGTGCAGAGGTGAGCAGCTCGCGAGGGGAGTTGAACAAGGGCAGGTCCTTAAAGGGAGTGCTACTGAAGCTGAAGGGGGTGTGGTCATGGCGGTGTGGGGTGAAGCTGGGGCCGGGGGTGCGGATGGGGCTGAAGTCCAGCATGCCGCCTCTCTCCTTGCCCAGCGGGGTCACCCTCCAGGGCTCTAACAGCACAGTGGGTGGCTTGCTGGGGGTGGAGGAGGCTGGGTGGCTGCTCTTGATGGGAGTCTTGAAAGAGAACTCCCTGCAGGGGCTGTCAGGCTCCGGCCGGGGGTCGAGCTCGGCGTCCTGTAAGGCGGAGCCGTCGGAGGCCAGGCCCGAGTCGAAGAAAGTGCTGTCAGGGAAGAGGAGCACGGGCTCCTCGTTGGAAGGCAGGACGAGGCGCTGCTTGCGACGGGAGCTGCTGACTTCCTTCCTGGTGTTGGTCAGAACAGCCCTAGGGGTAACGGAGGTCAGGGGCACACAGACCTGCTCCTCCTTCATCTCCTCAATTGGAGGAGCATACAGGATCACTGTGGAGGCATCACTGTACGTAACCTGCAAACGCAGTAACATGTATTAATTTAATAATTATAGGGAATCAAGTAATCCCCCGCCACTTTACAAAACAAAAAAAGGTATGGTGAGACTTTACCTTGGGAGCTATACGGACCCTCTTGCCCCCTCCCGAGGAGCTAGATTTCTGCTGGGGGGCAGAGAGGGGGAGCCGTGTGGACGAGGACAGGAAGAGTGACTGGGTGAAAGGCAGCTGGATGGGGACCAAGTAGGAGTCTGCACGAGGAAGAAGAGGCTTCATCTTCCTCTCTGAAGATATGGATGGCAAAAAAATAAAATAATTGAGGCAACGGCTACACATCAATAATTTCCAACTCTCAAAGGTTTGGTAATCGTCCAGCTGCTTGTTTCCCCGCACTTACCAGGAACACTGGCAGATGTTTTCTTGATTTCAGGAGCAATTCTCTTTTGTTGCTGCGGGAAACAATTGAGATGTTAACTTATATGAAGACGGCATGAGTTAGACCTGTGTAGGAGAAGTTACTGACTATGTACAGTGGTCCTGTGATGTCTGCCTCTCTCTGCCTACACCTTGCATCTCCCCTGAAATGAATTGTCAGCTTAATGAGCTAAAAAAGAGCAGATGGAAAGCATGTCCTGTCCTCTCTCCAACGGTCCTGTCCTCCCTGACTGACTGCCACAGATGAAAAGGGTAAAACAATCTTACATGTTGGTCACAGACCTGCATGGTCCGAGACGAGATGGAAGTCGGATCAGACTCAGTCTGTGGGGTGGAAAATTGGTCAAAAGGGACAGAGTTATCATAGAGATAATAATCAAAAAGTAGATTTCAAAGTGAAGACAGTTATTTGCAGGCATTTGTCCTTTTGTGGAGTCCCATAGTTGTAATTGGCCAGCGACAAAATATGACTAAGAACAGAAAAGTGGGTAACATGCCAACCTTGTACACCTGGTCAAGAGTAAGGCAGCGATTGGCCTCTGGGCGGATGGTCCAGTAGGAGATCTTGCCATCTTGTGTTGTCTCACGGATGAACATGTCATGCAGGGAGAGATTGTGGCGGATGGAATTCTGGCAGAGGAGCATAGACAATATCAAACTAAGAGGATGTGGCTTATGCCATTGGCAATTATACAAGTTTTTGTTGGGTGCTTAAGGGGTATTTTTCTGCTTCTATTGTAACATGATCTTGTCCTCAACTACTAGAGCGGCACCAATACAATCTTTCTGTGACCAAGGGGTTATTGTGGATGTTTACCTTCCAGCCTGGCTTAGCCACCTTTCGGAAATATGGAAAGTGATCCTCAATCCAAGTATAGATCTCTTTCAATGTCATCCTCCTGCTCTTCTTACTGTTGATGGCAAACTGAATCATTGCCATGTACGAGTAGGGTGGTCTCTCTGACAAGGGGTCTTTGACAACCCTGTGTGCTTCCATTCGCTCACTTTGTGACTGTGTGCAAAACAGAACAAAAGAGAGGTTGGTTTCGTTTGGCCTATTTAGATACTACTCTTTGAAGACTCAACAAATGCAGCAAGCACGCAGAACTAATATCACACTTGAGTGCAACACTTGAAACATTCTAGATAAACATATAACACGGTGTCGGTGACACCCTCCTTGAGCATCACTGTTTACATACGTCCGTTGACAATCACACTGAGATGCTAAAAGAGGAGCCAAACCTGGAGAATCTGTTGGCAAGCATCATGATTCTCTTTATTGGCAGCTTTCTTAGCAGGATCTGGTTCAAGACCATCTGTATTCATCCTCCCAAGCCACTGGATGTTAGTAAGGCTGTCATCTAGAGGACTGCAATCAAGGTCCCTATTCACTGTGAAATAATAAAAACTGTGCGCATCAACAATGTTCATCATCAAACAGTTAAACAACACCGGAAAAGTAGAGTCATTTAACCCAAAATCATGAAAGCATATAAACATACATGGTTTAATTGTAGTCAAAGCCTTAGTATCCTTTAGGCAGTCCATTGTTGTTGCCTTCTCTGGCTGTGTGACAAGAGCCATGCTACTCCTACCAGAGCTGCGACCTCTCATATAGCTAGGTTGACAGAAAGAATCTGCAACATCCTCGATACAGCCACCACCACTTAGAAGGATGAATTTGTTTGGTCCTTGAGAGCCACACTCCTTCCCCTTGGCAGTGAGGGCCCCAATTACACTCTGAAGGTCTGCAGTTTTGGGGATGACAACCACTTGTGTGCCAGGCATAGTGGGATGGTCCATGATACGGATGCCATCAGGAAAACACTGGCCACCTGAGGGTTTGGATGTGGATGCTTCCTTGTGTCGTAGTCCATCCGGCTCATCAACTGCTGGTTCATTTAGCTGAAAAGGAAGCTTCCTCCTCCTAAGGATCAGGGGCCTTCTTGGGCTCTGTCTCATTCTGCTCAGATTACAGAGCTGGCCCTTTGACTTCACTTGATGTCTGAAGAGATAACAGGTAACGTTAAAGTTAGAATGTAACGTTACAGCCAAAACTACATTTTCGCTGGGGCAGAAAAAGCTGGTTAGGTTTGAGCTAGTTGTCTATAATGGCTAAATGATAGGTAAACTGATCTGATGACGAATCAGGTGCTGACAACTTTCTACCTGAGATGATATGCTGCAGCTAAGTAAGCAAGGCTGTCGATGCAAAAGCTGTTAGTTCGAAAATTATCCAAGGTTCTTTTGATGGGCAAATTAAAGTAGCGTTGGTAACAACGCCGAATTAAATGTATATCGGTTATGGATCACATCATGAAGTGATGTTTTCCATATTTGCGCTGACGTTACTCTAGTAACTTGCTAATCTAACTATACTAAAATCTATTTGATTGTATCAATTAAAAATAAAGCAGCCAGGTAATTGTTACAATAGCTAGCTAGCTAGCTAACGATTTTAGAATAGAAATACCAGTCTTTCAAATATCAGCTATGGTTATGACGCAGTCTTCTAGAATATGATGGTGTAAGCTAGTTGCTAATCCACGGGTTTCTAGTTAGCTAGCTAGCTAACATACAAAGAAGGTAGAAACATATTCTCCAAACTAGCTAGTAGTTAGTTCGCTAGCGGTAATAGTTAACGCGTTTAGTTTGCCAGCTAACGTTAGTCCAGTTAATTAGCCAGCTAGCTAGCAACTTTAACCAAGTTGCATATAACAAACCTTCATATTATGGTGATGCAATGCGCTTTTGTTCTGGGTTATTTGACTCCTTAATTAAACAATGACAATAATCGAAAATGAAAGTTGACAGGTAGTTTGTAGATCTCAATCTCCTTTCATTCAGTGTGAAAGGGAATGGGATTTTGAATTTTGGCGCAGTATTTGCGATTCCGGTCATGTGATCTTTGCATATCCAATGGACTGAACCCAGTGGATGTGAAAGCCAATCAGCGTTAACCATCATGTTAACGGCAAGACTTGGAGGACAGCGAAGCAAATGCAAAACGTTTGCATTTTCTGATTCAGACATTATTTCTTCAAAACATTGATAGCTAGCTACTTCTGACATGCAGTTTACACCCAGGTACGTCGTGTGATTATACGAAGGCGTATGTACTCTTCCATGTGTTCATGGAAGGGTACTTCACTCTGTTGTTATTTTTTGTTGTAGCTAACTAGCTACTTAACCCAAAGCAAGCTATAGCGTTATAACGTTTATTATATGCCACATCTGTTTCATACTGCATTCCTTTAAAACGTCACCATATATTTAACCTTCTCTTTATCCCATCAGCTCCTCAGCCATGATCTCTGATGCCCCGTAAAACAAGAAAGAAATCTTTGCCAAACTCACAGAAGCCGTCGTTGTTGTTTTTTGAGCCACCACTTGATGACGCCAGATACCACAATGTGCCTCAAGTGAGCGGCGCACTCAATCCCAAATCATTTCTAGATGAGCAGCGACAGAACAGCTGCACAGCCTGTAGTTCTTGGGTAATCACAGTTTATAACTGTTAATGTGCATGATGCTAATCATGTTTTTAATGTAATTATTTACTATCTTCTGAATGTTGTCCTTTCATACCATAGACTATAAATAATGTATGACAAACATGTTCAAAGATGTCTTGTCTCTCGCTCACTCAATTTCAGGTGAGTCCACAGTTTGATCAGCTACCGCCCCCTGCACCCAGAGGAAGGCGAGGGAGGAAGAAGTGCCTCTCTGCAACAAGCATTCTTGACAAGAGTTCTCACTTATCCAGAAAAGGTAGTGTTTACAAGTTCCAAGCCTTATCCTTTCAGAGAAGGTCAACAGCCCAACCTCTCCATCAAAAGCATGCATGTAGAAAGAAGGCTGTAGAATCTGCTCTTGGGGCCCATGAGGAGCAGCAGGGCTTGCAAGTTCATAAGGTTGGTTCTCTAAGTACAGAGTACCTAAGTAACCAAGATGAAACGGAGACACCAACACAGATAACTTCTCTCAGGAAAGGGACAGCTGAGAGGAGACGGTTGTCAGAGGTAACACCGGAAGATGCAGCATCAACCTCCGGCAGATGTGTGGGGGTCCTTAGAACGTCAGCTGCCAATGTTGCCAGACATGGCAAGAGCCCAGCGTCATGCTCTGCTCGGACTCCTGCCTCAGCAACACACCACACCCCTGGCACGGATAATGTCTTCTCCCCACTTGATGTAGAGACTCCAGCGTTACACCATGATGGAAGTTCCTCCTTTCTTCGCCTCCTGTTGCCTGCGTCACAGCCGATGACCCCGCCACATACTGTGACTTCAGAGATTTTAGCAACAGACACCCCAGAGAGGGACTATGGAGTCAAGGTTACATGGAGGAGGAGGAAAGGGCTGATGAGGTTGCTGAGGGACCGAGGTTATCTTTCAAGTGCAGAGGCACTAATTAGCATCTAATCAACATAACTGTAAATGTTGACATCATTTTACTATCATGTTCTGCAATTAACAATGAATTGTAGTTAACATTGCAGTTAACACCATATTAATAAATTTGTCCACTGATTGAAAGTGATATGTTGCGATAACTATAATATTATTGAGTCCACTCAATTGTTTTGCTGCTCGGGATAACTTGGCATGTTGTCCATGTGCAGTTGGTAGTTCAGCCCATTATGGATGTGGCTCTGTCTAGGTTCTTGTTTTCTTTGTACCCTGGGTCTACATTAAATATTTTTAAAAATTGGTTGTTTTTCAATTTAACATAAATGCATAATGCATTTTTGTGGTTTGAGTGTTACAACACTGGCTAGTAACGTTGGTAAAAATAGAGGGTTCTATTTACTAGCTACATTTGTGGAAACATGGAATGCAGAGGCAAAGAAACCTGTTCAATCACTCAAGTCTATATAACCTGCCATCCAATAGGATAGTCCGTTGTAGTCATGTGCGGTAACTAGGGCTGTGGGGAACAATTTTCCAAGCGTGTCAAGGAAAGTTGTCTGCTGCACGGGGAGGCCACCACCAGCTGGGATCCATAGCAACCGTGGATAAACATGAGTTACTACAGCACAAGGTAAGTAAAAAAAATATATATACGTAGTTCTTTGCCCATGATACTATGTAGAAATGCAGTGTCCAAATTGCATGGGCGAAGCGTGTCTGGTGGGTGGTGCGCGAGACTAGTCTGTCACTTTTTCAGAAGGCACTGTTGCTTGAGAAGACTGATGCTAGTTTGGCTAATGTTAGGCTAGCTAGCTAATGTTTCTTGCTTGCCTGAAGATAACGGAGCACGCTGTGGTAAATCAATCATGGAAGATGATATCAAGCACAAACTAAAATACATATTTTCCACAACTTGAAATGTAGCTAACTATTGTATACAGGAATCAAGCAGAGTTCAACGCTTATCATTAACCATTTGGGAATCGTTTTATCACGAAAAGGAAGCGTGAGTTGGTCAGTGAATTGTAGCTTGGAAAACTCCATCGATTGTTAGCTAGCGTGCTTGTTAACGGTAAAGCAGAAAGCACACAATTCTTCATGGATTGCTCGTAAACTTTTTGATATTTTTTTGTAACAGGAATGGGTTTGAAAATGAGAGAATCTTTTTTATTTTGACTTGCTAGCTAGCTATAACGTAAAATGTCAAAATTGTATGAACATGTATGTTGACAACGAAGCTATAACGACGTTATAAACATCTGGCAAGGCTCAAGCCTTGAATATGTTGGGTTGCTAACGTTACATTATTGCGTCACAAAAGCCATCAGATAGGGAATATATTACACTCGATTTCTCGAGTTACTGTGGCTTTGTCATAGGAGCTTGCGCCATTGTCATTGGAGACGGCACCGCAGAAATGTGGGTAGCTTGCTAAAAAATACAGTATTAGGGCCTATGAGGGGGGCAATCTTGGCAACATCACTTGGCACGGTCACTACCGAAGAAGTCTCCGAAACGGAAGAAGTGACAGGATGAACAACATCAACAAAAGCAGGTGAATCAAGCTAATGTCATAGGCATGATGATATTATGGAATTGTGGCCAACATGGGTACAATCCGATGTTGATTAGGGTGTTGGATGGTTCAGTTCGTGGTTAATGATGTGATAGGCTACATGGAGGCAATAGACAAATGATATGTCAGTCAAGAGTATGATTATTATTTAACACTTCCTGAACCCTTCGGCATAACAGAATCACCTGTCATAAACACAGTCATGACAGTTTGTCATTAAAATGACAACTGACTTTATACTGTTTATGACCATGCTATTATGACAAACACTGTTCTTTTGAGCAGTTTAAGGTGTTATACTAGCTAGCACCCACAAGTGAAATCCACTGCATTGCTTTTGCAATCTCATTTCACCCTGTGAAGTTGAGTTTCATTCAGGGATTCTTACTGCTTATTTCACTAGCAAACGTTTTCCATATGCTGTGCATTCCAGGTCAAAATAATGACACTCCACCCCCATATGATTGTGGATTGGAATGTAGGATGGCTGAATGTTATGTGACTATCTGGAGGCAATAAAGAATTCCACAGTCTTCGGTTTTTAAAGCGTACCCACGAATGTTGCAATACCATTGCACCCACAACAAACAATATTATTGGCTATTCCCTTTGTGACATCAATGCACACTGTTGAAAATGGCTCCGGAAAATTAATAGGCAAACATGTTGACAAGAAATGCAGTATTTCCTCTAGGATTTCCACCGAACATTTTAGAGGCCCTCTTGGACGCTGAGACAAAATGTTGCAGTTTTAAAGCTAATTTCCTGCAATTCTACACATTTTGCCATGGGGCAGAGAGAACATTTTACAGTTTTATAGCTAGTTTCATGCTATTCTAAACATTTTGCCATGGGGATGAGAAAGCATTAGCAGTTTTAAAGTAACTGGCCAGAGAAAATCTCACTTTAAAAAGTTTATATGCTGTTAACTCCCAAATAATGTTGTTGACTCGTCCTATACTTGTATTTGTGGCCAACGCATAAATTACAGCCACATCGACATTTTCCCACCTGGGGCAGAAAAAGATGGTTAGCTATAATGGCTAAATGACTGCTATACTGTTGAGCTGATGACGAATCAGGTGTTGGCAACTTTCTACCCGAGTTGATGGGCTGCAACTAAGCAAGTAAGACTTTCGATGCAACAGCAGTTAAAAAAGTATCCAAGGTTCTTTTGATGAGCAAATTAAAGTAGCGTTAGCTAGCTAGGGTAACCTGTTAACACCAAATAAAATTTATATCGGATATGGATCACATCATGATCTGATGTTTTCCATATTTGTCCTGACGTTACTCTAGGAACTTGCTAATCCTTTCCTACAATTCTACACATTTTGCCATGGGACTGAGAGAAAATGTGCAGTTTTAAAGTAACTGTCCAGTGAAAATCTCACTATTAAAAGTTAATATTCTGTTAACTCTTATCCAAATAATGTTATAGACTCGTTCTATACACATATTTGTGGCCAAAGCATAAATTGGAGAATAAACACTTCAAACTTGCATCTCAAACAGACCGTTTAATAAAAAATGCTTGCTTTTTCCTCATGGAGTATGACGTAATACTCCTAAAGAGGTTGAGCTGGCCAATCAGCAGTCTACTCGTATTAATATTTTTAATGATCGGTATACGCCCACACCATTCTGTTGTTGGGGTACGCCTAAACCATTCCAAGACAGAAAAGCTTTTTTTGGGAAGGAAAGCTATTTTACTCATATTGTAATTCGTTCTAGGTCATATTTCATATTAATCTGGAAAAACTGGACAGCTACTTTTAAGCAAATGTCATGCAATTCTACACATTTTGCCATGGCTTATGCTGTGTTCTTATGCTATCTGAGTGACTCGAACATAACAAAATCAAAAGGGGCCCCATGTGTAACGGGTTTCCTCCTTCTCCTCATCCGAAGAGGAGTAGCAGGGATTTGACCAAAATGCAGCGGGTTGTGAATACATAATGATTTAATAAACTACCTCTTAGCCTCCCCCCAAGAAATTTTTGGGTAGTACTCACTGGCTTTTCGGGCTTCCGTGCTAGACGCGTCCCCTCATAACTCCTGTTCCTCTCTCCGGTTTCCTCCAGCTGTTCCCATGGGCGGTGATTAACTTCAACTTTAGCCCATGGTCCCTTTCCTTCCATGATCTCCTCCCAAGACCAGAAATCCTGCTTTGTGCGCTGTCCGTTAACCCGCTGCTTGATCCGAGTTTGGTGGGTGATTCTGTAACGGGCTTCCTCCTTCTTCTCATCCGAAGAGGAGTAGCAGGGATTTGACCAAAATGCAGCGGGTTGTGAATACATAATGATTTAATAAACAAAAACAGAAGAACACGACAAACACTTGAATAATTACAAAACAAATAAACGAATGTAGACAGACCTGGACACGAACTTACATACAACGTGAAGAACACATGAACCAGGAAAACAGACTACATAAAACGAACGAACTAACAAAAACCGGAACAGTCCCGTGTGGCGTAACATACAGACACTGACACAGGAGACAATCACCCACAAACAAACAGTGAGAACAACCTACCTTAATATGACTCTCAATTAGAGGAAAATGCAAAACACCTGCCTCTAATTAATAGCCATACCAGGCAACCCAAAACCAACATAGAAACAGAAAACATAGACTGCCCACTCAAAACTCACGCCCTGACCAATAAACACAACCAAACAACAGAAAACAGGTCAGGAACGTGACACCATGCCAGTTTTTATTCTGGTGGTTGTTAGCTAGTTCTCAAAGATGATCTTATTTAAAAATATATGCCCTCATTATCTTTTCTGCATTTTTTTTTTATATCTGGTTTAAGTTTCCACTGAAAACGTTTTATGACTACAGGGGAAACACTGACATGACGTGTTGGAGCATGCCTCTCCCTGCCTCCTCTTACACTAGCTTCTCAATCAGTTTCAGAAGGGAAATCAACTCCCCCTATGGTCCCCCAGCACTCCTATTGATGTCTGTTTGATGTCAGTGCATTAGGACTGTGCTGACCAGAGGTGCCCTGAGAGCAGAGCATGGTGCTGTATGCGTAGGAGGTTACTGTAAGCTCTGCAGAAAAAGTGTGAAATCCATTCCTCAATTTTTACCCTGAGAGGAGAAAATAATCAGAAGGCAGTTACCACCCGTTCCTGTTCTAATGCTGCAATGTGGACTGATTATTTGATGTAATCTGCTTGTGTAGTCTTTCAGAGGATATATGTAGAGGATTAGTGTAAAGAACAGACATGTAGCCTGGGCAGGGTTTCCGTTTGGAAAATTTGGCGCCAGCCACAGTGACCGACAAGATTTTAATTTCCCGGATGTTTGACAAATATACCGGACATCCATATGCATTGGACGCGTAACATAAGGTGTCGTCTCATGGTGCTCAAAAGCACAGAATAGAAATGATCCTGTAAAGTTTTAATAAAATAAAGTACAATGATGTTCATATATCAACATGACAGGTTGAAAAGCAAAACATTGCCCAATGCGTCTTCATCCCTGCAATAAATCGTAAATGAATATCATTTAAAAAAAAAAAAAAACATTTAGCCTAGAAGAACAAGTCGCCTACACAGTAATAAAACACAACTTCAAAATGTAATATTTGTATAATATAATTTGCAAATGACCTGTCCTATAGCCTATTTGTATGAACATTTTAATTAATAAATAAAAAACCACAGCTGGTTTCAAATACAATCTAGGCCTCTCTAATTTAATTTAGTCTAGGCATAAAGATTTTAATTAGGCCTAATAAATAACAAAACATGGCTATCTATGAACTCCACGGCCAGCCCGCCTCGCTCCCAATTCCAGCTGCGATTCAGCACCACAGCAGTGGAAAGAGGCCATTCCAGGTGTCCACAAAATGAAGAAATTATCAAACTGATGTTGGACAATCAAATTTCATATGTAAATGTGAAAAAATGGTTACAGCTGGTTCAATAATAGAAAGCTTATTTTACAATACTCCTGTGAAACGAGGCCCGCACCATGCTATTATAAAAGCTCTTGTTTCCAAAGCTCAATGTTTAGTTTTTAAGTGCCACTGAATAAGCTCAACTGAAATGCACCAATAGTGCACGATACACATCATTACTCTACTCTGGTCTATCAATCCATTCCAAATCTATATAGGCCTGGCCTACTATACATGGTGATCTTGCCTAGGGCGGCAGCAGAACTGCTAGGACTGGGCCTGTCAAACATAATAATTTGCCTGTAATTTACTTGCGTTTTGCGGTGGACATTGGCCTGCTCAAAGTGAGCTGCTGCTGCTGTTGGGAAGTCAAAACTGTCCAAATCCTTGGAGCAGCTTAATGCACATCAACCTCGTTACTTTGTCCTCAAGAAGGCGCGATCTTGAGGCCGTATTTACTCTGATTTGGAGAAAGAATCCCCTCTCGATGGGCACACTGGAAACAGGGATCATCAACACAATCTTTGCCAATTTTGCCCAGTCAGGGTACATTTAGCTGAAATCCCTTGTGAGGACCTCGCATCTTTTTGCGTGAGTAAAAATAGAAACGCCACCGACACTAATTTCCAAGCTGCTTGAGGATTTATTAACCTAATGAAATGTATTTGCCTATGAAGTTGGAGCACATCGACTGGTATCTTCATCAATAAATAAAAAGCTTTATTTTGCAATAGATTATTAGATTTTTTTTTTCAGGACAATTTGTTCGGTCACAATTTTATTTAGCGTCTTTTATTTTATTTTGGCCCGAACGCTGTCATTTACCGGCTAACGGAAACCTAGAGCCTGGGTTTGGCAGGCAAAAACAACACACCAGGCCTGGTTCGCCACCACGTCCAAGCCCTCCAACCAGCCAGACACTATTTGTTTGTGTCCAGCTGTCATGCATGCAGATGGCACAGCTGCAAGGTCTGTTCAGAGAGGAAACATGGGAGTTTTAAATCCTGGCATGTAAAACATCTAACCTATCTCTCAAGCCCTTTCCAGTATCCTATCCTTCTCTCTTTCTCCGTAAGGGCTCTCTTCTCTCTGCTGTGCGTTTCATGCTTGAGTGACTCAATTGGCAGAGGATGCGAGTGTCTGTTTTAAGAGCTGAACAGAGAGGTAGAAAGTGACCTTAACACAGCAGTATCTCAGGCTGATACCATAAACCTGAGAGTAGAGGGGAAAATGCATCAGATGAAACTACTGATCAAGCGCATGGATGGACAAATGAAAATCGGGGTGTCTGTAAGGTATAGTGCACACGATTATCATGGTCAGTGACCTAAGATAATCATGCACTCACAGTCTCACTCAGAATCAGTTACCATTCAGTCTGCTGTCGGAAAATTGGTCCTGGTTTAATTCAATGTATCTTCAGCTTAAATCAGCTTTTGCAGGAATTCCCTTTCCATAAAGGTGTGGTTGTTGTATCCCTATTTCACAATGGCTCAGCAGACCTATAACAAACCAGCTGGACCTCAAGTATCTAACTGTACAAGACCTGTGGGTGAGAAAATGGGTCAGAAGGGTAGAAAATGGTTTGCAATTTACTTCCTATTTTCCAGCACATTCCGAACACATGCCTCCGCAGTGGCTTGGACAATCCATCCAGTTGAGTCAGGGACTGACAGACAGAGGGAAAACATCTGGTATTTGCAATAGGTAGGCTGGTTCTCAACTGAATCATGTAGGCTACTCCATTTTAGCCTACCTAATCTTCCGTGGGCAGATTCTGTGTGTAGACCGAAGAACCTGCCGGGACTCAATGGGATGCATGAGATAGCGAGCTTCTGTAGTTTCAGTCTTTGGGTTTTCTTTATTGTTATATGGACGTAAGGCGGTGTTTCGAGTGCTTACCAGTTGACACTTAACTCTTGTTTCCATCATTTGTTTTGACAGTGTTTAATTACTCTCAGGTGAATCATTCCCCAGATTGCCCTCAGCTGAGGAGAATGCCATTTTCCCTTCACAGGCACGCGCACGCAAACACACGTACACAAACAGAAGACGATATGACTTAAAGATCCTGTGGTCTCCTAGCAACAGGATCAAGGTCCCCCACTTCTTGCAAGTTTTAGGAATAAGAGGGTTGTTTGTTTATACTTACGTTAATTGGGAGTAACTGTGATTATCATCCAGAAACAGCTTTACTTACACAGATTCAAGGACCATATAAGGAAAGCCTATGTAGAAAGGCAGAAAACCAGAATAATGTGGTTTCACATTGACAAGAAACAGTTTGGTTCATTTTGCTATGACTAAACAAATTCCATGTTCTGGCATTTTCTGTCAAAATAAAAGTGTTGGAATATTTTAACTTAAGATACTAGGCCTAGGCTAAAGCCCACAAAGCGTAAACCAATTGGTGTTAAATTCAGTTTTTTAGTCAATGGTCTGCGGTTTTGGTATGTGAAATATCTCCCTCTGAGTCAGAGGAAATGGCGTCTGTGGAGTTCTGCAGAAAGCATTTTTATCTATTCCGATACAGTCATGTCCAGCTTTAGCACGTGGCCTATCAGTCTATATATCTGATACATCTTATAAACTGAGGAAAGACAGACATATAACTAAGTCAGAGGACCAAGTTTAGGGATTTTATGCCCGGTATTTTGTCTTGGCATGAACTCACGCCACATTTAGACTCCCCTAACAAATCCCTGTTCGTTCACTGTGTTGTGTTCAGAGGCTAGCCTCAAGTGTGGCGTCATGGCAACTGCTGCTACCCAGAGACCTCACCCTCAGCTGCTTGGCGCTGTCACTCCCTGGGATGGGACTCCCTCCAGGCTGCAGGGTAGCAGGGTTGTAGTTGGAGCTTCAGGTAGACCTTCAGACTGACTCTGGACCAGGTTGGGAGTACCATACATTACCGGAGCTGCTGCTGGACTGACTATCACACATCTAGACTGGCTGATACAGCATCATGGACAGTGTAAAGAGTGGTGTCTCCCAGCCTGTCTACAGCCGCTGGTCCTACAGGTATTCAGCAGGCCTACGTAGGCACACGCTCGCACGTAGACATTATCATATTGTGTACACACACACACACACTGTGTGCTTGATTTCTCATAAATGTGTACTGTAATATGAAAGAGGAACTGAGAGTCCTGTGAGTCAGGTGTTAGTTGTGCCTGTGACAGACAGATACGCTTTGAGCATCTCCTCTTGTTCCCACTGCTCCTACCTCTTACCCACACCTCTGTTCTCCTTGGGCTGAATGGCTTACCTGCTGTTAAAGGGAAACCACTGTTTTCATTAGTCCACTGTTGATACAGCCCCAAAATGTTTTGTATGTCAGCAGTCAAGTTTGAAAGATATTGGAATTTCAAGAAGCAAAGTGTCACCGGCCAAATACAGTGTCAACAGGGCTAATAAAAAAAAAGGTCTCTAAGTGTCTCTCCCACGCTCATGTTTCGTCTGCTGCATCGTCGTTACTTATTCAGAGCTCCACCACTTGTACTGTAACTAGTTTCTTTTTAACATGTTATATTGTGAGGTTTTGTTTTACAGCTGTTTGTTCTAAGGACGTGCTAAGAATAATATTTGACCAAGTAGCTGACATGAAAGAATTTGATTGAAGTTGCTTGTTTTGAAAAGACTGTCGTTTAGCTTGTATGAGTCCTATAATATCCTAGGCCTAGTTAAACAGAGTTGTTCATGCTCTACACCTCACCATGCGTTGATCATTTATACAGCTGGTGTCTTTTCGTCTGGCTTCCTTAACCTGTCTAGGATCAGCGTGGCGCTAGCGGCACCCCCCCCCCCCCCCCCCACTGAAAAACCAGTGCCGCGAAATTCAAAAAATATATATTTTTAAAATATTTAACTTTCACACATTAAAGTCCAATACAGCTAATGAAAGACACAGATCTTGTGAATCCAGTCAACATTTCCGATTTTTAAAATGTTTTACAGGGAAGACACAATATGTAAAGATGTACATCTATTACCTAAAAACACATTAGCATATTCCACCATCTTTTATTTGTCCACCAACACCAGTAGCCATCACCAATTCGGCTAAACTAAGATATTTATAGCCCCTAACCAACAAAAAAACTCATTAGATGACAGTCTGATAACATATTTATGGTATGGGATAGGTTTTGTTAGAAAAAAGTGCATATTTCAGGTAGATGGCATAGTTTACAATTGCACCCACCATCACAAATGGACTAGAATAATTACAATGAGCAACGTGTTTACCTAACTACTAATCATCAAACATTTCGTAAAAATACACAGCATACACGAATCGAAAGACACAGATCCTGTGAATACAGACAATATTTCAGATTTTCTAAGTGTCTTACAGCGAAAACACAATAAATCGTTATATTAGCTTAGCACATAGCAATTAGCAGCCCAGCATTGATTCTAGCCAAAGTGAGCGATAAAAGTCAACATCGCCAAAAGATATTAATTTTTTCACTAACCTTCTCAGAATTCTTCCGATGACACTCCTGTAACATCATATTACACATTCCATATAGAGTTTGATCGCAAATGTTTATATTTAGCCACCAAAATCATGGTTAGACAATGTGAAATGTAGACAAGCTGGTAAAGAAAATGTCCTTGCGCCACTTAGACAGTGATCTACTCTTATACATAAATACTCATAAACGTGACTAAAAAATATAGGGTGGACAGGGATTGATAGACAATTTAATTCTTAATACAATTGCGTTATTACATTTTTTAATTTATCCTTACTTTTCAATACAGTTTGCGCCTAGCGAAGCTACGTCATAAAACATGGCGTTCTAAGCCACTAAAATGTTTCGACAGAAACACGATTTATCATAATAAAAATGTCCTACCTTGAGCTGTTCTTCCATCAGTATCTTGGGCAAAGGATCCTTTCTTGGGAGAAATCGTCTTTTGGTGGAAAGCTGTCCTCTTGCCATGTGGAAATGTCAACTGCGTTCGGGATGAACTGAAAAGCGTGCCCAACTTTTCACATCGTTGCAAAAATAAATGTCCCAAAATCGCACTAAACGGATATAAATTGCTATAAAACGCTTTAAATTAACTACCTTATGATGTTTTTAACTCCTATAACGAGTGAAAAGATGACCGGAGAAATATAACAGGCTAAACTAACGCTTGGAACAGGTGCGCGCCGGGGTCCTCTAGGCTCATGACGCAGCTCCCAAAGAATGACTAGCTTCAGGGTTTTTTGATTTGTAGGGCCTGTGAACGCGCAATCGACACCGTTGGAATCGTCATCACGTAAAGGCATCCAGGGGAAGACGTAAGAAGTGTCCGTATAGTCATAGCAACGACAGTGCCCTTTTAAATGACTTCAGAAGAGTGGCCAACATTTCTCAAATCTGACTCCATGTCAGGGAAATTGCTGTAGAATGGGCTCTGTTCCACTTAGAGACAAAATTTAAACTCCTATAGAAACTATAGACTGTTTTCTATCCAATAATAATAATAATATGCATATTGTACGATCAAGGATTTTGTGGGAAGCCGTTTAAAAAATTAGCCACATTAGCATAAATAGTCTAAACAGCGCCCCCATCCCCAACAGGTTAAAGGCACAATCTGCGATCTGGAAATCTGTTTTAATGGTCATTTCAATTCTTGGTATATAGCAGGGCTGCCGTTTCACACAAAAAACCGAATCCCATATTCTAGCTTTAACTTGACGCAGAGCTGATCTGACTGCCAGGGAATCAAAAGCTGCCTAATCTCACCCATGTCATCACCCGAATCTCACCCATGTCATCACCCTGTTTTGAATAATCCGTCTCTCTTGTGATTTCACTCGCTGAACTGGAACTGAAGCCATTATGTCCAACCTCTGGGGAAATAGAAGTTTAATTAGACTTCGTCTCGTTCAGTCTTTCTTTTTAACCCCGGAAAGTAATTTGCCAAGGGGGAAATTACATTTACTTTATTCAATGAACTTTTAAACGTTTACTTTATTCAATGAACTTTAAAACATAATTTAAATTAGTACACAGCTGTGAAGTATATTAATGAGAATCCATTTATTGCAGTTTGTTAATACGCTTCTCTGTTGTCTCTCGTCTGATAATAAAGTCTCTAATTTTATGCTAAATGCCAGAGACGCTTGGAACTGCATCATATTGTCATCTGAATGCAGTAGTCTCATCCTATTCTCAAGCCTTTTCACCAACAGACCTAGGACAATGCGATGACATGAAGGGTATCCTAAAACTTGTTTGTGACAACGTAACAGGCTATTATTGGGCTGCGTTTTGTTTGCTTGTCTCAGTAAGTCTTTTACAGCACAGTGTCAGTGTTATTTATTTAACCTTTATTTAACCAGGTAGGCCAGTTGAGAACAAGTTCTCATTTACAACTGCGTCCTGGCCAAGATAGAGCAAAGCAGTGCGACAAAATCAACAACACAGAGTTACACATGGGATAAACAAACGTACAGTCAATAACACAATAGAAAAATCTATATACAGTGTGTGCAAATGTAGTAAGGTTAGAGAGGTAAGGCAATAAATAGGCCATAGTGGCGAAATAATTACAATTTAGCATTAACACTGGAGTGATAGATGTGCAGATGATGATGTGCAAGTAGAGCTACTGGGGTGTAAAAGAGCAAAAAGTATATAATATGTAGATGAGGTAGTTGGGTGGGCTATTTACTGATGGGCTGTGTACAGGTGCAATGATCGGTAAGCTGCTCTGACAGCTGATGATTAAAGTTAGTGAGGGAGATATAAGACTCCAGCGTCAGTGATTTTTGCAATTCGTTCCAGTCATTGGCAGCAGAGAACTGGAAGGAAAGGTGGCCGAAGTAAGTGTTGGCTTTGGGGATGACCAGTGAAATATACCTGCTGGAGCACGTGCTACGGGTTGGTGTTGCTATGGTGACCAGTGAGCTGAGATAAGGCGGAGCTTTACCTAGCAAAGACTTCTAGATGACGTGGAGCCAGTGGGTTTGGCGACGAATATGAAGCGAGGGCCAGCCAACGCGAGCATACAGGTCGCAGTGGTGGGTAGTATATGGGGCTTTGGTGACAAAACGGTTGGCACTGTGATAGACTACATCCAATTTGCTGAGTAGAGTGTTGGAGGCTATTTTGTAAATGACATCGCCGAAGTCAAGGATAGTCGGTTTTACGAGGGTATGTTTAGCAGCATGAGTGAAGGAGGCTTTGTTGCGAAATAGAAAGCCGATTCTAGATTTAATTTTGGATTGGAGATGCTTAATGTGAGTCTGGAAGGAGAGTTTACAGTCTAACCAGACACCCAGGTATTTGTAGTTGTCCACATATTCTAAGTCAGAACCGTCCAGAGTAGTGATGCTAGTCGGGCGTGCGGGTGCGGGCAGCGATCTGTTGAAGAGCATGCATTTAGTTTTACTAGCATTTAAGAGCAGTTGGAGGCCACGGATGGAGTGTTGTATGGCATTGAAGCTCGTCTGGAGGTTTGTTAACAGTGTCCAAAGAAGGGCCAGAGGTATACAGAATGGTGTCGTCTGCGTAGAGGTGGATCAGAGAATCACCAGCAGCAAGAGCGACATCATTGATATATACAGACAAAAGAGTCGGCCCGAGAATTGAACCCTGTGGCACCCCCATAGAGACTGCCAGAGGTCCGGACAACAGGCCCTCTGATTTGACACACTGAACTCTGTCTGAGAAGTAGTTTGTGAACCAGGCGGGGCAGTCAATTGAGAAACCAATGCTGTTGAGTCTGCCGATAAGAATGTGGTGATTGACAGAGTCGAAAGCCTTGGCCAGGTCGATGAAGACGTCTGCACAGTACTGTCTTTTATCGATGGCTGTTATGATATCGTTTAGGAACATGAGGGTGGCTGAGGTGCGTCCATGTTGCTGTTGCTGTGGGGGGTGCAGAGCTGTTGGCCGGGTTAAGGGTAGCCAGGTGGAAAGCATGGCCAGCCGTAGAAAAATGCTTATTGAAATTATCGTAGATTTATCGGTGGTGAGTGTTTCCTAGCCTCAGTGCAGTGGGCAGCTGGGAGGAGGTGCTCTTATTCTCCATGGACTTTACAGTGTCCCAAAACTTTTTGGAATTTGTGCTATAAGATGCAAATTTCTGTTTGAAAAAGCTGCCTTTGCTTTCCTAACTGACTGTGTATATTGGTTCCTAATTTCCCTGAAAAGTTGCATATCACGGGGGCTATTCGATGCTAATGCAGTACGCCACATTATGTTTTTGTGCTGGTCAAGGGCAGTCAAGTCTGGAGTGAACCAAGAGCTATCTATATCTGTTCTTAGTTCTATGTTTTTTGAATAGTGCATGCTTAATTAAGATGGTGAGGAATGCACTTTTAAAGAATAACCAGGCATCCTCTACTGACGGAATGCGGTCAATATCCTTCCAGGATACCTGGGCCAGGTCGATTAGAAAGGCCTGCTCGCTGAAGTGTTTTAGGGAGCGTTTGACAGCGATGAGGAGTGGTCGTTTGAGCGCGGATCCATTACGGACGCAGGCAATAAGGCAGTGATCTCTGAGATCCTGGTTGAAGACAGCAGAGGTGTATTTACAGGGCAGGTTGGTCAGTATGATATCTATGAGGGTGCCATATTTACAGATTTAGGGTTGTACCTGGTAGGTTCCTTGATAATTTGTTTGAAATTGAGGGCATCTAGCTTAGATTCTAGGACGGCCGGGGTGTTAAGCATATCCCAGTTTAGGTCACCTAACAGTCAATTCACATATGGTGTCCAGGGCACAGCTGGGGGCTGAGGGGGTTCTATAACAGGCGGCAACAGTGAGAGACTTATTTCTGGAAAGGTGGATTTTTAAAAGTAGAAGCTCGAACTGGATAGCATGACAGAACTCTGCAGACTCTCTCTGCAGTAGATTGCAACTCCGCCCACTTTGGCAGTTCTATCTTGGCGGAAAATGTTGTAGTTGGGGATGGAAATTTCAGAATTTTTGGTGGCCTTCCTAAGCCAGGATTCAGACATGGCTAGGACATCCGGGTTGGAGGACTGCGCTAAAGCATTGAATAAAACAAACTTAGGGAAGAGGCTTCTGATATTAACATGCATGAAACCAAAGCTTTTACGGTTACAGAAGTAAACAAATGATAGCGCCTGGGGAATAGGTGTGGAACTGGGGGCTACAGGGCCTGGGTTAACCTCTACATCACCAGAGGAACAGAGGAGGAGTAGGATAAGGGTACGGCTAAAGGCTATAAGAACTGGTCGTCTAGTGCATTGGGAACAGAGAATAAAAGGAGCAGATTTCTGGGCGTGGTAGAATAGATTCAGGGCATAATGTACAGACAAGGGTATGGTAGGATGTGAGTACAGTGGAGGTAAACCTTGGCGTTGAGTGACGATGAGAGAGGTTTCGTCTCTGGTGGCACCAGTTAAGCCAGGTGAGGTCTCTGCATATGTGGGGGGTGGGACAAAAGAGCTATCTAAGTCATGATGAGCGGGACTGAGAGCTCTACTGTGAAATAAAACAATAAGAACTAGCCAAGACAGCAGCAGACAAGGCATATTGACATTAGAGAGAGGCATAAAGCAATCACAGTTGTTGATTGGGAGAGCTAAGACACCAATGGGTAAATGGCGCTGAATGTGCAGAGCGGGTCAGTTCGGTACATACAGGACAGGAGTTCGAGGCTGGGGCCGACAGATAAACAAAAGGAGGTACCTTGTTACTGAAACAGTCCAGGGGGCATCAACTGTGTAGCCGAGTGATCATAGGGTCCAAAGAACAGCAATAGGTGAGTCAGGGAGCCGTTCGGTAGACACTACTACGCTATGCGAGCGGGAGACACGGCGTTCAGGAAGCTAGCGGGCCGGGGAAAGCAGATGGTTCTTCGCGACATTATAACGGAATAGCCTGATGAGACCACATTGGAGCGATTAAGTCGGCAGACTAGGCGTGATGGATCGGCGGGGCTCCGTGTCGACAGTAAAGGTTTCCAGGCCAATTGGCAAAAGAGGTATTGTAGCCCTAGAATTAGCTGGTATATGGGCCTAGCTCGAGGCTAGCTCAAGGCTAACTGGTGCTTTCTTCGGGACAGAGGCATGAAACATTGATTACCGCGTAGATGCCTGTGAAGTGAACAGAAAAACGGTGTCCTCCAAGTTTGATAGAGGTGGAGGACACTCAGTATATTCCCAGATTAAAGTATAGAAAGATACCCTGTGACTGATCAAGCAAATACACAGCACCTGATCAATGTTCATTCACTGTCTGGGGGACTGTGACCACGCCACGGTCATATAGGTGTTCATTCGTAGTACTACTGTACTGTCCTATGTCTGTTAGCTCAGATAGGCCTATTTTAGATACATGAAAAATAGATTGCTTGATATGTGTTATGGACTGAGGATCATTTTACATTTCCCTGTAAACTAGAAAGATCATGTGCTTATCAAACTGAAGGACTACACCAGCATTGACACGGAGTACCAAAGCATCCCGTTTTAGCATCGTTCTTTTTGGTATCACTGATCTCTTGCTAACTCTATTCTTCTCTGTGTCCTGTGTTCCTGTTCGAAAACCCCATGGCCCTGAAGACCCTCCGGCTCCGCCAATTTCTCCTCTACCTTAACAGCAAGGTAAGTAACACAGATGTTGGATCTTAATTTGATCACCCTGTTGCAGGAGAACTTTCCTGCAATGCAGGAAATGTAAAACTTGGAGTGTATTTGAGGTTTATAAAGGCTTCTGAAGTTTGTAATTTCCACTTTGAAACTTGTCCATTAATTATAATCTACATAATAATTCACATTTCCTGTTGCTTCAAGATTATTACCCTGCTGTAGCAAACTGGCTCAAATTAAGGTCCTACATATTTAGCACCCATCCATTAGAATACCTATAATTAACCATCCACCCAGGCACCCACAGCTTCCATCAACTAGTCATTTCATGGTCAAAGTATAATTGTTGTATTCATAGTAAGCTCCAATAGGTCAGTGTTCCAAAAGAGGTCAAACACCCTTTGGTAGTAACCATACACACCAAGTCTCCAGCCTTTCCCCAGTGGAGAGTATTCCCATTGCGTCTCCACCCAGGTCCCAAGCTGGACGGCTGTTGAAAAGAAAGAGTCCCCTGCTCCTCTTCCGCTCCTCCCCCTGGCCCTCCTCTGGCCACCCTACACTCTTAGAAAAACACTTCTAAAAGGGTTCTTCGGTTGTCCCCATAGGATCAAATGTTGTGGTTCTAGGTAGAACCTGTTTTGGTTCTAGGTAGCACCCTTTTTGGTTCCATGTAGAACCGTCTGTAGTAAGGGTTCTACATGGAACCAAAAAGGGTTCTCCTATGGGGACAGCCAAAGAACCCTTTAAGGTTCTAGATAGCACCTTTTTTTTCTACGAGTGTAATGACCATGTGTAATTAACACCTCCCATCATCCTTCACTCGTCACTACTGTCACCAACACCTCAGGGCCATGTAATGGATTCCCTGTGGACAGATCTGCACGCCTGTATGGATAGTGCTGCACTGGGCTCATTAGACTTGAAGAGAGCTGTAAATCAGTACACTAAAACGGAGTGCTCTGCAGCCTCTGAGATGACTGATCATTCATGTTAAGCTAACCAAACAGGGGTTCTTGTTGAATAAATAGACAAGCAACTCGCAAAGTCTGGTCCAAAACTCATTGGTTCAATGACATTGGCAACAATTCTTATTGCCACAGAATGTGGAATCTCAATCTGTAATAATTGACTTACTTACTTAGCTTAATGATTTTAATGAATCATTCTGAGGATGTCAGAGGACGTGGCCAAGTCATCGGTGTTGTTGTCTGTAATAATCTGAGTTCACGTAATAGACGGATGATGTATGCCTCTCAGCAGATGATCGTTCTGCTTTCTATTCCTCTTGGCATTTGGTGTCCGTCAGAAGCGGTGCTGATGACGTAATGAGGCCCTTATATCCTCCAGCAGAGTGATGTGTCACGGACCTTATCCCAGACACCAGAAGTATGAGATTTACTGCTCAGAGGGAGAGCGAGAGTAAATCAGTGGTATGGAGATTGTTATTTACTGTAGATAGTTGTGCTTAATGAAGTTCTTGTCCTACTCCTGTAACACGTTCTGTCTGAATGGGAGATGTAAAGGGTATAGTACAGCCCAGGCTGTTTGACAGCAACATATGTTATGAGCATGTAGACTGACAGAGAAATTAGTGAAGCCCAGAGATGTTAAATTGTTTTGAGAGATTTCAGCAGCTTGTTGCAGAACCTTGTTTTTTTTGTTCTCACAATCTTCAACATCCTCCATCACACACTCCCCCATCCTCCATCACACACTCCCCCATCCTCCATCACACACTCCCTCATCCTCCATCACACACTCCCCCATCCTCCATCACACACTCCCCCATCCTCCATCACACACTCCCCCATCCTCCATCACACACTCCCCCATCCTCCATCACACACTCCCCCATCCTCCATCACACACTCCCTCATCCTCCATCACACACTCCCCCATCCTCCATCACACACTCCCTCATCCTCCATCACACACTCCCCCATCCTCCATCACACACTCCCTCATCCTCCATCACACACTCCCCCATCCTCCATCACACACTCCCCCATCCTCCATCACACACTCCCTCATCCTCCATCACACACTCCCTCATCCTCCATCACACACTCCCCCATCCTCCATCACACACTCCCTCATCCTCCGTCACACACTCCCCCATCTTCCATCACACACTCCCCCATCCTCCATCACACACTCCCTCATCCTCCGTCACACACTCCCCCATCCTCCATCACACACTCCCCCATCCTCCATCACACACTCCCCCATCCTCCATCACACACTCCCTCATCCTCCATCACACACTCCCCCATCCTCCATCACACACTCCCTCATTCTCCATCACACACTCCCTCATTCTCCATCACACACTCCCCCATCCTCCATCACACACTCCCCCATCCTCCATCACACACTCCCTCATCCTCCATCACACACTCCCCCATCCTCCATCACACACTCCCTCATCCTCCATCACACACTCCCCCATCCTCCATCACACACTCCCCCATCCTCCATCACACACTCCCTCATCCTCCATCACACACTCCCTCATCCTCCATCACACACTCCCTCATCCTCCATCACACACTCCCTCATCCTCCATCACACACTCCCCCATCCTCCATCACACACTCCCCCATCCTCCATCACACACTCCCCCATCCTCCATCACACACTCCCCCATCCTCCATCACACACTCCCCCATCCTCCATCACACACTCCCCCATCCTCCATCACACACTCCCCCATCCTCCATCACACACTCCCCCATCCTCTATCACACACTCCCCCATCCTCCATCACCCCCCCATCTTCCATCACACACTCCCCCATCCTCTATCACACACTCCCCCATCCTCTATCACACACTCCCCCATCCTCCATCACCCCCCCATCCTCCATCACACACTCCCCCCATCACACTCCCCCATCCTCCATCACACACTCCCCCATCCTCCATCACACACTCCCTCCATCACACACTCCCCCCATCCTCCATCGCACACTCCCCCCATCACACACTCCCCCATCCTCTATCACACACTCCCCCATCCTCCATCACACACTCCCCCATCCTCTATCACACACTCCCTCCATCACACACTCCCCCCCATCCTCCATCACACACTCCCCCCATCACACACTCCCCCATCCTCTATCACACACTCCCTCCATCACACACTCCCCCCCATCCTCCATCACACACTCCCTCATCCTCCATCACACACTCCCCCATCCTCCATCACACACTCCCTCATCCTCCGTCACACACTCCCCCATCCTCCATCACACACTCCCCCATCCTCCATCACACACTCCCTCATCCTCCGTCACACACTCCCCCATCCTCCATCACACACTCCCCCATCCTCCATCACACACTCCCTCATCCTCCATCACACACTCCCTCATCCTCCATCACACACTCCCCCATCCTCCATCACACACTCCCTCATTCTCCATCACACACTCCCCCATCCTCCATCACACACTCCCCCATCCTCCATCACACACTCCCTCAATCTTCCATCACACACTCCCTCATCCTCCATCACACACTCCCCCATCCTCCATCACACACTCCCTCATCCTCCATCACAAGTAGATGGAGGATGAGGTAAGAGTGTCTTGTAGGTTATGTCTGTGGCTGGGTAGAGTAGCAATGGGTTCCTCTAACTCGCTCTGTGCCTCTGAATAGACTCCCACTGCTACTCCCACCTTCTTCTCCTTCTCCACTGTAGCTTAGCAACATGTACCCAGCAGGCCTTTTCACAGGAGTCCAGGAAAAGTCGTCCCAAACAACAGGCACCACTCTGACGGCCAGAGACAGAACTCTATGGAGAACTGTGTTTTAGATGTAACTGCTGTTGCTTTGTAGCACGGTGGTGCTGCTGCCTGATGCGTTGTTCTATTGCATTATACAGTCCTGACACAGTATCATTTTTGACCTCACAAGGAAAGTGAGGAGTTTTGTAGCTCGAGCCCTAAGCTTTTCTCGGTCAAGTTAGCCTCTGTGGTCATGAAGAACTCCTGGACAAAATGATATCTATTAACCACTACATGTTTCTTTACAGTGTGCAGATCATGCAGTCAGGCTAAGCTCAAACAGTTCTAGCCTAAGGTATGACACTAATCCTGTATGACAGTCTTAGTTATGTCCAGCAGTGACACTGCTTTTTCAAGCGAACACCTTGGTAACGTTCAATTCTAGCTCTGCCAGGAGATTTCAGTGCATTGTCCGCAGTTATTATTCACAGCAGCGATGCCCCCTGGTGGAATTCCATTGAAAATCATTAGTGTCATTGTAAGTGACAACAGGGTAGGCTTGGGCGATATACCATATATCGGGGTATTTAGATATACCGATGGTATGATTTTCAATACCTTTTTTAAAAAGAAATAAGGCCCCTTGTGTGCACTTCCGGTAATACCAAATACCTTGGTATGGCACAGAAACGGTATGAAAATCTGCATACCAACCAACCTCGATCGGGGGTGCATTCATTAGTGACCACTGTAGCAAATAGTTTCTTATTGGAAAAATAACAGATAACAGATGAGACCCAGATAACAGATTCATATTAACCACAGAACCACTTCTATTATGTCTCAGTCAGATATGAGTTATGAGTGGATAGTAACCATTTTGTCTTTCGTCTCTTCTCAGTGCCCTTGATGATGACAGCACCAGCCTCAGGCAGCAGAAGCTGGAAAAGCAGGTAATGACTACCCTTATTAAACACATTAAACTAGTTACGCCACATACAGCACCTGCCCAGCATCATAGCAACCCTATAGACACTACGGCTCCCATATAGACACTACGGCTCCAATAGACTTGTTCAGGGTATATGTCATGAGTATTCTATTTATGATGCAGAAATGACCAGACTAGTCCATATTATTTATATCTAGAGGCATTTTGTGTTTGATGTTTTGGTTGTTTTTGGTGTCTTTTCATGTTTTTGTCAGAATTGTTTTTGAGGTCTCAGTCCATGTTTATAGCTGTGAGCCTGTCAAGCTTGAACATTTGAATGGCAGCGAGTGTATAAATGACCTTGTTTTCTGCCTCCGGTGTCACTCAGGCTATGAATTTCCGACCATCGGCACAGTAAGGCTGATTGTCATGAAACCGAGGGAAAACAGGGTGTCTTTGAACTCTTTTATTTTCGAAGGAAGTACAATTTGTCCAATTAGTAGAAAGAAAAGTATTTGTTCGGAAGTTAATTGTTTTAGCACTCATTGTAGAGATAAAGCACCAATCTGCTCCTTTCTCAGCGAACAGCTCTTCCCGGTCTGCGTGTCTGATGATTGTCCCTTACAATCCCTCCTGCCTGCAGTAACCTTATCACTACCCACACTGCTTTAAAGTGAAACTGACTGATTTGGTTTAAGAAACCAGCCTTAAGCAACAGTCACACAATGGAGTAAAAGATGGATGAGATGATTGGTAGGCACTTAGACTGACTCGATGGATGCGTCCCAAATGGCACCCTGTTCCCTACATAGTGCACTACTTCTGACCAGAGCCTAACAAAGTAGTGCACTATGTAGGGAATAACCGTAGAAAGGTTTCAGTAGACAGAGTATGTGTACTACGCTGTATGCCTACAGATGTAGGATCTGAATTTGATCACATTTGTTGCTGAGAATTTGTAGTACATTTGAGTTTTAAAAAGGCTTCTAAAGTTTATAACCCTAAACCTAACTCCTAACCACTAACCCCTTACCCTAACCTTAATTCTAACTCTTACCCTAACCCCTAACTTAAAATGTCCTTTGTCCTTATGAGGACATGAGAAATGTCCCCACAAGGGAGAACTTTCCTTGTTTTACTATCCTTGTGGGGACTTGTGGGGATTTTAGGTCCCCACAAGGATAGAAAAACCAACCAACCCACACACACTAACACAGCCCCCCCCCAAATAGCTCTTACTCTATCGCTGTCTGACACTCGCAGCACCTCTATCCCCCTCCCCCCTCCCTTTCTCCATCTCACTCATTCTCTCTCTCTTCCTCACTCTGCCCCGGGGTGCTTACGACCGCTGATTCAGTTAGTGACAGTGACCACCCAGACACACGCACATACACTCTAGTTCTCTCTCACACACACGCTGAGGAGGAGACACGGACTCAGAGTGAGAGGGAAGCTGGTGTTGCGTGGTTATCCTTGTGTTAGTTGTCTGATCTGAAATCCTGATCCAGGATCCAGGTGTAGTGGAGGGCAGGGAGACAGAGACATGCCCGGCAAGAGTGCTGCTCGGTGGGGGAGAGTTTAGACGTGACGGGGTCTCACAGAGCATGGAACCCTGAGCTCCACAGAGAAACTTCTGCACTTCACTATTACTCTCTGTCCCACTCCGGACACCAATGGACAGGGTGGGTCAGCACCTCTTATTCTCTGTTCTGTTTATGTCATTTATGGTTGACTATTTTGATCTGTGTGTATTTTGGTGTGTATATTTCTGTGTGTGAGTGTGTGTGTGTGTGTTTGCATATGTACGTGCTTGCGTGTGTGTACTGTGCATGTGTACGAGCATTTGATTTCAGCTCATCCTGGTGATATCATTGTTATAGCCTGTCTCTGGTGGGACACTTCCGTGGATGTGGGATATCTCCTAGTATGCTATTTTCATTAGCCTCCTATGTCTTGTTTTAGGTCTCTACAATGTCTTTCTCCCAAAGCCTTAGGACGGTGAATGAAACAGTATATTGAGTCATATCCTTTTCTCATATCCTATCCTCTTAAGTCTTTTGTTTAAATGGACAATAATACAATGGATTGTTTTAATTGTAGGGCAGTGTTGTTTCTAGTAGCCTACGTTCTTTTCTCCAGTTTTTCAAAAAAGATTCTGATATTTAATCATTTAGAGGTATGATCTGTGTAATGGTGGTGTACTGGGATCTAATAGCCTATTCAACAGATTCTATCAACTCTTTATGTTGCTGTTTGAATATGCACATAGTTGAACAATTAGTAGCTTAAATATTCCTCATTTTCCAGCCATACTCTATGTTCTGGTTATACACTCTTAGAAAAAAGGGTTCCAAAAGGGTTCTTCGACTGTACCCATAGGAGAACCCTTTTTTGGGTTCCATGTAGAATCCTCTGTAGAAAGGGTTCTACAAGGAACCCAGAAGGGTTCCTTCTATACCTGGAACCCAAAAGGGTTCCTTCTATACATGGAACCAAAGGAGTTCTATCTGGAACCTAAAAGGGTTATTTAAAGGGTTCTCCTATGGGGACAGCCGTATAACTGTTCAACGTTCTAGATAGAAAAAAATGTGCTAAGAGTGTAGTCCAAGCAAACTAGGAACTAGGTTTGAGTTCTGTTCAGTTTGGATAAGGTTAATTCAGTGAAGTGAAGTTTCGTTGCCGCTGATGAGTTCTGTCAGCGAGTGAGACAGTTCAGTGTGCTCTACTGCTGTCAGTTCTAGTGAGGTAACCGTTCTGTAAAAACGTTATTATGAGTTAAATCCAGGAGTGGCCATTGCTAAGATTCCAGCAGCAATAGCATCTTAGTTACAGATCAATATCACACCAGTGAGAGAAAAACAGCTTACACGAATATAGCTAGCATTTCCCAGACAGTTTACACAGGAAGACTACTGCTAGCCAGTTTACACAGAAAGACTACTGTTAGCCAGTTTACACAGGAAGACTACTGCTAGCCATTTTACACAGGAAGTCTACCTCTAGCCAGTTTACACAGAAAGTCTACTGCTAGCCAGTTTACACAGGAAGTCTACTGTTAGCCAGTTTACACAGGAAGACTACTGCTGGCCAGTTTACACAGGAAGACTACTGCTGGCCAGTTTACACAGGAAGACTACTGCTAGCCAGTTTACACAGGAAGACTACTGTTAGCCAGTTTACACAGGAAGTCTACTGTTAGCCAGTTTACACAGGAAGACTACTGCTAGCCAGTTTACACAGGAAGTCTACTGTTAGCCAGTTTACACAGGAAGACTACTGCTAGCCAGTTTACACAGGAAGTCTACTGTTAGCCAGTTTACACAGGAAGACTACTGCTAGCCAGTTTACACAGGAAGACTACTGCTAGCCAGTTTACACAGGAAGACGACTGCTAGCCAGTTTACACAGGAAGACTACTGCTAGCCAGTTTACACAGGATGACTACTGCTGCCCAGAGCAAAGAGGGAAGACAAAGAAAAGAAAACTAGACAAAACGGCTTCAAAGTTTAATCAGATCCTGTGTCAGATGTTTGGCTCATTTTTAAGTAGGATCTCATCGTGAAGCATTGTGGGGCTTTTGTTTCTTGTTTACATGGAATCTGTATCCTGTGTCCAAATTAACAGTCTGTTTCATTATGATAATCCATTCAGATGTTTTATTCATTTGTCTGCTATTTTTAGCCTTAGAAGAAAACGAAGAGGTGAGCCCTGTTCCCCTCTTAAAGGGATACTTCGGGATTGTATCTACTTCCCCAGTCAGATGAACTTGTGGATACAATTTGTATGTCTCTGTGTGCAGTTTGAAGGAAGTTTCTAACTAGCGTTATCGCAATTGATAAGTAGTGTTAACGCAAGGACTGGAAGTCTCTTGTAATTGCTAGCATGCTAGTAGATGCCATAGACGTCCAGTCATTGGGCTAACGCTAGTTAGCATTGGCTCGCAAAACTACCTCTAACTTCCTTCATACTGGATGCAGAGACATAAAAATGCTATTTATTAGTTCATCTGACTCTGGGGAAGTAAAGAAAGGGATCAATTGCCAAAAGCCCGAAATGTCCCTTTAAAACAAAGCCTGTTTGAAATGTAAACCATCAGACTCCAAGGTGAAACCATTAAGCTCCCAGAGGCCTTTCATCTGGTCTTATTTGCATTTTAATCAAAGACAAAGTCTGGGTATTTAATGAATATTATTTTTCAGGTGTCAGATAGAAGCAGGCCATGGTAGTGTGTGTGTGCACGTGCGTGCGTTTGTGTAGGTACGAGCGTGCGTGTCTGTGCTTTTGTGTGTGTGCGCCTGTGTTGCATTGACCCTGAATGTGTGTGTTGCGTTAGCCCTGAGTAATAAAACCTTTCTGTAGTGGTGGTTAATCAGCCCAATGAGGCTTCAGAGAGACAAGGACCTCTCATCTCTTTCCAGCCCAGTTCATCACTAAACACCGCTTGTTGTTTTGATGCTCCCCACTAATTGAGGCAGTTACGCAACCCATCGCCTGCTTTGACCAGAGACCAGGACTGCAGGGCCAGCTGATAAATGTCACCATAATTCATGGAAATTGACCATTTCTCTAGTGTGAAGCTTTTTTTATATTCATAGAGACATTGTGCTGTGTATTGTCTAGCCAGAAATCTAAAGGGGGCCAACCCTCGTCGCTGTTGTCCCTAGTTTCCCAGAGCGTTTGTGATGGCTGTGACAATGTCAGCTCTAATGATACCACTGCCTTGTCACTGTCCCCTGTCCCCAGTTTCTCTGTCCCCGTACTGAACAGAGCCTCAGCCAGCACAGCACAGAGTTATAGAGTTCCACAGGAAGCAGCATTTACAACTCTAGGTGTACTAAAGTAGTTTGAATTGTTTGCACTGTATTTTAAGCACTCTGTTACTTTGTCTCATAATATATTTAACAACAGTCTAGGCTTACTTGTCCAGGACCCATGTAACAGGTTTTTCTAAATTGATTTTAATGGATTTGTTGCTGAAGGTTCCTTCACTGAGTAGCTAACTCTCTTATGTCCCATTTCCTCTAGTGGTATTGCTAGGATACAAATGTCCATTATTCTGTGACCTTTACTATGAGATAAATATAGCCTAGCCAACCTTACCTCACCTGTTCTGTTTCTATGCGAGTTGCATATTCTGCCTTCCAATTTAGTGTCAAAGACACTGAAGGAAGAAAACATGACATTTTACTGTGGCTGAATGATTTGCCAGGTCGGGTCATGACGCTTGTGTGTGTTGTTTACAAAGCCATCTGGGGTTCCATTTTGAGATTCACATTGAATGGCCATCATGTTCTGTCCTCTCCCCCAACAACAGTGGGAGTGGTGAAAAGACAACCACAAAGAATGTGGAGTCTATCAAGGACACTGACACTGTTACCATAGGAACATGCATCTTGTTTGACATCCCTGAAACGAAGCTGGCAAGCTACGATACTGCGTTGTTTGCTCATTTGTTTTGTCATATTGCTTAAGATAACTCTGTTTTTCAAAACACCAACACCGGTGGTTTTTCGATCAAAGTGTCCCAAGTATCTGATAAGGACAGAGTTGTTACTGATTGTCTGGTTCTCAGCATTTTGAGTGATCTGGAAAAGGTCTAAGGCTGTCTGTATAAGGTTGAATATAGATTAGTGTCTGGCTTGAGGATGAGGAAGTCAGGGGGGTTTAAAGTAATTCTTCCCCAGAGTCAGATGAACTCAGATGAGTTGTATGTCTCCTCATCCAGTAGGAAGGAAGTTAGCGGTAGTTTCGCGAGCCAATGCTAACTAGTGTTCGGAGCAATGACTGGAAGTACACAGTCTACAGGTATGCATTACATAGCAGCCAGACCTCTATGATTAAAGAGTGTTTTAATGAGGGAAAGGGATGGTGTCCTCATGGACTGTGGGGAAGAGAGGCCAGGTATACATGGACAGATACAGGTAGGGTCCAGAGAGAGAGGATCACTAGAGCCTTATCACCAGCTGTCAGTCCAGCTGTCAGTTTAGGGCAGGGACGGCCGGACGGTAGACAATATTTGCATGGTATACTCTCACTGTCGCAACCCCCCCGTCCACAGAGGGCGCTGTTGGAGCAGAAGCAGCGGCGGAAGCGGCAGGAGCCTCTGATGGTGCAGCCCAACCCAGAGGCCCGGCCCAGGCACTCCAGGCCTCGGCGCAGTGAGGAGCAGGCCCCGTTGGTGGAGTCACGCCTCAGCATCACCAGTGATGTAATCATGGACGGTGAGCCTTGGTTCTTGGGGTTAGCTACTGTACGAGCTAGTTTTTCCGGGGTCAGATCACACGATCGGAATAAATGGGTCTGAGGAAGCAGGATCAGTGCTAAGTGATTGAACCCCAGTCCACAGTCAAATATAGACAGTTGTTGGCTATGAAGAAGAATACTTTAATGATCCATTTGCTTTCCAGTCCAGAGTGAGGGCAGTATGTCAGGTGAGGACAGTGAGAGGGAGTGGTGGGAGAAGGTGGGGCCAGGCCCCATGTTGCCCAGGAAAGCAGGGAGAGGGTCAGTCATGGAGTTCACTCTGGAGGAGCAGAGTGGCCTTCCAGATCGAGGTAGAGGAAACCAGTCAGGAAATACAAGACTAGAGAAAAGTGTTTATATAGAATCGGATTATAAACATTGGTACATCCCACTTCTGATACCAATCACCTGTACATTGGCATGCAACGTATGTTAGTCTCTCACATACTGTGATACAATGTTATAAAATGTTCCTCCAAACAATCAGGAAACTAATATATTGAGGTGTGTGTGTGTGGTGCGTACGTGTGTCTAATAACGCCTCCCTCAGTCTTGGGACGTGTGGAGAAGCGCCTGTTCAAGGTAGTGGAGGAGACACCCAGGAAGCTGTTCTCTCTGATGCCCAGAGGGGCCTTCAGATGGGGAGGAGAGAGTCACATTCAGAGAGGCAGAGCAGCGTTCAGACTCTCAGGCAAGAAAAGGGCCACCTGCTCAGTGCAGCATATCACTCCATGGCACAAGGCTAAGCTCTGACATGAACATAGAGGAGAGGTACTACAGAGAAACGCAGCTGCAAGCAGACGGCTAAGTAATAAGGAGTAGGTACAAATCAAATCACCTCAGGGAAGCACAGATAGAAGCACAGGAATACAGAACAGCTCTTGGAGAAGTAAACAGCTGGGTGCTCAAACACACAGACATGCAGGGCAAAGTCATTAACATAATTCAAAAAACGTCTGTGAATGCGCCCCACCCTGCAGGTATCGACGGCCCTGCTGCCTTCATGGGCTCTGAGGCCCCAGACCTGGGTACCAAGATCCAGATTCTGTCGGTGAGCAAGTCCCAGCCCCTGTCCCTGTCCCAGCCGCTGCACCAGTCTCCCCTCGCTGAGGAGCCTGACCGGGACGGGGACACGGAGACTCTGCTGGAGCCCAAGACGGACATCCACGAGCTGCTGCAGAAACGAGGTGAGCCGGGGGGGGCTTGAGAAGGGGGTTAGGGAGTCAGGACAGCCAGTTTGGACAGAAGATAGGAGTGTTAAAGTAGAGTGTTATAAAGAGTTCTGTCAGTAGGTAAGGCTGCGGGGTTTCTTGAACACCTTACCTGACCAGGAAATACTCTGGGGCCTAGTTATGGTCAGACCATGTGACCAGGAAATAGTCCTAGCCCTATGGCCTACACAGCACAGACAATGTCTCATACGCAGTAGTGCTATAGACAGAAGACCTAGGAGAGTGTGTACACATGCGAGTCAGTCAGTTATATCATCATCTACCCTGATAAATCCTCTGGGTCGAATACCAAGCAGCTTCAGAGATCACATCCCGTCTGCTGCTCTGGCGGGCCTCACGGCTACACCGACAGGGAACTCAATATAAGTGTCTCTTTCACACCTCTGGGCTGGTAGAGGCACTTTGTAGTCTAGTGAGAGGACAGGCTGAACTGAGAGAGAGAGGGAGAGAGAGAGAGAAATGCAGGGTAGAGTGAGAGGTAGGGGGTGAGAAGATAAAGAAAGCAAAGGAGGACAGATGAGAAAGGGGAGCATATCTGGTCAACATCGTTGTTCAGGGACAGTCTCAAGAACTTTGAAGGTTGTGGTTTATTGTTGCTGCTGTCCTTTCAGTTGGTCTCATTAAAAGCCATTGCACAGTGCTAAAACCTTTTCCCTGCTCTGGGATACTACCTTCTCCCAGGGCTGTGGTGCTGCAGTGTGCAGTTAGAGGGAGGGCGAGGTGGATGGTGACAGTGAGAAATTGATCATTTTGTAAGGGGCAAGAGTAGCATCCACCTACAACAGTACCTATTTATGCCACCTCACCTCCCCTCCTCCTGGCAGGTTCACGAAGAGTGTTGAAGTCTCTTTCATTTCCTGAGACTAATTCAATATCATTCTGTACTGTTACTGTGCTAAATGACAAGATAAATTAAGATAGCCAGGTCTATGTTACCTTTATTTAACTAGGCATGTCAGTTAAGAACAAATTCTTATATTCAATGACGGCCTAGGAACAGTGGGTTAACTGCCTTGTTCAGGGGCAGAACGACAGATTTTGTACCTTGTCAGCTCAGGGATTCGATCTCGCAACCTTTCGTTTACTAGTCCAACGCTCTAACCACTAGGCTACGCTGCCGCCCTATATCCGGGAGAGAGATGTATTACCTAGTTAAACCTGAGACCCAGATTAAGGGCAGCATATTACTGCATTAGCCTCAGTTTTTAAGGATCTTCTCCTGGACAGCAACAAGAGGGCAGGTGACACTCCCCTCTCAATAATGCAAATGTTCATCATGAATGAACGAATGCTTAGTGCTACTGAGATCCAGCCTGTCCTCAGGTGCCTTAGATAGTGCCTGGCTGCCCAATCAGTTTTATTTCCCAGTGTAAACGAATTGAAATGGAAACAGCAAAGGATTAGTAATAGCCTACTGCCTCCATTTGGATTTGACTTGGGGACGCTATTCAATCAAAACTAGTCAGCGAGTTCCCAAGGTAAAGTTCTTCATGTGCTGCTAGACCGAAGTTTTGGTTTTACAACTTGAGCATCGAGCCCTTTCTTTTTAAGAAAAGTTGTATTTTCAGAACGTATTGACTTTTCCATTTGGCTGATTTAGTAAAAGAAGTGAATATTCAAGACTTTGTTGTTTTAATTGATGCCTTTGAGTCACTATTAGAATGTAGCTGACATTTGCGGTCTGTATTTCATGTTTGGCAGTACTCTGACATTTAGACACATCTCTGGGGCTAGATGGAGTGAACACCACTGTGCACATATTGTTTCTAGCCACGTTGGCCAATACATATGTCTGTCTGCAGAGGCGTGGGACATCTCTCTCAGCCCCTCCCCCTCTCTGATTGACCCCGCCAACGACAGGGTGGTCCAGTTGGTTGGTGCAGTGGAGGAGGGGCCGGAGGAGGGGCCAGAGCGCCCACTGTCTGCCAGGGAGAAACTACTCCAGTCAGGTAGTAGAGAGCAGCCTGCCGTTCCCATGGTGACAGGGCTGGAGTGAAGGTTGTTGGGTTTCTGTCTCTCTCTCCTTCCCTCCTTTCCTCTCTGTGCAGCACTAACTCTATGGAGCAGAGGTGAAACTGAGGGAGGCTACAACAAAAGTGAATTATATAGTAACTGGTAATAACCTAGTCATTGGACGTAAAGTGCTAGATATCATACTCTGGTTTCAAGACACACCGAAGAAAACAGGTTAATATTTCTTGTATCATCAACAATGGAACACATTGAGAGTGGACATTTTTCCCCTGCTCACTTTGAATTCTGCTATTGCATCTAAAAAAAAAAATCTCATTAAAATATTCCACAGCACCAGCCAGCGTCATGGCTGGTAAATCCAATTAGCAGCATTACTGACACCTGTCCAGAGCAGCTCCCACAGAGGCCTGTCTGACCACACCGTGCTGGGTCTTTCTGGCTGGCATCTCTCAATAGGATTTCTGCTTTCCCTCGTTCCTAAATAACCCCTTTACATTGGACTATCAGGGCCGGTTTCGCAGACACAGATTAATCCTGGACTGAAAAGCATGCTTAATGTGCATTTAGTACAAGGCTTAATCTGGGTCCAGGAAACCAGCTCTCAGTGATGGATAAAACACAATGAAGATGGAGAATCTATTGTCTTGTATTTCACAGTATTCTTTCCATTGTGGAAATGTATAGGGCTCTGAAGTGGACTAACAGTGGTGTCTAGGGATAATGAAGGCTGCTGGGATGGCTAGAGGTTCATAACAGGTCTCTTCTATCGTAGCCTGGTTACTTGGTAGTCTCGTCTGTTCTATACAGAAAAGTTCTTCCTCAATGGGTTTCAACAGTTACTCAGCACTATTTCGCCTCCTCTTTCCTTTCTATCCTCTGCCAGCTGTTTTAAGGTTAGGTTGTCTCCTCAAATTTTGGGGGGACTACTAAATGTTTAAGGGAGCAGTTTTAGCTGCATATTGTAATATGTGGCCTTTTCCGATACAGGAAATATTGCATCAGTTCATATTTTCAACTGGGGTAGTATGATGACTTAGTTGGAACAAATCAAAGGCTATGTGATCTAAAACAAAATCTGCATACATTTGAAGAAATACATTGCCCATATCCATTACATGCAGGCTAACCACAATGGGTCCCAGGAGAAAAAAATCTCTCCTTCTTGAGTCATGGCAATAAGAACCTATGGGATTACTGAGGAGATATGGAGGAGTTTTCAGCTTGGCTGGGCATCTGAGATGATCTCTCCTGTCTGCATAGAACCCTGGGTCCTCCTGATCCCAACCAATGGAGTGTAAGCTGTAGGCCACATCTCCCATAGTGCATTCTTTCTCCCATGACCAGGTCTGTCAGGCAGTATGAACTACGAAGAGGCCAGTGAGGATGAGGAACACGGTGATAAAGACCGGCCACGCTCGCTGTCCCCCAACCCAGAGTCAACACGTCCTGCGTCTGCTTCCAGCGCAAAGTCCAACACAGTGAGTCCAACCATATAGTTGTCTCTGTCCTGTCATATCATTAGGAGCACATACATAGCTATGTGGCTATGGCTTGTGAGATTTCTAATGTATTCATTACACATGGCAAATTAACTTGTCACTTGAAGACGTATAGAAATGCATGAAGACACTGAAACAACAAGATGGCAGATGAATGTTGTCCCCACTACTCCTGGACCGTATCTCCTTTATAACAGTGATTGGCCGGTATGTTTTTTGACATAGCATTGTGTGTCCCCCCCCCCCCCTTACAGGAGTGCATGACACCGGGGTCGCCCACGGCAGAGAGCGCCCTGATCGAAGTGGACAACCTGGAGGAGTTTGTGGTGCGCCCCGCCCTCCGCGGCGTCACCGTCAAGTGCCGCATATCCCGGGACAAGAAGGGAATGGACCGCGGCCTATACCCCACCTACTTTATGCACATGGAGAGAGAGGACGGCAGGAAGGTACATTTGACCTCACATGCTGTTATGGGGGATTAACATGGAGAAGACCGAGATAGATTTACAGTCAAGATAGATTTATTTTTAATTGTATTTCACGGGCCTGTTTCATTTTCTTTTCCTCAATAGCTACATTTGAAATGGTATGAGAATATAAAGTAAAAGTAACACCTGTTTTGATTGCAGTGATTAAAATGATGGTTTGTGAGTTTCCCTCTCACCCTGAGTTTACTCTTTTTGTTTCACCCAGCTGTTTCTTCTGGCTGGGAGGAAGAGGAAAAAGAGCAAGACGTCCAACTACCTGATCTCAGTGGACGCCACGGACCTGTCACGCGAGGGAGAGAGCTTCATGGGGAAACTGAGGTAGGACCATATCTCACTCGTCTCACTCTGTCACAACTCTGCTAAATATAATTTTAAATCCTTGCTGATGAACAATTGACATATTATTTTGAGCCCTCGGCTGCATCTGATAACTCTATTTGGTGGGATTGTGAGTGTTGGAGGGTCATTGTAGACTCTAATGTGATTGGTCTGGTCATCCTGCAGGTCTAACCTGATGGGGACCAAGTTCACGGTGTATGACCAAGGCACCAACCCCTGTAAGAACCCTGGAGCTCTGCTGGAGGAGAGCAACACACGACAGGAACTCGCAGCCATCTGCTATGTGAGTGCACACACACACACACACACACACACTAATATTATTGAACCTGTAAGGTTGTGTGACATTCTGTGATATTCTGATCTCCTGTGTTCTCTGCAGGAGACTAACGTTCTGGGGTTCAAAGGTCCCCGCAAGATGACCGTCATCATCCCAGGCATGAACATGAACTTTGAGAGGGTCCCCGTCCGACCAAACAGTGTATGTATCAGCCCCATGGGACTGTACAACTCCAATCACTTCTCCTAACATTTGTAGTCACTGTATTTGTTATGCACAGTAAGGGAGAAGGGCGTGTCAGAGGGCATGATTGAGGGGCTAGGCACCTTTTTTCTAAATCTCCACCTGAATGACGTGCCCAAACTAAACCGCCTGTTGCTCAGGTCCTTAAGCCAGGATATGCATATAATTGGTACCATTGGAAATAAAACACTTTGAAGTTTGTAGAAATGTTAAAATAATGTAGGAGAATATAACACAATAGATAGGGTAGGAGAAAATCCAAAGAAAAACCAACCGTAATTTTTATTTTTTTGTAGAGACCATCCTCTTAGAATGGCAAGTATAAGGTCATACTGAAAATGATCTTCCTGGATGCAATTCCTATGACGTCCACAGGGTGTCAGCAGTCTGTTCAAGGTTTAAGGCTTGTAATTTCAAAAACGAAAAAGAAATATCAGTTTTAGTACAGGGGCACAGTCTTGAAATTCGTGTTTGCGCGCGCCATGAAGACAGGACGCACCTTCTAAAATCGGTTTCCTATTGAACATACTTCTTTCCGTAAGAATATTATAGTTTGATTACATTTTAGGGTATCCGAGGAGTAAATAGAAACATATTTTGATTTGTTGAAACAAAGTTTAGGGGTAGATTTTCGGGTTCCTTTCTCTGTATGTTGAACGAGTGGATTACTCAAATCAATGGCGCCAACTAAACAGACTTTTTGGGGATATAAAGAAGGATTTTATCTAACAAAACGACACCATGTTATAGCTGGGACCCTTTGGATGACAAATCAGAGGAACATTTTTCAAAAAGTAAGTGAATATTTAATCGCTATTTGTGAATTTATGAAACCTGTGCTGGTGAAAAAATATTTTGATGTGGGGCGCCATCCTCAAACAATCGCATGGCATGTTTTCGCTGTAATAGCTACTGTAAATCGGACAGTGCAGTTAGATTAACAAGAATTTAAGCTTTCAACTGATAAGACACTTATATGTACCTAAATGTTTAATTTCCATAATTTTTCTGATTATTTATTTGAATTGCGCGCCGTCCAGATTCACCGGAAGTTGTCCCGCTAGCGGGACGCATAGCCCTAATAGGTTTAAGACTCTGGCATTCTTACATCTTGAAATAGAAAATCATTTAGCACAATCTGAATAATGGAGTGAGTATTGAAGTCAACATCATGTAATGGAAACTGAGGCTAACCCACTAAGGGCTGTGAGATGTGGTCACTGTGGAGTGACGTCAGATCAGATGGTTTGGATGTCTGGTTCGTATTCATTAGGGCACTCAATGGAAAACTAAATTGAGCGTTCTTATTGGATAAGTCAAGGTTGTCACTCCGTTTCAGTCCTATTTCTTCTGTTTAGTGCCTAATGAATACAACCCTGTTTGTGTGTTTCCAGGAGCAGGACAGCCTTCTAAGTAAGTGGCAGAACCATTCACTGGAGAACCTGATCGAGCTGCACAACAAGGCCCCCGTGTGGAACGACGACACCCAGTCCTACGTGCTCAATTTCCACGGCCGCGTCACACAGGCCTCTGTCAAGAACTTTCAGATCGTCCACGACAACGATCGTGAGTCGATCCGTCAGTGCTTCTCTTGACTCTTTCTCTCTTCTCTTTCTTTCTCTCTCTCTCGCTCTTTTTCACTTTCTCTATTTCCCACTCTCTCACTCCCTCTCCTTGGGTAGAATGGAATAATGATTTCACATTATTGAGTCATCTCTTCTCTCTTCCCTCAGCGGACTACATCGTAATGCAGTTTGGCAGAGTGGCCGAGGACGTATTCACCTTAGACTACAACTACCCCATGTGTGCCCTGCAAGCCTTCGCCATTGGCCTGTCCAGTTTCGACAGCAAACTGGCCTGCGAGTGACCAACCCCATCACGACTCCTAACTCGCCATTCCCTCCATGGCCTTTTCAAACCACTCCCTCCCCCTCCAGGACAACGCCAACTCCACAACATCGTCCCTCCACCTCCCCCTCACAGGATTCAGCGCCTTCCTTGTACAGCTCACCAGCAGTCTGCCACTATGAAAATAATCATGAACTATGACCTCTCACCCCTACGTGGTACATCCAATCATGGCACACGAATCACGCTGACTTGGAGAGCGGATGAAGAGAGTGGGTGTGTGAAAGAGAGGACAAAAGAAAGTAGATTTGGGTGGAGGATATAAGATTTTCCTTATCGGCAGAAAAATGAAATTACCGTCCGCAAAGGGAAACTGGTCACAAATCATCAAGGCGCCTTTGTTTTCATTTGTATTTATCTGTAGTTCTGTTTCATTGAGTTTGTATTGCTTTTTGTTGCTTTAGCTGTTGTATATTGGTGATTTTATGTATATTGAAATTGATTGAAAGGGAAAAAGGACACCAAGCATCATAGAACAAACTGTCGTGGGCACTTCCTGTTAGGGACAGGACTAACACAGACTAGACCAGGTCACAGGATATGGTGTCTTTGATTTTATATCAGATTTGAATGTTTTATAGGCCTCAAAACATGCCTGATGAACTTATGAGTTTGTTTGTTTTTATGTTTTTAAAGTTGCCTTTAATGTTGATTCCAAGTGTCATTTTACATTCTGTTGCCTTCTACAATCACTTGTGCGATTCTTTTGACCAACTCTGGAAACTTTATGGCCTATATCCTAAAATTCACCTCACTGTCTTCAAATGGTCACGTGGCTTTGGTTTCCAGCCATTTTGCAGCTTCAAGATGTTCAATAATTCTAACGTTAAAACTATTTCAACACTTTTTTATTTTCTTCCTCTTGAAGATGAATTTCTCGTAATCACATTTATTTGCCTGCATATCAGAAAGTCTTGAAGTCATGCATGTCCATCCAATGTGTCCTCATCTGTTTTCTTGTTTTAAAAACACACTTTTACTAACGTATCTCAGTAGCATTCGGAGGAGTTTGGAACGGAACATTTCTTACTGCAATTCCTTTGTACATGTCATTTTGTGATGTCTTAGCCCCAAGTTAAAACCTCACGGGAAAGTCAATAGAGTTGCCCAGCAAGCGCGATTAAAGGATTTTATTATAGTTTTATATAAGATATGTCTTAATGTTTGGACATACGGCTCATTGTCAAATATCACGAAATGTCAGTCCTAAATGTCATGTCAATGTGTGGAATACAAAAGTTAGCCTGGAATCCAAACAATAGAGGAATATTCCGTTTGGATTCCAAGTGACAACGGTCACCCTGTACTCAGTCTACATTATATGCCAAACTTATCTACCCATTTAAAATTACACCAGATTGGATAATAACACTACATTATATATTTATTTTACCAGGTAAGTTGACTGAGAACACGTTCTCATTTGCAGCAACGACCTGGGGAATAGTTACAGGGGAGAGGAGGGGGATGAATGAGCCAATTGTAAACTGGGGATTATTAGGTGACCACGATGGTTTGAGGGCCAGATTGGGAATTTAGCCAGGACACCGGGGTTAACACCCCTACTCTTACGATAAGTGCCATGGGATCTTTAATGACCTCAGAGAGTCAGGACACCCGTTTAACGTCCCATCCGAAAGACGGCACCCTACACAGGGCAGTGTCCCCAATCACTGCCCTGGGGTATTGGGATATTTTTTAGACCAGAGGAAAGAGTGCCTCCTACTGGCCCTCCAACACCACTTCCAGCAGCATCTGGTCTCCCATCCAGGGACTGACCAGGACCAACCCTGCTTAGCTTCAGAAGCAAGCCAGCAGTGGTATGCAGGGTGGTATGCTGCTGGTAATGTATATGTACTGTAACTGGAAGTGCTACTCTGTTCAGCAGACTACACTTGTACTGTACCATGAAGTCATTGAGAACCCACTGGGCCAGAACTGGTTGGATCCACGTTGTTTCCACGTCATTTCAACCCCAACATTTGAGGTGATGACTTTGAATCAACGTGGAACACTGATTGGATTTACAAAAAGGAATTTCGTCTTTTTTTTAACCCAACTTTTAAATCCAATGACTGGGTCAAATGTTTGGTTGATTTCACGTTGAATTCGCAACTCAACCAAATGTAAATCAAAACTAGATGTTGAACTGACGTCTGTGCCCCGTGGGAAATTACTTTTGGGGCGACATTTAAGGTGCAAAATAGTTCAAATCGGTGCAAAAATATATAAAAAGGTGACCATAAAAAGTTATTTAAGTAGATTTTTTAGTACACTGAAAAATGCATAAATAGTGGCCTTTTTCACAATGCTCGTTGCTGAAGAAAAGTTAAAAATTACATCACAATGCCAAATTATTACTTTTACAGTATTTTTTGCATAGGTTTGAACTATTTTGCACCATGAAAAAGTCACCCTTGATTAAAGTTTCAGCTGGATGGATATGCTATAGAGATGATTCTGTCCAGTAGTGTGATTCTTGTTCTTGGAGAATTAGGAACATTCCTGGGTAACCTGCAGGATGCATTTGATTCCTGTCCAAACAAGACAAACACTGATTATGTGTGACAGTGTCGGGAAACAAAGTTAATTCACAAGATGTACTGTTAGAAAGAGGGAAAGGGTTTGTTTGTACAAAATATATAAAAGAGAAATATACAGTTTTACTACAAGATACTTAAGGGGAATTGCATTCCATTCATAACTTAACTTTCTGACACTTTTTGGGGAATTGAATTTCAGAAATATGACTGTAAATAGAATAAATTAAGATATTGTAAAGTGAACAAGACCCCTTGTAAGTTTAAGTATTCAGTAAAAAACATTTATTTGCACCCTTTCTAATTCTCTACTTTTGCATATTTTTTTATACTAAATGTTATCAGATCTTCAACCAAAACCTAATATTAGATAAATGGAACCTGAGTGAACAAATAACACAATTACATACTTATATAATTTATTTAATAAACAAAGTTATGCAACACCCAATGCCCCTGTGGGAAAAAGTAAGTGCCCCCTTAAGCTCAATTACTGGTTGTGCCAGTTAGCTGCAATGACTCCAACCAAACGCTTCCTGTAGTTGTTGATCAGCCTCTCACATCACTGTGGAGGAATTTTGGCCCACTCTTCCATGCAGAGCTGCTGTAACTCTGACAATTGAGATTAGGTCAGGACTTTGACTAGGCCATTCCAAAACTTCTAATTTGTTGCCTTTTAGCAATTTATTTTTGCTTTTGATCTAATATTGGGTTTTGGTTGAAGATCTGATAACATTCAGTATCAAAAATAGATAGGCAGCAAAAACTTTTTCACATCACTACTGTATAAACTTTCATTCATAGGCTAGGTTGTAGCAACCTCATGATGGGTATAGGGAAAATGTTAGTATCATGTAGTAGCCTAAACCTATCGGTGTTACATTAAACTGGGTGAATGGAATATGAATGACAGTCATCCAATATTCTGTAATAGAAATAAGACTATGCGATGTTAAAAATAAATCCTCCCTAACCATAAACGGAACCGACTGCCCCTGATGTATTCAGTAAACCCATTTATTTTCAATAACATAACGACTTTACAGTTCATTAAGAACCTTTTTGAAAGCAACATCTAGAACTTTTAATGTATTTTTTTCTACATTACCAAGTGTTACAATTGCTTTGATTATTAAAACATTTAGAAAATATATCAAACTTGTTTTAGTGTTACATTTATAATTCCATTTTAAAATGGGACGTTGTAGAAACTTACTGTAAAAACGGTAATTGTAAAACTTCATAAAACGCATATCTATTCTAAAAACATTCCACGTCTTTGGAAGGCTTTGAACATTATCCTTTGGACTGGATACACAAACATTTTGTTTGATACAGTTTTGACTGATCTATTCTTAATGCTGTCTTTCACCTTAATGCAAGGTGTTGCAGTACGGTCTGGTGTGGAATGAACATCCAGTGAACAACAACAGTTACCATCACAGGCAGCAACACTAGCTCTCCCAGGGCAAACCTACTCATTGACGTTCACCACTAGCAGTTCTTTGTATTTGATCAGGTAGTAGGGGTAGCACTGGCCCCGGTCAAAAACTACAAAGATGGTGGGGTTGACCAGCTGGTCCACACAGGTGTCGTATAGGTTGTAGTCCTCCTTCGTGGATCTGATGGGTGGCGGCCGGTGGTATTTGCACTTGTCCACGCTCACCTTTCCTACCAGCACCTTGGCCAGGAACATGTGACGCATCCCGGCGTCAGGTTGACACCGCAGCGAATGTGTTGGAGTAGGAGGCGTCGCGGGCGAAGCTAGAGCCGTAGCCGTACACGAACCCGTTGACTCCCGAGACGCGCGGGTCAAAGTTGTTGTGGCAGATGTCCTCAATGAAGTCCCCGACGGTCCCGTGGAACAGGTGCCTCTCCAGAGCCCCGTCTTCCTTGGTGTCACCACGCTTCCGCATGTGCTCCTTCTACCTACAACAGAAACAATGCCACCTAATGTATGTATTCATCTTAAATTCAATAGGTTTCTATCAGTATTACATTTATTCATGGTCAAATGGAGCAGGAAAATAAAAAGCCATCTCCTTTGGATAACCCTTATCAATACAATTATCTGTTGTGTGATGTAATATCGCACCATGTTATCCATCTTTTCCCTATCCTTTATCCCATTCCCACATGACGGCCATATACAATAGATGAGGAAAATGAATGGCTATTCTCACAAGAATACATATCAAAGAGGGTGTCCCCATCCACACCTTTGGAACTTGTCCCAGTGGAGGACATTCTGGATCTGGCGGAGGCTATCTCCACCCGGGTCTCTGACAGGGTCTTGTGGAACAGGCTGTGGACCTTCTGGAAGGCCTGGGTGCTGGCCGGCACATCCACCATGCTGTAGTCCTGGTCTGGGACGGAGCTAGGGGTCCACACTGGGGGGGTACCAGGTGCTGAACTCCCCCAGGGGGTCTAAACTGAAGTTGGCCGGGGAAGGCTCGGTGGATGTGCCGGCCAGACCATCCAGCAGGATACCTGTCCTATGCAAGACAAGTAGATGGTTGTTTTAGTGAATTTAGTTGATGTTATTATTGATGAACTAGTAGTAATATGGTGTGATTCCAGTATTATGAGTAGGACCCTGAATAATTCTCTACCACCTGACCTATGACATTAACCTGCAGTTCAATCATTTTACTGGTAACACTGCAGTCTCTTTCAATCACATTTCAACATAATGAACACATGGATAGTCGTGGTTAGTCATTTTACAGGTCAGGAGTATCTTTCGAGCCCCTCCAACACAGGTGCGTCCCCTTCAGGGTCTAAATGCCAACAGGTGCCTTGAGATGACACTATCAACCTTTTGGTGCTGTTGGACAGAACTACTGGTTTGAAAAAGAGTGGAGAAGTTCTCCTGGCCCCAATTATGAGTAACACTACATGACCAAAAGTATGTGGACACCCTTTCAAATTAGTGGACTCTGCTATTTCAGCAACACCCATTGCTGACAGGTTTATAAAATGTTTTCATTGAAAAACATAAGCAGTAGAATGGCCCGTACTGAAGAGCTTTTGTGAAGTGGAAACTTCTAGGTGCAGCAACGGCTCAGGGAAGTGGTGGGCCACACAAGATCACAGAACGGGACCACCGGGTGCTGAAGCACGCAATAATCGTCTGTCCTCGGTGGCAACACTTACTACCAAGTTCCAAACTGCTTCTGGAAGCAACGTCAACAGGCTTCCTTCACAACCCTCCCTTGGGTTGTGCCGTGGCGGAGATCTTTGTGGGCTATCCTCGGCCATGTCTCAGGATGGTAAGTTGGTGGTTGAAGATATTCCTCTAGTGGTGTGGGGGCTGTGCTTTGGCAAAGTGGGTGGGGTTATACCCTGCCTGTTTGGCCCTGTCCGGGGGTATCGTCAGATGGGGCAACAGTGTCTCCCGACACCTCCTGTCTCAGCCTCCAGTATTTATGCTGCAGTAGTTTATGTGTTGGGGGGCTAGTCTGTTATATCTGGAGTATTTCTCCTGTTTTATCAAGTGTCCTGTGTGAATTTAAGTATGCTCTCTCTAATTCTCTCTCCTTTTCTCTATCTCTCTCTCTCGGAGGACCTGGACCCTAGGACCATGCCTCAGGATTACCTGGCCTGATGACTCCTTGCTGTCCCCAGTCCACCTGGCCGTGCTGCTGCTCCAGTTTCAACTGTTCTGCCTGCGTCTATGGAACCCTGACCTGTTCACCGGATGTGCTACCTGTCCCAGACCTGCTGTTTTCAAATCTCTAGAGACAGTAGGAGCGGTAGAGATACTCTGAATGATCGGCTATGAAAAGCCAACTGACATTTACTCCTGAGGTGCAGACCTGTTGCACCCTCGACAACCACTGTGATTATTATTATTTGACCCTGCTGGTCATCTATGAACATTTGAACATCTTGGCCATGTTCTGTTATACTCTCCACCCGGCACAGCCAGAAGAGGACTGGCCACCCCTCATAGTCTGGTTCCTCTCTAGGTTTCTTCCTAGGTTCTGATCTTTCTAGGGAGTTTTTCCTAGCCACTGTGCTTCTACACCTGCATTGCTTGCTGTTTGGGGTTTTAGGCTGGGTTTCTGTATAGCACTTTGTGACATCAGCTGATGTAAGAAGGGCTTTATAAATACATTTGATTGATTGATTGATACAGAATAAAAATATTCCAAAACATGCATCCTGTTTGCAATAAGGCACTAAAGTAAAACTGCAAAAAATGTGGCAAAGAAATTAACTTTATGTCCTGAATACAAAGGGTTATGTTTCAGGCAAATCCAACACAACACATCACTCTTCATATTTTCAAGCATGGTGGTGGTTCCATCATGTTATGGGTATGCTTCTCATCAGCAAGGACTAGGGAGTTTTGTGGATAAAAAGAAACAGAATATAGCTATGCACAGGCAAAATCCTAGAGGAAAACATGTTTCAGTCTGCTTTCCAACAGACACTGGGAAACAAATTCACCATTCAGCAGGACAATAACCTAAAACACAAGGACAAATATACACTGGAGTTGCTTACCAAGGCGACATTGAATGTTCCTGAGTGGTATAGTTACAGTTTTGACTTAAATCGGCTTGGAAATCTATGGGAAGACTTGAAAATGGCTGTCAAGCAATGATCAACAACCAACTTGACAGAGCTTGAAGAATTTTTTTAATATGTTTACATACACTAAATTGACTGTGCCTTTAAACAGCTTGGAAAATTCTAGAAAATTATGGCATGGCTTTAGAACCTTCTGATAGACATATTGACATAATTTGAGTCAATTGGAGGTGTACCTGTGTATGTATTTCAAGGCCTACCTTCAAACTCTTTGCTTGACATGAGAAAATCAAAAGAAATCAGACAAATTGTAGACCTCCACAAGTATGGTTCATCCTTGGGAGCAATTTCCAAACGGTACCACGTTCATCTGTACAAACAATAGTACGCAAGTATATACACCATGGGACCACGCAGCTGTCATACCGCTCAGGAAGGAGACACGTTCTGTCTCCTAGAGATGAACGTACTTTGGTGCGAAAAGTGCAAATCAGTCCCAGAACAACAGCAAAGGACCTTGTGAAGATGCTGGAGGAAACAGGTACAAGAGTATCTATATCCACAGTAAAACGAGTCCTATATCGACATAACCTGAAAGGCCGCTCAGCAAGAAAGATGCCACTGCTCCAAAACCGCCATAAAAATGCCAGACTACGGTTTGCAACTGCACATGGGGCCAAGGATCATACTTTTTGGAGAAATGTCCTCTGGTCTGATGAAACAAAAATAGCCCATAGCATGGTAACGTTACCTGAAGGACAAAATAAATGTCCCAATCCTATCCCGAGTCTCTGACAAAACAAAAGCCTAATAGTTTTAAGGCAACACTCATCACAACCAAAATCCAATTTGCTGGAATCCTAAAAACGCTTAGAGATATCCTGTGGACATTTAATGAAAAGGTACTAATTAATACGAATGCTTGAGACTTTGCCTATGCTTTTCGTCGTGTTTCTCCTTGTCTCGAATTTGCACAAACTTACTAGCTAAATGACTTGCATCGCATGATGCAAAAACAGAACATGAACTTACTTTTTACCTGACAACGTGCAGTGTTTCAGGCTTAAGGAATCTGTCGACATTTTGTTTTACTCAAAAAAGTATTTATTGGTGAGTAACTTAATAAGGCATTTATAGTTAAGCCTAAAACATATCTGGAAGTCGTCAAACAATATTCTTACAGGATCATTTGTATATTTCAGGGGATACCATTTGAAGCTGTTATTACAGGAATGGTTTAGCCCAACTATTTGAAATTGATAACGACTGCACACAGACACAAAGTTATCTTTGTATTTTCTAATAAAAGGAAGATCACCACAGCAAGTCTGATATATTCCATTTTATTTAGTTTTATTGCACACAGAAAACTAAACTTTTATTCCATACACAATCAAATAAATGTCAACACTTGTCCATTAGAAAATCAAATGTCAGTGTTTATTTAAAGGCAACAGGTAGCAGATATTTAAATATTATTTATCTATTCGATTTTTTCTTATGACAGATAAACTCAACATCAAGAAAGATACTTTAGAGACAGACAATTCCATAACACATTCTCAGGTGTGATCTACAGCTTTCACTGAGACCTCTAATGGCTCAATCCTCAGAGGATACTGCTTACAGCCAACCCAGAAATAGGGGAAGACCCTCTCAGAAAAGGTGTGTTTGAAAGTGTAGATCTGCGTGTTGTCAGCTGGGTCAGAGAAGCACACTCTCCCCTTCTCCCAGTCTAGCTGCACTCTGATCCTCTGAGGGCTCTTCTTCAGATTGAGTCGCGTCAGGGGTGAGGTCCCTGCAAAGTACATCTTGTGGTAAAAGTACACGGACAGGTATCCATTCTTCAGTACGGAGGAGACCTTGTCTTTCCTCTGGATGGACTCTTTGGCTACACCGAGGACCCAGGCACTGTTCTCTCCAACCTCCACGTCCCAGACATGCTTTCCTGAGCTGAAGCCCTCAGAGCCCAGTACGCCTGTGTCAGGGTCAAACCTCTCAGGGTTGTCTGGAAGCTTCTGTTTGTCATCGCTGTCCCTCACACTGGTGAGGTCATCAGACAGCAGGAGCCAGGGGGCAGCCGTGTTGGGGTCCAGAGTCACTGGCGCTGAGGAGAAAGTACAGCCAGTTACCATGATGTAGTGGTTCTCACCACTAATTGCTGTGTCAATACACATTAAGAAGCACTTTAATTGCTTAAAAAGTTAACGTTTTAGTCTATCATGTAACGAAATAGACTAGTCTTGACACCGAGTGATGTTCAACACACTCTGCAGTTAGTACTCACTGTATTTAACAATCCCTTGCATCTTCTCCCACACTTTGTATTGAAGTGAGCCCAGGTACTTGGCCACATCGATGAGTGCTCCCAGGACCATAACTGGGTCCTGCAGTATGCTAGACTGAGCACTATACAGCCAGAAAAAGTAGGAGTTAGTACTCATCATGTAATTGTCTGTAGACAGTGAAACCACCAGGGGTTGTAATGTACTCACCTTCTCACTGTCTGCTTGCATTTCTGGAGAAAAAACATATCCTCCAAAGCCATCTCCTCCTCCACGGCTCTGATTGTGTCAGAGAGAGAGGCCAGGGTTCTGTCCATCTCCCTCATACTCTGCCTCAACATCTCACTCTTACTCTCCTCCTCCTCTTTCAGAGCTGCAAGCCTAGCAGCCTCTTCAGCTTGGAGGAAATGGTGGAGCGTCTCAAACTCCTCATGAATCGTCTTTGCCACAAACCGGGCCTGGATCTGAAATGAGACCTTTGTTAAGATTGTGTGTTAACATATGAGAGATTTTGATTTCATATTATGACCAACCACCAACATTACCTGAATGTGTGTCACGGTATTTTCATAGTTTTGCTTCATTTTATCAAAAGCTTCCCTCTTCACTTGCAAACAAGTAAGCACAGACTTCATCTCCTCCTACAAAGAACATTAAAAAGACAATTGGACTAAGAATAAACAAAACATATCAGTTCTTCAAAAGGCAAACAATTGCAGAAGGCATAAAACAGATTAGCTCAAACTCCCAGCATTTTCCCCATTACCTTCATGTTCACCTCTGAACTCATAAAATGCTATCTAGAGAACTCCATTTATATTTATAGGGCTGCCTATCACAACACCAGATTACCTTCATGTCGCCTATAGCCTCTCCCACCGGGCAGCACTCATGGTTTTTATGTTTCCTGGAGGTGTGACAGACCACACAGATGGGCTCCTTGTCCTGCAGACAGAACAGCTTCAGCCTCTCCCCGTGAAGGGAGCACAGCTCACCCGGTTCACACAGCTCCCCTGTAGGCCCAAGCGCTCCACTCTCCTGGATGTAGGAGTCACACAGGTTCTTTAGGGTGAGGCTGGCCACCGGCTCATCCACAAACTCCCTCCTACAGAGAGGGCAGTCCCGGGCCGACCCCTTCCCAGACCAGTACTGCTGTAAGCAGGCTGCACAGAAACTGTGGCTGCACTTAAGGACCACGGGATCCCTGAAGATGTCACAGCACACAGAGCAACAGAGGTCCTCCTCTGGGAGAGAGAATCGGGCAGCCATGCCTTCTTCACACGAAAGTGACTCCTCCTCTGGAAGGGAATGTAGGGCAAAGGGACACACAGAGCTGTAGGTATTAGACAAACACAGAGCCAGCCGTTGTTGGTGTTATAGTTAGCTAATGGCCTCTGTACAGTATTTACTTTAACTTTACCTAGCTAACTATTTGGGCTCAACAACATACTGTCTGAACTTCAAAATAGCCATACTTACTGCCTAGGTCAAGTCGATGTTTAGTTTGGGAGTGCTTTAATAGAACAAGTTACAGTGACACTCACCTGCTATCCAAGACTCGTCTACAGGGGACAGCGACCAAAGACACGTAACTAGCTCCTTGTTTTATCTGCGACGCCAAGACCTGTTTTGACTTCCTTCTTCCTGTTATGGTGTGACACATCATTATGGGGGTGGAGCCAGGCAGGCCATTCTTTAACACTTTACCACCAGTTCCACTTCGTGCTCACATTGGTTTCATTATTTGGTGGTACTTGACTGTTACTCCATTGTATGTGTTTGTTGTCATTGTTGACTTTCTAAACAAATTATTTATTCATATTAAAAGTAATGTTTCACTAATGAGTTGTAATGCCACGAGCACTACAAATACATCATATAAATCAACTACTATTTGAATGCTAATGTCATAGCCGTGGGATGTATTTACTCCGTTGATATTTACATTTTAGTTGTATGCCCACTCTTTGTCTATAGGCCCATTTTGCAGTGTGGCATTGAGCAACAGTGATCTCTACTGTATACCGGTAGTTGGAGATCCCCGTTTAGTGGTGAATATTTGTAATGGTAGCAAATTGAAACTTTATTTTATAATGTGTAAATGAATTAAATGAGCTAAACCCACTTAAATAATTAGGAAGGTCCATTCAGTTAAATAAAAAAGCACAACATGAAATGCAATAGACACTTTTAATATTTATTTAGATAATTGACTGTACTTTACACATTTTACATAATGTAACAACTGCTTTAAACACTCGTACAAGCATTATGAGATAGAAAGTTGTTACCATATAGAAGGTATATATGCATTCCATTGGCATCAATTAGACACTACTTATAACCATAGTATGCTTTGTGTTGAGGCAAGTCTTACATCTATTTACATGGAGCTGGATTCAACTAAAGTTCACAGAATGGGGTCCCTCTAGTTGACACATGTTAGTAGATATTTGTCCCCACATATTATAAACCTGGCAACCTGTCTCCACTCATGTTTATATTCTGCCCAAAGTTGGGGCTAACTGACAAAAGGCGCAGTGGGACAAACTGATTGGTACTGTAGAAGTATGGGAACACTTTTTCAGTGAATGTATCATTGAAGGTGTACAGAATAGTGCTCTTAGTGGGATCAGAGAATGTCAGCTCCCCCTGGTCACAGTCCAGACGTACTCTGATCACTCGTGGGCTCTCATCCAGCTTGATCTGGATGCGTGGTTTTACACATACTCTGTATTTCCCACTAATATATCTGATGCTCCACAATCCGCTCTGAGGCTCCATTTTGAGTGGCTTGTTGCGCACAATTGACTCTTTGGCTACTCCCAGGGTCCAGTTATCACTTTCTCCTACCTCTACATCCCAAAAATGTCTGCCTTTACTGTAACCTTCAGAACCCAACACTCCCATTTTTAGCCTCTCAGGATTTTCTGGAAGGTTCTGCCTCTCCTCAATGTATGTCACAGTGGTCAGGTCATGAGTCAGTATGAGCCTTGCAGACACTGTGTTTGGATCCATGGTCACCGAAGCTTAAGGGGAAAGTTCCTTGTACTTTAATATTGTACTTTAATACTGAAGTGTGTGGGTGTGTTGGGAGATAAAACCATTTCAAATAACAATTGAAAAAATACATGTATTTCCAAAGTATTGTGGCCTTATTTGCTACAGTAAGATAGTCAAGATATTAAAAAACAACATTTGTGAAAAACTTGGACTTACTATAGTAAACGATCCCAAGCATCTTCTTCCAGACCTTGAATTTCAGAGATCCCACATGCTTGGCTATGTCAATGAATGCTCCTGACACTATCTCAGCATCTGCAGTGTCTGTTGCTGTGGATTCGGCTCTATGGGAATAATAAACATCAGTGCTGTTGTAAATGGAGCGTAACATGTATTTAGTAGGGATGAAATGGGACTTAATTTACAACATACCTATTAAGTATGACCTTGTAATTCTACAAAAAGAAGGACATATGTCACTATGTTATATCAGATGACACTGAGATAATTGAAAAAAAACTCACAGAGGAATAAATGATTTACAGTTGTGAAATTATTCACCAGCAATTTCCGACCTGGTTGAGAATTTCAAGGCGTTTTACGACATTTGACTGCAGCCTAGCAGTGTGACGCTTGCGTCTTTTGGACGAACATCAGTTTTTGCAGTGAGTTCATGAGCTCATGTTGGGAATTTACATCTTTGTAATTTAAAAAATCTTTACCCTTACCTGAAGGAATGTGATAGTGTCAACATCCATGTCCTTGATCATCTGAATAGTCTCTATTAGGGTTGAAATCTGCTTGGTCAAAGGCTCAGCTCTTTTTCGCATCACTTGACATTTCTGTTGCTCCTCCTTTCTCAGGGCAGCTATCCTGGCTGTCTCTTCATCTTCCAGGAACTGGTGGAGTTTCTTAAACTCCTCCCTTATCTGCTCCTCTCCACACTGGGCTTGACCCTAATAGACAAGATTAAACTTGAACACCGCTCAAATGTTTCCATATTTAAAAACACATTTTTTTAATGACAGATACCTGTATATGCGCCTCCCAGGTTGAATGGCACATCCTAGCTGTGTTCATGTTTTCTAATTCCTTCTTCAAAGTGGAACTCACACGCTGGATTTCACTCTAAAGATAAATTAAAAGGGATTATTGTAAACCTGGTAAAAACCAAACCAGCCTTTAATCCAGCCAGTCACTCTCTACTCAGTCGCATAATGACATTGAAATGACCAGTTAAAATAAAAGCAAAGGGAACAGATACTTTCACAAACTGACCTTCAAATCAGGCAGAGCCTCCTCAATGGGACAGCAGTCATGGCCTTTATGTTTCTTTGATATGTGACAGACAACACATATGGGCTGCTTGTCATCAAAACAGAAGAGTTTGAGTTTCTCTCTGTGCTGCTGGCAGATATCCTGAGATCCTTTCTCGTTTTCACTCCCTCTCTGGAACGATTCACAGAGACTCTTTAAGACCAAACTTTGGCTTGGTTGCTCAATTGAACACTCTTTACTGCATACAGGACACAGCAGATTGTCCATATCCTTCCAGTATTTCTGAAGACACTCCTCACAGAAGCTGTGGCTGCATTTGAGGACGACAGGGTTGCTGAATATGTCACTACACACGGGACAAGAGAGGTGTTTCTCCAGGAGAGACAAGCTGGCTGCCATTATAATGTATCACTCAGTGTGCTATTCTGTCTTGGTCAAGGTTAAAATACATAAAGCAAGTTAACAGGGTTGTGGCTCAAGGGGCAGGTTATACTGGTTATAAAGATATGACACAGACTAAAACTCCACCCACAGTTACGTTTTCATATTCCAGGAAATGAAACCAAAACCAAAACCAGAACTATCACATTTCCCTCTGCATCCTGGCAGGAATGCAGATGTGTGTAGTGTACCAACCAACAATAATGAATGATCTAACACACTCGAGGGATATAAAACAACAATAAAAAATATGTTAAATCAAACAAGTAATGACTTTACCACTAGATGTCAGTAGGTATCCAGCCATTGCAATGAGTAACAGTTATTACTGTGAAAAGCATTGCAAAACAACATTGTAGACTGCCGGTAAAGACATGGCAGTATTGCTTAATAGTGTATAAGTATACAGACATGGTCACCCAATGAGTTATGCTGTTATTACATGTAATGTACTTTCAAATCTAGTTGGAAAATAGTCAATTTACTTTGAACCTGTCCTTCAACACACCAAGGCACATCCTACTAACAAACAATTCCTCGACTAAATGCTATTGCAGTCTCTCTCTCTCTCTCTCTCTCTCTCTCTCTCTCTCTCTCTCTCTCTCTCTCTCTCTCTCTCTCTCTCTCTCTCTCTCTCTCTCTGTCTCTCTCTGTCTCTGTCTCTCTGTCTCTCTGTCTCTCTCTCTCTAAGATGGAGTGGCAGGCAGGCAGAGTGATGAAGGCAGGCTTAGTGTTGTTCACATGTATTTTTCATTCTTATCTTGACCATTTTCCCCATCCATCAGTATATCCCTTAAATGATTGTAATGGTTGGATTTCACAATGTGTTGCCTCTTTGAAATGTCAATAAGGCATTATGTGTTGAAGTGAATTCTTCCATCTGGACCCTGTTGTTTCAGATCAAAATGATGTCATTTCAAGTTTGCATTTTAAGTGTTCAGTTTAGAGTCCACTTGGGTTTGAATGTCTGTCTCGGTATAGATCTTCTGTATAAACTACTGTGTACTATATTCTCTGTGTAGATTGATATCCTCATCTAGTTGTGAGAACTTGAAATGGCAGTAAATGCAAAAAATGTATCATCTGTCAATCAACCATGTTTAAGAGAGTTCAATTCAATTGAACAAGTTGGAAGGACATTGGGAAAACAATATTCAATTGATATGGACAGCACAACATGGGATTGGATGTATTCATTTTTATTATGAAGAATGCACATACTGAATACACTAACATAATAAACTGCATTATACAGAATCTGTTGACCAGACATAACAATGATTCTGTATCAATTTATAATATAATTTATAGTAATGATTTAATAAGATAATATATACTTTATTAGTCCATGTGAGATGAAAATGTGTCTTCTGCTTTTTTCCAAGACCCCCCCCGATACACTCACACACACATACAGTGCATTCGGAAAGTATTCAGACCTCTTGACCTTTTTCCACATTTTGTTACGTTACAGCCTTATTCTAAAATGAATTAAATTACGACCCTTTCCAATGAGACTCGAAATTGAGCTCAGGTGCATCCTGTTTCCATTGATCATCCTTGAGATGTTTCTACAACTTGATTGGAGTCCACCTGTGGTAAATTCAATTGATTGGACATGATTTAGAAAAGCACACATCTGTCTGTATAAGGTCCCACAGTTGACAGGTCATGTCAGAGCAAAAACCAAGCCATGAGCTAGAAGGAATTGTCTGTAGGGCTCCGAGACAGGATTGTGTTGAGGCACAGATCTGGGGAAGGGTACCAAAACATGTCTGCAGCATTGAAGGTCCCCAAGAACACAGTGGCCTCCATCATTCTTAAATGAAAGAAGTTTGGAACCACCAAGACTCTTCCTAGAGCTGGCCACCCAACCAAACTGAGCAATTGGGGGAAATGGGCCTTGGTCAGGGAGGTGACCAAGAACCCGATGGTGACTTGGAAAGAGCTCCAGAGTTCCTCTGTAGACATGGGAGAACCTTCCAGAATGACAACCATCTCTGCAGCACTCCACCAATCAGGCCTTTATGGTAGAGTGGCCAGACGGAAGCCACTCCTCAGTAAAAGGCACATGACAGCCCGCTTGGAGTTTCCCAAAGGGCACCTAAATGACTCTCAGACTATGAGAAACAAGATTCTCTGGTCTGATGAACCCAAGATTAAACTCTTTGGCCTGAATGCCAAGCGTCTCGTCTGGAGGAAACCTGGCACCATCCCTACGGTGAACCATGGTGGTGGCAGCATCATGCTGTTGGGATGTTTTTCAGCGGCAGGGACTGGGAGACTGAGGATTGAGGGAAAGATGAACGGAGCAAAGTATAGAGAGATCCTTGATGAAAATCTGCTCCAGAGCGCTCAGGACCTCAGACTGGGGTGAAGGTTCACCTTCCAACAGGACAACGACCCTAAGCACACAGTCAAGACAATGCAGGAGTGGCTTCGGGACAAGTCTCTGAATGTCCTTGAGTGGCCCAGCCAGAGCCCAGACTTGAACCTGATCGAACATCTCTGGAGAGACCTAAAAATAGCTTTGCAGTGACGCTTCCAATCCACCCTGACAGAGCTTGAGAGGATCTGCAGAGAAGAATGGGAGAAACTCCCCAAAATGCAGGTGTGCCAAGCTTGTAGCGTCATATCCAAGAAGACTCAAGGCTGTAATCACTGCCAAAGGTGCTTCAACAAAGTACTGAGTAAAGGGTCTGAATACTTATGTAAATGTGATATTTCAGTTTTTAATTTGTAATACATTTGCAAACACTTCTAAAACCTGATTTTGCTTTGTCATTGTGGGGTCTTGTGTGTAGGTTGATGAGGGAAGAAAACAATTTAAGGCTGTAACGTTAACAAAATTTGGAAAAAGTCAAGGGGTCTGAATACTTTCCAAATGCACTGTATGCAGCTGTCACCTTTCCAATATCTCTTAGGAAATATATGGTACAGACTAGCGTGACATAAAACGACAACAATAGTAGTAACAAAAAAATCTATTCCATCTAGTGAAGTACCTACTAGTACCTGTGTTGTGAGAACAGTACTTTACCACTAGATATCAGTAAGTATCCAGACATTGCAACGAGCAACTGTTATTACTGTGAAACACATTGCAAAACTATATTGTAGACTGTTACTTACTGCTGGTAAAGACATGGTAGTATTACTTAATAGGGTATAAATATACAGACATGGTCATCCAATGAGATATGCTGTTATTATTATTATGTTATTACTTTTAATTCTAGATGACAAATTGTCCTAAATATGTCAGACACGAAGGGTTACTGTCATTTTATTAGCAAGCAATTCCAACAGCCTCAACTAAATGTTATTGTCTCCAGTCTCTCTCTCTCTCTCTCTCTAAGATGGAGAGTGGCAGGTAGGCAGTGCGATGGACGCAAGCTTAGTGATTATTTCTCCCATACTGTCCAACATTCTCTCAGTTAGCCAGGCAACTTGGGGCCTCATTGGGGCTCCAAGTTGACAGTACAGGGGACAGACTCTTTTCACACAACTTCGAAACAAAGTGATTTTCGTAGCAGGTTAGGGCAGCATTTTTGTCTCCTAACCTGCTACATTTATTATCCTAAACTGCTGAGTAAGTTCTCCTAACCTGCAGCAAAAAAAGTCACTTCCTAATGGAAGTGGTGAAAAGAGTGTTTTTCCACAGTACAAAGTGAGTGTGCGGTGCACTTCCCCAAGGGTTCTGGGGAGAGGAGAGGGTGCTGGTTCCCCGTGCATGTCCCAAAATGTCCTCTTCTTCTTAAGCTGACAGCACTGTATGAGAGTTTGCTGAGCACTGCCCAGCGTTGTAGTCAAGTTCCTAACCTGGACTCGAATACTACAACACTGGCACTGCTCCCAAGTGTTCTGTGAGAGAACAGAGTGCTGGGGCCCAGTGTCTGTCCCTAAATGCCCTCTTGGTTCGATGTTAGAATTGATCAACGAGGCGATGTAAGTTGTGATGGCTTGCTGAATCAAAGTACAGGTTGATAGTGTTGAAATGGACTCCACCCACAATGACCAGCAGTTTCTATATGTCGTTCCCATTATGGACAGTTGCCAGGCAACAAAACCAAAACTTACAGTCACATTTCACTCTGCCTGCTCCAGACAGAAACTAAGGCTCAGGCTCAGGGGTGTATGCACAATACTACCAACCAGTGGAGGCTGCTGAGGGGAGGACGGCTCTTAATATTGGCTGGAATGGAGCGGATGTAATGGCATCAAACCATGTGTTTGATGTATTTGATACCATTCCACCTATTCCGCTCCAACCATTACCACGAGCCCATCCTCCCCAATTAAGGTGCCACCAACCTCCTGTGCTACCAACCCACATAATGACAATCTAACAGTCAGATAATAAGTATTGTCTTGTCAAACCAACTGGTATCCGTATATACGGTAAATATGCAAAGAGAAACAGTTTTTACTGTGAAACATTGCAAAACTACATTGTAGACTGTTACTTACTGCTGGTGAAGACATGGTAGTATTACTTAATAGGGTATAAGTATACAAACATGGTCACCCAATGAGACATGCTGTTATTATATGTTATATACTTTTAAATCTAGATGAAAAATTATCCTAAAGTAAATCCAATTTGTTTCAAATATGTCAGAGACCAAGGGTTACTGTCCTTTTATTAGCAAGCAATTCCAACAGCCTCAACTAAGTTTTTTTTCTATCTCTCTCTGATGGAGAGTGGCAGGGAGGCAGTGCGACGGACGCAGGCTTAGTGATTCATTATTTCTCTCATACCGTTCAATGTTCTCCCAGGCAGCCAGGCAACTAGGAGCCTCATTGGGTCTGAGAATGGCTGTCAATCCCCCTAGGTTCTAATGAGCTTGGGCAGTTTGACATGCAGTGTTCCCTCTTACTATCCTCCCTGGGACTCGTCTCAGTGACGGATGCCTTCTGGAGAGTATCAGGACCCCTCTACCAGTCTCACACCACTATCAGGGCATTACAGAGCTGATAGTACATGGGACAGACGAACACAAAGTGATTTTTATAGCAGGTTAGTGTAACGGGTGTCGTCGGAAGGAAGAGACCAAGGCGCAGCCTTCTTAGAGTTCCACATAATTTAATTACGAAGTGAAACTAAAACAGGCCAAACCAATAACGAATACAACGACCGAACAGCTTCGATGTGCAAACTCCCTGCACACAAACAAAGAACAAGATCCCACACAGAAAGAGGGTTAAAGGGCAGCCTAAGTATGATCCCCAATCAGAGACAATGATAGACAGCTGCCTCTGATTGGGAACCACACTCCGCCAGAAACAAAGAAATAGAAAACCTAGAAATACAGAACATAGAATGCCCACCCAAATCACACCCTGACCAAAACAAAATAGAGACATAAAAAGGATCATGACAGTTAGGACAGCATTTTTGTCTCCTAACCTGCTACATTAATTATTAGTGATGCACCGATAGGATATTTTTGGCTGATACCGATATCTGATATTTTCCTTGCCAAAAAAAACTGACAGCACAGTATGACAGTGTGCTGAGACTGCCCAGCGTTGTAGTCAAGTTCCTAACCTGGATTCGAGTACTACAACACTGGCACTGACCCCAAGTGTCCTGTGAGAGAACAGGGTGCTGGTGCACACTCTATTGATAATGTTATTATCAGTTGAGTATAACGGTGTCACATTTATTGCAGCCTCGTATAAACCGATTCAATAAGCTATTAATCTGCTGTGCTACAGAGAGAGAGAGTGTCACGACTTCCGCCGAAGTCGGTCCCTCTCCTTGTTCGGGCGGTGTTCGGTGGTCGACGTCACCGACCTTCTAGCCATCACTGATCCATTTTTCATTTTCCATTGGTTTTGTCTTGTCTTCCATCACACCTGGTTCCAATCCCATCAATTACATGTTGTGTATTTAACCCTCTGTTTCCCCTCATGTTCTTATCGGTGATTGTTTGTTCTATGCATTGGTGCTAGTTATGTTCTGGTGTGCGACGGGTTTTGCACCCGCTTATTTTATTTTGTATATGTTGGTTTCCGGAGTTTTTGAATTTTTATTAAACTGCTCTGTTTCTACCAAGTCCACTCTCCTGCGCATGTCTTCCCTGCCACCAGCACGTACCCATTACAAAGAGAAAGAGAGAGCCTCAAATGATCCCAGGGTGAATAACTATCAATGGAACAGGTCTGTAGAGTAGTCCTTGGGTAAATAGTGGAAGACATTAGCAGATGAATATCCTCAAGCTGAAACACAACTGTAATTGTTACAGCCCAGAGATGGAAGAAGGCCATGGTGCTTGGACTGTATGTCATGCTTTATCAATATTTCCTATTCAGAAAAAAATAGTTGTGTGACGTGTTGACGAATCATTTCCATTCCCTTCACGTTCTGAGTAGTAGAGGACCACCAGCGTCAAAGGAAATAAACCTCAAGCACATCCATTTAATCAGAGGAGAATTTCATTTCTGCTTTGCACACATGAATTGAGGCCTCTATATAAATTGGATGAAATGCACAATATCACCAGACTGGCCAGGCTGGCTGCTTACCAAGTACCAGTTACCTTTTCGGTCATATTGATTTTTTTCTCCCTTCTCTGTATGGGTGGAGGAACTCTTGACAACAATCTCAGACAGACATGAAACCAATGGCAGAAATTTTCCCCAGAAGCCATTTTATTTATGGATTCTTACTCAGAGGCCAAATATGTGTTGATCACTGGAATAAACACACACACACACACACACACACACACACACACACACACACACACACACACACACACACACACACACACACACACACACACACACACACACACACACACACACACACACACACACGTCTTGCCCACGGCTTGCATGGGGACAAAATGAGAGGTGAGGTCAATCTTATTTGGAGAGAATGGTGAGAAGTCTGGGACTCAGACTCCATCCTCCTTGGGCCTCACATTCCAGATCTCCAGGATTCACTGGGAGCCCAGCTGTTATTGGGTGTGCAGCCCTGCATACCTCCACCTCCACCGTTGAAAATAGAGTTTAAAGGAGCAACATCAGTTCAATAACCCACACCTGACAGGACAGGTCAATACAGCACACCCACTCTCCACTCCCCAATCTAATTCTTACTTTTATTTTTTATTCCCAAGCTTTCCTTTAAACTCTAGCTGAGGGAGAGAGTGATTACAAGGTTGTTTCTGGGAGATGAATTTGTGCTCTGCGATGACTCAAATCGTTATTAGTTTTTTCTCTGGCTTCATGATGGTACGAGCGAGGAAAGTGCTCCTGCTGTAAGGAAGGTTTTCACAATCACCTTCCTGAAATTGTGCTTCATGTTATGGATTTTTTTCCCTTCAATGTCCTGAAACGGTGACTGGGGACAATTATGGAAACACTCACTCTGGAGAGATAAGAAACGTTACAATGTGATTCAGATCCCAGACGCAGCCACTACATCACGTAGACATCTCCAGACTACGGTGTTTAGGGTAGCGATCATTTTATAAGGGCTGATCAAAAAGGTTGGTACCAAACCAATGTGACAGATTGACCATCTCCAAGTAGGTCACATGGCCTACAGTGCAGAAATGGTCATTGTCACTGGTGAGGGGCCTAATCCACTGCGGTATGCTGGGATAGGCTCTAAACTCTGGGCCGCACAGGGAAGAGAAGAGGACTAGCTTCACACCACAGGCAGATAAGGAGGTAGTAGCTAGAGGAAACTGGGAGTCTTTTTAGAGCCAAGATAGATGGTTGTGATGCTCCATCATGGCATAACAGGGCCTCTGTCCCCATGATAGGGGATATTAAGCGCTGTCCTGGGAGAAAGGATTCTGCCCTCATTAACTGTGTGCTAGTGGGGCATATAAAATATGGGAATGGTTAAAAGGTACTATATAATCCTCCATTGACCTCTACCAGCCACCTGCATCCGTCTCAGAGCGGAGGTGGAGTTCAGGGACACATCCGCTGCCGCTGGCTGGAAATAGCGTGACTTGTGTGGGGTTGATTCATGACATGATGGGGTCCTTGGAGACAGTGGATAGTAGATGGTGCCGTACAGTAACAACACATGTATCTTCGTCTGAGACATCACTGTTATGTGTGATTACATTGAGAGTAAGAGATGACGTGAAGCCTCTGCAAATGTCGTTTTCCCATCCTGATCATGGGGGGGGGGGATTTAATTAATAAAACCTCTTTGCTTGCAGGAAGCGATTGTTACCTTCTCAAATTCGACAGTTTCCATGGGACTGAGAATGCAAATAATCCTTTAATCTTAGCAGTCGGTCACAGCCTCACAGCCGCCCTCCTGCATCCCTCATCACATTACAACTCACACAACTCACATTGGTCCTAGCAACCCGTTGTCCCATGTCAAATGCTTCAGGCTCGTACCCATTGTGGGGTTCTAATGCTCTTTATTAGTCATTTCTTAGTGGTTTGGTGCGCTGGCCTCCTACTGAGGGGAGATGGCAGACAAAGTAACATTCAGTAAATTATCTTCCCAAAGTGCATCAGCCCAGTCTTTAAGCACTGACCCGTCATACTAGTGTGTTAGTGTAGGAAATCCTGGGATACTTTGAACTGCTGAGGGCAGAGAAAGTACCATTCAGTAAACAATGAGGAAGTAGAAGGTCTGAGTGAGTCATCAGGGAGTTTTAACCTACAGATAACGAGGAGTAGGCATGCAGGTGACATAACAGGTACATCACTGTGGTGCCCTGGTTTAACCAACAGTTACTCATAGCTCAAGTCCATTCTGAGTTTCAGTCATCAGTGTACATTAGCCTACATCCTCTTTGTCATGCAAGGAGCCAAAGTGGAGCCGATGAATGAAACGGGATGCCTGTCCCCTTACTCCTCCTCTGTGGGTGGACGCTGGACAGACATAGTGCCGTTGCCAGGCTACAGCAGAGGAATGTTCCGCTTCATTGTGTCATTTAACAACCGTGTGGATGATGTCACTAGTTTTGTACCTTATTCGTCTGACATTTCTACCGAGGAGGACCGGGGATGTGTCCCTGACTGATTTGCAGAACTGCTGACAGTAAATGTCAACTCTAAGGCCTAATGATTTTTAGTCGTTAAAATGTTTTAATGTGTCCGTTAAAGTAGAGCGAAACCAGTCCATTAAAGAGAAGATGGCAGAGAGTGGAGAGAAACTGATAAGGTCTATTTTGTATCGCCCAGTGCCTTTCAGAGTGAAATAATGTGACTTTTTGAGGAAGTTAGAAGGCTTCGTAATAATTGTATTTGGGGAAAATGACAAGGAAATAGAATTGGGGCTATAGTCTTAAATCCTGGTTTATAGTCCTTCGTTCTCTTACTCATAGCAGACCATCGACCATCCAGCAGGCGACGGCTCCAGTCCGTGACTGTCACAGATGGACGATGCCGAAGTACCTACACATCAGGCGTGTATTAGTGTGTCTGCATTGTTCATAAAACAACAAAGTCCCCTTTCATCATTCTAATAGCTGGTTATTAAAGATAGTCTCCTATTTTACCCTCTGCAACGTGATTAACGATGGCCATAATCTGACTGCCATCTGTATCGACTGGGGCTGGGTCTGGGGCTGGGAATGGGGCTGAGACTGGGGCTGGGACTGGAGGAGTGGACTGGAGGAGTGGACTGGAGGACTGGACTGGAGGAGTGGACTGGAGGACTGGACTGGAGGAGTGGACTGGAGGACTGGAGGAGTGGACTGGAGGACTGGACTGGAGGAGTGGACTGGAGGACTGGACTGGAGGAGTGGACTGGAGGACTGGACTGGAGGAGAGGACTGGAGGACTGGACTGGAAGAGTGGACTGGAGGAGTGGACTGGAGGACTGGACTGGAGGAGTGGACTGGAGGACTGGACTGGAGGAGTGGACTAGCCCTGAGAGGAGAAGAGATAGGAGAGGCGGGTTGTTTAAAATAGTAGCAGTGCAATCAACCATTGATCTGGGGGACAAGGGGGGAGAGGGAGCCGGCACTGCAGCGGCTCAAATTAATGCTAGGGTTTACGTTTTGATAAACAATGATGTATGAGCTGATGCAGAGAGACGGGAGAAACAAAGCGAGATAATTGTTTTGTTGGTGTTCGCTCCCTCGTCCATGGTGCCCAGTGAAGGTCATGCTTTATTGAGTGTTTGGCAGTGTTTTTATCCATAACCATACTTGAAACTATGGATAATAGCACTATTGATTCTAGTGATCGCTGGAATCGTATATTTTACGAGCCTTCAACGCGGCCCATAAAGATGCAAAATGAATTTCTCCATTCAAGGTGACAAAAAAAGCTGCCCATTAGCCAAGAGGAATTGGAGGCTGTTATATTTCTAATGCAATGCCATTGAGGGGGAGTAAAATATACATATGCAATGGTTTACAGAAACGGTAGTAGGCCCTATAGGTGTCAGGTAAGTGGCATTCCATTTGTAGTTATGGACATCAGAGGCTGATGTTTCATTGCTGTGAGGCAGCTCTGAATGATGCAGTTGACTGCTGCTCAGACAGTGGAGCAGAGAGGGAGGTGACATGATCATCATGGCAACAGTGATGCAGTCTCTTTGGGTTATCATTGCCTGTAGAGAGAGGACTGCTGCAACCGCTCTCTCTGTCTCTGCCTAGCCCTGGTCCCAGATCTGTTTGTGCTGTATAGCCAACTCCAATGGTTGTTGATATGCCAGGCATAGCAGGCATAACAACCACCATAGTAGACTACACAGCACAAACAGATGTGGCACCAGGCTAGTCTCTGACACACTCTCAGCCCTACAGCTTCATAGTGACCTCCTTCTCTGATAGTCTCGTCACTTTCCAGTACAGGGTGATTGATGTATGGCGTCTGCTGGGTGGATGGTGCGATGGTTGTTTGCAGTCAGACACAGACCCTTATGATGGATTTTTGTGTGGGGTGTAAAGGTCAACGCGGTGTGGAACTCCCCTGCCCAGAGCAGACCTCCTCTCAACCTCATTAGAGAAGAGCACAGACCTGCCAGCACCAGACAAACTCATCTGTCTGCTAACAGACTAATAAACATGTCAATGTGTCTGGAACGCTGCCCTGTCTGACCCCCAGTATGCAAAAATCACTTAATAAAGCTGTTTTTGAACACAAACAGTGTATCATTCTAACAGCACCTGCAGATTGAAAACCAGATGAGGAAAGGCGTTAAGGAAATCAAAATGGCCGCCCTCTTTGACCACGGGTGACCCCACTGAAATTTGATGGGAACACGTCAAGTTCCAGTATCCTGCACGGATATTAACTCTAGTAATAACACTAGATATATTATTAACAGTAGTTACAGTATATTTCAGCCCTGAGAGAAGTTTCAAATGAAATTATATAAAGCAACTCTGTGGTACTTCATTCTCATCAAACTGGGGATTAAAGTTAAATCTGCCTTTATTTTGTTCTCTTGTACAATAATGTGTGATCTTTACAGGTTATGTCTCTTCATCAGTTGGAATGTCATGCTCCTTATTGCCATGGAAATTAATGCACACCCAGCGCACTTCAAAGCATTCACATTTAAGTTGTGAATAGATTCATTAATAATCGAAATGAGCTCTGAATATTGTGATCAAAGTTAAAATCTGTGTTTAAAGAGTTCCCTTTTTATTGTCCGTAATTACAGTGGATTATGTGGGATTAGTTGGGAAGCAGTGCCATTAGATTAGAGATTATGTCACTCGCTCTGACGTCCCAGGTTGTTTCATAACCTTTGTTTTTCTTCGTCCTACCAGAAGTGTTCTCAGTGATGACATCACTCACCAGATGCTATAGCTAAAATCCACACCCATACATGTACCTATAGATAACACAACTACAGACATAGGATCTTAATTTGATCACTCTTTTGTTGCTGAGAATTTTCCTCCGCTGGATACGCAGATAAGCTTCTGTGATTTCCATTAACTCACTGAAAACTCACACTAACACATGGTTATATTAACAGTATTGTACTTCTCGTGTATCCTACTTTTTTGTCCAGCTAATAGCACAACCACCGATCAAGCAACAATATTGACTAAACTTTACAATCCTGTTGCTGAAGCAACATTTTGCTGTGACAATTTACACCACTGTCCAAAAGTTTGGGGTCACTTAGAAATGTCCTTGTTTTTGAAAGAAAACCACATTTTTTGTCCATTTGTAACATTCGTCTGGTGGTGTATGAGCGGACCAAGGCGCAGCGGGTGTTGAATACATAATGAATTTATTAGACACGACGAACACTGACACGAACTATACTTGAATATTTACAAAACAACAAACAAACAACGTAGACTGACCTGAAACAAACAAACTTACATAGACGAAGCACGCATGAACAGGAAAGAACGAACGAGACGAGACAGTACCGTGTGGTGCAATAAACACAGACACAGCGACAATCACCCTCAAACAAACAGTGAGAACAACCTACCTTAATATGACTCTCAATCAGAGGAAACGCCAAACACCTGCCTCTAATTGAGAGCCATACCAGGCAACCCATTAACCCAACATAGAAAACCCATAACATAGACTACCCACCCAAACTCACGCCCTGACCAATTAAACACATACCAAACAACAGAAAACAGGTCAGGAACGTGACAGAACCCCCCCTCAAGGTGCGAACTCCGGGCGCACCCCTAAAACTCAAGGGGAGGGTCTGGGTGGGCATCTGTCCGCGGTGGCGGCTCCGGCGGTGGACGAGGACACCACTCCACCACTGTCTTTGTCCACCTCCTTAGCGTCCCTTGAGTGGCGACCCTCGCCCCCGACCATGGTCCAGGAACCTTCAACGCCCCTCTGCAATAGAGGAGACAACTCAGGACAAAGAGGTAGTTCAGGACAAAGAGGTAGCTCAGGACAGAGAGGTAGCTCAGGACAGAGAGGTAGCTTAGGACAGAGGGACAACTCCGGACTAGTGGCAGCTCCGGACTGAGTGGCAGCTCCGGACTGAGTTGCAGCTCATGACTGAGTGGCAGCTCATGACTGAGTGGCAGCTCATGACTGAGTGGCAGCTCATGACTGGAGGGCAGCTCATGACTGGAGGGCAGCTCATGACTGGAGGGCAGCTCATGACTGGAGGGCAGCTCATGACTGGAGGGCAGCTCATGACTGTAGGGCAGCTCATGACTGTAGGGCAGCTCATGACTGTAGGGCAGCTCCTGACTGGCTGGCGGCTCTGGCAGCTCCTGACTGGCTGGCGGCTCTGGCAGCTCCTGACTGGCTGGCGGCTCTGGCTGCTCCTGACTGGTTGGCGGCTCTGGCGGCTCCTGACTGGCTGGCGGCTCTGGCGGCTCCTGACTGGCTGGCGGCTCTGGCGGCTCCTGACTGGCTGGCGGCTCTGGCGGCTCCTGACTGGCTGGCGGCTCTGGCGGCTCCTGACTGGCTGGCGGCTCTGGCGGCTCCTGACTGGCTGGCGGCTCTGGCGGCTCCTGACTGGCTGGCGGCTCTGGCGGCTCCTGACTGACGGACGGCTCTAGCGGCTCCTGACTGACGGACGGCTCTAATGGCTCGGGACAGATGGGCGGCTCTAATGGCTCGTGGCAGACGGATGGCTCAGACGGCGCTGGGCAGACGGATGGCTCAGACGGCGCTGGACAGACGGATGGCTCAGACGGCGCTGGACAGACGGATGGCTCAGACGGCGCTGGACAGACTGATGGCTCAGACGGCGCTGGACAGACGGATGGCTCAGACGGCGCTGGACAGACGGATGGCTCAGACGGCGCTGGACAGACGGACGGCTCAGACGGTGCTGGGCAGACGAGCAGTGCAGGCGGCGTTGGGCAGACAGCCGACTCTGACCTGCTGAGGCCCACAGTAGGCCTGGTGCGTGGTGCCGGAACTGGTGGTACCGGACTGGAGACACGTACCTCAAGGCTAGTGCGGGGAGCAGGAACAGGGCACACTGGACTCTCGATGCGCACTATAGGCCTGGTGCGTGGTACCGGAACTGGAGGTACCGGGCTGAGGGCACGCACCTCAGGGCGAGTGCGGGGAGAAGGAACAGTGCGTACAGGGCTCTGGAGACGCACAGGAGGCTTGATGCGTGGTGCCGAATCTACAGGGAACGAAGGTTGAGACACGCACCACAGGGAGAGTGCGTGGAGGAGGAACAGGGCTCTGGAGACGCACTGGAAGCCTGGTGCGTGGTGTAGGCACTGGTGGTACTGAGCTGGGGCGGGAAGGTGGCGCTGGATATACCGGACCTTGTAGGCGTACTGGCTCCCTTGAGCACTGAACCTGCCCAACCTTACCTGGTTGTATGCTCCTCGTCGCCTGACCAGTGCGGGGAGGTGGAATAACCCGCACCGGGCTATGTAGGCGAACCGGGGACACCATGCGTAAGGCTGGTGCCATGTAAGCCGGCCCAAGGAGACGTACTGGTGGCCAGATATGTAGAGCCGGCTTCATGGCACTTGGCTCAATGCTCAATCTAGCCCTACCAGTGCGGGGAGGTGGAATAACCCGCACCGGGCTATGCACACGTACAGGAGACACCATGCGCTCTACTGCGTAACACGGTGTCTGCCCGTACTCCCGCTCTCCACGGTTAGCCTGGGAAGTGGGCGCACCTGCCCTAGACCCACTACCTCTTAGCCCCCCCCCCCCCCCCCCAAGAAATCTTTGGGTTGTACTTGCGGGCTTTTCGGGCTTCCGTGCTAGACACCTCCCCTCATAACACCAGTTCCTCTCTCCGGTTTCCTCCGCTCTCCCTCCAGCTGTTCCCATGGGCGGCGATTCACTTCAACTTTAGCCCATGGTCCTTTTCCTTCCATGATTTCCTCCCAAGACCAGAAATCCTGCTTCGTGCGCTGTCCGTTAACCCACTGCTTGATCCGGGTTTGGTGGGTGATTCTGTAACGTTAGTCTGGTGGTGTATGAACGGACCAAGGCGCAGCGGGTGTTGAATACATAATGAATTTATTAGACATGACGAACACTGACACGAACTATACTTGAATATTTACAAAATAACAAACAAACAACGTAGACTGACCTGAAACAAACGAACTTACATATAGACGAAGCATGCATGAACAGGAAAGAACGAACGAGACGAGACAGTACCGTGTGGTGCAATAAACACAGACACAGCGACAATCACCCACAAACAAACAGTGAGAACAACCTACCTTAATATGACTCTCAATCAGAGGAAACGCCAAACACCTGCCTCTAATTGAGAGCCATACCAGGCAACCCATTAACCCAACATAGAAAACACATAACATAGACTACCCACCCAAACTCACGCCCTGACCAATTAAACACATACCAAACAACAGAAAACAGGTCAGGAACGTGACACCATTAAAAAACATCAAATTGATCAGAAATACAGTATAGACATTGTTAATGTTGTAAATGACTATTGTCGCCGGAAACGGCAGATTTTTTATGGAATATCTACATAGGTGTACAGAGGCCCATTATCAGCAACCATCACTCCTGTGTTCCAATGGCAGGTTGCTAACCAAGTTTATAATTTTAAAAGGCTAATTGATCATTAGAAATCCCTTTTGCAATTATGTTAGCACAGCGGAAAACTGTTGTTCTGATTAAAAAGCAATAAAACTGGCCTTTAGACTAGTTGAGTATCTTGAGCATTGCCATTTGTGGGTTTGATTACAGGCTCAAAATGGCCAGAAACAAAGAACTTTCTTCTGAAACTCATCAGTCTATTCTTGTTCTGAGAAATGAAGGCTATTCCATGATTGAAATTGCCAAGAAACTGAAGATCTCATACAACGCTGTGTTCTACTCCCTTCATAGAACAGCGCAAACTGGCTCTATCTAGAATAGAAAGAGGAGTGGGAGGCCCCGGTGCACAACTGAGCAAGAGAAGAAGTACATTAGAGTGTCTTGTTTGAGAAACAAGTTGAGAAACAAGTCCTCAACTGGCAGCTTCATTAAATAGTACCCGCAAAACACCAGTCTCAACAGTGAAGAGGCGACTTCGGGATGCTGGCCTTCTAGGCAGAGTTTCTCTGTCCAGTGTCTGTGTTCTTTTGCCCATCTTAATCTTTTCTGTTTATTGGCTAGTCTGAGATATGTCTTTTTCTTTGAAAATCTGCCTAGAAGGCATTGTAATGGTTTGATGTTACAGTATCCATTACCATGAATCTGCTCTAGTCCAGTCTTGACTCTAACCCAAACTGCTGGTTGAGGAAGACTGATTACAGATTACGAGGCACTTTCTGTGTGTCAATGCTATGGATTTTTATTTACTTTTGTACTGGCTGGATTGTCAGTGAGCACCTGTGAACGGCGAGGCAGTAGCCCACTAAACTGAGGGCCTGCTGCCCCGTGCCAATCAAAAACAATTCAGTGTCTGCTGAAGAAGCAGCACGCCCTAGTAGTGAACGAAAGCCATAAATAACGCCAGCACTTGACGCCGTCCCCATCTGATTATTGAGGTTGACTAGGTTTGGTTTCTTATAACTTTTTTAGTAGTACTTTCTCAATCGTTTAAAAAAAAAACATTTGTCCCACAAAGGAGTTTAGCAGGAATGGAGATTCAACCTGTTTCTCCTCAGGCCTCTGGCGAGGTCTGTGCTGCCTGTGGTAATTTATTTTCCAATCGATTTCCACTGCAGGCCCCTCTCTCCTATCACTGTTGTCCAGTGATCAGCTGGAGTGAGACAGAAGTGTTTTATTATGGGGGTATTGCGATCTATATAAACTGCATGGAAAGATACTCTTTATAAAACACAGCGAGGCAACCAGATGGAGTGGTATGTATCACACCGTTTACAGGTCACTGTTCTGTCTGCCTCTGTGGCAGGAATGGAGGGGAAAGGATGGGGTGAGGAGGGTAAGGGTGGGGTGAGGAGGGTAAGGGTGGGGTGAGGAGGGTAAGGGTGGGGTGAGGAGGGTAAGTCGTATGTCTAGTCTGCATCTTCTGCCACGTAACAGCTATCAACATAAATGTTTCGGAGAGAGACAGTTCCTCAATGTCCTCAGGTGGTATTGAATAGAGGGGTTCATTTCCTGGCCACAGCCCCATCTCTGTCTCGCTCTCCAGCGCTTTACACAGGAAAGATAAAAAGCTAGACCTGAGAGCAAACAGCCAAACCCAGTGGCAACAGACAAAAATGACAAAGAAAGAGCAAACTGACCTAACCAAACACAGAGCTTGTGGAATGCTCCCGAGGGCCCAAGGTTCCATCATCTGTAGAAGCCCAAGTCAGGCTTGATTCACCTTAACTCTCTGTTCAGTGTTCACTCCCACTTGCACTAATCTCAGTGTTCAGTCTGCTGCCAAGATCACTGACAGTTCGCTCAGAGAAACACAGAGGTTTTCCTCCTCCATGGTTTAATGCTACTGTCTGTCTGTGTCCGTGTGACGTGCAGCAGACAACTGGGAGCACTTTTAACCCTATTCTTTATGAATGGCTCACTTCCTCTGTTGCTATGAAGGGGCTGGTGTAGTCACATGGGCCAATCAAGGGCATTCCTAGATGACATAGGGATGTGTAGGGTGCATACTGTACATTAGTTACAATGCATACTGTAGGAGGTGAAACCATTATCTTCTTATTAGAATGACAGAGAGAAGCATTTCTCATGGATTTCGACCACATGGCTCCAGTTCAGACTTCCACAGTAATTGTATGTATTTTAACCTAGTTTGAGACCGAGAACACAACACTGCATATTAGGCAGATACATGTGAAAAGGAAAATTATTATTTTTCACTAGATTTGTCATGTTTACAATGTACTTTGAAAGGAGAGAACGAGCAAGGTGTGATATTGTGACAGTAGAGAATAATGCACAAACATGTCTGAAGTTTGTTCTAAACAGGATTCATAATCAGAGCACACAAACAAAACATGAGTTCAATATTTCACCAGATTCTTTTGAGACATTTTTTGAGGAATCTTCGAGGTTGATCAATAAAAGTCTGGAAGATAGAACACATATAAATCACATATCTAACAGAGGTTTTCGTCACCTCAGGGAATAGATTTCAATTATAAGCAGTGACACAATACTGCAAGACCTGCCCCCCCTTTCTCTCTCACTTTCTGCCCCTCTTTCTATTCGTCTATCTCTCATACTCTCTCTCTCTCTGCCTCTCTCCCCTCTCCCTCTCACACCCAGTCCCGCGGTGCTTGCAGCTCTAGTCATTATTTTAGTGTAGGTACATCATCCTCCCGATCCCAGAAGACTGAAGTAGAACTTGTATTCAAATGCCAAAAAACAAAGAAGAACTGGAGGATTTAATTAATACAACCTCTTTTCTTGCAGGAAGCGATTGTTTAGCTTTATTTGACTGCAAAATTCCTTTTTGTGTACAAAATGGACCCTCAAATAAAACATTTAGAATTATAGTTCTGCCGCATACGATTGAAAAGCCATGAATAAGAACAAACACGTGGCATCCTTGCACATTGAAATAAGCCATTAAAAATGCATGAGTTTCTGAGGTGAAGTGTCTGTAGGTGGATAAGCGCATGGCGACTGGGTGAGAGTGTCGAGCTGAGAGACAGATCGCACTCGTCCAGGCTGGCTGTTGCTGCTGCTGCGCCAGCGCTGTCACGCTTCAACAGCCAGACAGGGTGTTTGGCTCCTGCAGATTAATTGTCAGGGCTAAATTAACTTTCCTTCCATCCAATTGCAACCTAAAACAGCCTTGGCTTTCGAGGCTCTGGGTTCTCGAGACAGGGGAGAAGGGCAGCACATCAGGAGCTGTCAGATCCCACACAAGTCCACAGAAGCATCAGGAATCAGTTCACTGGGAGCACTAGACTAGGATTTATGGTGTCTGCTGTCTGAGTGGGTACAAGAGAGAAGGCTTTTATTTATTTATTTATTTATTTTACCGTTATTTTACCAGGTAAGTTGACTGAGAACACGTTCTCATTTGCAGCAACGACCTGGGGAATAGTTACAGGGGAGAGGAGGGGGATGAATGAGCCAATTGTAAACTGGGGATTATTAGGTGACCATGATGGTTTGAGGGCCAGATTGGGAATTTAGCCAGGACACCGGGGTTAACACCCCTACTCTTACGCTCTTATCCAGAGCGACTTAGAGTAGAGTGCATACATTTTTATCACATTTTACATACTGAGACAAGGATATCCCTACCGGCCAAACCCTCCCTAACCCGGACGACGCTATGCCAATTGTGCGTCGCCCCACGGACATCCCGGTTGCGGCCGGCTGCGACAGAGCCTGGGCGCGAACCCAGAGACTCTGGTGGGTGCCCTAGACCACTGCGCCACCCTATTCATATGATACAATGAGGCAGCAGCAGTAGTAGTTGTGATAGTAGTTGTAGTATATTCAAGAAAGAGTACACGTCGACCTGAAAGACTTTTGCATAATATAGAACAATGAAATGTTCCTCAGAAAGTGCATTTCGAAGGCTTTCATTATAGGGAAACATCATGCTGGTAAGGGTTGTCTTGGGTGGGTTAGAAAAAACCCTCTTTACTTTTATAAGCAGTGGCACAGACACATAAATATTAATACTCAGCCGAGAGCTCATGATTTTTTTATGCAACTGAGAATCTTTTGAAATTAAATCGGCATAATAGAATTTCTTTCATTACTTCATTTTGAATAAATGAGGGCCATAAAAAAATGTTGGAGTTTAAACAGCGTTGGAGAGAACTTGATCCCGATAAGAAAAGACTGTATTGTGCACCTATTTGTTTTCCAGCCAGTGAAACATCCAACAACATGGGACTGAGTGGCCTCGTCTTTGACATGTTTGCCAACCTGTCAGATTGTGTGAGGTTTTTCAGGATTGGAGTGGGTCCTGTGACACATCCAGCCTGGTTGCTAGCCAACAGACCCTCAAAATCACATACAGTGTGCTCCAAAGTAATGATGAGACCCACAAATTAAAGTTAAAGACCCACAAATAGCACACCCCAAGACAACCTCTCACCATTACAATAAAAGGGGAGGTTAGCATTTTTTTGGGGGGGTATGATATTTATGCCTCTAACTTTCTCACTCATCATTATTTACGTTTCATTCAGGATTATTCGTAATCATGGTTCCATCCATATTAATGTAGAAGTGTTTACAAACATATTTTATTCTTATTTACAATAAACGTGACTCTAAAGTGACACAATACATTATTCACCATTCATTTTTATTGGGCACAAAATAATCTGAAACACAACCAAATCAAAATGCAAATGAGTCACAATCTTGATGTAGTCATTATATTTTGTGAATATGGGACCAAATACTTAACTATTTACATATAAGTGAATTTGTCCCAATACTTTTGGTCCCCTAAAATGGGGGAACTATGTACAAAAAGTGTTGTAATTTCTAAACGGTGTATTCAATATGATTGAAAATACACCCAAATTAAAGCTGTCAGTCTGCACTTTAACATCATAATCATTGTATCACTTCAAATCCAAAGTGCTGGAGTACAGAGCCAAAACAACATAAATGTGTCACTGTCCCAAAACTTTTGGAGCTCACTGTAGCTGGCGATTAGCGTAGTCAGCCAGATACTCATTTGGCCGTCATCTCAGCCTGGAGAGTCCTGGAGGCAATTATGAAGTGAAGAGCAGATGTCATCGGATTCTGAGCGTCTTAACAGATAATAAATAAATGGATCCAAAGAGTACCGAAGGACACTGACATGTAATCACCAGGCTGATAGATTTTAGACGCTCCACGGTGACATGCAGTGAAGAACAGAGTTACCCCCTGAGAACTCCTCAATGATTGGGTCAGCAGATTGCCATCACTTTCACCTGTATTGATGGGTTCCATTCCATAGGCCCCTCCCCCTCTTGGTGTTGTTCGATCTCAGTCTCTTCCAGCGCCCCAGAGGTGCTCCAAATGTGTTTGTATGAAGTCAGCCTGTTTGTGTGTGTGTAAGAGAAATTAGATGGGGGGGGGGGGGGGGGGGCATGAAGTCCACATGCTGAAGTTGGACCATAAAATTTTAGGTCAAAACTTTCAATCACACAGACGGTCAGAGACTGGTCTAGACATTGTCTCCCTTTGTTCTCTTACTGTCTCTGTTGGACCTAAAGTTGATAAGGTTAATTGGAAAAGGACCACTGTGTAGTATGGATCCAGACAGAAGAGATGGAGTCTTGCATGTGTTATAGTTCTATCTTAACACAGTGTGTTGCTGTTCTGCTGTGCTGTGTGACACTGGAGAGGACTAGCTTGCCAGACAGTGGCAGCCCAGCCTGGCTCTGTGCTATTCTCATCGAGATGCATGGAGTTACCTGTCCTCAATGGCCAGTGTTAGCTGTCAGCCTGGCTCTGTGCTAGTCTGATCGAGATGCATGGAGTTACCTGTCCTCAATGGCCAGAGTGTTAGCTGTCAGCCTGGCTCTGTGCTATTCTGATCGAGATGCATGGAGTTACCTGTCCTCAATGGCCAGAGTGTTAGCTGTCAGCCTGGCTCTGTTTGCGTGGCTGATTTATGTAATTTCCACTCGGAATGGACTCTCGCTTCCATCAAGGTAGAGGAGTTTAGACTCCTTTCGACCCAGCAATAAGTTCAATCTCAATTTCCACTCAGACACATAGCAGAAATGGAACATTTGCAAGAATGAAAAAAAAAACAAGTAATTCTCCCTTTCCGCCGTATGCTCCCTTTTAGCGATGTTTCCCCAACAATATTGCTCTCTGCTCAGCAATTTTCTCCCAGCCAACGTATTTGTGTCTGGGAGATGACAGAGCGAACAACAGCCGGGTCTCTGGGCCTTGGGTAGGTAGGTGTTTCATATGTCATAGAGGGAGCGGCACGACGGCGTTAACGGGGGATTTCATTTGGTTTCATCAGATAGACACACACACACACACACACACACACACACACACACACACACACACACACACACACACACACACACACACACACACACACACACACACACACACACACACACACACACACACACACACACACACACACAGTCCTTAGGGACTCGGATGGGGCTAACCTAATGGTACAAACAGGGATGGGATGGGGCTAACCTAATGGTAGAAACAGGGATGGGATGGGGCTAACCTAATGGTAGAAACAGGGATGGGATGGGGCTAACCTAATGGTAGAAACAGGGATGGGGTGGGTTGGGGCTAACCTAATGGTAGAAACAGGGATGGGATGGGGCTAACCTAATGGTAGAAACAGGGATGGGGTGGGTTGGGGCTAACCTAATGGTAGAAACAGGGATTGGATGGGGCTAACCTAATGGTACAAACAGGGATGGGATGGGGCTAACCTAATGGTAGAAACAGGGATGGGATGGGGCTAACCTAATGGTACAAACAGGGATGGGATGGGGCTAACCTAATGGTAGAAACAGGGATGGGATGGGGCTAACCTAATGGTAGAAACAGGGATGGGATGGGGCTAACCTAATGGTAGAAACAGGGATGGGATAGGGTTAACCTAATGGTACAAACAGGGATGGGATGGGGCTAACCTAATGGTAGAAACAGGGATGGGGTGGGGCTAACCTAATGGTAGAAACAGGGATGGGATGGGGCTAACCTAATGGTAGAAACAGGGATGGGGTGGGGCTAACCTAATGGTAGAAACAGGGATGGGGTGGGATGGGGCTAACCTAATGGTAGAAACAGGGATGGGATAGGGCTAACCTAATGGTAGAAACAGGGATGGGGTAGGGCTAACCTAATGGTAGAAACAGGGATGGGGTGGGATGGGGCTAACCTAATGGTAGAAACAGGGATGGGATAGGGCTAACCTAATGGTAGAAACAGGGATGGGATGGGGCTAACCTAATGGTAGAAACAGGGATGGGGTGGGATGGGGCTAAACTAATGGTAGAAACAGGGATGGGATAGGGCTAACCTAATGGTAGAAACAGGGATGGGATGGGGCTAACCTAATGGTAGAAACAGGGATGGGGTGGGATGGGGCTAACCTAATGGTACAAACAGGGATGGGATGGGGCTAACCTAATGGTAGAAACAGGGATGGAATGGGATGGGGCTAACCTAATGGTAGAAACAGGGATGGGATGGGGCTAACCTAATGGTACAAACAGGGATGGGATGGGGCTAACCTAATGGTAGAAACAGGGATTGGATGGGGCTAACCTAATGGTACAAACAGGGATGGGATGGGGCTAACCTAATGGTAGAAACAGGGATGGGATGGGGCTAACCTAATGGTACAAACAGGGATGGGATGGGGCTAACCTAATGGTACAAACAGGGATGGGATGGGGCTAACCTAATGGTAGAAACAGGGAGGGGATGGGGCTAACCTAATGGTAGAAACAGGGATGGGATAGGGTTAACCTAATGGTACAAACAGGGATGGGATGGGGCTAACCTAATGGTAGAAACAGGGATGGGATGGGGCTAACCTAATGGTAGAAACAGGGATGGGGTGGGGCTAACCTAATGGTAGAAACAGGGATGGGATGGGATAGGGCTAACCTAATGGTAGAAACAGGGATGGGATAGGGCTAACCTAATGGTAGAAACAGGGATGGGGTAGGGCTAACCTAATGGTAGAAACAGGGATGGGGTGGGATGGGGCTAACCTAATGGTAGAAACAGGGATGGGATAGGGATAACCTAATGGTAGAAACAGGGATGGGGTGGGGCTAACCTAATGGTAGAAACAGGGATGGGATGGGGCTAACCTAATGGTAGAAACAGGGATGGGATGGGGCTAACCTAATGGTAGAAACAGGGATGGGGTGGGATGGGGCTAACCTAATGGTACAAACAGGGATGGGATGGGGCTAACCTAATGGTAGAAACAGGGATGGAATGGGATGGGGCTAAAATAATGGTAGAAACAGGGATGGGATGGGGCTAACCTAATGGTACAAACAGGGATGGGATGGGGCTAACCTAATGGTACAAACAGGGATGCGATAGGGCTAACCTAATGGTAGAAACAGGGATGGGATGGGGCTAACCTAATGGTAGAAACAGGGATGGGATGGGGCTAACCTAATGGTACAAACAGGGATGGGATGGGGCTAACCTAATGGTACAAACAGGGATGGGATGGGGCTAACCTAATGGTACAAACAGGGATGGGATGGGGCTAACCTAATGGTAGAAACAGGGATGGGATAGGGCTAACCTAATGGTAGAAACAGGGATGGGATGGGGCTAACCTAATGGTAGAAACAGGGATGGGATGGGGCTAACCTAATGGTAGAAACAGGGATGGGGTGGGATGGGGCTAACCTAATGGTAGAAACAGGGATGGGATGGGGCTAACCTAATGGTAGAAACAGGGATGGGATGGAGCTAACCTAATGGTAGAAACAGGGATGGGATGGGCCTAACCTAATGGTAGAAACAGGGGTGGGATGGGGCTAACCTAATGGTACAAACAGGGATGGGATGGTGCTAACCTAATGGTAGAAACAGGGATGGGGTGGGGCTAACCTAATGGTAGAAACAGGGATGGGATAGGGCTAACCTAATGGTAGAAACAGGGATGGGATGGGGCTAACCTAATGGTAGAAACAGGGATGGGGTGGGGCTAACCTAATGGTAGAAACAGGGATGGGGTGGGTTGGGGCTAACTTAATGGTAGAAACAGGGACGGGGTGGGATGGGGCTAACCTAACGGTAGAAACAGGGATGGGATGGGGCTAACCTAATGGTAGAAACAGGGATGGGATGGGGCTAACCTAATGGTAGAAACAGGGATGGGATGGGGCTAACCTAATGGTAGAAACAGGGATGGGGTGGGGCTAACCTAATGTTAGAAACAGGGATGGGATGGGGCTAACCTAATGGTAGAAACAGGGATGGGATGGGGCTAACCTAATGGTAGAAACAGGGATGGGATGGGGCTAACCTAATGGTAGAAACAGGGATGGGGTGGGGCTAACCTAATGGTAGAAACAGGGATGGGATGGGGCTAACCTAATGGTAGAAACAGGGATGGGATGGGGCTAACCTAATGGTAGAAACAGGGATGGGGTGGGGCTAACCTAATGTTAGAAACAGGGATGGGATGGGGCTAACCTAATGGTAGAAACAGGGATGGGATGGGGCTAACCTAATGGTAGAAACAGGGATGGGATGGGGCTAACCTAATGGTAGAAACAGGGATGGGGTGGGGCTAACCTAATGGTAGAAACAGGGATGGGATGGGGCTAACCTAATGGTACAAACAGGGATGGGATGGGGCTAACCTAATGGTAGAAACAGGGATGGGATGGGGCTAACCTAATGGTAGAAACAGGGATGGGGTGGGGCTAACCTAATGGTAGAAACAGGGATGGGATGGGGCTAACCTAATGGTAGAAACAGGGATGGGATGGGGCTAACCTAATGGTAGAAACAGGGATTGGATGGGGCTACCTGGTAGAAACAAAGATGGGGTGGGGCTAACCTAATGGTAGAAACAGGGATGGGATGGGGCTAACCTAATGGTACAAACAGGGATGGGATGGGGCTAACCTAATGGTACAAACAGGGATGGGATGGGGCTAACCTAATGGTAGAAACAGGGATGGGATAGGGCTAACCTAATGGTAGAACAGGGATGGGATAGGGCTAACCTAATGGTACAAACAGGGATGGGGTGGTGCTAACCTAATTGTTGAAACAGGGATGGGATGGGGCTAACCTAATGGTACAAACAGGGATGGGATGGGGCTAACCTAATGGTAGAAACAGGGATGGGATGGGGCTAACCTAATGGTAGAAACAGGGATGGGGTGGGGCTAACCTAATGGTAGAAACAGGGATGGGGTGGGGCTAACCTAATGGTAGAAACAGGGATGGGGTGGGTTGGGGCTAACTTAATGGTAGAAACAGGGATGGGGTGGGATGGGGCTAACCTAATGGTAGAAACAGGGATGGGATGGGGCTAACCTAATGGTAGAAACAGGGATGGGATTGGGCTAACCTAATGGTAGAAAAAGGGATGGGGTGGGATGGGGCTAACCTAATGGTAGAAACAGGGATGGGATGGGGCTAACCTAATGGTAGAAACAGGGATGGGATGGGGCTAACCTAATGGTAGAAACAGGGATGGGGTGGGGCTAACCTAATGGTAGAAACAGGGATGGGGTGGGGCTAACCTAATGGTAGAAACAGGGATGGGGTGGGGCTAACCTAATGGTAGAAACAGGGATGGGATGGGGCTAACCTAATGGTAGAAACAGGGATGGGATGGGGCTAACCTAATGGTACAAACAGGGATGGGGTGGGGCTAACCTAATGGTAGAAACAGGGATGGGGTGGGGCTAACCTAATGGTACAAACAGGGATGGGATGGGGCTAACCTAATGGTAGAAACAGGGATGGGGTGGGATGGGGCTAACCTAATGGTACAAACAGGGATGGGGTGGGATGGGGCTAACCTAATGGTACAAACAGGGATGGGGTGGGATGGGGCTAACCTAATGGTACAAACAGGGATGGGGTGGGGCTAACCTAATGGTAGAAACAGGGATGGTGTGGGGCTAACCTAATGGTAGAAACAGGGATGGGGTGGGGCTAACCTAATGGTACAAACAGGGATGGGATGGGGCTAACCTAATGGTAGAAACAGGGATGGGGTGGGATGGGGCTAACCTAATGGTAGAAACAGGGATGGGGTGGGATGGGGCTAACCTAATGGTAGAAACAGGGATGGGATAGGGCTAACCTAATTGTAGAAACAGGGATGGGATGGGGCTAACCTAATGGTAGAAACAGGGATGGGGTGGGATGGGGCTAACCTTATGGTAGAAACAGGGATGGGGTGGGTTGGGGCTAACTTAATGGTAGAAACAGGGATGGGATAGGGCTAACCTAATGGTAGAAACAGGGATGGGGTGGGATGAGGCTAACCTAATGGTAGAAACAGGGATGGGGTGGGGCTAACCTAATGGTAGAAACAGGGATGGGATGGGGCTAACCTAATGGTAGAAACAGGGATGGGATGGGGCTAACCTAATGGTAGAAACAGGGATGGGATGGGGCTAACCTAATGGTAGAAACAGGGATGGGATGGGGCTAACCTAATGGTAGAAACAGGGATGGGGTGGGGCTAACCTAATGGTAGAAACAGGGATGGGGTGGGGCTAACCTAATGGTACAAACAGGGATGGGGTGGGGCTAACCTAATGGTACAAACAGGGATGGGATGGGGCTAACCTAATGGTAGAAACAGGGATGGGATGGGGCTAACCTAATAGTAGAAACAGGGATGGGATGGGGCTAGCCTAATGGTAGAAACAGGGATGGGATGGGGCTAACCTAATGGTACAAACAGGGATGGGATGGGGCTAACCTAATGGTAGAAACAGGGATGGGGTGGGATGGGGCTAACCTAATGTTAGAAACAGGGATGGGATGGGGCTAACCTAATGGCAGAAACAGGGATGGGATGGGGCTAACCTAATGGTAGAAACAGGGATGGGGTGGGGCTAACCTAATGGTAGAAACAGGGATGGGATGGGGCTAACCTAATGGTAGAAACAGGGATGGGATGGGGCTAACCTAATGGTAGAAACAGGGATGGGGTGGGATGGGGCTAACCTAATGGTACAAACAGGGATGGGGTGGGATGGGGCTAACCTAATGGTACAAACAGGGATGGGGTGGGGCTAACCTAATGGTAGAAACAGGGATGGTGTGGGGCTAACCTAATGGTAGAAACAGGGATGGGGTGGGGCTAACCTAATGGTAGAAACAGGGATGGGATGGGGCTAACCTAATGGTAGAAACAGGGATGGGGTGGGATGGGGCTAACCTAATGGTAGAAACAGGGATGGGGTGGGGCTAACCTAATGGTAGAAACAGGGATGGGATGGGGCTAACCTAATGGTAGAAACAGGGATGGGATGGGGCTAACCTAATGGTAGAAACAGGGATGGGGTGGGATGGGGCTAACCTAATGGTACAAACAGGGATGGGGTGGGATGGGGCTAACCTAATGGTACAAACAGGGATGGGGTGGGGCTAACCTAATGGTAGAAACAGGGATGGTGTGGGGCTAACCTAATGGTAGAAACAGGGATGGGGTGGGGCTAACCTAATGGTAGAAACAGGGATGGGATGGGGCTAACCTAATGGTAGAAACAGGGATGGGGTGGGATGGGGCTAACCTAATGGTAGAAACAGGGATGGGGTGGGATGGGGCTAACCTAATGGTAGAAACAGGGATGGGATAGGGCTAACCTAATGGTAGAAACAGGGATGGGATGGGGCTAACCTAATGGTAGAAACAGGGATGGGGTGGGATGGGGCTAACCTAATGGTAGAAACAGGGATGGGGTGGGTTGGGGCTAACCTAATGGTAGAAACAGGGATGGGATTGGGCTAACCTAATGGTAGAAACAGGGATGGGGTGGGATGGGGCTAACCTAATGGTAGAAACAGGGATGGGATGGGGCTAACCTAATGGTAGAAACAGGGATGGGATGGGGCTAACCTAATGGTAGAAACAGGGATGGGATGGGGCTGACCTAATGGTAGAAACAGGGATGGGATGGGGCTAACCTAATGGTAGAAACAGGGATGGGATGGGGCTAACCTAATGGTAGAAACAGGGATGGGATGGGGCTAACCTAATGGTAGAAACATGGGATGGGGTGGGGCTAACCTAATGGTAGAAACAGGGATGGGGTGGGGCTAACCTAATGGTACAAACAGGGATGGGATGGGGCTAACCTAATGGTAGAAACAGGGATGGGATGGGGCTAACCTAATGGTAGAAACAGGGATGGGATGGGGCTAACCTAATGGTAGAAACAGGGATGGGATGGGGCTAACCGAATGGTAGAAACAGGGATGGGATGGGGCTAACCTAATGGTAGAAACAGGGATGGGATGGGGCTAACCTAATGGTAGAAACAGGGATGGGATGGGGCTAACCTAATGGTAGAAACAGGGATGGGATGGGGCTAACCTAATGGTAGAAACAGGGATGGGATAGGACTAACCTAATGGTAGAAACAGGGATGGGATGGGGCTAACCTAATGGTACAAACAGGGATGGGGTGGGTCTAACTTAATGGTAGAAACAGGGATGGGATGGGGCTAACCTAATGGTAGAAACAGGGATGGGATGGGGCTAACCTAATGGTACAAACAGGGATGGGATGGGGCAAACCTAATGGTAGAAACAGGGATGGGATAGGGCTAACCTAATGGTAGAAACAGGGATGGGATAGGGCTAACCTAATGGTAGAAACAGGGATGGGGTGGTGCTAACCTAATTGTTGAAACAGGGATGGGATGGGGCTAACCTAATGGTACAAACAGGGATGGGATGGGGCTAACCTAATGGTAGAAACAGGGATGGGATGGGGCTAACCTAATGGTAGAAACAGGGATGGGATGGGGCTAACCTAATGGTAGAAGCAGGGATGGGGTGGGGCTAACCGAATGGTAGAAACAGGGATGGGGTGGGTTGGGGCTAACCTAATGGTAGAAACAGGGATGGGGTGGGATGGGGCTAACCTAATGGTAGAAACAGGGATGGGATGGGGCTAACCTAATGGTAGAAACAGGGATGGGATGGGGCTAACCTAATGGTAGAAACAGGGATTGGATGGGGCTAACCTAATGGTAGAAACAGGGATGGGGTGGGGCTAACCTAATGGTAGAAACAGGGATGGGATGGGGCTAACCTAATGGTACAAACAGGGATGGGATGGGGCTAACCTAATGGTAGAAACAGGGATGGGATGGGGCTAACCTAATGGTAGAAACAGGGATGGGGTGGGGCTAACCTAATGGTAGAAACAGGGATGGGGTGGGGCTAACCTAATGGTAGAAACAGGGATGGGATGGGGCTAACCTAATGATAGAAACAGGGATGGGATGGGGCTAACCTAATGGTAGAAACCGGGATGGGATGGGGCTAACCTAATGGTACAAACAGGGATGGGGTGGGGCTAACCTAATGGTAGAAACAGGGATGGGGTGGGGCTAACCTAATGGTACAAACAGGGATGGGATGGGGCTAACCTAATGGTAGAAACAGGGATGGGGTGGGATGGGGCTAACCTAATGGTACAAACATGGATGGATTGGGATGGGGCTAACCAAATGGTACAAACAGGGATGGGGTGGGATGGGGCTAACCTAATGGTACAAACAGGGATGGGGTGGGGCTAACCTAATGGTAGAAACAGGGATGGTGTGGGGCTAACCTAATGGTAGAAACAGGGATGGGGTGGGGCTAACCTAATGGTAGAAACAGGGATGGGGTGGGGCTAACCTAATGGTAGAAACAGGGATGGGGTGGGATTGGGCTAACCTAATGCTACAAACAGGGATGGGGTGGGATGGGGCTAACCTAATGGTAGAAACAGGGATGGAATGGGATGGGGTTAACCTAATGGTAGAAACAGGGATGGGATTGGAGTACCCTAATGGTAGAAACAGGGATGGGGTGGGATGGGGCTAACCTATAGGTAGAAACAGGGATGGGGTGGGATGGGGCTAACCTAATGGTACAAACAGGGATGGGGTGGGTTGGGGCTAACCTAATGGTAGAAACAGGGATGGGATAGGGCTAACCTAATGGTAGAAACAGGGATGGGATGGGGCTAACCTAATGGTAGAAACAGGGATGGGATGGGGCTAACCTAATGGTAGAAACAGGGATGGGGTTTGGCTAATCTAATGGTAGAAACAGGGATGGGATGGGGCTAACCTAATTGTAGAAACAGGGATGGGATGGGGCTAACCTAATGGTACAAACAGGGATGGGGTGGGGCTAACCTAATGGTAGAAACAGGGATGGGGTGGGGCTAACCTAATGGTAGAAACAGGGATGGGATGGGGCTAACCTAATGGTACAAACAGGGATGGGATGGGGCTAACCTAATGGTAGAAACAGGGATGGGATGGGGCTAACCTAATGGTAGAAACAGGGATGGGATGGGGCTAACCTAATGGTAGAAACAGGGATGGGATGGGGCTAACCTAATGGTAGAAACAGGGATGGGATGGGGCTAACCTAATGGTAGAAACAGGGATGGGATGGGGCTAACCTAATGGTAGAAACAGGGATGGGATGGGGCTAACCTAATGGTAGAAACAGGGATGGGATGGGGCTAACCTAATGGTAGAAACAGGGATGGGGTGGGGCTAACCTAATGGTAGAAACAGGGATGGGGTGGGGCTAACCTAATGGTACAAACAGGGATGGGATGGGGCTAACCTAATGGTAGAAACAGGGATGGGATGGGGCTAACCTAATGGTAGAAACAGGGATGGGATGGGGCTAACCTAATGGTAGAAACAGGGATGGGATGGGGCTAACCTAATGGTACAAACAGGGATGGGGTGGGATGGGGCTAACCTAATGGTAGAAACAGGGATGGGATGGGGCTAACCTAATGGTAGAAACAGGGATGGGATGGGGCTAACCTAATGGTAGAAACAGGGATGGGGTGGGGCTAACCTAATGGTAGAAACAGGGATGGGATGGGGCTAACCTAATGGTAGAAACAGGGATGGGATGGGGCTAACCTAATGGTAGAAACAGGGATGGGATGGGGCTAACCTAATGGTAGAAACAGGGATGGGGTGGGGCTAACCTAATGGTAGAAACAGGGATGGGATGGGGCTAACCTAATGGTACAAACAGGGATGGGATGAGGCTAACCTAATGGTACAAACAGGGATGGGATGGGGCTAACCTAATGGTAGAAACAGGGATTGGATGGGGCTAACCTAATGGTAGAAACAGGGATGGGGTGGGGCTAACCTAATGGTAGAAACAGGGATGGGATGGGGCTAACCTAATGGTACAAACAGGGATGGGATGGGGCTAACCTAATGGTAGAAACAGGGATGGGATGGGGCTAACCTAATGGTAGAAACAGGGATGGGGTGGGGCTAACCTAATGGTAGAAACAGGGATGGGATGGGGCTAACCTAATGGTAGAAACAGGGATGGGATGGGGCTAACCTAATGGTAGAAACAGGGATGGGATGGGGCTAACCTAATGGTAGAAACAGGGATGGGGTGGGGCTAACCTAATGGTAGAAACAGGGATGGGATGGGGCTAACCTAATGGTAGAAACAGGGATGGGATGGGGCTAACCTAATGGTACAAACAGGGATGGGATGGGGCTAACCTAATGGTACAAACAGGGATGGGATGGGGCTAACCTAATGGTAGAAACAGGGATGGGATGGTGCTAACCTAATGGTAGAAACAGGGATGGGGTGGGGCTAACCTAATGGTAGAAACAGGGATGGGATGGGGCTAACCTAATGGTAGAAACAGGGATGGGATGGGGCTAACCTAATGGTAGAAACAGGGATGGGGTGGGGCTAACCTAATGGTAGAAACAGGGATGGGGTGGGTTGGGGCTAACTTAATGGTAGAAACAGGGACGGGGTGGGATGGGGCTAACCTAACGGTAGAAACAGGGATGGGATGGGGCTAACCTAATGGTAGAAACAGGGATGGGATGGGGCTAACCTAATGGTAGAAACAGGGATGGGATGGGGCTAACCTAATGGTAGAAACAGGGATGGGGTGGGGCTAACCTAATGGTAGAAACAGGGATGGGATGGGGCTAACCTAATGGTAGAAACAGGGATGGGATGGGGCTAACCTAATGGTAGAAACAGGGATGGGATGGGGCTAACCTAATGGTAGAAACAGGGATGGGGTGGGGCTAACCTAATGGTAGAAACAGGGATGGGATGGGGCTAACCTAATGGTAGAAACAGGGATGGGATGGGGCTAACCTAATGGTAGAAACAGGGATGGGGTGGGGCTAACCTAATGTTAGAAACAGGGATGGGATGGGGCTAACCTAATGGTAGAAACAGGGATGGGATGGGGCTAACCTAATGGTAGAAACAGGGATGGGATGGGGCTAACCTAATGGTAGAAACAGGGAAGGGGTGGGGCTAACCTAATGGTAGAAACAGGGATGGGATGGGGCTAGCCTAATGGTACAAACAGGGATGGGATGGGGCTAACCTAATGGTAGAAACAGGGATGGGATGGGGCTAACCTAATGGTAGAAACAGGGATGGGGTGGGGCTAACCTAATGGTAGAAACAGGGATGGGATGGGGCTAACCTAATGGTAGAAACAGGGATGGGATGGGGCTAACCTAATGGTAGAAACAGGGATTGGATGGGGCTAACCTAATGGTAGAAACAAAGATGGGGTGGGGCTAACCTAATGGTAGAAACAGGGATGGGATGGGGCTAACCTAATGGTACAAACAGGGATGGGATGGGGCTAACCTAATGGTACAAACAGGGATGGGATGGGGCTAACCTAATGGTAGAAACAGGGATGGGATAGGGCTAACCTAATGGTAGAACAGGGATGGGATAGGGCTAACCTAATGGTACAAACAGGGATGGGGTGGTGCTAACCTAATTGTTGAAACAGGGATGGGATGGGGCTAACCTAATGGTACAAACAGGGATGGGATGGGGCTAACCTAATGGTAGAAACAGGGATGGGATGGGGCTAACCTAATGGTAGAAACAGGGATGGGGTGGGGCTAACCTAATGGTAGAAACAGGGATGGGGTGGGGCTAACCTAATGGTAGAAACAGGGATGGGGTGGGTTGGGGCTAACTTAATGGTAGAAACAGGGATGGGGTGGGATGGGGCTAACCTAATGGTAGAAACAGGGATGGGATGGGGCTAACCTAATGGTAGAAACAGGGATGGGATTGGGCTAACCTAATGGTAGAAAAAGGGATGGGGTGGGATGGGGCTAACCTAATGGTAGAAACAGGGATGGGATGGGGCTAACCTAATGGTAGAAACAGGGATGGGATGGGGCTAACCTAATGGTAGAAACAGGGATGGGGTGGGGCTAACCTAATGGTAGAAACAGGGATGGGGTGGGGCTAACCTAATGGTAGAAACAGGGATGGGGTGGGGCTAACCTAATGGTAGAAACAGGGATGGGATGGGGCTAACCTAATGGTAGAAACAGGGATGGGATGGGGCTAACCTAATGGTACAAACAGGGATGGGGTGGGGCTAACCTAATGGTAGAAACAGGGATGGGGTGGGGCTAACCTAATGGTACAAACAGGGATGGGATGGGGCTAACCTAATGGTAGAAACAGGGATGGGGTGGGATGGGGCTAACCTAATGGTACAAACAGGGATGGGGTGGGATGGGGCTAACCTAATGGTACAAACAGGGATGGGGTGGGATGGGGCTAACCTAATGGTACAAACAGGGATGGGGTGGGGCTAACCTAATGGTAGAAACAGGGATGGTGTGGGGCTAACCTAATGGTAGAAACAGGGATGGGGTGGGGCTAACCTAATGGTAGAAACAGGGATGGGATGGGGCTAACCTAATGGTAGAAACAGGGATGGGGTGGGATGGGGCTAACCTAATGGTAGAAACAGGGATGGGGTGGGATGGGGCTAACCTAATGGTAGAAACAGGGATGGGATAGGGCTAACCTAATTGTAGAAACAGGGATGGGATGGGGCTAACCTAATGGTAGAAACAGGGATGGGGTGGGATGGGGCTAACCTTATGGTAGAAACAGGGATGGGGTGGGTTGGGGCTAACTTAATGGTAGAAACAGGGATGGGATAGGGCTAACCTAATGGTAGAAACAGGGATGGGAGTGTGATGAGGCTAACCTAATGGTAGAAACAGGGATGGGGTGGGGCTAACCTAATGGTAGAAACAGGGATGGGATGGGGCTAACCTAATGGTAGAAACAGGGATGGGATGGGGCTAACCTAATGGTAGAAACAGGGATGGGATGGGGCTAACCTAATGGTAGAAACAGGGATGGGATGGGGCTAACCTAATGGTAGAAACAGGGATGGGGTGGGGCTAACCTAATGGTAGAAACAGGGATGGGGTGGGGCTAACCTAATGGTACAAACAGGGATGGGGTGGGGCTAACCTAATGGTACAAACAGGGATGGGATGGGGCTAACCTAATGGTAGAAACAGGGATGGGATGGGGCTAACCTAATAGTAGAAACAGGGATGGGATGGGGCTAGCCTAATGGTAGAAACAGGGATGGGATGGGGCTAACCTAATGGTAGAAACAGGGATGGGATGGGGCTAACCTAATGGTAGAAACAGGGATGGGGTGGGATGGGGCTAACCTAATGTTAGAAACAGGGATGGGATGGGGCTAACCTAATGGCAGAAACAGGGATGGGATGGGGCTAACCTAATGGTAGAAACAGGGATGGGGTGGGGCTAACCTAATGGTAGAAACAGGGATGGGATGGGGCTAACCTAATGGTAGAAACAGGGATGGGATGGGGCTAACCTAATGGTAGAAACAGGGATGGGGTGGGATGGGGCTAACCTAATGGTACAAACAGGGATGGGGTGGGATGGGGCTAACCTAATGGTACAAACAGGGATGGGGTGGGGCTAACCTAATGGTAGAAACAGGGATGGTGTGGGGCTAACCTAATGGTAGAAACAGGGATGGGGTGGGGCTAACCTAATGGTAGAAACAGGGATGGGATGGGGCTAACCTAATGGTAGAAACAGGGATGGGGTGGGATGGGGCTAACCTAATGGTAGAAACAGGGATGGGGTGGG